>NC_134865.1:41070004-41743442 GCF_049852395.1 Peromyscus maniculatus bairdii | reverse complement strand
AGAAACTAAGTAAAACAGGAGCTTCTCTTCATTCCAATACACTGTATTTGCAGGGAACAGACGCGAGTGCTATTTGCACTGTTTATGTCCAGAATAGCACAATAGTGGTGTTCTTACCATGAATTAACACTTAATGCTAGAACTTGAAACTGTGTGTGATTCAACTCCGTTTAGGAAGTTGTATTGAACCCCAGTTGGCCTTACAAGAAAAACACTCTGCTTTTGAGAAACAGGCACTCTTGCATTCTACTGTGTTTCCTATAGGAGCAGTACAGTGAGCTAGCTCAGAACAAAAGAACTGTGCTTCCTACACGAACGGGGCATATCTAGTTCAACTCAGTATTAGAAACTAAGTAAAACAGGAGCTTCTCTTCATTCCAATACACTGGATTTGCTGGGAACAGACGCGAGAGCTATTTGCACTGTTTATGGCCAGAATAGCACAATAGTGGTGTTCTTACCCTGAATTAACACTTAATGCTAGAATTTGAAACTGTGTGTGATTCAACTCCGTTTAGGAAGTTGTATTGAACCCCAGTTGGCCATACAAGAAAAACACTCTGCTTTTGAGAAACAGACACTCTTGCATTCTACTGTGTTTCCTATAGGGCCAGTACAGTGAGCTAGCTCAGAACAAAAGAACTGTGCTTCCTACACGAACGGGGCATATCTAGTTCAACTCAGTATTAGAAACTAAGTAAAACAGGACTGTCTCTTCATTGCAATACACTGTATTTGCTGGGAACAGACGCGAGAGCTATTTGCACTGTTTATGGCCAGAATAGCACAATAGTGGTGTTCTTACCCTGAAATAACACTTAATGCTAGAATTTGAAACTGTGTGTGATTCAACTCCGTTTAGGAAGTTGTATTGAACCCCAGTTGGCCTTACAAGAAAAACACTCTGCTTTTGAGAAACAGGCACTCTTGCATTCTACTGTGTTTCCTATAGGAGCAGTACAGTGAGCTAGCTCAGAACAAAAGAACTGTGCTTCCTACACGAACGGGGCATATCTAGTTCAACTCAGTATTAGAAACTAAGTAAAACAGGAGCTTCACTTCATTCCAATACACTGGATTTGCTGGCAACAGACGCGAGTGCTATTTGCACTGTTTATGGCCAGAATAGCACAATAGTGGTGTTCTTACCCTGAATTAACACTTAATGCTAGAATTTGAAACTGTGTGTGATTCAACTCCGTTTAGGAAGTTGTATTGAACCCTGTTGGCCTTACAAGAAAAACACTCTGCTTTTGAGAAACAGGCACTCTTGCATTCTATTGTGTTTCCTATAGGAGCAGTACAGTGAGCTAGCTCAGAACAAAAGAACTGTGCTTCCTACACAAACGGGGCATATCTAGTTCAACTCAGTATTAGAAACTAAGTAAAACAGGAGCTTCTCTTCATTCCAATACACTGTATTTGCAGGGAACAGACGCGAGTGCTATTTGCACTGTTTATGGCCAGAATAGCACAATAGTGGTGTTCTTACCCTGAAATAACACTTAATGCTAGAATTTGAAACTGTGTGTGATTCAACTCCGTTTAGGAAGTTGTATTGAACCCCAGTTGGCCTTACAAGAAAAACACTCTGCTTTTGAGAAACAGCCACTCTTGCATTCTACTGTGTTTCCTATAGGAGCAGTACAGTGAGCTAGCTCAGAACAAAAGAACTGTGCTTCCTACACGAACGGGGCATATCTAGTTCAACTCAGTATTAGAATCTAAGTAAAACAGGAGCTTCTCTTCATTCCAATACACTGTATTTGCTGGGAACAGACGCGAGTGCTATTTGCACTGTTTATGGCCAGAATAGCACAATAGTGGTGTTCTTACCCTGAATTAACACTTAATGCTAGAATTTGAAACTGTGTGTGATTCAACTCCGTTTAGGAAGTTGTATTGAACCCTGTTGGCAATACAAGAAAAACACTCTGCTTTTGAGAAACAGGCACTCTTGCATTCTACTGTGTTTCCTACAGGGCCAGTACAGTGTGCTAGCTCAGAACAAAAGAACTGTGCTTCCTACACGAACGGGGCATATCTAGTTCAACTCAGTATTAGAAACTAAGTAAAACAGGAGCTTCTCTTCATTCCAATACACTGTATTTGCTGGGAACAGACGCGAGTGCTATTTGCACTGTTTATGGCCAGAATAGCACAATAGTGGTGTTCTTACCCTGAATTAACACTTAATGCTAGAATTTGAAACTGTGTGTGATTCAACTCCGTTTAGGAAGTTGTATTGAACCCCAGTTGGCCATACAAGAAAAACACTCTGCTTTTGAGAAACAGGCACTCTTGCATTCTACTGTGTTTCCTATAGGAGCAGTACAGTGAGCTAGCTCAGAACAAAAGAAATGTGCTTCCTACACGAACGGGGCATATCTAGTTCAACTCAGTATTAGAAACTAAGTAAAACAGGAGCGTCTCTTCATTGCAATACACTGTATTTGCTGGGAACAGACGAGAGAGCTATTTGCACTGTTTATGGCCAGAATAGCACAATAGTGGTGTTCTTACCCTGAATTAACACTTAATGCTAGAATTTGAAACTGCGTGTGATTCAACTCCATTTAGGAAGTTGTATTGAACCCCAGTTGGCCTTACAAGAAAAACACTCTGCTTTTGAGAAACAGGCACTCTTCCATTCTACTGTGTTTCCTATAGGAGCAGTACAGTGAGCTAGCTCAGAACAAAAGAACTGTGCTTCCTACACGAACGGGGCATATCTAGTTAAATTCAGTATTAGAAACTAAGTAAAACAGGAGCTTCTCTTCATTCCAATACACTATATTTGCTGGGAACAAACGCGAGTGCTATTTGCACTGTTTATGTCCAGAATAGCACAATAGTGGTGTTCTTACCCTGAATTAACACTTAATGCTAGAACTTGAAACTGTGTGTGATTCAACTCCGTTTAGGAAGTTGTATTGAACCCCAGTTGGCCTTACAAGAAAAACACTCTGCTTTTGAGAAACAGGCACTCTTGCATTCTACTGTGTTTCCTATAGGAGCAGTACAGTGAGCTAGCTCAGAACAAAAGAACTGTGCTTCCTACACAAACGGGGCATATCTAGTTCAACTCAGTATTAGAAACTAAGTAAAACAGGAGCTTCTCTTCATTCCAATACACTATATTTGCTGGGAACAGACGCGAGTGCTATTTGCACTGTTTATGGCCAGAATAGCACAATAGTGGTGTTCTTACCCTGAATTAACACTTAATGCTAGAACTTGAAACTGTGTGTGATTCAACTCCGTTTAGGAAGTTGTATTGAACCCCAGTTGGCCTTACAAGAAAAACACTCTGCTTTTGAGAAACAGGCACTCTTGCATTCTACTGTGTTTCCTATAGGAGCAGTACAGTGAGCTAGCTCAGAACAAAAGAACTGTGCTTCCTACACGAACGGGGCATATCTAGTTCAACTCAGTATTAGAAACTAAGTAAAACAGGAGCTTCTCTTCATTCCAATACACTGTATTTGCTGGGAACATACGCGAGAGCTATTTGCACTGTTTATGGCCAGAATAGCACAATAGTGGTGTTCTTACCCTGAATTACCACTTAATGCTAGAATTTGAAACTGTGTGTGATTCAACTCCGTTTAGGAAGTTGTATTGAACCCCAGTTGGCCTTACAAGAAAAACACTCTGCTTTTGAGAAACAGACACTCTTGCATTCTACTGTGTTTCCTATAGGGCCAGTACAGTGAGCTAGCTCAGAACAAAAGAACTGTGCTTCCTACACGAACGGGGCATTTCTAGTTCAACTCAGTATTAGAAACTAAGTAAAACAGGAGCGTCTCTTCATTGCGATACACTGTATTTGCTGGGAACAGACGAGAGAGCTATTTGCACTGTTTATGGCCAGAATAGCACAATAGTGGTGTTCTTACCCTGAAATAACACTTAATGCTAGAATTTGAAACTGTGTGTGATTCAACTCCGTTTAGGAAGTTGTATTGAACCCCAGTTGGCCTTACAAGAAAAACACTCTGCTTTTGAGAAACAGGCACTCTTGCATTCTACTGTGTTTCCTATAGGAGCAGTACAGTGAGCTAGCTCAGAACAAAAGAACTGTGCTTCCTACACGAACGGGGCATATCTAGTTCAACTCAGTATTAGAAACTAAGTAAAACAGGAGCTTCTCTTCATTCCAATACACTATATTTGCTGGGAACAAACGCGAGTGCTATTTGCACTGTTTATGGCCAGAATAGCACAATAGTGGTGTTCTTACCCTGAATTAACACTTAATGCTAGAATTTGAAACTGTGTGTGATTCAACTCCGTTTAGGAAGTTGTATTGAACCCCAGTTGGCCTTACAAGAAAAACACTCTGCTTTTGAGAAACAGGCACTCTTGCATTCTACTGTGTTTCCTATAGGAGCAGTACAGTGAGCTAGCTCAGAACAAAAGAACTGTGCTTCCTACACGAACGGGGCATATCTAGTTCAACTCAGTATTAGAAACTAAGTAAAACAGGAGCTTCTCTTCATTCCAATACACTGGATTTGCTGGGAAGAGACGCGAGAGCTATTTGCACTGTTTATGGCCAGAATAGCACAATAGTGGTGTTCTTACCCTGAATTAACACTTAATGCTAGAATTTGAAACTGTGTGTGATTCAACTCCGTTTAGGAAGTTGTATTGAACCCCAGTTTGCCATACAAGAAAAACACTCTGCTTTTGAGAAACAGGCACTCTTGCATTCTACTGTGTTTCCTATAGGGCCAGTACAGTGAGCTAGCTCAGAACAAAAGAACTGTGCTTCCTACACGAACGGGGCATATCTAGTTCAACTCAGTATTAGAAACTAAGTAAAACAGGAGCGTCTCTTCATTGCAATACACTGTATTTGCTGGGAGCAGACGCGAGAGCTATTTGCACTGTTTATGGCCAGAATAGCACAATAGTGGTGTTCTTACCCTGAATTAACACTTAATGCTAGAACTTGAAACTGTGTGTGATTCAACTCCGTTTAGGAAGTTGTATTGAACCCCAGTTGGCCTTACAAGAAAAACACTCTGCTTTTGAGAAACAGGCACTCTTGCATTCTACTGTGTTTCCTATAGGAGCAGTACAGTGAGCTAGCTCAGAACAAAAGAACTGTGCTTCCTACACGAATGGGGCATATCTAGTTCAACTCAGTATTAGAAACTAAGTAAAACAGGAGCATCTCTTCATCGCAATACACTGTATTTGCTGGGAACAGACGAGAGAGCTATTTGCACTGTTTATGGACAGAATAGCACAATAGTGGTGTTCTTACCCTGAATTAACACTTAATGCTAGAATTTGAAACTGTGTGTGATTCAACTCCATTTAGGAAGTTGTATTGAACCCCAGTTGGCCTTACAAGAAAAACACTCTGCTTTTGAGAAACAGGCACTCTTCCATTCTACTGTGTTTCCTATAGGAGCAGTACAGTGAGCTAGCTCAGAACAAAAGAACTGTGCTTCCTACATGAACGGGGCATATCTAGTTAAACTCAGTATTAGAAACTAAGTAAAACAGGAGCTTCTCTTCATTCCAATACACTATATTTGCTGGGAACAAACGCGAGTGCTATTTGCACTGTTTATGTCCAGAATAGCACAATAGTGGTGTTCTTACCCTGAATTAACACTTAATGCTAGAACTTGAAACTGTGTGTGATTCAACTCCGTTTAGGAAGTTGTATTGAACCCCAGTTGGCCTTACAAGAAAAACACTCTGCTTTTGAGAAACAGGCACTCTTGCATTCTACTGTGTTTCCTATAGGAGCAGTACAGTGAGCTAGCTCAGAACAAAAGAACTGTGCTTCCTACACGAACGGGGCATATCTAGTTCAACTCAGTATTAGAAACTAAGTAAAACAGGAGCTTCTCTTCATTCCAATACACTATATTTGCTGGGAACAGACGCGAGTGCTATTTGCACTGTTTATGGCCAGAATAGCACAATAGTGGTGTTCTTACCCTGAATTAACACTTAATGCTAGAACTTGAAACTGTGTGTGATTCAACTCCGTTTAGGAAGTTGTATTGAACCCCAGTTGGCCTTACAAGAAAAACACTCTGCTTTTGAGAAACAGGCACTCTTGCATTCTACTGTGTTTCCTATAGGAGCAGTACAGTGAGCTAGCTCAGAACAAAAGAACTGTGCTTCCTACACGAACGGGGCATATCTAGTTCAACTCAGTATTAGAAACTAAGTAAACCAGGAGCTTCTCTTCATTCCAATACACTGGATTTGCTGGGAACAGACGCGAGAGCTATTTGCACTGTTTATGGCCAGAATAGCACAATAGTGGTGTTCTTACCCTGAATTACCACTTAATGCTAGAATTTGAAACTGTGTGTGATTCAACTCCGTTTAGGAAGTTGTATTGAACCCCAGTTGGCCTTACAAGAAAAACACTCTGCTTTTGAGAAACAGACACTCTTGCATTCTACTGTGTTTCCTATAGGGCCAGTACAGTGAGCTAGCTCAGAACAAAAGAACTGTGCTTCCTACACGAACGGGGCATTTCTAGTTCAACTCAGTATTAGAAACTAAGTAAAACAGGAGCGTCTCTTCATTGCAATACACTGTATTTGCTGGGAACGGACGAGAGAGCTATTTGCACTGTTTATGGCCAGAATAGCACAATAGTGGTGTTCTTACCCTGAAATAACACTTAATGCTAGAATTTGAAACTGTGTGTGATTCAACTCCGTTTAGGAAGTTGTATTGAACGCCAGTTGGCCTTACAAGAAAAACACTCTGCTTTTGAGAAACAGGCACTCTTGCATTCTACTGTGTTTCCTATAGGAGCAGTACAGTGAGCTAGCTCAGAACAAAAGAACTGTGCTTCCTACACGAACGGGGCATATCTAGTTCAACTCAGTATTAGAAACTAAGTAAAACAGGAGCTTCTCTTCATTCCAATACACTATATTTGCTGGGAACAGACGCGAGTGCTATTTGCACTGTTTATGGCCAGAATAGCACAATAGTGGTGTTCTTACCCTGAATTAACACTTAATGCTAGAACTTGAAACTGTGTGTGATTCAACTCCGTTTAGGAAGTTGTATTGAACCCCAGTTGGCCTTACAAGAAAAACACTCTGCTTTTGAGAAACAGGCACTCTTGCATTCTACTGTGTTTCCTATAGGAGCAGTACAGTGAGCTAGCTCAGAACAAAAGAACTGTGCTTCCTACACGAACGGGGCATATCTAGTTCAACTCAGTATTAGAAACTAAGTAAACCAGGAGCTTCTCTTCATTCCAATACACTGGATTTGCTGGGAACAGACGCGAGAGCTATTTGCACTGTTTATGGCCAGAATAGCACAATAGTGGTGTTCTTACCCTGAATTACCACTTAATGCTAGAATTTGAAACTGTGTGTGATTCAACTCCGTTTAGGAAGTTGTATTGAACCCCAGTTGGCCTTACAAGAAAAACACTCTGCTTTTGAGAAACAGACACTCTTGCATTCTACTGTGTTTCCTATAGGGCCAGTACAGTGAGCTAGCTCAGAACAAAAGAACTGTGCTTCCTACACGAACGGGGCATTTCTAGTTCAACTCAGTATTAGAAACTAAGTAAAACAGGAGCGTCTCTTCATTGCAATACACTGTATTTGCTGGGAACGGACGAGAGAGCTATTTGCACTGTTTATGGCCAGAATAGCACAATAGTGGTGTTCTTACCCTGAAATAACACTTAATGCTAGAATTTGAAACTGTGTGTGATTCAACTCCGTTTAGGAAGTTGTATTGAACGCCAGTTGGCCTTACAAGAAAAACACTCTGCTTTTGAGAAACAGGCACTCTTGCATTCTACTGTGTTTCCTATAGGAGCAGTACAGTGAGCTAGCTCAGAACAAAAGAACTGTGCTTCCTACACGAACGGGGCATATCTAGTTCAACTCAGTATTAGAAACTAAGTAAAACAGGAGCTTCTCTTCATTCCAATACACTGGATTTGCTGGGAAGAGACGCGAGAGCTATTTGCACTGTTTATGGCCAGAATAGCACAATAGTGGTGTTCTTACCCTGAATTAACACTTAATGCTAGAATTTGAAACTGTGTGTGATTCAACTCCGTTTAGGAAGTTGTATTGAACCCCAGTTGGCCATACAAGAAAAACACTCTGCTTTTGAGAAACAGACACTCTTGCATTCTACTGTGTTTCCTATAGGGCCAGTACAGTGAGCTAGCTCAGAACAAAAGAACTGTGCTTCCTACACGAACGGGGCATATCTAGTTCAACTCAGTATTAGAAACTAAGTAAAACAGGAGCGTCTCTTCATTGCAATACACTGTATTTGCTGGGAACAGACGCGAGAGCTATTTGCACTGTTTATGGCCAGAATAGCACAATAGTGGTGTTCTTACCCTGAATTAACACTTAATGCTAGAATTTGAAACTGTGTGTGATTCAACTCCGTTTAGGAAGTTGTATTGAACCCCAGTTGGCCTTACAAGAAAAACACTCTGCTTTTGAGAAACAGGCACTCTTGCATTCTACTGTGTTTCCTATAGGAGCAGTACAGTGAGCTAGCTCAGAACAAAAGAACTGTGCTTCCTACACGAACGGGGCATATCTAGTTCAACTCAGTATTAGAAACTAAGTAAAACAGGAGCGTCTCTTCATTCCAATACACTGGATTTGCTGGGAACAGACGCGAGTGCTATTTGCACTGTTTATGGCTAGAATAGCACAATAGTGGTGTTCTTACCCTGAATTAACACTTAATGCTAGAATTTGAAACTGTGTGTGATTCAACTCCGTTTAGGAAGTTGTATTGAACCCTGTTGGCAATACAAGAAAAACACTCTGCTTTTGAGAAACAGGCACTCTTGCATTCTACTGTGTTTCCTACAGGGCCAGTACAGTGTGCTAGCTCAGAACAAAAGAACTGTGCTTCCTACACGAACGGGGCATATCTAGTTCAACTCAGTATTAGAAACTAAGTAAAACAGGAGCTTCTCTTCATTCCAATACACTGGATTTGCTGGGAACAGACGCGAGTGCTATTTGCACTGTTTATGGCCAGAATAGCACAATAGTGGTGTTCTTACCCTGAATTAACACTTAATGCTAGAATTTGAAACTGTGTGTGATTCAACTCCGTTTAGGAAGTTGTATTGAACCCCAGTTGGCCTTACAAGAAAAACACTCTGCTTTTGAGAAACAGGCACTCTTGCATTCTACTGTGTTTCCTATAGGAGCAGTACAGTGAGCTAGCTCAGAACAAAAGAACTGTGCTTCCTACACGAACGGGGCATATCTAGTTCAACTCAGTATTAGAAACTAAGTAAAACAGGAGCTTCTCTTCATTCCAATACACTGTATTTGCAGGGAACAGACGCGAGTGCTATTTGCACTGTTTATGTCCAGAATAGCACAATAGTGGTGTTCTTACCATGAATTAACACTTAATGCTAGAACTTGAAACTGTGTGTGATTCAACTCCGTTTAGGAAGTTGTATTGAACCCCAGTTGGCCTTACAAGAAAAACACTCTGCTTTTGAGAAACAGGCACTCTTGCATTCTACTGTGTTTCCTATAGGAGCAGTACAGTGAGCTAGCTCAGAACAAAAGAACTGTGCTTCCTACACGAACGGGGCATATCTAGTTCAACTCAGTATTAGAAACTAAGTAAAACAGGAGCTTCTCTTCATTCCAATACACTATATTTGCTGGGAACAGACGCGAGTGCTATTTGCACTGTTTATGGCCAGAATAGCACAATAGTGGTGTTCTTACCCTGAATTAACACTTAATGCTAGAACTTGAAACTGTGTGTGATTCAACTCCGTTTAGGAAGTTGTATTGAACCCCAGTTGGCCTTACAAGAAAAACACTCTGCTTTTGAGAAACAGGCACTCTTGCATTCTACTGTGTTTCCTATAGGAGCAGTACAGTGAGCTAGCTCAGAACAAAAGAACTGTGCTTCCTACACGAACGGGGCATATCTAGTTCAACTCAGTATTAGAAACTAAGTAAAACAGGAGCTTCTCTTCATTCCAATACACTGGATTTGCTGGGAACAGACGCGAGAGCTATTTGCACTGTTTATGGCCAGAATAGCACAATAGTGGTGTTCTTACCCTGAATTAACACTTAATGCTAGAATTTGAAACTGTGTGTGATTCAACTCCGTTTAGGAAGTTGTATTGAACCCCAGTTGGCCATACAAGAAAAACACTCTGCTTTTGAGAAACAGACACTCTTGCATTCTACTGTGTTTCCTATAGGGCCAGTACAGTGAGCTAGCTCAGAACAAAAGAACTGTGCTTCCTACACGAACGGGGCATATCTAGTTCAACTCAGTATTAGAAACTAAGTAAAACAGGACTGTCTCTTCATTGCAATAAACTGTATTTGCTGGGAACAGACGCGAGAGCTATTTGCACTGTTTATGGCCAGAATAGCACAATAGTGGTGTTCTTACCCTGAAATAACACTTAATGCTAGAATTTGAAACTGTGTGTGATTCAACTCCGTTTAGGAAGTTGTATTGAACCCCAGTTGGCCTTACAAGAAAAACACTCTGCTTTTGAGAAACAGGCACTCTTGCATTCTACTGTGTTTCCTATAGGAGCAGTACAGTGAGCTAGCTCAGAACAAAAGAACTGTGCTTCCTACACGAACGGGGCATATCTAGTTCAACTCAGTATTAGAAACTAAGTAAAACAGGAGCTTCACTTCATTCCAATACACTGGATTTGCTGGGAACAGACGGGAGTGCTATTTGCACTGTTTATGGCCAGAATAGCACAATAGTGGTGTTCTTACCCTGAATTAACACTTAATGCTAGAATTTGAAACTGTGTGTGATTCAACTCCGTTTAGGAAGTTGTATTGAACCCTGTTGGCCTTACAAGAAAAACACTCTGCTTTTGAGAAACAGGCACTCTTGCATTCTATTGTGTTTCCTATAGGAGCAGTACAGTGAGCTAGCTCAGAACAAAAGAACTGTGCTTCCTACACAAACGGGGCATATCTAGTTCAACTCAGTATTAGAAACTAAGTAAAACAGGAGCTTCTCTTCATTCCAATACACTGTATTTGCAGGGAACAGACGCGAATGCTATTTGCACTGTTTATGGCCAGAATAGCACAATAGTGGTGTTCTTACCCTGAATAAACACTTAATGCTAGAACTTGAAACTGTGTGTGATTCAACTCCGTTTAGGAAGTTGTATTGAACCCCAGTTGGCCTTACAAGAAAAACACTCTGCTTTTGAGAAACAGGCACTCTTGCATTCTACTGTGTTTCCTATAGGAGCAGTACAGTGAGCTAGCTCAGAACAAAAGAACTGTGCTTCCTACACGAACGGGGCATATCTAGTTCAACTCAGTATTAGAAACTAAGTAAAACAGGAGCTTCTCTTCATTCCAATACACTGTATTTGCTGGGAACAGACGCGAGTGCTATTTGCACTGTTTATGGCCAGAATAGCACAATAGTGGTGTTCTTACCCTGAATTAACACTTAATGCTAGAATTTGAAACTGTGTGTGATTCAACTCCGTTTAGGAAGTTGTATTGAACCCTGTTGGCAATACAAGAAAAACACTCTGCTTTTGAGAAACAGGCACTCTTGCATTCTACTGTGTTTCCTACAGGGCCAGTACAGTGTGCTAGCTAGAACAAAAGAACTGTGCTTCCTACACGAACGGGGCATATCTAGTTCAACTCAGTATTAGAAACTAAGTAAAACAGGAGCTTCTCTTCATTCCAATACACTGTATTTGCTGGGAACAGACGCGAGTGCTATTTGCACTGTTTATGGCCAGAATAGCACAATAGTGGTGTTCTTACCCTGAATTAACACTTAATGCTAGAATTTGAAACTGTGTGTGATTCAACTCCGTTTAGGAAGTTGTATTGAACCCCAGTTGGCCATACAAGAAAAACACTCTGCTTTTGAGAAACAGGCACTCTTGCATTCTACTGTGTTTCCTATAGGAGCAGTACAGTGAGCTAGCTCAGAACAAAAGAACTGTGCTTCCTACACGAACGGGGCATATCTAGTTCAACTCAGTATTAGAAACTAAGTAAAACAGGAGCGTCTCTTCATTGCAATACACTGTATTTGCTGGGAACAGACGCGAGAGCTATTTGCACTGTTTATGGCCAGAATAGCACAATAGTGGTGTTCTTACCCTGAATTAACACTTAATGCTAGAATTTGAAACTGTGTGTGATTCAACTCCGTTTAGGAAGTTGTATTGAACCCCAGTTGGCCTTACAAGAAAAACACTCTGCTTTTGAGAAACAGGCACTCTTGCATTCTACTGTGTTTCCTATAGGAGCAGTACAGTGAGCTAGCTCAGAACAAAAGAACTGTGCTTCCTACACGAACGGGGCATATCTAGTTCAACTCAGTATTAGAAACTAAGTAAAACAGGAGCTTCTCTTCATTCCAATACACTGTATTTGCAGGGAACAGACGCGAGTGCTATTTGCACTGTTTATGTCCAGAATAGCACAATAGTGGTGTTCTTACCCTGAATAAACACTTAATGCTAGAACTTGAAACTGTGTGTGATTCAACTCCGTTTAGGAAGTTGTATTGAACCCCAGTTGGCCTTACAAGAAAAACACTCTGCTTTTGAGAAACAGGCACTCTTGCATTCTACTGTGTTTCCTATAGGAGCAGTACAGTGAGCTAGCTCAGAACAAAAGAACTGTGCTTCCTACACGAACGGGGCATATCTAGTTCAACTCAGTATTAGAAACTAAGTAAAACAGGAGCTTCTCTTCATTCCAATACACTGGATTTGCTGGGAACAGACGCGAGTGCTATTTGCACTGTTTATGGCGAGAATAGCACAATAGTGGTGTTCTTACCCTGAAATAACACTTAATGCTAGAATTTGAAACTGTGTGTGATTCAACTCCGTTTAGGAAGTTGTATTGAACCCTGTTGGCAATACAAGAAAAACACTCTGCTTTTGAGAAACAGGCACTCTTGCATTCTACTGTGTTTCCTACAGGGCCAGTACAGTGTGCTAGCTAGAACAAAAGAACTGTGCTTCCTACACGAACGGGGCATATCTAGTTCAACTCAGTATTAGAAACTA
Organism: Peromyscus maniculatus bairdii; assembly: GCF_049852395.1. NCBI lineage: Eukaryota > Metazoa > Chordata > Mammalia > Rodentia > Cricetidae > Peromyscus > Peromyscus maniculatus. The sequence continues at coordinate 41,730,370 of NC_134865.1, read as the reverse complement.
AGTAAAACAGGAGCTTCTCTTCATTCCAATACACTGTATTTGCTGGGAACAGACGCGAGTGCTATTTGCACTGTTTATGGCCAGAATAGCACAATAGTGGTGTTCTTACCCTGAATTAACACTTAATGCTAGAATTTGAAACTGTGTGTGATTCAACTCCGTTTAGGAAGTTGTATTGAACCCCAGTTGGCCATACAAGAAAAACACTCTGCTTTTGAGAAACAGGCACTCTTGCATTCTACTGTGTTTCCTATAGGAGCAGTACAGTGAGCTAGCTCAGAACAAAAGAACTGTGCTTCCTACACGAACGGGGCATATCTAGTTCAACTCAGTATTAGAAACTAAGTAAAACAGGAGCGTCTCTTCATTGCAATACACTGTATTTGCTGGGAACAGACGCGAGAGCTATTTGCACTGTTTATGGCCAGAATAGCACAATAGTGGTGTTCTTACCCTGAATTAACACTTAATGCTAGAATTTGAAACTGTGTGTGATTCAACTCCGTTTAGGAAGTTGTATTGAACCCCAGTTGGCCTTACAAGAAAAACACTCTGCTTTTGAGAAACAGGCACTCTTGCATTCTACTGTGTTTCCTATAGGAGCAGTACAGTGAGCTAGCTCAGAACAAAAGAACTGTGCTTCCTACACGAACGGGGCATATCTAGTTCAACTCAGTATTAGAAACTAAGTAAAACAGGAGCTTCTCTTCATTCCAATACACTGTATTTGCAGGGAACAGACGCGAGTGCTATTTGCACTGTTTATGTCCAGAATAGCACAATAGTGGTGTTCTTACCCTGAATAAACACTTAATGCTAGAACTTGAAACTGTGTGTGATTCAACTCCGTTTAGGAAGTTGTATTGAACCCCAGTTGGCCTTACAAGAAAAACACTCTGCTTTTGAGAAACAGGCACTCTTGCATTCTACTGTGTTTCCTATAGGAGCAGTACAGTGAGCTAGCTCAGAACAAAAGAACTGTGCTTCCTACACGAACGGGGCATATCTAGTTCAACTCAGTATTAGAAACTAAGTAAAACAGGAGCTTCTCTTCATTCCAATACACTGGATTTGCTGGGAACAGACGCGAGTGCTATTTGCACTGTTTATGGCGAGAATAGCACAATAGTGGTGTTCTTACCCTGAAATAACACTTAATGCTAGAATTTGAAACTGTGTGTGATTCAACTCCGTTTAGGAATTTGTATTGAACCCCAGTTGGCCTTACAAGAAAAACACTCTGCTTTTGAGAAACAGGCACTCTTGCATTCTACTGTGTTTCCTATAGGAGCAGTACAGTGAGCTAGCTCAGAACAAAAGAACTGTGCTTCCTACACGAACGGGGCATATCTAGTTCAACTCAGTATTAGAAACTAAGTAAAACAGGAGCTTCTCTTCATTCCAATACACTGTATTTGCTGGGAACAGACGCGAGTGCTATTTGCACTGTTTATGGCCAGAATAGCACAATAGTGGTGTTCTTACCCTGAATTAACACTTAATGCTAGAATTTGAAACTGTGTGTGATTCAACTCCGTTTAGGAAGTTGTATTGAACCCCAGTTGGCCTTACAAGAAAAACACTCTGCTTTTGAGAAACAGGCACTCTTGCATTCTACTGTGTTTCCTATAGGAGCAGTACAGTGAGCTAGCTCAGAACAAAAGAACTGTGCTTCCTACACGAACGGGGCATATCTAGTTCAACTCAGTATTAGAAACTAAGTAAAACAGGAGCTTCTCTTCATTCCAATACACTGGATTTGCTGGGAACAGACGCGAGTGCTATTTGCACTGTTTATGGCGAGAATAGCACAATAGTGGTGTTCTTACCCTGAAATAACACTTAATGCTAGAATTTGAAACTGTGTGTGATTCAACTCCGTTTAGGAATTTGTATTGAACCCCAGTTGGCCTTACAAGAAAAACACTCTGCTTTTGAGAAACAGGCACTCTTGCATTCTACTGTGTTTCCTATAGGAGCAGTACAGTGAGCTAGCTCAGAACAAAAGAACTGTGCTTCCTACACGAACGGGGCATATCTAGTTCAACTCAGTATTAGAAACTAAGTAAAACAGGAGCTTCTCTTCATTCCAATACACTGGATTTGCTGGGAACAGACGCGAGAGCTATTTGCACTGTTTATGGCCAGAATAGCACAATAGTGGTGTTCTTACCCTGAATTAACACTTAATGCTAGAATTTGAAACTGTGTGTGATTCAACTCCGTTTAGGAAGTTGTATTGAACCCCAGTTGGCCATACAAGAAAAACACTCTGCTTTTGAGAAACAGACACTCTTGCATTCTACTGTGTTTCCTATAGGGCCAGTACAGTGAGCTAGCTCAGAACAAAAGAACTGTGCTTCCTACACGAACGGGGCATATCTAGTTCAACTCAGTATTAGAAACTAAGTAAAACAGGACTGTCTCTTCATTGCAATACACTGTATTTGCTGGGAACAGACGCGAGAGCTATTTGCACTGTTTATGGCCAGAATAGCACAATAGTGGTGTTCTTACCCTGAATTAACACTTAATGCTAGAATTTGAAACTGTGTGTGATTCAACTCCGTTTAGGAAGTTGTATTGAACCCCAGTTGGCCTTACAAGAAAAACACTCTGCTTTTGAGAAACAGGCACTCTTGCATTCTACTGTGTTTCCTATAGGAGCAGTACAGTGAGCTAGCTCAGAACAAAAGAACTGTGCTTCCTACACGAACGGGGCATATCTAGTTCAACTCAGTATTAGAAACTAAGTAAAACAGGAGCTTCACTTCATTCCAATACACTGGATTTGCTGGGAACAGACGCGAGTGCTATTTGCACTGTTTATGGCCAGAATAGCACAATAGTGGTGTTCTTACCCTGAATTAACACTTAATGCTAGAACTTGAAACTGTGTGTGATTCAACTCCGTTTAGGAAGTTGTATTGAACGCCAGTTGGCCTTACTAGAAAAACACTCTGCTTTTGAGAAACAGGCACTCTTGCATTCTACTGTGTTTCCTATAGGAGCAGTACAGTGAGCTAACTCAGAACAAAAGAACTGTGCTTCCTACACAAACGGGGCATATCTAGTTCAACTCAGTATTAGAAACTAAGTAAAACAGGAGCTTCTCTTCATTCCAATACACTGTATTTGCTAGGAACAGACGCGAGTGCTATTTGCACTGTTTATGGCCAGAATAGCACAATAGTGGTGTTCTTACCCTGAAATAACACTTAATGCTAGAATTTGAAACTGTGTGTGATTCAACTCCGTTTAGGAAGTTGTATTGAACCCCAGTTGGCCTTACAAGAAAAACACTCTGCTTTTGAGAAACAGCCACTCTTGCATTCTACTGTGTTTCCTATAGGAGCAGTACAGTGAGCTAGCTCAGAACAAAAGAACTGTGCTTCCTACACGAACGGGGCATATCTAGTTCAACTCAGTATTAGAAACTAAGTAAAACAGGAGCTTCTCTTCATTCCAATACACTGTATTTGCTGGGAACAGACGCGAGTGCTATTTGCACTGTTTATGGCCAGAATAGCACAATAGTGGTGTTCTTACCCTGAATTAACACTTAATGCTAGAATTTGAAACTGTGTGTGATTCAACTCCGTTTAGGAAGTTGTATTGAACCCTGTTGGCAATACAAGAAAAACACTCTGCTTTTGAGAAACAGGCACTCTTGCATTCTACTGTGTTTCCTACAGGGCCAGTACAGTGTGCTAGCTCAGAACAAAAGAACTGTGCTTCCTACACGAACGGGGCATATCTAGTTCAACTCAGTATTAGAAACTAAGTAAAACAGGAGCTTCTCTTCATTCCAATACACTGTATTTGCTGGGAACAGACGCGAGTGCTATTTGCACTGTTTATGGCCAGAATAGCACAATAGTGGTGTTCTTACCCTGAATTAACACTTAATGCTAGAATTTGAAACTGTGTGTGATTCAACTCCGTTTATGAAGTTGTATTGAACCCCAGTTGGCCTTACAAGAAAAACACTCTGCTTTTGAGAAACAGGCACTCTTGCATTCTACTGTGTTTCCTATAGGAGCAGTACAGTGAGCTAGCTCAGAACAAAAGAACTGTGCTTCCTACACGAACGGGGCATATCTAGTTCAACTCAGTATTAGAACCTAAGTAAAACAGGAGCTTCACTTCATTCCAATACACTGGATTTGCTGGGAACAGACGCGAGTGCTATTTGCACTGTTTATGGCCAGAATAGCACAATAGTGGTGTTCTTACCCTGAATTAACACTTAATGCTAGAACTTGAAACTGTGTGTGATTCAACTCCGTTTAGGAAGTTGTATTGAACGCCAGTTGGCCTTACTAGAAAAACACTCTGCTTTTGAGAAACAGGCACTCTTGCATTCTACTGTGTTTCCTATAGGAGCAGTACAGTGAGCTAACTCAGAACAAAAGAACTGTGCTTCCTACACAAACGGGGCATATCTAGTTCAACTCAGTATTAGAAACTAAGTAAAACAGGAGCTTCTCTTCATTCCAATACACTGTATTTGCTAGGAACAGACGCGAGTGCTATTTGCACTGTTTATGGCCAGAATAGCACAATAGTGGTGTTCTTACCCTGAAATAACACTTAATGCTAGAATTTGAAACTGTGTGTGATTCAACTCCGTTTAGGAAGTTGTATTGAACCCCAGTTGGCCTTACAAGAAAAACACTCTGCTTTTGAGAAACAGCCACTCTTGCATTCTACTGTGTTTCCTATAGGAGCAGTACAGTGAGCTAGCTCAGAACAAAAGAACTGTGCTTCCTACACGAACGGGGCATATCTAGTTCAACTCAGTATTAGAAACTAAGTAAAACAGGAGCTTCTCTTCATTCCAATACACTGTATTTGCTGGGAACAGACGCGAGTGCTATTTGCACTGTTTATGGCCACAATAGCACAATAGTGGTGTTCTTACCCTGAATTAACACTTAATGCTAGAATTTGAAACTGTGTGTGATTCAACTCCGTTTAGGAAGTTGTATTGAACCCTGTTGGCAATACAAGAAAAACACTCTGCTTTTGAGAAACAGGCACTCTTGCATTCTACTGTGTTTCCTACAGGGCCAGTACAGTGTGCTAGCTCAGAACAAAAGAACTGTGCTTCCTACACGAACGGGGCATATCTAGTTCAACTCAGTATTAGAAACTAAGTAAAACAGGAGCTTCTCTTCATTCCAATACACTGTATTTGCTGGGAACAGACGCGAGTGCTATTTGCACTGTTTATGGCCAGAATAGCACAATAGTGGTGTTCTTACCCTGAATTAACACTTAATGCTAGAATTTGAAACTGTGTGTGATTCAACTCCGTTTAGGAAGTTGTATTGAACCCCAGTTGGCCTTACAAGAAAAACACTCTGCTTTTGAGAAACAGGCACTCTTGCATTCTACTGTGTTTCCTATAGGAGCAGTACAGTGAGCTAGCTCAGAACAAAAGAAATGTGCTTCCTACACGAACGGGGCATATCTAGTTCAACTCAGTATTAGAAACTAAGTAAAACAGGAGCTTCTCTTCATTCCAATACACTGGATTTGCTGGGAAGAGACGCGAGAGCTATTTGCACTGTTTATGGCCAGAATAGCACAATAGTGGTGTTCTTACCCTGAATTAACACTTAATGCTAGAACTTGAAAATGTGTGTGATTCAACTCCGTTTAGGAAGTTGTATTGAACGCCAGTTGGCCTTACAAGAAAAACACTCTGCTTTTGAGAAACAGGCACTCTTGCATTCTACTGTGTTTCCTATAGGAGCAGTACAGTGAGCTAGCTCAGAACAAAAGAACTGTGCTTCCTACACAAACGGGGCATATCTAGTTCAACTCAGTATTAGAAAATAAGTAAAACAGGAGCGTCTCTTCATTCCAATACACTATATTTGCTGGGAACAGACGCGAGTGCTATTTGCACTGTTTATGGCCAGAATAGCACAATAGTGGTGTTCTTACCCTGAAATAACACTTAATGCTAGAATTTGAAACTGTGTGTGATTCAACTCCGTTTAGGAAGTTGTATTGAACCCCAGTTGGCCTTACAAGAAAAACACTCTGCTTTTGAGAAACAGGCACTCTTGCATTCTACTGTGTTTCCTATAGGAGCAGTACAGTGAGCTAGCTCAGAACAAAAGAACTGTGCTTCCTACACGAACGGGGCATATCTAGTTCAACTCAGTATTAGAAACTAAGTAAAACAGGCGCTTCTCTTCATTCCAATACACTGTATTTGCTGGGAACAGACGCGAGTGCTATTTGCACTGTTTATGTCCAGAATAGCACAATAGTGGTGTTCTTACCCTGAATTAACACTTAATGCTAGAACTTGAAACTGTGTGTGATTCAACTCCATTTAGGAAGTTGTATTGAACCCCAGTTGGCCTTACAAGAAAAACACTCTGCTTTTGAGAAACAGGCACTCTTGCATTCTACTGTGTTTCCTATAGGAGCAGTACAGTGAGCTAGCTCAGAACAAAAGAACTGTGCTTCCTACACGAACGGGGCATATCTAGTTCAACTCAGTATTAGAAACTAAGTAAAACAGGAGCTTCTCTTCATTCCAATACACTGGATTTGCTGGGAACAGACGCGAGTGCTATTTGCACTGTTTATGGCGAGAATAGCACAATAGTGGTGTTCTTACCCTGAAATAACACTTAATGCTAGAATTTGAAACTGTGTGTGATTCAACTCCGTTTAGGAATTTGTATTGAACCCCAGTTGGCCTTACAAGAAAAACACTCTGCTTTTGAGAAACAGGCACTCTTGCATTCTACTGTGTTTCCTATAGGAGCAGTACAGTGAGCTAGCTCAGAACAAAAGAACTGTGCTTCCTACACGAACGGGGCATATCTAGTTCAACTCAGTATTAGAAACTAAGTAAAACAGGCGCTTCTCTTTATTCCAATACACTGTATTTGCTGGGAACAGACGCGAGTGCTATTTGCACTGTTTATGTCCAGAATAGCACAATAGTGGTGTTCTTACCCTGAATTAACACTTAATGCTAGAACTTGAAACTGTGTGTGATTCAACTCCATTTAGGAAGTTGTATTGAACCCCAGTTGGCCTTACAAGAAAAACACTCTGCTTTTGAGAAACAGGCACTCTTGCATTCTACTGTGTTTCCTATAGGAGCAGTACAGTGAGCTAGCTCAGAACAAAAGAACTGTGCTTCCTACACGAACGGGGCATATCTAGTTCAACTCAGTATTAGAAACTAAGTAAAACAGGAGCTTCTCTTCATTCCAATACACTGGATTTGCTGGGAACAGACGCGAGTGCTATTTGCACTGTTTATGGCCAGAATAGCACAATAGTGGTGTTCTTACCCTGAATTAACACTTAATGCTAGAACTTGAAACTGTGTGTGATTCAACTCCGTTTAGGAAGTTGTATTGAACCCCAGTTGGCCTTACAAGAAAAACACTCTGCTTTTGAGAAACAGGCACTCTTGCATTCTACTGTGTTTCCTATAAGAGCAGTACAGTGAGCTAGCTCAGAACAAAAGAACTGTGCTTCCTACACGAACGGGGCATATCTAGTTCAACTCAGTATTAGAACCTAAGTAAAACAGGAGCTTCTCTTCATTCCAATACACTGGATTTGCTGGGAAGAGACGCGAGAGCTATTTGCACTGTTTATGGCCAGAATAGCACAATAGTGGTGTTCTTACCCTGAATTAACCCTTAATGCTAGAACTTGAAACTGTGTGTGATTCAACTCCGTTTAGGAAGTTGTATTGAACCCCAGTTGGCCATACAAGAAAAACACTCTGCTTTTGAGAAACAGACACTCTTGCATTCTACTGTGCTTCCTATAGGGCCAGTACAGTGAGCTAGCTCAGAACAAAAGAACTGTGCTTCCTACACGAACGGGGCATATCTAGTTCAACTCAGTATTAGAAACTAAGTAAAACAGGAGCGTCTCTTCATTGCAATACACTGTATTTGCTGGGAACAGACGCGAGAGCTATTTGCACTGTTTATGGCCAGAATAGCACAATAGTGGTGTTCTTAACCTGAATTAACACTTAATGCTAGAACTTGAAACTGTGTGTGATTCAACTACGTTTAGGAAGTTGTATTGAACCCCAGTTGGCCTTACAAGAAAAACACTCTGCTTTTGAGAAACAGGCACTCTTGCATTCTACTGTGTTTCCTATAGGAGCAGTACAGTGAGCTAGCTCAGAACAAAAGAAATGTGCTTCCTACACGAACGGGGCATATCTAGTTCAACTCAGTATTAGAAACTAAGTAAAACAGGCGCTTCTCTTCATTCCAATACACTGTATTTGCTGGGAACAGACGGGAGTGCTATTTGCACTGTTTATGTCCAGAATAGCACAATAGTGGTGTTCTTACCCTGAATTAACACTTAATGCTAGAACTTGAAACTGTGTGTGATTCAACTCCATTTAGGAAGTTGTATTGAACCCCAGTTGGCCTTACAAGAAAAACACTCTGCTTTTGAGAAACAGGCACTCTTGCATTCTACTGTGTTTCCTATAGGAGCAGTACAGTGAGCTAGCTCAGAACAAAAGAACTGTGCTTCCTACACGAACGGGGCATATCTAGTTCAACTCAGTATTAGAAACTAAGTAAAACAGGAGCTTCTCTTCATTCCAATACACTGGATTTGCTGGGAACAGACGCGAGTGCTATTTGCACTGTTTATGGCCAGAATAGCACAATAGTGGTGTTCTTACCCTGAATTAACACTTAATGCTAGAACTTGAAACTGTGTGTGATTCAACTCCGTTTAGGAAGTTGTATTGAACCCCAGTTGGCCTTACAAGAAAAACACTCTGCTTTTGAGAAACAGGCACTCTTGCATTCTACTGTGTTTCCTATAAGAGCAGTACAGTGAGCTAGCTCAGAACAAAAGAACTGTGCTTCCTACACGAACGGGGCATATCTAGTTCAACTCAGTATTAGAACCTAAGTAAAACAGGAGCTTCTCTTCATTCCAATACACTGGATTTGCTGGGAACAGACGCGAGAGCTATTTGCACTGTTTATGGCCAGAATAGCACAATAGTGGTGTTCTTACCCTGAATTAACACTTAATGCTAGAATTTGAAACTGTGTGTGATTCAACTCCGTTTAGGAAGTTGTATTGAACCCCAGTTGGCCATACAAAAAAAACACTCTGCTTTTGAGAAACAGACACTCTTGCATTCTACTGTGTTTCCTATAGGAGCAGTACAGTGAGCTAGCTCAGAACAAAAGAACTGTGCTTCCTACACGAACGGGGCATATCTAGTTCAACTCAGTATTAGAAACTAAGTAAAACAGGAGCTTCTCTTCATTCCAATACACTGGATTAGCTGGGAAGAGACGCGAGAGCTATTTGCACTGTTTATGGCCAGAATAGCACAATAGTGGTGTTCTTACCCTGAATTAACACTTAATGCTAGAATTTGAAACTGTGTGTGATTCAACTCCGTTTAGGAAGTTGTATTGAATCCCAGTTGGCCATACAAGAAAAACACTCTGCTTTTGAGAAACAGACACTCTTGCATTCTACTGTGTTTCCTATAGGGCCAGTACAGTGAGCTAGCTCAGAACAAAAGAACTGTGCTTCCTACACGAACGGGGCATATCTAGTTCAACTCAGTATTAGAAACTAAGTAAAACAGGAGCGTCTCTTCATTGCAATACACTGTATTTGCTGGGAACAGACGCGAGAGCTATTTGCACTGTTTATGGCCAGAATAGCACAATAGTGGTGTTCTTACCCTGAATTAACACTTAATGCTAGAACTTGAAACTGTGTGTGATTCAACTACGTTTAGGAAGTTGTATTGAACCCCAGTTGGCCTTACAAGAAAAACACTCTGCTTTTGAGAAACAGGCACTCTTGCATTCTACTGTGTTTCCTATAGGAGCAGTACAGTGAGCTAGCTCAGAACAAAAGAACTGTGCTTCCTACACGAACGGGGCATATCTAGTTCAACTCAGTATTAGAAACTAAGTAAAACAGGAGCGTCTCTTCTTTCCAATACACTGGATTTGCTGGGAACAGACGCGAGTGCTATTTGCACTGTTTATGGCCAGAATAGCACAATAGTGGTGTTCTTACCCTGAATTAACACTTAATGCTAGAATTTGAAACTGTGTGTGATTCAACTCCGTCTAGGAAGTTGTATTGAACCCTGTTGGCAATACAAGAAAAACACTCTGCTTTTGAGAAACAGGCACTCTTGCATTCTACTGTGTTTCCTACAGGGCCAGTACAGTGTGCTAGCTCAGAACAAAAGAACTGTGCATCCTACACGAATGGGGCCTATCTAGTTCAACTTAGTATTAGAAACTAAGTAAAACAGGAGCTTCTCTTCATTCCAATACACTGTATTTGCTGGGAACAGACGCGAGTGCTATTTGCACTGTTTATGGCCAGAATAGCACAATAGTGGTGTTCTTACCCTGAATTAACACTTAATGCTAGAATTTGAAACTGTGTGTGATTCAACTCCGTTTAGGAAGTTGTATTGAACCCCAGTTGGCCTTACAAGAAAAACACTCTGCTTTTGAGAAACAGGCACTCTTGCATTCTACTGTGTTTCCTATAGGAGCAGTACAGTGAGCTAGCTCAGAACAAAAGAACTGTGCTTCCTACACGAACGGGGCATATCTAGTTCAACTCAGTATTAGAAACTAAGTAAAACAGGAGCGTCTCTTCATTGCAATACACTGTATTTGCTGGGAACATACGCGAGAGCTATTTGCACTGTTTATGGCCAGAATAGCACAATAGTGGTGTTCTTACCCTGAATTAACACTTAATGCTAGAATTTGAAACTGTGTGTGATTCAACTCCGTTTAGGAAGTTGTATTGAACCCCAGTTGGCCTTACAAGAAAAACACTCTGCTTTTGAGAAACAGGCACTCTTGCATTCTACTGTGTTTCCTATAGGAGCAGTACAGTGAGCTAGCTCAGAACAAAAGAACTGTGCTTCCTACACGAACGGGGCATATCTAGTTCAACTCAGTATTAGAAACTAAGTAAAACAGGAGCTTCTCTTCATTCCAATACACTGGATTTGCTGGGAACAGACGCGAGTGCTATTTGCACTGTTTATGGCCAGAATAGCACAATAGTTGTGTTCTTACCCTGAATTAACACTTAATGCTAGAACTTGAAACTGTGTGTGATTCAACTCCGTTTAGGAAGTTGTATTGAACGCCAGTTGGCCTTACAAGAAAAACACTCTGCTTTTGAGAAACAGGCACTCTTGCATTCTACTGTGTTTCCTATAGGAGCAGTACAGTGAGCTAGCTCAGAACAAAAGAACTGTGCTTCCTACACAAACGGGGCATATCTAGTTCAACTCAGTATTAGAAACTAAGTAAAACAGGAGCGTCTCTTCATTCCAATACACTGTATTTGCTGGGAACAGACGCGAGTGCTATTTGCACTGTTTATGGCCAGAATAGCACAATAGTGGTGTTCTTACACTGAATTAACACTTGATGCTAGAATTTGAAACTGTGTGTGATTCAACTCCGTTTAGGAAGTTGTATTGAACCCCAGTTGGCCTTACAAGAAAAACACTCTGCTTTTGAGAAACAGGCACTCTTGCATTCTACTGTGTTTCCTATAGGAGCAGTACAGTGAGCTAGCTCAGAACAAAAGAACTGTGCTTCCTACACGAACGGGGCATATCTAGTTCAACTCAGTATTAGAAACTAAGTAAAACAGGAGCTTCTCTTCATTCCAATATACTGGATTTGCTGGGAACAGACGCGAGTGCTATTTGCACTGTTTATGGCCAGAATAGCACAATAGTGGTGTTCTTACCCTGAATTAACACTTAATGCTAGAACTTGAAACTGTGTGTGATTCAACTCCGTTTAGGAAGTTGTATTGAACCACAGTTGGCCTTACAAGAAAAACACTCTGCTTTTGAGAAACAGGCACTCTTGCATTCTACTGTGTTTCCTATAGGAGCAGTACAGTGAGCTAGCTCAGAACAAAAGAACTGTGCTTCCTACACGAACGGGGCATATCTAGTTCAACTCAGTATTAGAAACTAAGTAAAACAGGAGCTTCTCTTCATTCCAATACACTGGATTTGCTGGGAACAGACGCGAGAGCTATTTGCACTGTTTATGGCCAGAATAGCACAATAGTGGTGTTCTTACCCTGAATTAACACTTAATGCTAGAATTTGGAACTGTGTGTGATTCAACTCCGTTTAGGAAGTTGTATTGAACCCCAGTTGTCCATACAAGAAAAACACTCTGCTTTTGAGAAACAGACACTCTTGCATTCTACTGTGTTTCCTATAGGGCCAGTACAGTGAGCTAGCTCAGAACAAAAGAACTGTGCTTCCTACACGAACGGGGCATATCTAGTTCAACTCAGTATTAGAAACTAAGTAAAACAGGAGCGTCTCTTCATTGAAATACACTGTATTTGCTGGGAACAGACGAGAGAGCTATTTGCACTGTTTATGGCCAGAATAGCACAATAGTGGTGTTCTTACCCTGAATTAACACTTAATGCTAGAATTTGAAACTGTGTGTAATTCAACTCCGTTTAGGAAGTTGTATTGAACCCCAGTTGGCCTTACAAGAAAAACACTCTGATTTTGAGAAACAGGCACTCTTGCATTCTACTGTGTTTCCTATAGGAGCAGTACAGTGAGCTAGCTCAGAACAAAAGAACTGTGCTTCCTACACGAACGGGGCATATCTAGTTCAACTCAGTATTAGAAACTAAGTAAAACAGGAGCGTCTCTTCATTCCAATACACTGGATTTGCTGGGAACAGACGCGAGTGCTATTTGCACTGTTTATGGCCAGAATAGCACAATAGTGGTGTTCTTACCCTGAATTAACACTTAATGCTAGAACTTGAAACTGTGTGTGATTCAACTCCGTTTAGGAAGTTGTATTGAACGGCAGTTGGCCTTACAAGAAAAACACTCTGCTTTTGAGAAACAGGCACTCTTGCATTCTACTGTGTTTCCTATAGGAGCAGTACAGTGAGCTAGCTCAGAACAAAACAACTGTGCTTCCTACACAAACGGGGCATATCTAGTTCAACTCAGTATTAGAAACTAAGTAAAACAGGAGCGTCTCTTCATTCCAATACACTGTATTTGCTGGGAACAGACGCGAGTGCTATTTGCACTGTTTATGGCCAGAATAGCACAATAGTGGTGTTCTTACCCTGAAATAACACTTAATGCTAGAATTTGAAACTGTGTGTGATTCAACTCCGTTTAGGAAGTTGTATTGAACCCCAGTTGGCCTTACAAGAAAAACACTCTGCTTTTGAGAAACAGGCACTCTTGCATTCTACTGTGTTTCCTATAGGAGCAGTACAGTGAGCTAGCTCAGAACAAAAGAACTGTGCTTCCTACACGAACGGGGCATATCTAGTTCAACTCAGTATTAGAAACTAAGTAAAACAGGAGCTTCTCTTCATTCCAATACACTGTATTTGCTGGGAACAGACGCGAGTGCTATTTGCACTGTTTATGTCCAGAATAGCACAATAGTGGTGTTCTTACCCTGAATTAACACTTAATGCTAGAACTTGAAACTGTGTGTGATTCAACTCCATTTAGGAAGTTGTATTGAACCCCAGTTGGCCTTACAAGAAAAACACTCTGCTTTTGAGAAACAGGCACGCTTGCATTCTACTGTGTTTCCTATAGGAGCAGTACAGTGAGCTAGCTCAGAACAAAAGAACTGTGCTTCCTACACGAACGGGGCATATCTAGTTCAACTCAGTATTAGAAACTAAGTAAAACAGGAGCTTCTCTTCATTCCAATACACTGGATTTGCTGGGAACAGACGCGAGAGCTATTTGCACTGTTTATGGCCAGAATAGCACAATAGTGGTGTTCTTACCCTGAATTAACACTTAATGCTAGAATTTGGAACTGTGTGTGATTCAACTCCGTTTAGGAAGTTGTATTGAACCCCAGTTGTCCATACAAGAAAAACACTCTGCTTTTGAGAAACAGACACTCTTGCATTCTACTGTGTTTCCTATAGGGCCAGTACAGTGAGCTAGCTCAGAACAAAAGAACTGTGCTTCCTACACGAACGGGGCATATCTAGTTCAACTCAGTATTAGAAACTAAGTAAAACAGGAGCGTCTCTTCATTGAAATACACTGTATTTGCTGGGAACAGACGAGAGAGCTATTTGCACTGTTTATGGCCAGAATAGCACAATAGTGGTGTTCTTACCCTGAATTAACACTTAATGCTAGAATTTGAAACTGTGTGTAATTCAACTCCGTTTAGGAAGTTGTATTGAACCCCAGTTGGCCTTACAAGAAAAACACTCTGATTTTGAGAAACAGGCACTCTTGCATTCTACTGTGTTTCCTATAGGAGCAGTACAGTGAGCTAGCTCAGAACAAAAGAACTGTGCTTCCTACACGAACGGGGCATATCTAGTTCAACTCAGTATTAGAAACTAAGTAAAACAGGAGCGTCTCTTCATTCCAATACACTGGATTTGCTGGGAACAGACGCGAGTGCTATTTGCACTGTTTATGGCCAGAATAGCACAATAGTGGTGTTCTTACCCTGAATTAACACTTAATGCTAGAACTTGAAACTGTGTGTGATTCAACTCCGTTTAGGAAGTTGTATTGAACGGCAGTTGGCCTTACAAGAAAAACACTCTGCTTTTGAGAAACAGGCACTCTTGCATTCTACTGTGTTTCCTATAGGAGCAGTACAGTGAGCTAGCTCAGAACAAAACAACTGTGCTTCCTACACAAACGGGGCATATCTAGTTCAACTCAGTATTAGAAACTAAGTAAAACAGGAGCGTCTCTTCATTCCAATACACTGTATTTGCTGGGAACAGACGCGAGTGCTATTTGCACTGTTTATGGCCAGAATAGCACAATAGTGGTGTTCTTACCCTGAAATAACACTTAATGCTAGAATTTGAAACTGTGTGTGATTCAACTCCGTTTAGGAAGTTGTATTGAACCCCAGTTGGCCTTACAAGAAAAACACTCTGCTTTTGAGAAACAGGCACTCTTGCATTCTACTGTGTTTCCTATAGGAGCAGTACAGTGAGCTAGCTCAGAACAAAAGAACTGTGCTTCCTACACGAACGGGGCATATCTAGTTCAACTCAGTATTAGAAACTAAGTAAAACAGGAGCTTCTCTTCATTCCAATACACTGTATTTGCTGGGAACAGACGCGAGTGCTATTTGCACTGTTTATGTCCAGAATAGCACAATAGTGGTGTTCTTACCCTGAATTAACACTTAATGCTAGAACTTGAAACTGTGTGTGATTCAACTCCATTTAGGAAGTTGTATTGAACCCCAGTTGGCCTTACAAGAAAAACACTCTGCTTTTGAGAAACAGGCACGCTTGCATTCTACTGTGTTTCCTATAGGAGCAGTACAGTGAGCTAGCTCAGAACAAAAGAACTGTGCTTCCTACACGAACGGGGCATATCTAGTTCAACTCAGTATTAGAAACTAAGTAAAACAGGAGCTTCTCTTCATTCCAATACACTGGATTTGCTGGGAACAGACGCGAGTGCTCTTTGCACTGTTTATGGCCAGAATAGCACAATAGTGGTGTTCTTACCCTGAATTAACACTTAATGCTAGAACTTGAAACTGTGTGTGATTCAACTCCGTTTAGGAAGTTGTATTGAACCCCAGTTGGCCTTACAAGAAAAACACTCTGCTTTTGAGAAACAGGCACTCTTGCATTCTACTGTGTTTCCTATAAGAGCAGTACAGTGAGCTAGCTCAGAACAAAATAACTGTGCTTCCTACACGAACGGGGCATATCTAGTTCAACTCAGTATTAGAACCTAAGTAAAACAGGAGCTTCTCTTCATTCCAATACACTGGATTTGCTGGGAACAGACGCGAGAGCTATTTGCACTGTTTATGGCCAGAATAGCACAATAGTGGTGTTCTTACCCTGAATTAACACTTAATGCTAGAATTTGAAACTGTGTGTGATTCAACTCCGTTTAGGAAGTTGTATTGAACCCCAGTTGGCCATACAAAAAAAACACTCTGCTTTTGAGAAACAGACACTCTTGCATTCTACTGTGTTTCCTATAGGAGCAGTACAGTGAGCTAGCTCAGAACAAAAGAACTGTGCTTCCTACACGAACGGGGCATATCTAGTTCAACTCAGTATTAGAAACTAAGTAAAACAGGAGCTTCTCTTCATTCCAATACACTGTATTTGCTGGGAACAGACGCGAGTGCTATTTGCACTGTTTATGGCCAGAATAGCACAATAGTGGTGTTCTTACCCTGAATTAACACTTAATGCTAGAATTTGAAACTGTGTGTGATTCAACTCCGTTTAGGAAGTTGTATTGAACCCCAGTTGGCCTTACAAGAAAAACACTCTGCTTTTGAGAAACAGGCACTCTTGCATTCTACTGTGTTTCCTATAGGAGCAGTACAGTGAGCTAGCTCAGAACAAAAGAACTGTGCTTCCTACACGAACGGGGCATATCTAGTTCAACTCAGTATTAGAAACTAAGTAAAACAGGAGCGTCTCTTCATTCCAATACACTGGATTTGCTGGGAACAGACGCGAGTGCTATTTGCACTGTTTATGGCCAGAATAGCACAATAGTGGTGTTCTTACCCTGAATTAACACTTAATGCTAGAACTTGAAACTGTGTGTGATTCAACTCCGTTTAGGAAGTTGTATTGAACGGCAGTTGGCCTTACAAGAAAAACACTCTGCTTTTGAGAAACAGGCACTCTTGCATTCTACTGTGTTTCCTATAGGAGCAGTACAGTGAGCTAGCTCAGAACAAAACAACTGTGCTTCCTACACAAACGGGGCATATCTAGTTCAACTCAGTATTAGAAACTAAGTAAAACAGGAGCGTCTCTTCATTCCAATACACTGTATTTGCTGGGAACAGACGCGAGTGCTATTTGCACTGTTTATGGCCAGAATAGCACAATAGTGGTGTTCTTACCCTGAAATAACACTTAATGCTAGAATTTGAAACTGTGTGTGATTCAACTCCGTTTAGGAAGTTGTATTGAACCCCAGTTGGCCTTACAAGAAAAACACTCTGCTTTTGAGAAACAGGCACTCTTGCATTCTACTGTGTTTCCTATAGGAGCAGTACAGTGAGCTAGCTCAGAACAAAAGAACTGTGCTTCCTACACGAACGGGGCATATCTAGTTCAACTCAGTATTAGAAACTAAGTAAAACAGGAGCTTCTCTTCATTCCAATACACTGTATTTGCTGGGAACAGACGCGAGTGCTATTTGCACTGTTTATGTCCAGAATAGCACAATAGTGGTGTTCTTACCCTGAATTAACACTTAATGCTAGAACTTGAAACTGTGTGTGATTCAACTCCATTTAGGAAGTTGTATTGAACCCCAGTTGGCCTTACAAGAAAAACACTCTGCTTTTGAGAAACAGGCACGCTTGCATTCTACTGTGTTTCCTATAGGAGCAGTACAGTGAGCTAGCTCAGAACAAAAGAACTGTGCTTCCTACACGAACGGGGCATATCTAGTTCAACTCAGTATTAGAAACTAAGTAAAACAGGAGCTTCTCTTCATTCCAATACACTGGATTTGCTGGGAACAGACGCGAGTGCTCTTTGCACTGTTTATGGCCAGAATAGCACAATAGTGGTGTTCTTACCCTGAATTAACACTTAATGCTAGAACTTGAAACTGTGTGTGATTCAACTCCGTTTAGGAAGTTGTATTGAACCCCAGTTGGCCTTACAAGAAAAACACTCTGCTTTTGAGAAACAGGCACTCTTGCATTCTACTGTGTTTCCTATAAGAGCAGTACAGTGAGCTAGCTCAGAACAAAATAACTGTGCTTCCTACACGAACGGGGCATATCTAGTTCAACTCAGTATTAGAACCTAAGTAAAACAGGAGCTTCTCTTCATTCCAATACACTGGATTTGCTGGGAACAGACGCGAGAGCTATTTGCACTGTTTATGGCCAGAATAGCACAATAGTGGTGTTCTTACCCTGAATTAACACTTAATGCTAGAATTTGAAACTGTGTGTGATTCAACTCCGTTTAGGAAGTTGTATTGAACCCCAGTTGGCCATACAAAAAAAACACTCTGCTTTTGAGAAACAGACACTCTTGCATTCTACTGTGTTTCCTATAGGAGCAGTACAGTGAGCTAGCTCAGAACAAAAGAACTGTGCTTCCTACACGAACGGGGCATATCTAGTTCAACTCAGTATTAGAAACTAAGTAAAACAGGAGCTTCTCTTCATTCCAATACACTGTATTTGCTGGGAACAGACGCGAGTGCTATTTGCACTGTTTATGGCCAGAATAGCACAATAGTGGTGTTCTTACCCTGAATTAACACTTAATGCTAGAATTTGAAACTGTGTGTGATTCAACTCCGTTTAGGAAGTTGTATTGAACCCCAGTTGGCCTTACAAGAAAAACACTCTGCTTTTGAGAAACAGGCACTCTTGCATTCTACTGTGTTTCCTATAGGAGCAGTACAGTGAGCTAGCTCAGAACAAAAGAACTGTGCTTCCTACACGAACGGGGCATATCTAGTTCAACTCAGTATTAGAAACTAAGTAAAACAGGAGCGTCTCTTCATTGCAATACACTGTATTTGCTGGGAACATACGCGAGAGCTATTTGCACTGTTTATGGCCAGAATAGCACAATAGTGGTGTTCTTACCCTGAATTAACACTTAATGCTAGAATTTGAAACTGTGTGTGATTCAACTCCGTTTAGGAAGTTGTATTGAACCCCAGTTGGCCTTACAAGAAAAACACTCTGCTTTTGAGAAACAGGCACTCTTGCATTCTACTGTGTTTCCTATAGGAGCAGTACAGTGAGCTAGCTCAGAACAAAAGAACTGTGCTTCCTACACGAACGGGGCATATCTAGTTCAACTCAGTATTAGAAACTAAGTAAAACAGGAGCTTCTCTTCATTCCAATACACTGGATTTGCTGGGAACAGACGCGAGTGCTATTTGCACTGTTTATGGCCAGAATAGCACAATAGTTGTGTTCTTACCCTGAATTAACACTTAATGCTAGAACTTGAAACTGTGTGTGATTCAACTCCGTTTAGGAAGTTGTATTGAACGCCAGTTGGCCTTACAAGAAAAACACTCTGCTTTTGAGAAACAGGCACTCTTGCATTCTACTGTGTTTCCTATAGGAGCAGTACAGTGAGCTAGCTCAGAACAAAAGAACTGTGCTTCCTACACAAACGGGGCATATCTAGTTCAACTCAGTATTAGAAACTAAGTAAAACAGGAGCGTCTCTTCATTCCAATACACTGTATTTGCTGGGAACAGACGCGAGTGCTATTTGCACTGTTTATGGCCAGAATAGCACAATAGTGGTGTTCTTACCCTGAAATAACACTTAATGCTAGAATTTGAAACTGTGTGTGATTCAACTCCGTTTAGGAAGTTGTATTGAACCCCAGTTGGCCTTACAAGAAAAACACTCTGCTTTTGAGAAACAGGCACTCTTGCATTCTACTGTGTTTCCTATAGGAGCAGTACAGTGAGCTAGCTCAGAACAAAAGAACTGTGCTTCCTACACGAACGGGGCATATCTAGTTCAACTCAGTATTAGAAACTAAGTAAAACAGGAGCTTCTCTTCATTCCAATACACTGGATTTGCTGGGAACAGACGCGAGTGCTATTTGCACTGTTTATGGCCAGAATAGCACAATAGTGGTGTTCTTACCCTGAATTAACACTTAATGCTAGAACTTGAAACTGTGTGTGATTCAACTCCGTTTAGGAAGTTGTATTGAACCACAGTTGGCCTTACAAGAAAAACACTCTGCTTTTGAGAAACAGGCACTCTTGCATTCTACTGTGTTTCCTATAGGAGCAGTACAGTGAGCTAGCTCAGAACAAAAGAACTGTGCTTCCTACACGAACGGGGCATATCTAGTTCAACTCAGTATTAGAAACTAAGTAAAACAAGAGCTTCTCTTCATTCCAATACACTGGATTTGCTGGGAACAGACGCGAGAGCTATTTGCACTGTTTATGGCCAGAATAGCACAATAGTGGTGTTCTTACCCTGAATTAACACTTAATGCTAGAATTTGGAACTGTGTGTGATTCAACTCCGTTTAGGAAGTTGTATTGAACCCCAGTTGTCCATACAAGAAAAACACTCTGCTTTTGAGAAACAGACACTCTTGCATTCTACTGTGTTTCCTATAGGGCCAGTACAGTGAGCTAGCTCAGAACAAAAGAACTGTGCTTCCTACACGAACGGGGCATATCTAGTTCAACTCAGTATTAGAAACTAAGTAAAACAGGAGCGTCTCTTCATTGCAATACACTGTATTTGCTGGGAACAGACGAGAGAGCTATTTGCACTGTTTATGGCCAGAATAGCACAATAGTGGTGTTCTTACCCTGAATTAACACTTAATGCTAGAATTTGAAACTGTGTGTAATTCAACTCCGTTTAGGAAGTTGTATTGAACCCCAGTTGGCCTTACAAGAAAAACACTCTGATTTTGAGAAACAGGCACTCTTGCATTCTACTGTGTTTCCTATAGGAGCAGTACAGTGAGCTAGCTCAGAACAAAAGAACTGTGCTTCCTACACGAACGGGGCATATCTAGTTCAACTCAGTATTAGAAACTAAGTAAAACAGGAGCGTCTCTTCATTCCAATACACTGGATTTGCTGGGAACAGACGCGAGTGCTATTTGCACTGTTTATGGCCAGAATAGCACAATAGTGGTGTTCTTACCCTGAATTAACACTTAATGCTAGAACTTGAAACTGTGTGTGATTCAACTCCGTAAAGGAAGTTGTATTGAACGCCAGTTGGCCTTACAAGAAAAACACTCTGCTTTTGAGAAACAGGCACTCTTGCATTCTACTGTGTTTCCTATAGGAGCAGTACAGTGAGCTAGCTCAGAACAAAACAACTGTGCTTCCTACACAAACGGGGCATATCTAGTTCAACTCAGTATTAGAAACTAAGTAAAACAGGAGCGTCTCTTCATTCCAATACACTGTATTTGCTGGGAACAGACGCGAGTGCTATTTGCACTGTTTATGGCCAGAATAGCACAATAGTGGTGTTCTTACCCTGAAATAACACTTAATGCTAGAATTTGAAACTGTGTGTGATTCAACTCCGTTTAGGAAGTTGTATTGAACCCCAGTTGGCCTTACAAGAAAAACACTCTGCTTTTGAGAAACAGGCACTCTTGCATTCTACTGTGTTTCCTATAGGAGCAGTACAGTGAGCTAGCTCAGAACAAAAGAACTGTGCTTCCTACACGAACGGGGCATATCTAGTTCAACTCAGTATTAGAAACTAATTAAAACAGGAGCTTCTCTTCATTCCAATACACTGTATTTGCTGGGAACAGACGCGAGTGCTATTTGCACTGTTTATGTCCAGAATAGCACAATAGTGGTGTTCTTACCCTGAATTAACACTTAATGCTAGAACTTGAAACTGTGTGTGATTCAACTCCATTTAGGAAGTTGTATTGAACCCCAGTTGGCCTTACAAGAAAAACACTCTGCTTTTGAGAAACAGGCACGCTTGCATTCTACTGTGTTTCCTATAGGAGCAGTACAGTGAGCTAGCTCAGAACAAAAGAACTGTGCTTCCTACACGAACGGGGCATATCTAGTTCAACTCAGTATTAGAAACTAAGTAAAACAGGAGCTTCTCTTCATTCCAATACACTGGATTTGCTGGGAACAGACGCGAGTGCTCTTTGCTCTGTTTATGGCCAGAATAGCACAATAGTGGTGTTCTTACCCTGAATTAACACTTAATGCTAGAACTTGAAACTGTGTGTGATTCAACTCCGTTTAGGAAGTTGTATTGAACCCCAGTTGGCCTTACAAGAAAAATACTCTGCTTTTGAGAAACAGGCACTCTTGCATTCTACTGTGTTTCCTATAAGACCAGTACAGTGAGCTAGCTCAGAAGAAAAGAACTGTGCTTCCTACACGAACGGGGCATATCTAGTTCAACTCAGTATTAGAAACTAAGTAAAACAGGAGCTTCTCTTCATTCCAATACACTGGATTTGCTGGGAACAGACGCGAGTGCTCTTTGCACTGTTTATGGCCAGAATAGCACAATAGTGGTGTTCTTACCCTGAATTAACACTTAATGCTAGAACTTGAAACTGTGTGTGATTCAACTCCGTTTAGGAAGTTGTATTGAACCCCAGTTGGCCTTACAAGAAAAACACTCTGCTTTTGAGAAACAGGCACTCTTGCATTCTACTGTGTTTCCTATAAGACCAGTACAGTGAGCTAGCTCAGAAGAAAAGAACTGTGCTTCCTACACGAACGGGGCATATCTAGTTCAACTCAGTATTAGAAACTAAGTAAAACAGGAGCTTCTCTTCATTCCAATACACTGGATTTGCTGGGAACAGACGCGAGAGCTATTTGCACTGTTTATGGCCAGAATAGCACAATAGTGGTGTTCTTACCCTGAATTAACACTTAATGCTAGAATTTGAAACTGTGTGTGATTCAACTCCGTTTAGGAAGTTGTATTGAACCCCAGTTGGCCATACAAGAAAAACACTCTCCTTTTGAGAAACAGACACTCTTGCATTCTACTGTGTTTCCTATAGGGCCAGTACAGTGAGCTAGCTCAGAACAAAAGAACTGTGCTTCCTACACGAACGGGGCATATCTAGTTCAACTCAGTATTAGAAACTAAGTAAAACAGGAGCGTCTCTTCATTGCAATACACTGTATTTGCTGGGAACAGACGCGAGAGCTATTTGCACTGTTTATGGCCAGAATAGCACAATAGTGGTGTTCTTACCCTGAATTAACACTTAATGCTAGAACTTGAAACTGTGTGTGATTCAACTACGTTTAGGAAGTTGTATTGAACCCCAGTTGGCCTTACAAGAAAAACACTCTGCTTTTGAGAAACAGGCACTCTTGCATTCTACTGTGTTTCCTATAGGAGCAGTACAGTGAGCTAGCTCAGAACAAAAGAACTGTGCTTCCTACACGAACGGGGCATATCTAGTTCAACTCAGTATTAGAAACTAAGTAAAACAGGAGCGTCTCTTCTTTCCAATACACTGGATTTGCTGGGAACAGACGCGAGTGCTATTTGCACTGTTTATGGCCAGAATAGCACAATAGTGGTGTTCTTACCCTGAATTAACACTTAATGCTAGAATTTGAAACTGTGTGTGATTCAACTCCGTTTAGGAAGTTGTATTGAACCCTGTTGGCAATACAAGAAAAACACTCTGCTTTTGAGAAACAGGCACTCTTGCATTCTACTGTGTTTCCTACAGGGCCAGTACAGTGTGCTAGCTCAGAACAAAAGAACTGTGCATCCTACACGAACGGGGCCTATCTAGTTCAACTTAGTATTAGAAACTAAGTAAAACAGGAGCTTCTCTTCATTCCAATACACTGTATTTGCTGGGAACAGACGCGAGTGCTATTTGCACTGTTTATGGCCAGAATAGCACAATAGTGGTGTTCTTACCCTGAATTAACACTTAATGCTAGAATTTGAAACTGTGTGTGATTCAACTCCGTTTAGGAAGTTGTATTGAACCCCAGTTGGCCTTACAAGAAAAACACTCTGCTTTTGAGAAACAGGCACTCTTGCATTCTACTGTGTTTCCTATAGGAGCAGTACAGTGAGCTAGCTCAGAACAAAAGAACTGTGCTTCCTACACGAACGGGGCATATCTAGTTCAACTCAGTATTAGAAACTAAGTAAAACAGGAGCGTCTCTTCATTGCAATACACTGTATTTGCTGGGAACATACGCGAGAGCTATTTGCACTGTTTATGGCCAGAATAGCACAATAGTGGTGTTCTTACCCTGAATTAACACTTAATGCTAGAATTTGAAACTGTGTGTGATTCAACTCCGTTTAGGAAGTTGTATTAAACCCCAGTTGGCCTTACAAGAAAAACACTCTGCTTTTGAGAAACAGACACTCTTGCATTCTACTGTGTTTCCTATAGGAGCAGTACAGTGAGCTAGCTCAGAACAAAAGAACTGTGCTTCCTACACGAACGGGGCATATCTAGTTCAACTCAGTATTAGAAACTAAGTAAAACAGGAGCTTCTCTTCATTCCAATACACTGGATTTGCTGGGAACAGACGCGAGTGCTATTTGCACTGTTTATGGCCAGAATAGCACAATAGTTGTGTTCTTACCCTGAATTAACACTTAATGCTAGAACTTGAAACTGTGTGTGATTCAACTCCGTTTAGGAAGTTGTATTGAACGCCAGTTGGCCTTACAAGAAAAACACTCTGCTTTTGAGAAACAGGCACTCTTGCATTCTACTGTGTTTCCTATAGGAGCAGTACAGTGAGCTAGCTCAGAACAAAAGAACTGTGCTTCCTACACAAACGGGGCATATCTAGTTCAACTCAGTATTAGAAACTAAGTAAAACAGGAGCGTCTCTTCATTCCAATACACTGTATTTGCTGGGAACAGACGCGAGTGCTATTTGCACTGTTTATGGCCAGAATAGCACAATAGTGGTGTTCTTACCCTGAAATAACACTTAATGCTAGAATTTGAAACTGTGTGTGATTCAACTCCGTTTAGGAAGTTGTATTGAACCCCAGTTGGCCTTACAAGAAAAACACTCTGCTTTTGAGAAACAGGCACTCTTGCATTCTACTGTGTTTCCTATAGGAGCAGTACAGTGAGCTAGCTCAGAACAAAAGAACTGTGCTTCCTACACGAACGGGGCATATCTAGTTCAACTCAGTATTAGAAACTAAGTAAAACAGGAGCTTCTCTTCATTCCAATACACTGGATTTGCTGGGAACAGACGCGAGTGCTATTTGCACTGTTTATGGCCAGAATAGCACAATAGTGGTGTTCTTACCCTGAATTAACACTTAATGCTAGAACTTGAAACTGTGTGTGATTCAACTCCGTTTAGGAAGTTGTATTGAACCACAGTTGGCCTTACAAGAAAAACACTCTGCTTTTGAGAAACAGGCACTCTTGCATTCTACTGTGTTTCCTATAGGAGCAGTACAGTGAGCTAGCTCAGAACAAAAGAACTGTGCTTCCTACACGAACGGGGCATATCTAGTTCAACTCAGTATTAGAAACTAAGTAAAACAGGAGCTTCTCTTCATTCCAATACACTGGATTTGCTGGGAACAGACGCGAGAGCTATTTGCACTGTTTATGGCCAGAATAGCACAATAGTGGTGTTCTTACCCTGAATTAACACTTAATGCTAGAATTTGGAACTGTGTGTGATTCAACTCCGTTTAGGAAGTTGTATTGAACCCCAGTTGTCCATACAAGAAAAACACTCTGCTTTTGAGAAACAGACACTCTTGCATTCTACTGTGTTTCCTATAGGAGCAGTACAGTGAGCTAGCTCAGAACAAAAGAACTGTGCTTCCTACATGAACGGGGCATATCTAGTTCAACTCAGTATTAGAAACTAAGTAAAACAGGAGCTTCTCTTCATTCCAATACACTGGATTTGCTGGGAAGAGACGCGAGAGCTATTTGCACTGTTTATGGCCAGAATAGCACAATAGTGGTGTTCTTACCCTGAATTAACACTTAATGCTAGAATTTGAAACTGTGTGTGATTCAACTCCGTTTAGGAAGTTGTATTGAACCCCAGTTGGCCATACAAGAAAAACACTCTGCTTTTGAGAAACAGACACTCTTGCATTCTACTGTGTTTCCTATAGGGCCAGTACAGTGAGCTAGCTCAGAACAAAAGAACTGTGCTTCCTACACGAACGGGGCATATCTAGTTCAACTCAGTATTAGAAACTAAGTAAAACAGGAGCGTCTCTTCATTGCAATACACTGTATTTGCTGGGAACAGACGCGAGAGCTATTTGCACTGTTTATGGCCAGAATAGCACAATAGTGGTGTTCTTACCCTGAATTAACACTTAATGCTAGAACTTGAAACTGTGTGTGATTCAACTACGTTTAGGAAGTTGTATTGAACCCCAGTTGGCCTTACAAGAAAAACACTCTGCTTTTGAGAAACAGGCACTCTTGCATTCTACTGTGTTTCCTATAGGAGCAGTACAGTGAGCTAGCTCAGAACAAAAGAACTGTGCTTCCTACACGAACGGGGCATATCTAGTTCAACTCAGTATTAGAAACTAAGTAAAACAGGAGCGTCTCTTCATTGCAATACACTGTATTTGCTGGGAACATACGCGAGAGCTATTTGCACTGTTTATGGCCAGAATAGCACAATAGTGGTGTTCTTACCCTGAATTAACACTTAATGCTAGAATTTGAAACTGTGTGTGATTCAACTCCGTTTAGGAAGTTGTATTGAACCCCAGTTGGCCTTACAAGAAAAACACTCTGCTTTTGAGAAACAGACACTCTTGCATTCTACTGTGTTTCCTATAGGAGCAGTACAGTGAGCTAGCTCAGAACAAAAGAACTGTGCTTCCTACACGAACGGGGCATATCTAGTTCAACTCAGTATTAGAAACTAAGTAAAACAGGAGCTTCTCTTCATTCCAATACACTGGATTTGCTGGGAAGAGACGCGAGTGCTATTTGCACTGTTTATGGCCAGAATAGCACAATAGTTGTGTTCTTACCCTGAATTAACACTTAATGCTAGAACTTGAAACTGTGTGTGATTCAACTCCGTTTAGGAAGTTGTATTGAACGCCAGTAAGCCTTATAAGAAAAACACTCTGCTTTTGAGAAACAGGCACTCTTGCATTCTACTGTGTTTCCTATAGGAGCAGTACAGTGAGCTAGCTCAGAACAAAAGAACTGTGCTTCCTACACAAACGGGGCATATCTAGTTCAACTCAGTATTAGAAACTAAGTAAAACAGGAGCGTCTCTTCATTCCAATACACTGTATTTGCTGGGAACAGACGCGAGTGCTATTTGCACTGTTTATGGCCAGAATAGCACAATAGTGGTGTTCTTACCCTGAAATAACACTTAATGCTAGAATTTGAAACTGTGTGTGATTCAACTCCGTTTAGGAAGTTGTATTGAACCCCAGTTGGCCTTACAAGAAAAACACTCTGCTTTTGAGAAACAGGCACTCTTGCATTCTACTGTGTTTCCTATAGGAGCAGTACAGTGAGCTAGCTCAGAACAAAAGAACTGTGCTTCCTACACGAACGGGGCATATCTAGTTCAACTCAGTATTAGAAACTAAGTAAAACAGGAGCTTCTCTTCATTCCAATACACTGGATTTGCTGCGAACAGACGCGAGTGCTATTTGCACTGTTTATGGCCAGAATAGCACAATAGTGGTGTTCTTACCCTGAATTAACACTTAATGCTAGAACTTGAAACTGTGTGTGATTCAACTCCGTTTAGGAAGTTGTATTGAACCACAGTTGGCCTTACAAGAAAAACACTCTGCTTTTGAGAAACAGGCACTCTTGCATTCTACTGTGTTTCCTATAGGAGCAGTACAGTGAGCTAGCTCAGAACAAAAGAACTGTGCTTCCTACACGAACGGGGCATATCTAGTTCAACTCAGTATTAGAAACTAAGTAAAACAGGAGCTTCTCTTCATTCCAATACACTGGATTTGCTGGGAACAGACGCGAGAGCTATTTGCACTGTTTATGGCCAGAATAGCACAATAGTGGTGTTCTTACCCTGAATTAACACTTAATGCTAGAATTTGGAACTGTGTGTGATTCAACTCCGTTTAGGAAGTTGTATTTAACCCCAGTTGTCCATACAAGAAAAACACTCTGCTTTTGAGAAACAGACACTCTTGCATTCTACTGTGTTTCCTATAGGGCCAGTACAGTGAGCTAGCTCAGAACAAAAGAACTGTGCTTCCTACACGAACGGGGCATATCTAGTTCAACTCAGTATTAGAAACTAAGTAAAACAGGAGCGTCTCTTCATTGCAATACACTGTATTTGCTGGGAACAGACGAGAGAGCTATTTGCACTGTTTATGGCCAGAATAGCACAATAGTGGTGTTCTTACCCTGAATTAACACTTAATGCTAGAATTTGAAACTGTGTGTAATTCAACTCCGTTTAGGAAGTTGTATTGAACCCCAGTTGGCCTTACAAGAAAAACACTCTGATTTTGAGAAACAGGCACTCTTGCATTCTACTGTGTTTCCTATAGGAGCAGTACAGTGAGCTAGCTCAGAACAAAAGAACTGTGCTTCCTACACGAACGGGGCATATCTAGTTCAACTCAGTATTAGAAACTAAGTAAAACAGGAGCGTCTCTTCATTCCAATACACTGGATTTGCTGGGAACAGACGCGAGTGCTATTTGCACTGTTTATGGCCAGAATAGCACAATAGTGGTGTTCTTACCCTGAATTAACACTTAATGCTAGAACTTGAAACTGTGTGTGATTCAACTCCGTTTAGGAAGTTGTATTGAACGCCAGTTGGCCTTACAAGAAAAACACTCTGCTTTTGAGAAACAGGCACTCTTGCATTCTACTGTGTTTCCTATAGGAGCAGTACAGTGAGCTAGCTCAGAACAAAACAACTGTGCTTCCTACACAAACGGGGCATATCTAGTTCAACTCAGTATTAGAAACTAAGTAAAACAGGAGCGTCTCTTCATTCCAATACACTGTATTTGCTGGGAACAGACGCGAGTGCTATTTGCACTGTTTATGGCCAGAATAGCACAATAGTGGTGTTCTTACCCTGAAATAACACTTAATGCTAGAATTTGAAACTGTGTGTGATTCAACTCCGTTTAGGAAGTTGTATTGAACCCCAGTTGGCCTTACAAGAAAAACACTCTGCTTTTGAGAAACAGGCACTCTTGCATTCTACTGTGTTTCCTATAGGAGCAGTACAGTGAGCTAGCTCAGAACAAAAGAACTGTGCTTCCTACACGAACGGGGCATATCTAGTTCAACTCAGTATTAGAAACTAAGTAAAACAGGAGCTTCTCTTCATTCCAATACACTGTATTTGCTGGGAACAGACGCGAGTGCTATTTGCACTGTTTATGTCCAGAATAGCACAATAGTGGTGTTCTTACCCTGAATTAACACTTAATGCTAGAACTTGAAACTGTGTGTGATTCAACTCCATTTAGGAAGTTGTATTGAACCCCAGTTGGCCTTACAAGAAAAACACTCTGCTTTTGAGAAACAGGCACGCTTGCATTCTACTGTGTTTCCTATAGGAGCAGTACAGTGAGCTAGCTCAGAACAAAAGAACTGTGCTTCCTAAACGAACGGGGCATATCTAGTTCAACTCAGTATTAGAAACTAAGTAAAACAGGAGCTTCTCTTCATTCCAATACACTGGATTTGCTGGGAACAGACGCGAGTGCTCTTTGCACTGTTTATGGCCAGAATAGCACAATAGTGGTGTTCTTACCCTGAATTAACACTTAATGCTAGAACTTGAAACTGTGTGTGATTCAACTCCGTTTAGGAAGTTGTATTGAACCCCAGTTGGCCTTACAAGAAAAACACTCTGCTTTTGAGAAACAGGCACTCTTGCATTCTACTGTGTTTCCTATAGGAGCAGTACAGTGAGCTAGCTCAGAACAAAAGAACTGTGCTTCCTACACGAACGGGGCATATCTAGTTCAACTCAGTATTAGAACCTAAGTAAAACAGGAGCTTCTCTTCATTCCAATACACTGGATTTGCTGGGAACAGACGCGAGAGCTATTTGCACTGTTTATGGCCAGAATAGCACAATAGTGGTGTTCTTACCCTGAATTAACACTTAATGCTAGAATTTGAAACTGTGTGTGATTCAACTCCGTTTAGGAAGTTGTATTGAACCCCAGTTGGCCATACAAAAAAAACACTCTGCTTTTGAGAAACAGACACTCTTGCATTCTACTGTGTTTCCTATAGGAGCAGTACAGTGAGCTAGCTCAGAACAAAAGAACTGTGCTTCCTACACGAACGGGGCATATCTAGTTCAACTCAGTATTAGAAACTAAGTAAAACAGGAGCTTCTCTTCATTCCAATACACTGGATTTGCTGGGAAGAGACGCGAGAGCTATTTGCACTGTTTATGGCCAGAATAGCACAATAGTGGTGTTCTTACCCTGAATTAACACTTAATGCTAGAATTTGAAACTGTGTGTGATTCAACTCCGTTTAGGAAGTTGTATTGAACCCCAGTTGGCCATACAAGAAAAACACTCTGCTTTTGAGAAACAGACACTCTTGCATTCTACTGTGTTTCCTATAGGGCCAGTACAGTGAGCTAGCTCAGAACAAAAGAACTGTGCTTCCTACACGAACGGGGCATATCTAGTTCAACTCAGTATTAGAAACTAAGTAAAACAGGAGCGTCTCTTCATTGCAATACACTGTATTTGCTGGGAACAGACGCGAGAGCTATTTGCACTGTTTATGGCCAGAATAGCACAATAGTGGTGTTCTTACCCTGAATTAACACTTAATGCTAGAACTTGAAACTGTGTGTGATTCAACTACGTTTAGGAAGTTGTATTGAACCCCAGTTGGCCTTACAAGAAAAACACTCTGCTTTTGAGAAACAGGCACTCTTGCATTCTACTGTGTTTCCTATAGGAGCAGTACAGTGAGCTAGCTCAGAACAAAAGAACTGTGCTTCCTACACGAACGGGGCATATCTAGTTCAACTCAGTATTAGAAACTAAGTAAAACAGGAGCGTCTCTTCTTTCCAATACACTGGATTTGCTGGGAACAGACGCGAGTGCTATTTGCACTGTTTATGGCCAGAATAGCACAATAGTGGTGTTCTTACCCTGAATTAACACTTAATGCTAGAATTTGAAACTGTGTGTGATTCAACTCCGTTTAGGAAGTTGTATTGAACCCTGTTGGCAATACAAGAAAAACACTCTGCTTTTGAGAAACAGGCACTCTTGCATTCTACTGTGTTTCCTACAGGGCCAGTACAGTGTGCTAGCTCAGAACAAAAGAACTGTGCATCCTACACGAACGGGGCCTATCTAGTTCAACTTAGTATTAGAAACTAAGTAAAACAGGAGCTTCTCTTCATTCCAATACACTGTATTTGCTGGGAACAGACGCGAGTGCTATTTGTACTGTTTATGGCCAGAATAGCACAATAGTGGTGTTCTTACCCTGAATTAACACTTAATGCTAGAATTTGAAACTGTGTGTGATTCAACTCCGTTTAGGAAGTTGTATTGAACCCCAGTTGGCCTTACAAGAAAAACACTCTGCTTTTGAGAAACAGGCACTCTTGCATTCTACTGTGTTTCCTATAGGAGCAGTACAGTGAGCTAGCTCAGAACAAAAGAACTGTGCTTCCTACACGAACGGGGCATATCTAGTTCAACTCAGTATTAGAAACTAAGTAAAACAGGAGCTTCTCTTCATTGCAATACACTGTATTTGCTGGGAACATACGCGAGAGCTATTTGCACTGTTTATGGCCAGAATAGCACAATAGTGGTGTTCTTACCCTGAATTAACACTTAATGCTAGAATTTGAAACTGTGTGTGATTCAACTCCGTTTAGGAAGTTGTATTGAACCCCAGTTGGCCTTACAAGAAAAACACTCTGCTTTTGAGAAACAGACACTCTTGCATTCTACTGTGTTTCCTATAGGAGCAGTACAGTGAGCTAGCTCAGAACAAAAGAACTGTGCTTCCTACACGAACGGGGCATATCTAGTTCAACTCAGTATTAGAAACTAAGTAAAACAGGAGCTTCTCTTCATTCCAATACACTGGATTTGCTGGGAACAGACGCGAGTGCTATTTGCACTGTTTATGGCCAGAATAGCACAATAGTTGTGTTCTTACCCTGAATTAACACTTAATGCTAGAACTTGAAACTGTGTGTGATTCAACTCCGTTTAGGAAGTTGTATTGAACGCCAGTTGGCCTTACAAGAAAAACACTCTGCTTTTGAGAAACAGGCACTCTTGCATTCTACTGTGTTTCCTATAGGAGCAGTACAGTGAGCTAGCTCAGAACAAAAGAACTGTGCTTCCTACACAAACGGGGCATATCTAGTTCAACTCAGTATTAGAAACTAAGTAAAACAGGAGCGTCTCTTCATTCCAATACACTGTATTTGCTGGGAACAGACGCGAGTGCTATTTGCACTGTTTATGGCCAGAATAGCACAATAGTGGTGTTCTTACCCTGAAATAACACTTAATGCTAGAATTTGAAACTGTGTGTGATTCAACTCCGTTTAGGAAGTTGTATTGAACCCCAGTTGGCCTTACAAGAAAAACACTCTGCTTTTGAGAAACAGGCACTCTTGCATTCTACTGTGTTTCCTATAGGAGCAGTACAGTGAGCTAGCTCAGAACAAAAGAACTGTGCTTCCTACACGAACGGGGCATATCTAGTTCAACTCAGTATTAGAAACTAAGTAAAACAGGAGCTTCTCTTCATTCCAATACACTGGATTTGCTGGGAACAGACGCGAGTGCTATTTGCACTGTTTATGGCCAGAATAGCACAATAGTGGTGTTCTTACCCTGAATTAACACTTAATGCTAGAACTTGAAACTGTGTGTGATTCAACTCCGTTTAGGAAGTTGTATTGAACCACAGTTGGCCTTACAAGAAAAACACTCTGCTTTTGAGAAACAGGCACTCTTGCATTCTACTGTGTTTCCTATAGGAGCAGTACAGTGAGCTAGCTCAGAACAAAAGAACTGTGCTTCCTACACGAACGGGGCATATCTAGTTCAACTCAGTATTAGAAACTAAGTAAAACAGGAGCTTCTCTTCATTCCAATACACTGGATTTGCTGGGAACAGACGCGAGAGCTATTTGCACTGTTTATGGCCAGAATAGCACAATAGTGGTGTTCTTACCCTGAATTAACACTTAATGCTAGAATTTGGAACTGTGTGTGATTCAACTCCGTTTAGGAAGTTGTATTGAACCCCAGTTGTCCATACAAGAAAAACACTCTGCTTTTGAGAAACAGACACTCTTGCATTCTACTGTGTTTCCTATAGGGCCAGTACAGTGAGCTAGCTCAGAACAAAAGAACTGTGCTTCCTACACGAACGGGGCATATCTAGTTCAACTCAGTATTAGAAACTAAGTAAAACAAGAGCGTCTCTTCATTGCAATACACTGTATTTGCTGGGAACAGACGAGAGAGCTATTTGCACTGTTTATGGCCAGAATAGCACAATAGTGGTGTTCTTACCCTGAATTAACACTTAATGCTAGAATTTGAAACTGTGTGTAATTCAACTCCGTTTAGGAAGTTGTATTGAACCCCAGTTGGCCTTACAAGAAAAATACTCTGATTTTGAGAAACAGGCACTCTTGCATTCTACTGTGTTTCCTATAGGAGCAGTACAGTGAGCTAGCTCAGAACAAAAGAACTGTGCTTCCTACACGAACGGGGCATATCTAGTTCAACTCAGTATTAGAAACTAAGTAAAACAGGAGCGTCTCTTCATTCCAATACACTGGATTTGCTGGGAACAGACGCGAGTGCTATTTGCACTGTTTATGGCCAGAATAGCACAATAGTGCTGTTCTTACCCTGAATTAACACTTAATGCTAGAACTTGAAACTGTGTGTGATTCAACTCCGTTTAGGAAGTTGTATTGAACGCCAGTTGGCCTTACAAGAAAAACACTCTGCTTTTGAGAAACAGGCACTCTTGCATTCTACTGTGTTTCCTATAGGAGCAGTACAGTGAGCTAGCTCAGAACAAAACAACTGTGCTTCCTACACAAACGGGGCATATCTAGTTCAACTCAGTATTAGAAACTAAGTAAAACAGGAGCGTCTCTTCATTCCAATACACTGTATTTGCTGGGAACAGACGCGAGTGCTATTTGCACTGTTTATGGCCAGAATAGCACAATAGTGGTGTTCTTACCCTGAAATAACACTTAATGCTAGAATTTGAAACTGTGTGTGATTCAACTCCGTTTAGGAAGTTGTATTGAACCCCAGTTGGCCTTACAAGAAAAACACTCTGCTTTTGAGAAACAGGCACTCTTGCATTCTACTGTGTTTCCTATTGGAGCAGTACAGTGAGCTAGCTCAGAACAAAAGAACTGTGCTTCCTACACGAACGGGGCATATCTAGTTCAACTCAGTATTAGAAACTAAGTAAAACAGGAGCTTCTCTTCATTCCAATACACTGTATTTGCTGGGAACAGACGCGAGTGCTATTTGCACTGTTTATGTCCAGAATAGCACAATGGTGTTCTTACCCTGAATTAACACTTAATGCTAGAACTTGAAACTGTGTGTGATTCAACTCCATTTAGGAAGTTGTATTGAACCCCAGTTGGCCTTACAAGAAAAACACTCTGCTTTTGAGAAACAGGCACTCTTGCATTCTACTGTGTTTCCTATAGGAGCAGTACAGTGAGCTAGCTCAGAACAAAAGAACTGTGCTTCCTACACGAACGGGGCATATCTAGTTCAACTCAGTATTAGAAACTAAGTAAAACAGGAGCTTCTCTTCATTCCAATACACTGGATTTGCTGGGAACAGACTCGAGTGCTCTTTGCACTGTTTATGGCCAGAATAGCACAATAGTGGTGTTCTTACCCTGAATTAACACTTAATGCTAGAACTTGAAACTGTGTGTGATTCAACTCCGTTTAGGAAGTTGTATTGAACCCCAGTTGGCCTTACAAGAAAAACACTCTGCTTTTGAGAAACAGGCACTCTTGCATTCTACTGTGTTTCCTATAGGAGCAGTACAGTGAGCTAGCTCAGAACAAAAGAACTGTGCCTCCTACACGAACGGGGCATAACTAGTTCAACTCAGTATTAGAAACTAAGTAAAACAGGAGCTTCTCTTCATTCCAATACACTGGATTTGCTGGGAACAGACGCGAGAGCTATTTGCACTGTTTATGGCCAGAATAGCTCAATACTGGTGTTCTTACCCTGAATTAACACTTAATGCTAGAATTTGAAACTGTGTGTGATTCAACTCCGTTTAGGAAGTTGTATTGAACCCCAGTTGGCCATACAAGAAAAACACTCTGCTTTTGAGAAACAGACACTCTTGCATTCTACTGTGTTTCCTATAGGGCCAGTACAGTGAGCTAGCTCAGAACAAAAGAACTGTGCTTCCTACACGAACGGGGCATATCTAGTTCAACTCAGTATTAGAAACTAAGTAAAACAGGAGCATCTCTTCATTGCAATACACTGTATTTGCTGGGAACAGACGAGAGAGCTATTTGCACTGTTTATGGCCAGAATAGCACAATAGTGGTGTTCTTACCCTGAATTAACACTTAATGCTAGAATTTGAAACTGTGTGTGATTCAACTCCGTTTAGGAAGTTTTATTGAACCCCAGTTGGCCTTACAAGAAAAACACTCTGATTTTGAGAAACAGGCACTCTTGCATTCTACTGTGTTTCCTATAGGAGCAGTACAGTGAGCTAGCTCAGAACAAAAGAACTGTGCTTCCTACACGAACGGGGCATATCTAGTTCAACTCAGTATTAGAAACTAAGTAAAACAGGAGCGTCTCTTCATTCCAATACACTGGATTTGCTGGGAACAGACGCGAGTGCTATTTGCACTGTTTCTGGCCAGAATAGCACAATAGTGGTGTTCTTACCCTGAATTAACACTTAATGCTAGAATTTGAAACTGTGTGTGATTCAACTCCGTTTAGGAAGTTGTATTGAACCCTGTTGGCAATACAAGAAAAACACTCTGCTTTTGAGAAACAGGCACTCTTGCAATCTACTGTGTTTCCTATAGGGCCAGTACAGTGTGCTAGCTCAACCAAAAAACTGTGCTTCCTACACGAACGGGGCATATCTAGTTCAACTCAGTATTAGAAACTGAGTGAAACAGGAGCTTCTCTTCATTCCAATACACTGGATTTGATGGGAACAGACGCGAGTGCTATTTGCACTGTTTATGGACAGAATAGCACAATAGCTGTGTTCTTACCCTGAATTAACACTTAATGCTAGAACTTGAAACTGTGTGTGATTCAACTCCGTTTAGGAAGTTGTATTGAACCCCAATTGGCCTTACAAGAAAAACACTCTGCTTTTGAGAAACAGGCACTCTTGCATTCTGCTGTGTTTCCTATAGGGCCAGTACAGTGAGCTAGCTCAGAACAAAAGAACTGTGCTTCCTACACGAACGGGGCATATCTAGTTCAACTCATTATTAGAAACTAAGTAAAACAGGAGCGTCTCTTCATTGCAATACACTGTATTTGCTGGGAACAGACGCGAGAGCTATTTGCACTGTTTATGGCCAGAATAGCACAATAGTGGTGTTCTTACCCTGAATTAACACTTAATGCTAGAATTTGAAACTGTGTGTGATTCAACTCCGTTTAGGAAGTTGTATTGAACCCCAGTTGGCCTTACAAGAAAAACACTCTGCTTTTGAGAAACAGGCACTCTTGCATTCTACTGTGTTTCCTATAGGAGCAGTACAGTGAGCTAGCTCAGAACAAAAGAAATGTGCTTCCTACACGAACGGGGCATATCTAGTTCAACTCAGTATTAGAAACTAAGTAAAACAGGAGCGTCTCTTCATTCCAATACACTGGATTTGCTGGGAACAGACGCGAGTGCTATTTGCACTGTTTATGGCCAGAATAGCACAATAGTGGTGTTCTTACCCTGAATTAACACTTAATGCTAGAATTTGAAACTGTGTGTGATTCAACTCCGTTTAGGAAGTTGTATTGAACCCCAGTTGGCATTACAAGAAAAATACTCTGCTTTTGAGAAACAGGCACTCTTGCATTCTACTGTGTTTCCTATAGGAGCAGTACAGTGAGCTAGCTCAGAACAAAAGAACTGTGCTTCCTACACGAACGGGGCATATCTAGTTCAACTCAGTATTAGAAACTAAGTAAAACAGGAGCTTCTCTTCATTCCAATACACTGTATTTGCTGGGAACAGACGCGAGTGCTATTTGCACTGTTTATGTCCAGAATAGCACAATAGTGGTGTTCTTACCCTGAATTAACACTTAATGCTAGAACTTGAAACTGTGTGTGATTCAACTCCATTTAGGAAGTTGTATTGAACCCCAGTTGGCCTTACAGGAAAAACACTCTGCTTTTGAGAAACAGGCACTCTTGCATTCTACTGTGTTTCCTATAGGAGCAGTACAGTGAGCTAGCTCAGAACAAAAGAACTGTGCTTCCTACACGAACAGGGCATATCTAGTTCAACTCAGTATTAGAAACTAAGTAAAACAGGAGCGTCTCTTCATTCCAATACACTGTATTTGCTGGGAACAGACGCGAGTGCTATTTGCACTGTTTATGGCCAGAATAGCACAATAGTGGTGTTCTTACCCTGAATTAACACTTAATGCTAGAATTTGAAACTGTGTGTGATTCAACTCCGTTTAGGAAGTATATTGAACCCCAGTTGGCCTTACAAGAAAAACACTCTGCTTTTGAGAAACAGGCACTCTTGCATTCTACTGTGTTTCCTATAGGAGCAGTACAGTGAGCTAGCTCAGAACAAAAGAACTGTGCTTCCTACACGAACGGGGCATATCTAGTTCAACTCAGTATTAGAAACTAAGTAAAACAGGAGCGTCTCTTCATTGCAATACACTGTATTTGCTGGGAACATACGCGAGAGCTATTTGCACTGTTTATGGCCAGAATAGCACAATAGTGGTGTTCTTACCCTGAATTAACACTTAATGCTAGAATTTGAAACTGTGTGTGATTCAACTCCGTTTAGGAAGTTGTATTGAACCCCAGTTGGCCTTACAAGAAAAACACTCTGCTTTTGAGAAACAGGCACTCTTGCATTCTACTGTGTTTCCTATAGGAGCAGTACAGTGTGCTAGCTCAGAACAAAAGAACTGTGCTTCCTACACGAACGGGGCATATCTAGTTCAACTCAGTATTAGAAACTAAGTAAAACAGGAGCTTCTCTTCATTCCAATACACTGGATTTGCTGGGAACAGACGCGAGTGCTATTTGCACTGTTTATGGCCAGAATAGCACAATAGTGGTGTTCTTACCCTGAATTAACACTTAATGCTAGAACTTGAAACTGTGTGTGATTCAACTCCGTTTAGGAAGTTGTATTGAACGCCAGTTGGCCTTACAAGAAAAACACTCTGCTTTTGAGAAACAGGCACTCTTGCATTCTACTGTGTTTCCTATAGGAGCAGTACAGTGAGCTAGCTCAGAACAAAAGAACTGTGCTTCCTACACAAACGGGGCATATCTAGTTCAACTCAGTATTAGAAACTAAGTAAAACAGGAGCGTCTCTTCATTCCAATACACTGTATTTGCTGGGAACAGACGCGAGTGCTATTTGCACTGTTTATGGCCAGAATAGCACAATAGTGGTGTTCTTACCCTGAAATAACACTTAATGCTAGAATTTGAAACTGTGTGTGATTCAACTCCGTTTAGGAAGTTGTATTGAACCCCAGTTGGCCTTACAAGAAAAACACTCTGCTTTTGAGAAACAGGCACTCTTGCATTCTACTGTGTTTCCTATAGGAGCAGTACAGTGAGCTAGCTCAGAACAAAAGAACTGTGCTTCCTACACGAACGGGGCATATCTAGTTCAACTCAGTATTAGAAACTAAGTAAAACAGGAGCTTCTCTTCATTCCAATACACTGTATTTGCTGGGAACAGACGCGAGTGCTATTTGCACTGTTTATGTCCAGAATAGCACAATAGTGGTGTTCTTACCCTGAATTAACACTTAATGCTAGAACTTGAAACTGTGTGTGATTCAACTCCATTTAGGAAGTTGTATTGAACCCCAGTTGGCCTTACAAGAAAAACACTCTGCTTTTGAGCAACAGGCACTCTTGCATTCTACTGTGTTTCCTATAGGAGCAGTACAGTGAGCTAGCTCAGAACAAAAGAACTGTGCTTCCTACACGAACGGGGCATATCTAGTTCAACTCAGTATTAGAAACTAAGTAAAACAGGAGCTTCTCTTCATTCCAATACACTGGATTTGCTGGGAACAGACGCGAGTGCTATTTGCACTGTTTATGGCCAGAATAGCACAATAGTGGTGTTCTTACCCTGAATTAACACTTAATGCTAGAACTTGAAACTGTGTGTGATTCAACTCCGTTTAGGAAGTTGTATTGAACCCCCGTTGGCCTTACAAGAAAAACACTCTGCTTTTGAGAAACAGGCACTCTTGCATTCTACTGTGTTTCCTATAGGAGCAGTACAGTGAGCTAGCTCAGAACAAAAGAACTGTGCTTCCTACACGAACGGGGCATATCTAGTTCAACTCAGTATTAGAAACTAAGTAAAACAGGAGCTTCTCTTCATTCCAATACACTGGATTTGCTGGGAACAGACGCGAGAGCTATTTGCACTGTTTATGGCCAGAATAGCACAATAGTGGTGTTCTTACCCTGAATTAACACTTAATGCTAGTATTTGAAACTGTGTGTGATTCAACTCCGTTTAGGAAGTTGTATTGAACCCCAGTTGGCCTTACAAGAAAAACACTCTACTTTTGAGAAACAG
Organism: Peromyscus maniculatus bairdii; assembly: GCF_049852395.1. Taxonomy (NCBI): domain Eukaryota; kingdom Metazoa; phylum Chordata; class Mammalia; order Rodentia; family Cricetidae; genus Peromyscus; species Peromyscus maniculatus. Next base: position 41,690,941 of record NC_134865.1, on the reverse strand, counting down.
GCACTCTTGCATTCTACTGTGTTTCCTATAGGAGCAGTACAGTGAGATAGCTCAGAACAAAAGAACTGTGCTTCCTACACGAACGGGGCATATCTAGTTCAACTCAGTATTAGAAACTAAGTAAAACAGGAGCTTCTCTTCATTCCAATACACTGGATTTGCTGGGAACAGACGCGAGTGCTATTTGCACTGTTTATGGCCAGAATAGCACAATAGTGGTGTTCTTACCCTGAATTAACACTTAATGCTAGAATTTGAAACTGTGTGTGATTCAACTCCGTTTAGGAAGTTGTATTGAACCCCAGTTGGCCTTACAAGAAAAACACTCTGCTTTTGAGAAACAGGCACTCTTGCATTCTACTGTGTTTCCTATAGGAGCAGTACAGTGAGCTAGCTCAGAACAAAAGAACTGTGCTTCCTACACGAACGGGGCATATCTAGTTCAACTCAGTATTAGAAACTAAGTAAAACAGGAGCGTCTCTTCATTCCAATACACTGGATTTGCTGGGAACAGACGCGAGTGCTATTTGCACTGTTTATGGCCAGAATAGCACAATAGTGGTGTTCTTACCCTGAATTAACACTTAATGCTAGAACTTGAAACTGTGTGTGATTCAACTCCGTTTAGGAAGTTGTATTGAACGCCAGTTGGCCTTACAAGAAAAACACTCTGATTTTGAGAAACAGGCACTCTTGCATTCTACTGTGTTTCCTATAGGGCCAGTACAGTGTGCTAGCTCAAACAAAAGAACTGTGCTTCCTACACGAACGGGGCATATCTAGTTCAACTCAGTATTAGAAACTGAGTAAAACAGGAGCTTCTCTTCATTCCAATACACTGGATTTGATGGGAACAGACGCGAGTGCTATTTGCACTGTTTATGGACAGAATAGCACAATAGCGGTGTTCTTACCCTGAATTAACACTTAATGCTAGAACTTGAAACTGTGTGTGATTCAACTCCGTTTAGGAAGTTGTATTGAACCCCAGTTGGCCTTACAAGAAAAACACTCTGCTTTTGAGAAACAGGCACTCTTGCATTCTACTGTGCTTCCTATAGGGCCAGTACAGTGTGCTAGCTCAAACAAAAGAACTGTGCTTCCTACACGAACGGGGCATATCTAGTTCAACTCAGTATTAGAAACTGAGTAAAACAGGAGCTTCTCTTCATTCCAATACACTGGATTTGATGGGAACAGACGCGAGTGCTATTTGCACTGTTTATGGACAGAATAGCACAATAGCGGTGTTCTTACCCTGAATTAACACTTAATGCTAGAACTTGAAACTGTGTGTGATTCAACTCCGTTTAGGAAGTTGTATTGAACGCCAGTTGGCCTTACAAGAAAAACACTCTGATTTTGAGAAACAGGCACTCTTGCATTCTACTGTGTTTCCTATAGGGCCAGTACAGTGTGCTAGCTCAAACAAAAGAACTGTGCTTCCTACACGAACGGGGCATATCTAGTTCAACTCAGTATTAGAAACTGAGTAAAACAGGAGCTTCTCTTCATTCCAATACACTGGATTTGATGGGAACAGACGCGAGTGCTATTTGCACTGTTTATGGACAGAATAGCACAATAGCGGTGTTCTTACCCTGAATTAACACTTAATGCTAGAACTTGAAACTGTGTGTGATTCAACTCCGTTTAGGAAGTTGTATTGAACCCCAGTTGGCCTTACAAGAAAAACACTCTGCTTTTGAGAAACAGGCACTCTTGCATTCTACTGTGCTTCCTATAGGGCCAGTACAGTGTGCTAGCTCAAACAAAAGAACTGTGCTTCCTACACGAACGGGGCATATCTAGTTCAACTCAGTATTAGAAACTGAGTAAAACAGGAGCTTCTCTTCATTCCAATACACTGGATTTGATGGGAACAGACGCGAGTGCTATTTGCACTGTTTATGGACAGAATAGCACAATAGCGGTGTTCTTACCCTGAATTAACACTTAATGCTAGAACTTGAAACTGTGTGTGATTCAACTCCGTTTAGGAAGTTGTATTGAACCCCAATTGGCCTTACAAGAAAAACACTCTGCTTTTGAGAAACAGGCACTCTTGCATTCTGCTGTGTTTCCTATAGGGCCAGTATAGTGAGCTAGCTCAGAACAAAAGAACTGTGCTTCCTACACGAACAGGGCATATCTAGTTCAACTCATTATTAGAAACTAAGTAAAACAGGAGCGTCTCTTCATTGCAATACACTGTATTTGCTGGGAACAGACGAGAGAGCTATTTGCACTGTTTATGGCCAGAATAGCACAATAGTGGTGTTCTTACCCTGAATTAACACTTAATGCTAGAATTTGAAACTGTGTGTGATTCAACTCCGTTTAGGAAGTTGTATTGAACCCCAGTTGGCCTTACAAGAAAAACACTCTGCTTTTGAGAAACAGGCACTCTTGCATTCTACTGTGTTTCCTATAGGAGCAGTACAGTGAGCTAGCTCAGAACAAAAGAAATGTGCTTCCTACACGAACGGGGCATATCTAGTTCAACTCAGTATTAGAAACTAAGTAAAACAGGAGCGTCTCTTCATTCCAATACACTGGATTTGCTGGGAACAGACGCGAGTGCTATTTGCACTGTTTATGGCCAGAATAGCACAATAGTGGTGTTCTTACCCTGAATTAACACTTAATGCTAGAATTTGAAACTGTGTGTGATTCAACTCCGTTTAGGAAGTTGTATTGAACCCCAGTTGGCCTTACAAGAAAAACACTCTGCTTTTGAGAAACAGGCACTCTTGCATTCTACTGTGTTTCCTATAGGAGCAGTACAGTGAGCTAGCTCAGAACAAAAGAACTGTGCTTCCTACACGAACGGGGCATATCTAGTTCAACTCAGTATTAGAAACTAAGTAAAACAGGAGCTTCTCTTCATTCCAATACACTGTATTTGCTGGGAACAGACGCGAGTGCTATTTGCACTGTTTATGTCCAGAATAGCACAATAGTGGTGTTCTTACCCTGAATTAACACTTAATGCTAGAACTTGAAACTGTGTGTGATTCAACTCCATTTAGGAAGTTGTATTGAACCCCAGTTGGCCTTACAGGAAAAACACTCTGCTTTTGAGAAACAGGCACTCTTGCATTCTACTGTGTTTCCTATAGGAGCAGTACAGTGAGCTAGCTCAGAACAAAAGAACTGTGCTTCCTACACGAACAGGGCATATCTAGTTCAACTCAGTATTAGAAACTAAGTAAAACAGGAGCTTCTCTTCATTCCAATACACTGGATTTGCTGGGAACAGACGCGAGTGCTATTTGCACTGTTTATGGCCAGAATAGCACAATAGTGGTGTTCTTACCCTGAATTAACACTTAATGCTAGAACTTGAAACTGTGTGTGATTCAACTCCGTTTAGGAAGTTGTATTGAACCCCAGTTGGCCTTACAAGAAAAACACTCTGCTTTTGAGAAACAGGCACTCTTGCATTCTACTGTGTTTCCTATAGGAGCAGTACAGTGAGCTAGCTCAGAACAAAAGAACTGTGCTTCCTACACGAACGGGGCATATCTAGTTCAACTCAGTATTAGAAACTAAGTAAAACAGGAGCGTCTCTTTATTCCAATACACTGGATTTGCTGGGAACAGACGCGAGTGCTATTTGCACTGTTTATGGCCAGAATAGCACAATAGTGGTGTTCTTACCCTGAATTAACACTTAATGCTAGAATTTGAAACTGTGTGTGATTCAACTCCGTTTAGGAAGTTTTATTGAACCCTGTTGGCAATACAAGAAAAACACTCTGCTTTTGAGAAACAGGCACTCTTGCATTCTACTGTGTTTCCTACAGGGCCAGTACAGTGTGCTAGCTCAGAACAAAAGAACTGTGCATCCTACACGAACGGGGCATATCTAGTTCAACTCAGTATTAGAAACTAAGTAAAACAGGAGCGTCTCTTCATTCCAATACACTGGATTTGCTGGGAACAGACGCGAGTGCTATTTGCACTGTTTATGGCCAGAATAGCACAATAGTGGTGTTCTTACCCTGAATTAACACTTAATGCTAGAATTTGAAACTGTGTGTGATTCAACTCCGTTTAGGAAGTTGTATTGAACCCTGTTGGCAATACAAGAAAAACACTCTGCTTTTGAGAAACAGGCACTCTTGCATTCTACTGTGTTTCCTACAGGGCCAGTACAGTGTGCTAGCTCAAAACAAAAGAACTGTGCATCCTACACGAACGGGGCATATCTAGTTCAACTCAGTATTAGAAACTAAGTAAAACAGGAGCTTCTCTTCATTCCAATACACTGTATTTGCTGGGAACAGACGCGAGTGCTATTTGCACTGTTTATGGCCAGAATAGCACAATAGTGGTGTTCTTACCCTGAATTAACACTTAATGCTAGAAATTGAAACTGTGTGTGATTCAACTCCGTTTAGGAAGTTGTATTGAACCCCAGTTGGCCTTACAAGAAAAACACTCTGCTTTTGAGAAACAGGCACTCTTGCATTCTACTGTGTTTCCTATAGGAGCAGTACAGTGAGCTAGCTCAGAACAAAAGAACTGTGCTTCCTACACGAACGGGGCATATCTAGTTCAACTCAGTATTAGAAACTAAGTAAAACAGGAGCGTCTCTTCATTGCAATACACTGTATTTGCTGGGAACATACGCGAGAGCTATTTGCACTGTTTATGGCCAGAATAGCACAATAGTGGTGTTCTTACCCTGAATTAACACTTAATGCTAGAATTTGAAACTGTGTGTGATTCAACTCCGTTTAGGAAGTTGTATTGAACCCCAGTTGGCCTTACAAGAAAAACACTCTGCTTTTGAGAAACAGGCACTCTTGCATTCTACTGTGTTTCCTATAGGAGCAGTACAGTGTGCTAGCTCAGAACAAAAGAACTGTGCTTCCTACACGAACGGGGCATATCTAGTTCAACTCAGTATTAGAAACTAAGTAAAACAGGAGCTTCTCTTCATTCCAATACACTGGATTTGCTGGGAACAGACGCGAGTGCTATTTGCACTGTTTATGGCCAGAATAGCACAATAGTGGTGTTCTTACCCTGAATTAACACTTAATGCTAGAACTTGAAACTGTGTGTGATTCAACTCCGTTTAGGAAGTTGTATTGAACGCCAGTTGGCCTTACAAGAAAAACACTCTGCTTTTGAGAAACAGGCACTCTTGCATTCTACTGTGTTTCCTATAGGAGCAGTACAGTGAGCTAGCTCAGAACAAAAGAACTGTGCTTCCTACACAAACGGGGCATATCTAGTTCAACTCAGTATTAGAAACTAAGTAAAACAGGAGCGTCTCTTCATTCCAATACACTGTATTTGCTGGGAACAGACGCGAGTGCTATTTGCACTGTTTATGGCCAGAATAGCACAATAGTGGTGTTCTTACCCTGAAATAACACTTAATGCTAGAATTTGAAACTGTGTGTGATTCAACTCCGTTTAGGAAGTTGTATTGAACCCCAGTTGGCCTTACAAGAAAAACACTCTGCTTTTGAGAAACAGGCACTCTTGCATTCTACTGTGTTTCCTATAGGAGCAGTACAGTGAGCTAGCTCAGAACAAAAGAACTGTGCTTCCTACACGAACGGGGCATATCTAGTTCAACTCAGTATTAGAAACTAAGTAAAACAGGAGCTTCTCTTCATTCCAATACACTGTATTTGCTGGGAACAGACGCGAGTGCTATTTGCACTGTTTATTTCCAGAATAGCACAATAGTGGTGTTCCTACCCTGAATTAACACTTAATGCTAGAACTTGAAACTGTGTGTGATTCAACTCCATTTAGGAAGTTGTATTGAACCCCAGTTGGCCTTACAAGAAAAACACTCTGCTTTTGAGAAACAGGCACTCTTGCATTCTACTGTGTTTCCTATAGGAGCAGTACAGTGAGCTAGCTCAGAACAAAAGAACAGTGCTTCCTACACGAACGGGGCATATCTAGTTCAACTCAGTATTAGAAACTAAGTAAAACAGGAGCTTCTCTTCATTCCAATACACTGGATTTGCTGGGAACAGACGCGAGAGCTATTTGCACTGTTTATGGCCAGAATAGCACAATAGTGGTGTTCTTACCCTGAATTAACACTTAATGCTAGAATTTGAAACTGTGTGTGATTCAACTCCGTTTAGGAAGTTGTATTGAACCCCAGTTGGCCTTACAAGAAAAACACTCTGATTTTGAGAAACAGGCACTCTTGCATTCTACTGTGTTTCCTATAGGAGCAGTACAGTGAGCTAGCTCAGAACAAAAGAACTGTGCTTCCTACACGAACGGGGCATATCTAGTTCAACTCAGTATTAGAAACTAAGTAAAACAGGAGCTTCTCTTCATTCCAACCACTGTATTTGCTTGGAACAGACGCGAGTGCTATTTGCACTGTTTATGTCCAGAATAGCACAATAGTGGTGTTCTTACCCTGAATTAACACTTAATGCTAGAACTTGAAACTGTGTGTGATTCAACTCCATTTAGGAAGTTGTATTGAACCCCAGTTGGCCTTACAAGAAAAACACTCTGCTTTTGAGAAACAGGCACTCTTGCATTCTACTCTGTTTCCTATAGGAGCAGTACAGTGAGCTAGCTCAGAACAAAAGAACTGTGCTTCCTACACGAACGGGGCATTTCTAGTTCAACTCAGTATTAGAAACTAAGTAAAACAGGAGCTTCTCTTCCTTCCAATACACTGGATTTGCTGGGAACAGACGCGAGTGCTATTTGCACTGTTTATGGCCAGAATAGCACAATAGTTGTGTTCTTACCCTGAATTAACACTTAATGCTGGAACTTGAAACTGTGTGTGATTCAACTCCGTTTAGGAAGTTGTATTGAACCCCAATTGGCCTTACAAGAAAAACACTCTGCTTTTGAGAAACAGGCACTCTTGCATTCTACTGTGTTTCCTATAGGAGCAGTACAGTGAGCTAGCTCAGAACAAAAGAACTGTGCTTCCTACACGAACGGGGCATATCTAGTTCAACTCAGTATTAGAAACTAAGTAAAACAGGAGCTTCTCTTCATTCCAATACACTGGATTTGCTGGGAACAGACACGAGAGCTATTTGCACTGTTTATGGCCAGAATAGCTCAATAGTGGTGTTCTTACCCTGAATTAACACTTAATGCTAGAATTTGAAACTGTGTGTGATTCAACTCCGTTTAGGAAGTTGTATTGAACCCCAGTTGGCCATACAAGAAAAACACTCTACTTTTGAGAAAGACACTCTTGCATTCTACTGTGTTTCCTATAGGGCCAGTACAGTGAGCTAGCTCAGAACAAAAGAACTGTGCTTCCTACACGAACGGGGCATATCTAGTTCAACTCAGTATTAGAAACTAAGTAAAACAGGAGCGTCTCTTCATTGCAATACACTGTATTTGCTGGGAACAGACGAGAGAGCTATTTGCACTGTTTATGGCCAGAATTGCACAATAGTGGTGTTCTTACCCTGAATTAACACTTAATGCTAGAATTTGAAACTGTGTGTGATTCAACTCCGTTTAGGAAGTTGTATTGAACCCCAGTTGGCCTTACAAGAAAAACACTCTGATTTTGAGAAACAGGCACTCTTGCATTCTACTGTGTTTCCTATAGGAGCAGTACAGTGAGCTAGCTCAGAACAAAAGAACTGTGCTTCCTACACGAACGGGGCATATCTAGTTCAACTCAGTATTAGAAACTAAGTAAAACAGGAGCGTCTCTTCATTCCAATACACTGGATTTGCTGGGAACAGACACGAGTGCTATTTGCACTGTTTATGGCCAGAATAGCACAATAGTGGTGTTCTTACCCTGAATTAACACTTAATGCTAGAATTTGAAACTGTGTGTGATTCAACTCCGTTTAGGAAGTTGTATTGAACCCTGTTGGCAATACAAGAAAAACACTCTGCTTTTGAGAAACAGGCACTCTTGCATTCTACTGTGTTTCCTATAGGGCCAGTACAGTGTGCTAGCTCAAACAAAAGAACTGTGCTTCCTACACGAACGGGGCATATCTAGTTCAACTCAGTATTAGAAACTGAGTAAAACAGGAGCTTCTCTTCATTCCAATACACTGGATTTGATGGGAACAGACGCGAGTGCTATTTGCACTGTTTATGGACAGAATAGCACAATAGCGGTGTTCTTACCCTGAATTAACACTTAATGCTAGAACTTGAAACTGTGTGTGATTCAACTCCGTTTAGGTGTTGTATTGAACCCCAGTTGGCCTTACAAGAAAAACACTCTGCTTTTGAGAAACAGGCACTCTTGCATTCTGCTGTGTTTCCTATAGGGCCAGTACAGTGAGCTAGCTCAGAACAAAAGAACTGTGCTTCCTACACGAACGGGGCATATCTAGTTCAACTCAGTATTAGAAACTAAGTAAAACAGGAGCGTCTCTTCATTGCAATACACTGTATTTGCTGGGAACAGACGCGAGAGCTTTTTGCACTGTTTATGGCCAGAATAGCACAATAGTGGTGTTCTTACCCTGAATTAACACTTAATGCTAGAATTTGAAACTGTGTGTGATTCAACTCCGTTTAGGAAGTTGTATTGAACCCCAGTTGGCCTTACAAGAAAAACACTCTGCTTTTGAGAAACAGGCACTCTTGCATTCTACTGTGTTTCCTATAGGAGCAGTACAGTGAGCTAGCTCAGAACAAAAGAAATGTGCTTCCTACACGAACGGGGCATATCTAGTTCAACTCAGTATTAGAAACTAAGTAAAACAGGAGCGTCTCTTCATTCCAATACACTGGATTTGCTGGGAACAGACGCGAGTGCTATTTGCACTGTTTATGGCCAGAATAGCACAATAGTTGTGTTCTTACCCTGAATTAACACTTAATGCTGGAACTTGAAACTGTGTGTGATTCAACTCCGTTTAGGAAGTTGTATTGAACCCCAATTGGCCTTACAAGAAAAACACTCTGCTTTTGAGAAACAGGCACTCTTGCATTCTACTGTGTTTCCTATAGGAGCAGTACAGTGAGCTAGCTCAGAACAAAAGAACTGTGCTTCCTACACGAACGGGGCATATCTAGTTCAACTCAGTATTAGAAACTAAGTAAAACAGGAGCTTCTCTTCATTCCAATACACTGGATTTGCTGGGAACAGACACGAGAGCTATTTGCACTGTTTATGGCCAGAATAGCTCAATAGTGGTGTTCTTACCCTGAATTAACACTTAATGCTAGAATTTGAAACTGTGTGTGATTCAACTCCGTTTAGGAAGTTGTATTGAACCCCAGTTGGCCATACAAGAAAAACACTCTACTTTTGAGAAAGACACTCTTGCATTCTACTGTGTTTCCTATAGGGCCAGTACAGTGAGCTAGCTCAGAACAAAAGAACTGTGCTTCCTACACGAACGGGGCATATCTAGTTCAACTCAGTATTAGAAACTAAGTAAAACAGGAGCGTCTCTTCATTGCAATACACTGTATTTGCTGGGAACAGACGAGAGAGCTATTTGCACTGTTTATGGCCAGAATTGCACAATAGTGGTGTTCTTACCCTGAATTAACACTTAATGCTAGAATTTGAAACTGTGTGTGATTCAACTCCGTTTAGGAAGTTGTATTGAACCCCAGTTGGCCTTACAAGAAAAACACTCTGATTTTGAGAAACAGGCACTCTTGCATTCTACTGTGTTTCCTATAGGAGCAGTACAGTGAGCTAGCTCAGAACAAAAGAACTGTGCTTCCTACACGAACGGGGCATATCTAGTTCAACTCAGTATTAGAAACTAAGTAAAACAGGAGCGTCTCTTCATTCCAATACACTGGATTTGCTGGGAACAGACGCGAGTGCTATTTGCACTGTTTATGGCCAGAATAGCACAATAGTGGTGTTCTTACCCTGAATTAACACTTAATGCTAGAATTTGAAACTGTGTGTGATTCAACTCCGTTTAGGAAGTTGTATTGAACCCTGTTGGCAATACAAGAAAAACACTCTGCTTTTGAGAAACAGGCACTCTTGCATTCTACTGTGTTTCCTATAGGGCCAGTACAGTGTGCTAGCTCAAACAAAAGAACTGTGCTTCCTACACGAACGGGGCATATCTAGTTCAACTCAGTATTAGAAACTGAGTAAAACAGGAGCTTCTCTTCATTCCAATACACTGGATTTGATGGGAACAGACGCGAGTGCTATTTGCACTGTTTATGGACAGAATAGCACAATAGCGGTGTTCTTACCCTGAATTAACACTTAATGCTAGAACTTGAAACTGTGTGTGATTCAACTCCGTTTAGGTGTTGTATTGAACCCCAGTTGGCCTTACAAGAAAAACACTCTGCTTTTGAGAAACAGGCACTCTTGCATTCTGCTGTGTTTCCTATAGGGCCAGTACAGTGAGCTAGCTCAGAACAAAAGAACTGTGCTTCCTACACGAACGGGGCATATCTAGTTCAACTCATTATTAGAAACTAAGTAAAACAGGAGCGTCTCTTCATTGCAATACACTGTATTTGCTGGGAACAGACGCGAGAGCTTTTTGCACTGTTTATGGCCAGAATAGCACAATAGTGGTGTTCTTACCCTGAATTAACACTTAATGCTAGAATTTGAAACTGTGTGTGATTCAACTCCGTTTAGGAAGTTGTATTGAACCCCAGTTGGCCTTACAAGAAAAACACTCTGCTTTTGAGAAACAGGCACTCTTGCATTCTACTGTGTTTCCTATAGGAGCAGTACAGTGAGCTAGCTCAGAACAAAAGAAATGTGCTTCCTACACGAACGGGGCATATCTAGTTCAACTCAGTATTAGAAACTAAGTAAAACAGGAGCGTCTCTTCATTCCAATACACTGGATTTGCTGGGAACAGACGCGAGTGCTATTTGCACTGTTTATGGCCAGAATAGCACAATAGTGGTGTTCTTACCCTGAATTAACACTTAATGCTAGAATTTGAAACTGTGTGTGATTCAACTCCGTTTAGGAAGTTGTATTGAACCCTGTTGGCAATACAAGAAAAACACTCTGCTTTTGAGAAACAGGCACTCTTGCATTCTACTGTGTTTCCTATAGGGCCAGTACAGTGTGCTAGCTCAAACAAAAGAACTGTGCTTCCTACACGAACGGGGCATATCTAGTTCAACTCAGTATTAGAAACTGAGTAAAACAGGAGCTTCTCTTCATTTCAATACACTGGATTTGATGGGAACAGACGCGAGTGCTATTTGCACTGTTTATGGACAGAATAGCACAATAGCGGTGTTCTTACCCTGAATTAACACTTAATGCTAGAACTTGAAACTGTGTGTGATTCAACTCCGTTTAGGAAGTTGTATTGAACCCCAGTTGGCCTTACAAGAAAAACACTCTGCTTTTGAGAAACAGGCACTCTTGCATTCTGCTGTGTTTCCTAGAGGGCCAGTACAGTGAGCTAGCTCAGAACAAAAGAACTGTGCTTTCTACAAGAACGGGGCATATCTAGTTCATCTCATTATTAGAAACTAAGTAAAAGAGGAGCGTCTCTTCATTCCAATACACTGTATTTGCTGGGAACAGACGCGAGAGCTATTTGCACTGTTTATGGCCAGAATAGCACAATAGTGGTGTTCTTACCCTGAATTAACACTTAATGCTAGAATTTGAAACTGTGTGTGATTCAACTCCGTTTAGGAAGTTGTATTGAACCCCAGTTGGCCTTACAAGAAAAACACTCTGCTTTTGAGAAACAGGCACTCTTGCATTCTACTGTGTTTCCTATAGGAGCAGTACAGTGAGCTAGCTCAGAACAAAAGAACTGTGCTTCCTACACGAACGGGGCATATCTAGTTCAACTCAGTATTAGAAACTAAGTAAAACAGGAGCGTCTCTTCATTCCAATACACTGGATTTCCTGGGAACAGACGCGAGTGCTATTTGCACTGTTTATGGCCAGAATAGCACAATAGTGGTGTTCTTACCCTGAATTAACACTTAATGCTAGAATTTGAAACTGTGTGTGATTCAACTCCGTTTAGGAAGTTGTATTGAACCCTGTTGGCAATACAATAAAAACACTCTGCTTTTGAGAAACAGGCACTCTTGCATTCTACTGTGTTTCCTATAGGGCCAGTACAGTGTGCTAGCTCAAACAAAAGAACTGTGCTTCCTACACGAACGGGGCATATCTAGTTCAACTCAGTATTAGAAACTGAGTAAAACAGGAGCTTCTCTTCATTCCAATACACTGGATTTGATGGGAACAGACGCGAGTGCTATTTGCACTCTTTATGGACAGAATAGCACAATAGCGGTGTTCTTACCCTGAATTAACACTTAATGCTAGAACTTGAAACTGTGTGTGATTCAACTCCGTTTAGGAAGTTGTATTGAACCCCAGTTGGCCTTACAAGAAAAACACTCTGCTTTTGAGAAACAGGCACTCTTGCATTCTGCTGTGTTTCCTATAGGGCCAGTACAGTGAGCTAGCTCAGAACAAAAGAACTGTGCTTCCTACACGAACGGGGCATATCTAGTTCAACTCATTATTAGAAACTAAGTAAAACAGGAGCGTCTCTTCATTGCAATACACTGTATTTGCTGGGAACAGACGCGAGAGCTATTTGCACTGTTTATGGCCAGAATAGCACAATAGTGGTGTTTTTACCCTGAATTAACACTTAATACTAGAATATGAAACTGTGTGTGATTCAACTCCGTTTAGGAAGTTGTATTGAACCCCAGTTGGCCTTACAAGAAAAACACTCTGCTTTTGAGAAACAGGCACTCTTGCATTCTACTGTGTTTCCTATAGGAGCAGTACAGTGAGCTAGCTCAGAAAAAAAGAAATGTGCTTCCTACAGGAACGGGGCATATCTAGTTCAACTCAGTATTAGAAACTAAGTAAAACAGGAGCGTCTCTTCATTCCAATACACTGTATTTGCTGGGAACAGACGAGAGAGCTATTTGCACTGTTTATGGCCAGAATAGCACAATAGTGGTGTTCTTACCCTGAATTAACACTTAATGCTAGAATTTGAAACTGTGTGTGATTCAACTCCGTTTAGGAAGTTGTATTGAACCCCAGTTGGCCTTACAAGAAAAACACTCTGATTTTGAGAAACAGGCACTCTTGCATTCTACTGTGTTTCCTATAGGAGCAGTACAGTGAGCTAGCTCAGAACAAAAGAACTGTGCTTCCTACACGAACGGGGCATATCTAGTTCAACTCAGTATTAGAAACTAAGTAAAACAGGAGCGTCTCTTCATTCAAATACACTGGATTTGCTGGGAACAGACGCGAGTGCTATTTGCACTGTTTATGGCCAGAATAGCACAATAGTGGTGTTCTTACCCTGAATTAACACTTAATGCTAGAACTTGAAACTGTGTGTGATTCAACTCCATTTAGGAAGTTGTATTGAACCCCAGTTGGCCTTACAAGAAAAACACTCTGCTTTTGAGAAACAGGCACTCTTGCATTCTACTGTGTTTCCTATAGGAGCAGTACAGTGAGCTAGCTCAGAACAAAAGAACTGTGCTTCCTACACGAACGGGGCATATCTAGTTCAACTCAGTATTAGAAACTAAGTAAAACAGGAGCTTCTCTTCCTTCCAATACACTGTATTTGCTGGGAACAGACACGAGTGCTATTTGCACTGTTTATGGCCAGAATAGCACAATAGTGGTGTTCTTACCCTGAATTAACACTTAATGCTTGAACTTGAAACTGTGTGTGATTCAACTCCGTTTAGGAAGTTGTATTGAACCCCAGTTGGCCTTACAAGAAAAACACTCTGCTTTTGAGAAACAGGCACTCTTGCATTCTACTGTGTTTCCTATAGGAGCAGTACAGTGAGCTAGCTCAGAACAAAAGAACTGTGCTTCCTACACGAACGGGGCATATCTAGTTCAACTCAGTATTAGAAACTAAGTAAAACAGGAGCTTCTCTTCCTTCCAATACACTGGATTTGCTGGGAACAGACACGAGTGCTATTTGCACTGTTTATGGCCAGAATAGCACAATAGTGGTGTTCTTACCCTGAATTAACACTTAATGCTAGAACTTGAAACTGTGTGTGATTCAACTCCGTTTAGGAAGTTGTATTGAACCCCAGTTGGCCTTACAAGAAAAACACTCTGCTTTTGAGAAACAGGCACTCTTGCATTCTACTGTGTTTCCTATAGGAGCAGTACAGTGAGCTAGCAAAGAACAAAAGAACTGTGCTTCATACACGAACGGGGCATATCTAGTTCAACTCAGTATTAGAAACTAAGTAAAACAGGAGCTTCTCTTCATTCCAATACACTGGATTTGCTGGGAACAGACACGAGAGCTATTTGCACTGTTTATGGCCAGAATAGCTCAATAGTGGTGTTCTTACCCTGAATTAACACTTAATGCTAGAATTTGAAACTGTGTGTGATTCAACTCCGTTTAGGAAGTTGTATTGAACCCCAGTTGGCCATACAAGAAAAACACTCTGCTTTTGAGAAACAGACACTCTTGCATTCTACTGTGTTTCCTATAGGGCCAGTACAGTGAGCTAGCTCAGAACAAAAGAACTGTGCTTCCTACACGAACGGGGCATATCTAGTTCAACTCAGTATTAGAAACTAAGTAAAACATGAGCGTCTCTTCATTGCAATACACTGTATTTGCTGGGAACAGACGAGAGAGCTATTTGCACTGTTTATGGCCAGAATAGCACAATAGTGGTGTTCTTACCCTGAATTAACACTTAATGCTAGAATTTGAAACTGTGTGTGATTCAACTCCGTTTAGGAAGTTGTATTGAACCCCAGTTGGCCTTACAAGAAAAACACTCTGATTTTGAGAAACAGGCACTCTTGCATTCTACTGTGTTTTTTATAGGAGCAGTACAGTGAGCTAGCTCAGAACAAAAGAACTGTGCTTCCTACACGAACGGGGCATATCTAGTTCAACTCAGTATTAGAAACTAAGTAAAACAGGAGCGTCTCTTCATTCCAATACACTGGATTTGCTGGGAACAGACGCGAGTGCTATTTGCACTGTTTATGGCCAGAATAGCACAATAGTGGTGTTCTTACCCTGAATTAACACTTAATGCTAGAATTTGAAACTGTGTGTGATTCAACTCCGTTTAGGAACCTGTATTGAACCCTGTTGGCAATACAAGAAAAACACTCTGCTTTTGAGAAACAGGCACTCTTGCATTCTACTGTGTTTCCTATAGGGCCAGTACAGTGTGCTAGCTCAAACAAAAGAACTGTGCTTCCTACACGAACGGGGCATATCTAGTTCAACTCAGTATTAGAAACTAAGTAAAACAGGAGCTTCTCTTCATTCCAATACACTGGATTTGATGGGAACAGACGCGAGTGCTATTTGCACTCTTTATGGACAGAATAGCACAATAGCGGTGTTCTTACCCTGAATTAACACTTAATGCTAGAACTTGAAACTGTGTGTGATTCAACTCCGTTTAGGAAGTTGTATTGAACCCCAGTTGGCCTTACAAGAAAAACACTCTGCTTTTGAGAAACAGGCACTCTTGCATTCTGCTGTGTTTCCTATAGGGCCAGTACAGTGAGCTAGCTCAGAACAAAAGAACTGTGCTTCCTACACGAACGGGGCATATCTAGTTCAACTCATTATTAGAAACTAAGTAAAACAGGAGCATCTATTCATTGCAATACACTGTATTTGCTGGGAACAGACGCGAGAGCTATTTGCACTGTTTATGGCCAGAATAGCACAATAGTGGTGTTCTTACCCTGAATTAACACTTAATGCTAGAACTTGAAACTGTGTGTGATTCAACTCCGTTTAGGTGTTGTATTGAACCCCAGTTGGCCTTACAAGAAAAACACTCTGCTTTTGAGAAACAGGCACTCTTGCATTCTGCTGTGTTTCCTATAGGGCCAGTACAGTGAGCTAGCTCAGAACAAAAGAACTGTGCTTCCTACACGAACGGGGCATATCTAGTTCAACTCATTATTAGAAACTAAGTAAAACAGGAGCGTCTCTTCATTGCAATACACTGTATTTGCTGGGAACAGACGCGAGAGCTTTTTGCACTGTTTATGGCCAGAATAGCACAATAGTGGTGTTCTTACCCTGAATTAACACTTAATGCTAGAATTTGAAACTGTGTGTGATTCAACTCCGTTTAGGAAGTTGTATTGAACCCCAGTTGGCCTTACAAGAAAAACACTCTGCTTTTGAGAAACAGGCACTCTTGCATTCTGCTGTGTTTCCTAGAGGGCCAGTACAGTGAGCTAGCTCAGAACAAAAGAACTGTGCTTTCTACAAGAACGGGGCATATCTAGTTCATCTCATTATTAGAAACTAAGTAAAACAGGAGCGTCTCTTCATTCCAATACACTGTATTTGCTGGGAACAGACGCGAGAGCTATTTGCACTGTTTATGGCCAGAATAGCACAATAGTGGTGTTCTTACCCTGAATTAACACTTAATGCTAGAATTTGAAACTGTGTGTGATTCAACTCCGTTTAGGAAGTTGTATTGAACCCCAGTTGGCCTTACAAGAAAAACACTCTGCTTTTGAGAAACAGGCACTCTTGCATTCTACTGTGTTTCCTATAGGAGCAGTACAGTGAGCTAGCTCAGAACAAAAGAACTGTGCTTCCTACACGAACGGGGCATATCTAGTTCAACTCAGTATTAGAAACTAAGTAAAACAGGAGCGTCTCTTCATTCCAATACACTGGATTTCCTGGGAACAGACGCGAGTGCTATTTGCACTGTTTATGGCCAGAATAGCACAATAGTGGTGTTCTTACCCTGAATTAACACTTAATGCTAGAATTTGAAACTGTGTGTGATTCAACTCCGTTTAGGAAGTTGTATTGAACCCTGTTGGCAATACAAAAAAAACACTCTGCTTTTGAGAAACAGGCACTCTTGCATTCTACTGTGTTTCCTATAGGGCCAGTACAGTGTGCTAGCTCAAACAAAAGAACTGTGCTTCCTACACGAACGGGGCATATCTAGTTCAACTCAGTATTAGAAACTGAGTAAAACAGGAGCTTCTCTTCATTCCAATACACTGGATTTGATGGGAACAGACGCGAGTGCTATTTGCACTCTTTATGGACAGAATAGCACAATAGCGGTGTTCTTACCCTGAATTAACACTTAATGCTAGAACTTGAAACTGTGTGTGATTCAACTCCGTTTAGGAAGTTGTATTGAACCCCAGTTGGCCTTACAAGAAAAACACTCTGCTTTTGAGAAACAGGCACTCTTGCATTCTGCTGTGTTTCCTATAGGGCCAGTACAGTGAGCTAGCTCAGAACAAAAGAACTGTGCTTCCTACACGAACGGGGCATATCTAGTTCAACTCATTATTAGAAACTAAGTAAAACAGGAGCGTCTCTTCATTGCAATACACTGTATTTGCTGGGAACAGACGCGAGAGCTATTTGCACTGTTTATGGCCAGAATAGCACAATAGTGGTGTTTTTACCCTGAATTAACACTTAATACTAGAATATGAAACTGTGTGTGATTCAACTCCGTTTAGGAAGTTGTATTGAACCCCAGTTGGCCTTACAAGAAAAACACTCTGCTTTTGAGAAACAGGCACTCTTGCATTCTACTGTGTTTCCTATAGGAGCAGTACAGTGAGCTAGCTCAGAACAAAAGAACTGTGCTTCCTACACGAACGGGGCATATCTAGTTCAACTCAGTATTAGAAACTAAGTAAAACAGGAGCTTCTCTTCCTTCCAATACACTGGATTTGCTGGGAACAGACACGAGTGCTATTTGCACTGTTTATGGCCAGAATAGCACAATAGTGGTGTTCTTACCCTGAATTAACACTTAATGCTAGAACTTGAAACTGTGTGTGATTCAACTCCGTTTAGGAAGTTGTATTGAACCCCAGTTGGCCTTACAAGAAAAACACTCTGCTTTTGAGAAACAGGCACTCTTGCATTCTACTGTGTTTCCTATAGGAGCAGTACAGTGAGCTAGCAAAGAACAAAAGAACTGTGCTTCATACACGAACGGGGCATATCTAGTTCAACTCAGTATTAGAAACTAAGTAAAACAGGAGCTTCTCTTCATTCCAATACACTGGATTTGCTGAGAACAGACACGAGAGGTATTTGCACTGTTTATGGCCAGAATAGCTCAATAGTGGTGTTCTTACCCTGAATTAACACTTAATGCTAGAATTTGAAACTGTGTGTGATTCAACTCCGTTTAGGAAGTTGTATTGAACCCCAGTTGGCCATACAAGAAAAACACTCTGCTTTTGAGAAACAGACACTCTTGCATTCTACTGTGTTTCCTATAGGGCCAGTACAGTGAGCTAGCTCAGAACAAAAGAACTGTGCTTCCTACACGAACGGGGCATATCTAGTTCAACTCAGTATTAGAAACTAAGTAAAACAGGAGCGTCTCTTCATTGCAATACACTGTATTTGCTGGGAACAGACGAGAGAGCTATTTGCACTGTTTATGGCCAGAATAGCACAATAGTGGTGTTCTTACCCTGAATTAACACTTAATGCTAGAATTTGAAACTGTGTGTGATTCAACTCCGTTTAGGAAGTTGTATTGAACCCCAGTTGGCCTTACAAGAAAAACACTCTGATTTTGAGAAACAGGCACTCTTGCATTCTACTGTGTTTCCTATAGGAGCAGTACAGTGAGCTAGCTCAGAACAAAAGAACTGTGCTTCCTACACGAACGGGGCATATCTAGTTCAACTCAGTATTAGAAACTAAGTAAAACAGGAGCGTCTCTTCATTCCAATACACTGGATTTGCTGGGAACAGACGCGAGTGCTATTTGCACTCTTTATGGCCAGAATAGCACAATAGTGGTGTTCTTACCCTGAATTAACACTTAATGCTAGAATTTGAAACTGTGTGTGATTCAACTCCGTTTAGGAACCTGTATTGAACCCTGTTGGCAATACAAGAAAAACACTCTGCTTTTGAGAAACAGGCACTCTTGCATTCTACTGTGTTTCCTATAGGGCCAGTACAGTGTGCTAGCTCAAACAAAAGAACTGTGCTTCCTACACGAACGGGGCATATCTAGTTCAACTCAGTATTAGAAACTAAGTAAAACAGGAGCTTCTCTTCATTCCAATACACTGGATTTGATGGGAACAGACGCGAGTGCTATTTGCACTCTTTATGGACAGAATAGCACAATAGCGGTGTTCTTACCCTGAATTAACACTTAATGCTAGAACTTGAAACTGTGTGTGATTCAACTCCGTTTAGGAAGTTGTATTGAACCCCAGTTGGCCTTACAAGAAAAACACTCTGCTTTTGAGAAACAGGCACTCTTGCATTCTGCTGTGTTTCCTATAGGGCCAGTACAGTGAGCTAGCTCAGAACAAAAGAACTGTGCTTCCTACACGAACGGGGCATATCTAGTTCAACTCATTATTAGAAACTAAGTAAAACAGGAGCATCTATTCATTGCAATACACTGTATTTGCTGGGAACAGACGCGAGAGCTATTTGCACTGTTTATGGCCAGAATAGCACAATAGTGGTGTTCTTACCCTGAATTAACACTTAATGCTAGAATTTGAAACTGTGTGTGATTCAACTCCGTTTAGGAAGTTGTATTGAACCCCAGTTGGCCTTACAAGAAAAACACTCTGCTTTTGAGAAACAGGCACTCTTGCATTCTACTGTGTTTCCTATAGGAGCAGTACAGTGAGCTAGCTCAGAACAAAAGAAATGTGCTTCCTACACGAACGGGGCATATCTAGTTCAACTCAGTATTAGAAACTAAGTAAAACAGGAGCGTCTCTTCATTCCAATACACTGGATTTGCTGGGAACAGACGCGAGTGCTATTTGCACTGTTTATGGCCAGAATAGCACAATAGTGGTGTTCTTACCCTGAATTAACACTTAATGCTAGAATTTGAAACTGTGTGTGATTCAACTCCGTTTAGGAAGTTGTATTGAACCCTGTTGGCAATACAAGAATAACACTCTGCTTTTGAGAAACAGGCACTCTTGCATTCTACTGTGTTTCCTATAGGGCCAGTACAGTGTGCTAGCTCAAACAAAAGAACTGTGCTTCCTACACGAACGGGGCATATCTAGTTCAACTCAGTATTAGAAACTGAGTAAAACAGGAGCTTCTCTTCATTCCAATACACTGGATTTGATGGGAACAGACGCGAGTGCTATTTGCACTGTTTATGGACAGAATAGCACAATAGCGGTGTTCTTACCCTGAATTAACACTTAATGCTAGAACTTGAAACTGTGTGTGATTCAACTCCGTTTAGGAAGTTGTATTGAACCCCAGTTGGCCTTACAAGAAAAACACTCTGCTTTTGAGAAACAGGCACTCTTGCATTCTGCTGTGTTTCCTATAGGGCCAGTACAGTGAGCTAGCTCAGAACAAAGAACTGTGCTTCCTACACGAACGGGGCATATCTAGTTCAACTCAGTATTAGAAACTAAGTAAAACAGGAGCGACTCTTCATTGCAATACACTGTATTTGCTGGGAACAGACGCGAGAGCTATTTGCACTGTTTATGGCCAGAATAGCACAATAGTGGTGTTCTTAACCTGAATTAACACTTAATGCTAGAATTTGAAACTGTGTGTGATTCAACTCCGTTTAGGAAGTTGTATTGAACCCCAGTTGGCCTTACAAGAAAAACACTCTGCTTTTGAGAAACAGGCACTCTTGCATTCTACTGTGTTTCCTATAGGAGCAGTACAGTGAGCTAGCTCAGAACAAAAGAACTGTGCTTCCTACACGAACGGGGCATATCTAGTTCAACTCAGTATTAGAAACTAAGTAAAACAGGAGCTTCTCTTCCTTCCAATACACTGGATTTGCTGGGAACAGACACGAGTGCTATTTGCACTGTTTATGGCCAGAATAGCACAATAGTGGTGTTCTTACCCTGAATTAACACTTAATGCTAGAATTTGAAACTGTGTGTGATTCAACTCCGTTTAGGAAGTTGTATTGAACCCCAGTTGGCCATACAAGAAAAACACTCTGCTTTTGAGAAACAGACACTCTTGCATTCTACTGTGTTTCCTATAGGGCCAGTACAGTGAGCTAGCTCAGAACAAAAGAACTGTGCTTCCTACACGAACGGGGCATATCTAGTTCAACTCAGTATTAGAAACTAAGTAAAACAGGAGCGTCTCTTCATTGCAATACACTGTATTTGCTGGGAACAGACGAGAGAGCTATTTGCACTGTTTATGGCCAGAATAGCACAATAGTGGTGTTCTTACCCTGAATTAACACTTAATGCTAGAATTTGAAACTGTGTGTGATTCAACTCCGTTTAGGAAGTTGTATTGAACCCCAGTTGGCCTTACAAGAAAAACACTCTGATTTTGAGAAACAGGCACTCTTGCATTCTACTGTGTTTCCTATAGGAGCAGTACAGTGAGCTAGCTCAGAACAAAAGAACTGTGCTTCCTACACGAACGGGGCATATCTAGTTCAACTCAGTATTAGAAACTAAGTAAAACAGGAGCGTCTCTTCATTCCAATACACTGGATTTGCTGGGAACAGACGCGAGTGCTATTTGCACTGTTTATGGCCAGAATAGCACAATAGTGGTGTTCTTACCCTGAATTAACACTTAATGCTAGAATTTGAAACTGTGTGTGATTCAACTCCGTTTAGGAACTTGTATTGAACCCTGTTGGCAATACAAGAAAAACACTCTGCTTTTGAGAAACAGGCACTCTTGCATTCTACTGTGTTTCCTATAGGGCCAGTACAGTGTGCTAGCTCAAACAAAAGAACTGTGCTTCCTACACGAACGGGGCATATCTAGTTCAACTCAGTATTAGAAACTGAGTAAAACAGGAGCTTCTCTTCATTCCAATACACTGGATTTGATGGGAACAGACGCGAGTGCTATTTGCACTCTTTATGGACAGAATAGCACAATAGCGGTGTTCTTACCCGGAATTAACACTTAATGCTAGAACTTGAAACTGTGTGTGATTCAACTCCGTTTAGGAAGTTGTATTGAACCCCAGTTGGCCTTACAAGAAAAACACTCTGCTTTTGAGAAACAGGCACTCTTGCATTCTGCTGTGTTTCCTATAGGGCCAGTACAGTGAGCTAGCTCAGAACAAAAGAACTGTGCTTCCTACACGAACGGGGCATATCTAGTTCAACTCATTATTAGAAACTAAGTAAAACAGGAGCGTCTCTTCATTGCAATACACTGTATTTGCTGGGAACAGACGCGAGAGCTATTTGCACTGTTTATGGCCAGAATAGCACAATAGTGGTGTTCTTACCCTGAATTAACACTTAATGCTAGAATTTGAAACTGTGTGTGATTCAACTCCGTTTAGGAAGTTGTATTGAACCCCAGTTGGCCTTACAAGAAAAACACTCTGCTTTTGAGAAACAGGCACTCTTGCATTCTACTGCGTTTCCTATACGAGCAGTACAGTGAGCTAGCTCAGAACAAAAGAAATGTGCTTCCTACACGAACGAGGCATATCTAGTTCAACTCAGTATTAGAAACTAAGTAAAACAGGAGCGTCTCTTCATTCCAATACACTGGATTTGCTGGGAACAGACGCGAGTGCTATTTGCACTGTTTATGGCCAGAATAGCACAATAGTGGTGTTCTTACCCTGAATTAACACTTAATGCTAGAATTTGAAACTGTGTGTGATTCAACTCCGTTTAGGAAGTTGTATTGAACCCTGTTGGCAATACAAGAATAACACTCTGCTTTTGAGAAACAGGCACTCTTGCATTCTACTGTGTTTCCTATAGGGCCAGTACAGTGTGCTAGCTCAAACAAAAGAACTGTGCTTCCTACACGAACGGGGCATATCTAGTTCAACTCAGTATTAGAAACTGAGTAAAACAGGAGCTTCTCTTCATTCCAATACACTGGATTTGATGGGAACAGACGCGAGTGCTATTTGCACTGTTTATGGACAGAATAGCACAATAGCGGTGTTCTTACCCTGAATTAACACTTAATGCTAGAACTTGAAACTGTGTGTGATTCAACTCCGTTTAGGAAGTTGTATTGAACCCCAGTTGGCCTTACAAGAAAAACACTCTGCTTTTGAGAAACAGGCACTCTTGCATTCTGCTGTGTTTCCTATAGGGCCAGTACAGTGAGCTAGCTCAGAACAAAGAACTGTGCTTCCTACACGAACGGGGCATATCTAGTTCAACTCAGTATTAGAAACTAAGTAAAACAGGAGCGTCTCTTCATTGCAATACACTGTATTTGCTGGGAACAGACGCGAGAGCTATTTGCACTGTTTATGGCCAGAATAGCACAATAGTGGTGTTCTTAACCTGAATTAACACTTAATGCTAGAATTTGAAACTGTGTGTAATTCAACTCCGTTTAGGAAGTTGTATTGAACCCCAGTTGGCCTTACAAGAAAAACACTCTGCTTTTGAGAAACAGGCACTCTTGCATTCTACTGTGTTTCCTATAGGAGCAGTACAGTGAGCTAGCTCAGAACAAAAGAACTGTGCTTCCTACACGAACGGGGCATATCTAGTTCAACTCAGTATTAGAAACTAAGTAAAACAGGAGCTTCTCTTCCTTCCAATACACTGGATTTGCTGGGAACAGACACGAGTGCTATTTGCACTGTTTATGGCCAGAATAGCACAATAGTGGTGTTCTTACCCTGAATTAACACTTAATGCTAGAACTTGAAACTGTGTGTGATTCAACTCCGTTTAGGAAGTTGTATTGAACCCCAGTTGGCCTTACAAGAAAAACACTCTGCTTTTGAGAAACAGGCACTCTTGCATTCTACTGTGTTTCCTATAGGAGCAGTACAGTGAGCTAGCTCAGAACAAAAGAACTGTGCTTCCTACACGAACGGGGCATATCTAGTTCAACTCAGTATTAGAAACTAAGTAAAACAGGAGCTTCTCTTCATTCCAATACACTGGATTTGCTGGGAACAGACACGAGAGCTATTTGCACTGTTTATGGCCAGAATAGCTCAATAGTGGTGTTCTTACCCTGAATTAACACTTAATGCTAGAATTTGAAACTGTGTGTGATTCAACTCCGTTTAGGAAGTTGTATTGAACCCCAGTTGGCCATACAAGAAAAACACTCTGCTTTTGAGAAACAGACACTCTTGCATTCTACTGTGTTTCCTATAGGGCCAGTACAGTGAGCTAGCTCAGAACAAAAGAACTGTGCTTCCTACACGAACGGGGCATATCTAGTTCAACTCAGTATTAGAAACTAAGTAAAACAGGAGCGTCTCTTCATTGCAATACACTGTATTTGCTGGGAACAGACGAGAGAGCTATTTGCACTGTTTATGGCCAGAATAGCACAATAGTGGTGTTCTTACCCTGAATTAACACTTAATGCTAGAATTTGAAACTGTGTGTGATTCAACTCCGTTTAGGAAGTTGTATTGAACCCCAGTTGGCCTTACAAGAAAAACACTCTGATTTTGAGAAACAGGCACTCTTGCATTCTACTGTGTTTCCTATAGGAGCAGTACAGTGAGCTAGCTCAGAACAAAAGAACTGTGCTTCCTACACGAACGGGGCATATCTAGTTCAACTCAGTATTAGAAACTAAGTAAAACAGGAGCGTCTCTTCATTCCAATACACTGGATTTGCTGGGAACAGACGCGAGTGCTATTTGCACTGTTTATGGCCAGAATAGCACAATAGTGGTGTTCTTACCCTGAATTAACACTTAATGCTAGAATTTGAAACTGTGTGTGATTCAACTCCGTTTAGGAACTTGTATTGAACCCTGTTGGCAATACAAGAAAAACACTCTGCTTTTGAGAAACAGGCACTCTTGCATTCTACTGTGTTTCCTATAGGGCCAGTACAGTGTGCTAGCTCAAACAAAAGAACTGTGCTTCCTACACGAACGGGGCATATCTAGTTCAACTCAGTATTAGAAACTGAGTAAAACAGGAGCTTCTCTTCATTCCAATACACTGGATTTGATGGGAACAGACGCGAGTGCTATTTGCACTCTTTATGGACAGAATAGCACAATAGCGGTGTTCTTACCCTGAATTAACACTTAATGCTAGAACTTGAAACTGTGTGTGATTCAACTCCGTTTAGGAAGTTGTATTGAACCCCAGTTGGCCTTACAAGAAAAACACTCTGCTTTTGAGAAACAGGCACTCTTGCATTCTGCTGTGTTTCCTATAGGGCCAGTACAGTGAGCTAGCTCAGAACAAAAGAACTGTGCTTCCTACACGAACGGGGCATATCTAGTTCAACTCATTATTAGAAACTAAGTAAAACAGGAGCGTCTCTTCATTGCAATACACTGTATTTGCTGGGAACAGACGCGAGAGCTATTTGCACTGTTTATGGCCAGAATAGCACAATAGTGGTGTTCTTACCCTGAATTAACACTTAATGCTAGAATTTGAAACTGTGTGTGATTCAACTCCGTTTAGGAAGTTGTATTGAACCCCAGTTGGCCTTACAAGAAAAACACTCTGCTTTTGAGAAACAGGCACTCTTGCATTCTACTGTGTTTCCTATAGGAGCAGTACAGTGAGCTAGCTCAGAACAAAAGAACTGTGCTTCCTACACGAACGGGGCATATCTAGTTCAACTCAGTATTAGAAACTAAGTAAAACAGGAGCTTCTCTTCATTCCAATACACTGGATTTGCTGGGAACAGACACGAGAGCTATTTGCACTGTTTATGGCCAGAATAGCTCAATAGTGGTGTTCTTACCCTGAATTAACACTTAATGCTAGATTTTGAAACTGTGTGTGATTCAACTCCGTTTAGGAAGTTGTATTGAACCCCATTTGCCCCACAAGAAAAACACTCTGCTTTTGAGAAACAGACACTCTTGCATTCTACTGTGTTTCCTATAGGGCCAGTACAGTGAGCTAGCTCAGAACAAAAGAACTGTGCTTCCTACACGAACGGGGCATATCTAGTTCAACTCAGTATTAGAAACTAAGTAAAACAGGAGCGTCTCTTCATTGCAATACACTGTATTTGCTGGGAACAGACGAGAGAGCTATTTGCACTGTTTATGGCCAGAATAGCACAATAGTGGTGTTCTTACCCTGAATTAACACTTAATGCTAGAATTTGAAACTGGGTGTGATTCAACTCCGTTTAGGAAGTTGTATTGAACCCCAGTTGGCCTTACAAGAAAAACACTCTGATTTTGAGAAACAGGCACTCTTGCATTCTACTGTGTTTCCTATAGGAGCAGTACAGTGAGCTAGCTCAGAACAAAAGAACTGTGCTTCCTACACGAACGGGGCATATCTAGTTCAACTCAGTATTAGAAACTAAGTAAAACAGGAGCGTCTCTTCATTCCAATACACTGGATTTGCTGGGAACAGACGCGAGTGCTATTTGCACTGTTTATGGCCAGAATAGCACAATAGTGGTGTTCTTACCCTGAATTAACACTTAATGCTAGAATTTGAAACTGTGTGTGATTCAACTCCGTTTAGGAACTTGTATTGAACCCTGTTGGCAATACAAGAAAAACACTCTGCTTTTGAGAAACAGGCACTCTTGCATTCTACTGTGTTTCCTATAGGGCCAGTACAGTGTGCTAGCTCAAACAAAAGAACTGTGCTTCCTACACGAACGGGGCATATCTAGTTCTACTCAGTATTAGAAACTGAGTAAAACAGGAGCTTCTCTTCATTCCAATACACTGGATTTGATGGGAACAGACGCGAGTGCTATTTGCACTCTTTATGGACAGAATAGCACAATAGCGGTGTTCTTACCCTGAATTAACACTTAATGCTAGAACTTGAAACTGTGTGTGATTCAACTCCGTTTAGGAAGTTGTATTGAACCCCAGTTGGCCTTACAAGAAAAACACTCTGCTTTTGAGAAACAGGCACTCTTGCATTCTGCTGTGTTTCCTATAGGGCCAGTACAGTGAGCTAGCTCAGAACAAAAGAACTGTGCTTCCTACACGAACGGGGCATATCTAGTTCAACTCATTATTAGAAACTAAGTAAAACAGGAGCGTCTCTTCATTGCAATACACTGTATTTGCTGGGAACAGACGCGAGAGCTATTTGCACTGTTTATGGCCAGAATAGCACAATAGTGGTGTTCTTACCCTGAATTAACACTTAATGCTAGAATTTGAAACTGTGTGTGATTCAACTCCGTTTAGGAAGTTGTATTGAACCCCAGTTGGCCTTACAAGAAAAACACTCTGCTTTTGAGAAACAGGCACTCTTGCATTCTACTGTGTTTCCTATAGGAGCAGTACAGTGAGCTAGCTCAGAACAAAAGAACTGTGCTTCCTACACGAACGGGGCATATCTAGTTCAACTCAGTATTAGAAACTAAGTAAAACAGGAGCGTCTCTTCATTCCAATACACTGGATTTGCTGGGAACAGACGCGAGTGCTATTTGCACTGTTTATGGCCAGAATAGCACAATAGTGGTGTTCTTACCCTGAATTAACACTTAATGCTAGAATTTGAAACTGTGTGTGATTCAACTCCGTTTAGGAAGTTGTATTGAACCCTGTTGGCAATACAAGAAAAACACTCTGCTTTTGAGAAACAGGCACTCTTGCATTCTACTGTGTTTCCTATAGGGCCAGTACAGTGTGCTAGCTCAAACAAAAGAACTGTGCTTCCTACACGAACGGGGCATATCTAGTTCAACTCAGTATTAGAAACTAAGTAAAACAGGAGCTTCTCTTCATTCCAATACACTGGATTTGATGGGAACAGACGCGAGTGCTATTTGCACTCTTTATGGACAGAATAGCACAATAGCGGTGTTCTTACCCTGAATTAACACTTAATGCTAGAACTTGAAACTGTGTGTGATTCAACTCCGTTTAGGAAGTTGTATTGAACCCCAGTTGGCCTTACAAGAAAAACACTCTGCTTTTGAGAAACAGGCACTCTTGCATTCTGCTGTGTTTCCTATAGGGCCAGTACAGTGAGCTAGCTCAGAACAAAAGAACTGTGCTTCCTACACGAACGGGGCATATCTAGTTCAACTCATTATTAGAAACTAAGTAAAACAGGAGCATCTATTCATTGCAATACACTGTATTTGCTGGGAACAGACGCGAGAGCTATTTGCACTGTTTATGGCCAGAATAGCACAATAGTGGTGTTCTTACCCTGAATTAACACTTAATGCTAGAATTTGAAACTGTGTGTGATTCAACTCCGTTTAGGAAGTTGTATTGAACCCCAGTTGGCCTTACAAGAAAAACACTCTGCTTTTGAGAAACAGGCACTCTTGCATTCTACTGTGTTTCCTATAGGGCCAATACAGTGAGCTAGCTCAGAACAAAAGAACTGTGCTTCCTACACGAACGGGGCATATCTAGTTCAACTCAGTATTAGAAACTAAGTAAAACAGGAGCGTCTCTTCATTCCAATACACTGGATTTGCTGGGAACAGACGCGAGTGCTATTTGCACTGTTTATGGCCAGAATAGCACAATAGTGGTGTTCTTACCCTGAATTAATACTTAATGCTAGAATTTGAAACTGTGTGTGATTCAACTCCGTTTAGGTAGTTGTATTGAACCCTGTTGGCAATACAAGAAAAACACTCTGCTTTTGAGAAACAGGCACTCTTGCATTCTACTGTGTTTCCTATAGGGCCAGTACAGTGTGCTAGCTCAAACAAAAGAACTGTGCTTCCTACACGAACGGGGCATATCTAGTTCAACTCAGTATTAGAAACTGAGTAAAACAGGAGCTTCTCTTCATTCCAATACACTGGATTTGATGGGAACAGACGCGAGTGCTATTTGCACTGTTTATGGACAGAATAGCACAATAGCGGTGTTCTTACCCTGAATTAACACTTAATGCTAGAACTTGAAACTGTGTGTGATTCAACTCCGTTTAGGAAGTTGTATTGAACCCCAGTTGGCCTTACAAGAAAAACACTCTGCTTTTGAGAAACAGGCACTCTTGCATTCTGCTGTGTTTCCTATAGGGCCAGTACAGTGAGCTAGCTCAGAACAAAATAACTGTGCTTCCTACACGAACGGGGCATATCTAGTTCAACTCATTATTAGAAACTAAGTAAAACAGGAGCGTCTATTCATTGCAATACACTGTATTTGCTGGGAACAGACGCGAGAGCTATTTGCACTGTTTATGGCCAGAATAGCACAATAGTGGTGTTCTTACCCTGAATTAACACTTAATGCTAGAATTTGAAACTGTGTGTGATTCAACTCCGTTTAGGAAGTTGTATTGAACCCCAGTTGGCCTTACAAGAAAAACACTCTGCTTTTGAGAAACAGGCACTCTTGCATTCTACTGTGTTTCCTATAGGAGCAGTACAGTGAGCTAGCTCAGAACAAAAGAAATGTGCTTCCTACACGAACGGGGCATATCTAGTTCAACTCAGTATTAGAAACTAAGTAAAACAGGAGCGTCTCTTCATTCCAATACACTGGATTTGCTGGGAACAGACGCGAGTGCTATTTGCACTGTTTATGGCCAGAATAGCACAATAGTGGTGTTCTTACCCTGAGTTAACACTTAATGCTAGAATTTGAAACTGTGTGTGATTCAACTCCATTTAGGAAGTTGTATTGAACCCTGTTGGCAATACAAGAAAAACACTCTGCTTTTGAGAAACAGGCACTCTTGCATTCTACTGTGTTTCCTATAGGGCCAGTACAGTGTGCTAGCTCAGAACAAAAGAACTGTGCTTCCTACGCGAACGGGACATATCTAGTTCAACTCAGTATTAGAAACTAAGTAAAACAGGAGCTTCTCTTCATTCCAATACACTGTATTTGCTGGGAACAGACGCGAGTGCTATTTGCACTGTTTATGGCCAGAATAGCACAATAGTGGTGTTCTTACCCTGAATTAACACTTAATGCTAGAACTTGAAACTGTGTGTGATTCAACTCCGTTTAGGAAGTTTTATTGAACCCCAGTTGGCCTTACAAGAAAAACACTCTGCTTTTGAGAAACAGGCACTCTTGCATTCTACTGTGTTTCCTATAGGAGCAGTACAGTGAGATAGCTCAGAACAAAAGAACTGTGCTTCCTACACGAACGGGGCATATCTAGTTCAACTCAGTATTAGAAACGAAGTAAAACAGGAGCTTCTCTTCATTCCAATACACTGTATTTGCTGGGAACAGACGCGAGTGCTATTTGCACTGTTTATGGCCAGAATAGCACAATAGTGGTGTTCTTACCCTGAATTAACACTTAATGCTAGAACTTGAAACTGTGTGTGATATAACTCCGTTTACGAAGTTGTATTGAACGCCAGTTGGCCTTACAAGAAAAACACTCTGCTTTTGAGAAACAGGCACTCTTGCTTTCTACTGTGTTTCCTATAGGAGCAGTACAGTGAGCTAGCTCAGAACAAAAGAACTGTGCTTCCTACACAAACGGGGCATATCTAGTTAAACTAAGTATTAGAAACTAAGTAAAACAGGAGCATCTCTTCATTCCAATACAAGGTATTTGCTGGGAACAGACGCGAGAGCTATTTGCACTGTTTAAGGGCAGAATAGCACAATAGTGGTGTTCTTACCCTGAATTAACATTTAATGCTAGAATTTGAAAATGTGTGTGATTCAACTCCGTTTAGGAAGTTGTACTGAACCCTGTTGGCAATACAAGAAAAACACTCTGCTTTTGAGAAACAGGCACTCTTGCATTCTACTGTGTTTCCTATAGGGCCAGTACAGTGTGCTAGCTCAGAACAAAAGAACTGTGCTTCCTACACGAACGGGGCATATCTAGATCAACTCAGTATTAGAAACTAAGAAAAACAGGAGCTTCTCTTCATTCCAATACACTGTATTTGCTGGGAACAGACGCGAGTGCTATTTGCACTGTTTATGGCCAGAATAGCACAATTGTGGTGTTCTTACCCTGAATTAACACTTAATGCTAGAACTTGAAACTGTGTGTGATTCAACTCCGTTTAGGAAGTTGTATTGAACGCCAGTTGGCCTTACAAGAAAAACACTCTGCTTTTGAGAAACAGGCACTCTTGCATTCTACTGTGTTTCCTATAGGAACAGTACAGTGAGCTAGCTCAGAACAAAAGAAATGTGCTTCCTACACGAACGGTGCATATCTAGTTCAACTCAGTATTAGAAACTAAGTAAAACAGGAGCTTCTCTTCATTCCAATACACTGGATTTGCTGGGAATAGACGCGAGTGCTATTTGCACTGTTTATGGCCAGAATAGCACAATAGTGGTGTTCTTACCCTGAAATAACACTTAATTCTAGAATTTGAAACTGTGTGTGATTCAACTCCGTTTAGGAAGTTGTATTGAACCCCAGTTGGCCTTACAAGAAAAACACTCTGCTTTTGAGAAACAGGCACTCTTGCATTCTACTGTGTTTCCTATAGGAGCAGTACAGTGAGATAGCTCAGAACAAAATAACTGTGCTTCCTACACGAACGGGGCATATCTAGTTCAACTCAGTATTAGAAACTAAGTAAAACAAGAGCTTCTCTTCATTCCAATACACTGTATTTGCTGGGAACAGACACGAGTGCTATTTGCACTGTTTATGTCCAGAATAGCACAATAGTGGTGTTCTTACCCTGAATTAACACTTGATGCTAGAACTTGAAACTGTGTGTGATTCAACTCCGTTTAGGAAGTTTTATTGAACCCCAGTTGGCCTTACAAAAAAAAAAACACTCTGCTTTTGAGAAACAGGCACTCTTGCATTCTACTGTGTTTCCTATAGGAGCAGTACAGTGAGCTAGCTCAGAACAAAAGAACTGTGCTTCCTACACGAACGGGGCATATCTAGTTCAACTCAGTATTAGAAACTAAGTAAAACAGGAGCTTCTCTTCATTCCAATACACTGTATTTGCTGGGAACAGACGCGAGTGCTATTTGCACTGTTTATGGTGAGAATAGCACAATAGTGGTGTTCTTACCCTGAATTAACACTTAATGCTAGAACTTGAAACTGTGTGTGATATAACTCCGTTTACGAAGTTGTATTGAACGCCAGTTGGCCTTACAAGAAAAACACTCTGCTTTTGAGAAACAGGCACTCTTGCATTCTACTGTGTTTCCTATAGGAGCAGTACAGTGAGCTAGCTCAGAACAAAAGAACTGTGCTTCCTACACAAACGGGGCATATCTAGTTAAACTCAGTATTAGAAACTAAGTAAAACAGGAGCGTCTCTTCATTCTAATACACTGTATTTGCTGGGAACAGACGCGAGTGCTATTTGCACTGTTTATGGCCAGAATAGCACAATAGTGGTGTTCTTACCCTGAATTAACACTTAATGCTAGAATTTGAAACTGTGTGTGATTCAACTCCGTTTAGGAAGTTGTATTGAACCCCAGTTGGCCTTACAAGAAAAACACTCTGCTTTTGAGAAACAGGCACTCTTGCATTCTACTGTGTTTCCTATAGGAGCAGTACAGTGAGCTAGCTCAGAACAAAAGAACTGTGCTTCCTACACGAACGGGGCATATCTAGTTCAACTCAGTATTAGAAACTAAGTAAAACAGGAGCTTCTCTTCATTCCAATACACTGTATTTGCTGGGAACAGACGCGAGTGCTATTTGCACTGTTTATGTCCAGAATAGCACAATAGTGGTGTTCTTACCCTGAATTAACACTTAATGCTAGAACTTGAAACTGTGTGTGATTCAACTCCGTTTAGGAAGTTGTATTGAACCCCAGTTGGCCTTACAAGAAAAACACTCTGCTTTTGAGAAACAGGCACTCTTGCATTCTACTGTGTTTCCTATAGGAGCAGTACAGTGAGCTAGCTCAGAACAAAAGAACTATGCTTCCTACACGAACGGGGCATATCTAGTTCATCTCAGTATTAGAAACTAAGTAAAACAGGAGCTTCTCTTCATTCCAATACACTATATTTGCTGGGAACAGACGCGAGTGCTATTTGCACTGTTTATGGCCAGAATAGCACAATAGTGGTGTTCTTACCCTGAATTAACACTTAATGCTAGAACTTGAAACTGTGTGTGATTCAACTCCGTTTAGGAAGTTGTATTGAACCCCAGTTGGCCTTACAAGAAAAACACTTTGCTTTTGAGAAACAGGCACTCTTGCATTCTACTGTGTTTCCTATAGGAGCAGTACAGTGAGCTAGCTCAGAACAAAAGAACTGTGCTTCCTACACGAACGGGGCATATCTAGTTCAACTCAGTATTAGAAACTAAGTAAAACAGGAGCGTCTCTTCATTGCAATACACTGTATTTGCTGGGAACAGACGCGAGAGCTATTTGTACTGTTTATGGCCAGAATAGCACAATAGTGGTGTTCTTACCCTGAATTAACACTTAATGCTAGAATTTGAAACTGTGTGTGATTCAACTCCGTTTAGGAAGTTGTATTGAACGCCAGTTGGCCTTACAAGCAAAACACTCTGCTTTTGAGAAACAGGCACTCTTGCATTCTACTGTGTTTCCTATAGGGCCAGTACAGTGTGCTAGCTCAGAACAAAAGAACTGTGCTTCCTACACGAACGGGGCATATCTAGTTCAACTCAGTATTAGAAACTAAGTAAAACAGGAGCGTCTCTTCATTCCAATACACTGGATTTGCTGGGAACAGACGCGAGTGCTATTTGCACTGTTTATGGACAGAATAGCACAATATCGGTGTTCTTACCCTGAATTAACACTTAATGCTAGAACTTGAAACTGTGTGTGATTCAACTCCGTTTAGGAAGTTGTATTGAACGCCAGTTGGCCTTACAAGAAAAACACTCTGCTTTTGAGAAAGAGGCACTCTTGCATTCTACTGTGTTTCCTATAGGGCCAGTACAGTGTGCTGGCTCAGAACAAAAGAACTGTGCTTCCTACACGAACGGGGCATATCTAGTTCAACTCAGTATTAGAAACTAAGTAAAACAGGAGCGTCTCTTCATTCCAATACACTGGATTTGCTGGGAACAGACGCGAGTGCTATTTGCACTGTTTATGGACAGAATAGCACAATATCGGTGTTCTTACCCTGAATTAAAACTTAATTCTAGAACTTGAAACTGTGTGTGATTCAACTAAGTTTAGGAAGTTGTATTGAACCCCAGTTGGCCTTACAAGAAAAACACTCTGCTTTTGAGAAACAGGCACTCTTGCATTCTACTGTGTTTCCTATAGGAGCAGTACAGTGAGCTAGCTCAGAACAAAAGAAATGTGCTTCCTACACGAACGGTGCATATCTAGTTCAACTCAGTATTAGAAACTAAGTAAAACAGGAGCTTCTCTTCATTCCAATACACTGTATTTGCTGGGAACAGACGCGAGTGCTATTTGCACTGTTTATGGCCAGAATAGCACAATAGTGGTGTTCTTACCCTGAATTAACACTTAATGCTAGAACTTGAAACTGTGTGTGATTCAACTCCGTTTAGGAACTTGTATTGAACGCCAGTTGGCCTTACAAGAAAAACACTCTGCTTTTGAGAAACAGGCACTCTTGCATTCTACTGTGTTTCCTATAGGAGCAGTACAGTGAGCTAGCTCAGAACAAAAGAACTGTGCTTCCTACACAAACGGGGCATATCTAGTTCAACTCATTATTAGAAACTAAGTAAAATAGGAGCGTCTATTCAATGCAATACACTGTATTTGCTGAGAACAGATGCGAGAGCTATTTGCACTGTTTATGGCCAGAATAGCACAATAGTGGTGTTCTTACCCTGAATTAACACTTAATGCTAGAATTTGAAACTGTGTGTGATTCAACTCCGTTTAGGAAGTTGTATTGAACCCCAGTTGGCCTTACAAGAAAAACACTCTGCTTTTGAGAAACAGGCACTCTTGCATTCTACTGTGTTTCCTTTAGGAGCAGTACAGTGAGCTAGCTCAGAACAAAAGAAATGTGCTTCCTACATGAACGGGGCATATCTAGTTCAACTCAGTATTAGAAACTAAGTAAAACAGGAGCGTCTCTTCATTCCAATACACTGGATTTGCTGGGAACAGACGCGAGTGCTATTTGCACTGTTTATGGCCAGAATAGCACAATAGTGGTGTTCTTACCCTGAATTAACACTTAATGCTAGAATTTGAAACTGTGTGTGATTCAACTCCGTTTAGGAAGTTGTATTGAACCCTGTTGGCAATACAAGAAAAACACTCTGCTTTTGAGAAACAGGCACTCTTGCATTCTACTGTGTTTCCTATAGGGCCAGTACAGTGTGCTAGCTCAGAACAAAAGAACTGTGCTTCCTACACGAACGGGACATATCTAGTTCAACTCAGTATTAGAAACTAAGTAAAACAGGAGCTTCTCTTCATTCCAATACACTATATTTGCTGGGAACAGACGCGAGTGCTATTTGCACTGTTTATGGCGAGAATACCACAATAGTGGTGTTCTTACCCTGAATTAACACTTAATGCTAGAACTTGAAACTGTGTGTGATTCAACTCCGTTTAGGAAGTTGTATTGAACCCCAGTTGGCCTTACAAGAAAAACACTCTGCTTTTGAGAAACAGGCACTCTTGCATTCTACTGTGTTTCCTATAGGAGCAGTACAGTGAGCTAGCTCAGAACAAAAGAACTGTGCTTCCTACACGAACGGGGCATATCTAGTTCAACTCAGTATTAGAAACTAAGTAAAACAGGAGCTTGTCTTCATTCCAATACACTGTATTTGCTGGGAACAGACGCGAGTGCTATTTGCACTGTTTATGTCCAGAATAGCACAATAGTGGTGTTCTTACCCTGAATTAACACTTAATGCTAGAACTTGAAACTGTGTGTGATTCAACTCCGTTTAGGAAGTTTTATTGAACCCCAGTTGGCCTTACAAGAAAAACACTCTGCTTTTGAGAAACAGGCACTCTTGCATTCTACTGTGTTTCCTATAGGAGCAGTACAGTGAGATAGCTCAGAACAAAAGAACTGTGCTTCCTACACGAACGGGGCATATCTAGTTCAACTCAGTATTAGAAACTAAGTAAAACAGGAGCTTCTCTTCATTCCAATACACTGTATTTGCTGGGAATAGACGCGAGTGCTATTTGCACTGTTTATGGCCAGAATAGCACAATAGTGGTGTTCTTACCCTGAATTAACACTTAATGCTAGAACTTGAAACTGTGTGTGATATAACTCCGTTTACGAAGTTGTATTGAACGCCAGTTGGCCTTACAAGAAAAACACTCTGCTTTTGAGAAACAGGCACTCTTGCATTCTACTGTGTTTCCTATAGGAGCAGTACAGTGAGCTAGCTCAGAACAAAAGAACTGTGCTTCCTACACAAACGGGGCATATCTAGTTAAACTAAGTATTAGAAACTAAGTAAAACAGGAGCGTCTCTTCATTCCAATACAAGGTATTTGCTGGGAACAGACGCGAGAGCTATTTGCACTGTTTAAGGCCAGAATAGCACAATAGTGGTGTTCTTACCCTGAATTAACATTTAATGCTAGAACTTGAAACTGTGTGTGATTCAACTCCGTTTAGGAAGTTGTACTGAACCCTGTTGGCAATACAAGAAAAACACTCTGCTTTTGAGAAACAGGCACTCTTGCATTCTACTGTGTTTCCTATAGGGCCAGTGCAGTGTGCTAGCTCAGAACAAAAGAACTGTGCTTCCTACACGAACGGGGCATATCTAGTTCAACTCAGTATTAGAAACTAAGAAAAACAGGAGCTTCTCTTCATTCCAATACACTGTATTTGCTGGGAACAGACGCGAGTGCTATTTGCACTGTTTATGGCCAGAATAGCACAATTGTGGTGTTCTTACCCTGAATTAACACTTAATGCTAGAACTTGAAACTGTGTGTGATTCAACTCCGTTTAGGAAGTTGTATTGAACGCCAGTTGGCCTTACAAGAAAAACACTCTGCTTTTGAGAAAGAGGCACTCTTGCATTCTACTGTGTTTCCTACAGGGCCAGTACAGTGTGCTAGCTCAGAACAAAAGAACTGTGCTTCCTACACGAACGGGGCATATCTAGTTCAACTCAGTATTAGAAACTAAGTAAAACAGGAGCGTCTCTTCATTCCAATACACTGGATTTGCTGGGAACAGACGCGAGTGCTATTTGCACTGTTTATGGACAGAATAGCACAATATCGGTGTTCTTACCCTGAATTAAAACTTAATGCTAGAACTTGAAACTGTGTGTGATTCAACTAAGTTTAGGAAGTTGTATTGA
The DNA here is from genome assembly GCF_049852395.1 of Peromyscus maniculatus bairdii. Classification (NCBI taxonomy): domain Eukaryota; kingdom Metazoa; phylum Chordata; class Mammalia; order Rodentia; family Cricetidae; genus Peromyscus; species Peromyscus maniculatus. The sequence goes on along the minus strand of NC_134865.1, from coordinate 41,653,881 downwards.
ACCCCAGTTGGCCTTACAAGAAAAACACTCTGCTTTTGAGAAACAGGCACTCTTGCATTCTACTGTGTTTCCTATAGGAGCAGTACAGTGAGCTAGCTCAGAACAAAAGAAATGTGCTTCCTACACGAACGGTGCATATCTAGTTCAACTCAGTATTAGAAACTAAGTAAAACAGGAGCTTCTCTTCATTCCAATACACTGTATTTGCTGGGAACAGACGCGAGTGCTATTTGCACTGTTTATGGCCAGAATAGCACAATAGTGGTGTTCTTACCCTGAATTAACACTTAATGCTAGAACTTGAAACTGTGTGTGATATAACTCCGTTTACGAAGTTGTATTGAACGCCAGTTGGCCTTACAAGAAAAACACTCTGCTTTTGAGAAACAGGCACTCTTGCATTCTACTGTGTTTCCTATAGGAGCAGTACAGTGAGCTAGCTCAGAACAAAAGAACTGTGCTTCCTACACAAACGGGGCATATCTAGTTCAACTCAGTATTAGAAACTAAGTAAAACAGGAGCGTCTCTTCATTCCAATACACTGGATTTGCTGGGAACAGACGCGAGTGCTATTTGCACTGTTTATGGCCAGAATAGCACAATAGTGGTGTTCTTACCCTGAAATAACACTTATTGCTGGAATTTGAAACTGTGTGTGATTCAACTCCGTTTAGGAGGTTGTATTGAACCCCAGTTGGCCTTACAAGAAAAACACTCTGCTTTTGAGAAACAGGCACTCTTGCATTCTACTGTGTTTCCTATAGGAGCAGTACAGTGAGCTAGTTCAGAACAAAATAACTGTGCTTCCTACACGAACGGGGCATATCTAGTTCAACTCAGTATTAGAAACTAAGTAAAACAAGAGCTTCTCTTCATTCCAATACACTGTATTTGCTGGGAACAGACACGAGTGCTATTTGCACTGTTTATGTCCAGAATAGCACAATAGTGGTGTTCTTACCCTGAATTAACACTTGATGCTAGAACTTGAAACTGTGTGTGATTCAACTCCGTTTAGGAAGTTTTATTGAACCCCAGTTGGCCTTACAAGAAAAACACTCTGCTTTTGAGAAACAGGCACTCTTGCATTCTACTGTGTTTCCTATAGGAGCAGTACAGTGAGCTAGCTCAGAACAAAAGAACTGTGCTTCCTACACGAACGGGGCATATCTAGTTCAACTCAGTATTAGAAACTAAGTAAAACAGGAGCTTCTCTTCATTCCAATACACTGTATTTGCTGGGAACAGACGCGAGTGCTATTTGCACTGTTTATGGTGAGAATAGCACAATAGTGGTGTTCTTACCCTGAATTAACACTTAATGCTAGAACTTGAAACTGTGTGTGATATAACTCCGTTTACGAAGTTGTATTGAACGCCAGTTGGCCTTACAAGAAAAACACTCTGCTTTTGAGAAACAGGCACTCTTGCATTCTACTGTGTTTCCTATAGGAGCAGTACAGTGAGCTAGCTCAGAAAAAAAGAACTGTGCTTCCTACACAAACGGGGCATATCTAGTTAAACTCAGTATTAGAAACTAAGTAAAACAGGAGCGTCTCTTCATTCCAATACAAGGTATTTGCTGGGAACAGACGCGAGAGCTATTTGCACTGTTTAAGGCCAGAATAGCACAATAGTGGTGTTCTTACCCTGAATTAACATTTAATGCTAGAACTTGAAACTGTGTGTGATTCAACTCCGTTTAGGAAGTTGTACTGAACCCTGTTGGCAATACAAGAAAAACACTCTGCTTTTGAGAAACAGGCACTCTTGCATTCTACTGTGTTTCCTATAGGGCCAGTGCAGTGTGCTAGCTCAGAACAAAAGAACTGTGCTTCCTACACGAACGGGGCATATCTAGTTCAACTCAGTATTAGAAACTAAGAAAAACAGGAGCTTCTCTTCATTCCAATACACTGTATTTGCTGGGAACAGACGCGAGTGCTATTTGCACTGTTTATGGCCAGAATAGCACAATTGTGGTGTTCTTACCCTGAATTAACACTTAATGCTAGAACTTGAAACTGTGTGTGATTCAACTCCGTTTAGGAAGTTGTATTGAACTCCAGTTGGCCTTACAAGAAAAACACTCTGCTTTTGAGAAAGAGGCACTCTTGCATTCTACTGTGTTTCCTACAGGGCCAGTACAGTGTGCTAGCTCAGAACAAAAGAACTGTGCTTCCTACACGAACGGGGCATATCTAGTTCAACTCAGTATTAGAAACTAAGTAAAACAGGAGCGTCTCTTCATTCCAATACACTGGATTTGCTGGGAACAGACGCGAGTGCTATTTGCACTGTTTATGGACAGAATAGCACAATATCGGTGTTCTTACCCTGAATTAAAACTTAATGCTAGAACTTGAAACTGTGTGTGATTCAACTAAGTTTAGGAAGTTGTATTGAACCCCAGTTGGCCTTACAAGAAAAACACTCTGCTTTTGAGAAACAGGCACTCTTGCATTCTACTGTGTTTCCTATAGGAGCAGTACAGTGAGCTAGCTCAGAACAAAAGAAATGTGCTTCCTACACGAACGGTGCATATCTAGTTCAACTCAGTATTAGAAACTAAGTAAAACAGGAGCTTCTCTTCATTCCAATACACTGTATTTGCTGGGAACAGACGCGAGTGCTATTTGCACTGTTTATGGCCAGAATAGCACAATAGTGGTGTTCTTACCCTGAATTAACACTTAATGCTAGAACTTGAAACTGTGTGTGATATAACTCCGTTTACGAAGTTGTATTGAACGCCAGTTGGCCTTACAAGAAAAACACTCTGCTTTTGAGAAACAGGCACTCTTGCATTCTACTGTGTTTCCTATAGGAGCAGTACAGTGAGCTAGCTCAGAACAAAAGAACTGTGCTTCCTACACAAACGGGGCATATCTAGTTCAACTCAGTATTAGAAACTAAGTAAAACAGGAGCGTCTCTTCATTCCAATACACTGGATTTGCTGGGAACAGACGCGAGTGCTATTTGCACTGTTTATGGCCAGAATAGCACAATAGTGGTGTTCTTACCCTGAAATAACACTTATTGCTGGAATTTGAAACTGTGTGTGATTCAACTCCGTTTAGGAAGTTGTATTGAACCCCAGTTGGCCTTACAAGAAAAACACTCTGCTTTTGAGAAACAGGCACTCTTGCATTCTACTGTGTTTCCTATAGGAGCAGTACAGTGAGCTAGTTCAGAACAAAATAACTGTGCTTCCTACACGAACGGGGCATATCTAGTTCAACTCAGTATTAGAAACTAAGTAAAACAAGAGCTTCTCTTCATTCCAATACACTGTATTTGCTGGGAACAGACACGAGTGCTATTTGCACTGTTTATGTCCAGAATAGCACAATAGTGGTGTTCTTACCCTGAATTAACACTTGATGCTAGAACTTGAAACTGTGTGTGATTCAACTCCGTTTAGGAAGTTTTATTGAACCCCAGTTGGCCTTACAAGAAAAACACTCTGCTTTTGAGAAACAGGCACTCTTGCATTCTACTGTGTTTCCTATAGGAGCAGTACAGTGAGCTAGCTCAGAACAAAAGAACTGTGCTTCCTACACGAACGGGGCATATCTAGTTCAACTCAGTATTAGAAACTAAGTAAAACAGGAGCTTCTCTTCATTCCAATACACTGTATTTGCTGGGAACAGACGCGAGTGCTATTTGCACTGTTTATGGTGAGAATAGCACAATAGTGGTGTTCTTACCCTGAATTAACACTTAATGCTAGAACTTGAAACTGTGTGTGATATAACTCCGTTTACGAAGTTGTATTGAACGCCAGTTGGCCTTACAAGAAAAACACTCTGCTTTTGAGAAACAGGCACTCTTGCATTCTACTGTGTTTCCTATAGGAGCAGTACAGTGAGCTAGCTCAGAAAAAAAGAACTGTGCTTCCTACACAAACGGGGCATATCTAGTTAAACTCAGTATTAGAAACTAAGTAAAACAGGAGCGTCTCTTCATTCCAATACACTGTATTTGCTGGGAACAGACGCGAGTGCTATTTGCACTGTTTATGGCCAGAATAGCACAATAGTGGTGTTCTTACCCTGAATTAACACTTAATGCTAGAATTTGAAACTGTGTGTGATTCAACTCCGTTTAGGAAGTTTTATTGAACCCCAGTTGGCCTTACAAGAAAAACACTCTGCTTTTGAGAAACAGGCACTCTTGCATTCTACTGTGTTTCCTACAGGAGCAGTACAGTGAGCTAGCTCAGAACAAAAGAACTGTGCTTCCTACACGAACGGGGCATATCTAGTTCAACTCAGTATTAGAAACTAAGTAAAACAGGAGCTTCTCTTCATTCCAATACACTGTATTTGCTGGGAACAGACGCGAGTGCTATTTGCACTGTTTATGTCCAGAATAGCACAATAGTGGTGTTCTTACCCTGAATTAACACTTAATGCTAGAACTTGAAACTGTGTGTGATTCAACTCCGTTTAGGAAGTTGTATTGAACCCCAGTTGGCCTTACAAGAAAAACACTCTGCTTTTGAGAAACAGGCACTCTTGCATTCTACTGTGTTTCCTATAGGAGCAGTACAGTGAGCTAGCTCAGAACAAAAGAACTATGCTTCCTACACGAACGGGGCATATCTAGTTCAACTCAGTATTAGAAACTAAGTAAAACAGGAGCTTCTCTTCATTCCAATACACTATATTTGCTGGGAACAGACGCGAGTGCTATTTGCACTGTTTATGGCCAGAATAGCACAATAGTGGTGTTCTTACCCTGAATTAACACTTAATGCTAGAACTTGAAACTGTGTGTGATTCAACTCCGTTTAGGAAGTTGTATTGAACCCCAGTTGGCCTTACAAGAAAAACACTTTGCTTTTGAGAAACAGGCACTCTTGCATTCTACTGTGTTTCCTATAGGAGCAGTACAGTGAGCTAGCTCAGAACAAAAGAACTGTGCTTCCTACACGAACGGGGCATATCTAGTTCAACTCAGTATTAGAAACTAAGTAAAACAGGAGCGTCTCTTCATTGCAATACACTGTATTTGCTGGGAACAGACGCGAGAGCTATTTGTACTGTTTATGGCCAGAATAGCACAATAGTGGTGTTCTTACCCTGAATTAACACTTAATGCTAGAATTTGAAACTGTGTGTGATTCAACTCCGTTTAGGAAGTTGTATTGAACCCCAGTTGGCCTTACAAGAAAAACACTCTGCTTTTGAGAAACAGGCACTCTTGCATTCTACTGTGTTTCCTATAGGAGCAGTACAGTGAGCTAGCTCAGAACAAAAGAACTGTGCTTCCTACACGAACGGGGCATATCTAGTTCAACTCAGTATTAGAAACTAAGTAAAACAGGAGCGTCACTTCATTCCAATACACTGGATTTGCTGGGAACAGACGCGAGTGCTATTTGCAATGTTTATGGCCAGAATAGCACAATAGTGGTGTTCTTACCCTGAATTAACATTTAATGCTAGAATTTGAAACTGTGTGTGATTCAACTCCGTTTAGGAAGTTGTACTGAACCCTGTTGGCAATACAAGAAAAACACTCTGCTTTTGAGAAACAGGCACTCTTGCATTCTACTGTGTTTCCTATAGGGCCAGTACAGTGTGCTAGCTCAGAACAAAAGAACTGTGCTTCCTACACGAACGGGGCATATCTAGTTCAACTCAGTATTAGAAACTAAGAAAAACAGGAGCTTCTCTTCATTCCAATACACTGTATTTGCTGGGAACAGACGCGAGTGCTATTTGCACTGTTTATGGTGAGAATAGCACAATAGTGGTGTTCTTACCCTGAATTAACACTTAATGCTAGAACTTGAAACTGTGTGTGATATAACTCCGTTTACGAAGTTGTATTGAACGCCAGTTGGCCTTACAAGAAAAACACTCTGCTTTTGAGAAACAGGCACTCTTGCATTCTACTGTGTTTCCTATAGGAGCAGTACAGTGAGCTAGCTCAGAACAAAAGAACTGTGCTTCCTACACAAACGGGGCATATCTAGTTAAACTCAGTATTAGAAACTAAGTAAAACAGGAGCGTCTCTTCATTCCAATACACTGTATTTGCTGGGAACAGACGCGAGTGCTATTTGCACTGTTTATGGCCAGAATAGCACAATAGTGGTGTTCTTACCCTGAATTAACACTTAATGCTAGAATTTGAAACTGTGTGTGATTCAACTCCGTTTAGGAAGTTTTATTGAACCCCAGTTGGCCTTACAAGAAAAACACTCTGCTTTTGAGAAACAGGCACTCTTGCATTCTACTGTGTTTCCTATAGGAGCAGTACAGTGAGATAGCTCAGAACAAAAGAACTGTGCTTCCTACACGAACGGGGCATATCTAGTTCAACTCAGTATTAGAAACTAAGTAAAACAGGAGCTTCTCTTCATTCCAATACACTGTATTTGCTGGGAACAGACGCGAGTGCTATTTGCACTGTTTATGTCCAGAATAGCACAATAGTGGTGTTCTTACCCTGAATTAACACTTAATGCTAGTACTTGAAACTGTGTGTGATTCAACTCCGTTTAGGAAGTTGTATTGAACGCCAGTTGGCCTTACAAGAAAAACACTCTGCTTTTGAGAAACAGGCACTCTTGCATTCTACTGTGTTTCCTATAGGAGCAGTACAGTGAGCTAGCTCAGAACAAAAGAACTGTGCTTCCTACACGAACGGGGCATATCTAGTTCAACTCAGTATTAGAAACTAAGTAAAACAGGAGCTTCTCTTCATTCCAATACACTGTATTTGCTGGGAACAGACGCGAGTGCTATTTGCACTGTTTATGGTGAGAATAGCACAATAGTGGTGTTCTTACCCTGAATTAACACTTAATGCTAGAACTTGAAACTGTGTGTGATATAACTCCGTTTACGAAGTTGTATTGAACGCCAGTTGGCCTTACAAGAAAAACACTCTGCTTTTGAGAAACAGGCACTCTTGCATTCTACTGTGTTTCCTATAGGAGCAGTACAGTGAGCTAGCTCAGAACAAAAGAACTGTGCTTCCTACACAAACGGGGCATATCTAGTTAAACTCAGTATTAGAAACTAAGTAAAACAGGAGCGTCTCTTCATTCTAATACACTGTATTTGCTGGGAACAGACGCGAGTGCTATTTGCACTGTTTATGGCCAGAATAGCACAATAGTGGTGTTCTTACCCTGAATTAACACTTAATGCTAGAATTTGAAACTTTGTGTGATTCAACTCCGTTTAGGAAGTTGTATTGAACCCCAGTTGGCCTTACAAGAAAAACACTCTGCTTTTGAGAAACAGGCACTCTTGCATTCTACTGTGTTTCCTATAGGAGCAGTACAGTGAGCTAGCTCAGAACAAAAGAACTGTGCTTCCTAACGAACGGGGCATATCTAGTTCAACTCAGTATTAGAAACTAAGTAAAACAGGAGCTTCTCTTCATTCCAATACACTGTATTTGCTGGGAACAGACGCGAGTGCTATTTGCACTGTTTATGTCCAGAATAGCACAATAGTGGTGTTCTTACCCTGAATTAACACTTAATGCTAGAACTTGAAACTGTGTGTGATTCAACTCCGTTTAGGAAGTTGTATTGAACCCCAGTTGGCCTTACAAGAAAAACACTCTGCTTTTGAGAAACAGGCACTCTTGCATTCTACTGTGTTTCCTATAGGAGCAGTACAGTGAGCTAGCTCAGAACAAAAGAACTATGCTTCCTACACGAACGGGGCATATCTAGTTCAACTCAGTATTAGAAACTAAGTAAAACAGGAGCTTCTCTTCATTCCAATACACTATATTTGCTGGGAACAGACGCGAGTGCTATTTGCACTGTTTATGGCCAGAATAGCACAATAGTGGTGTTCTTACCCTGAATTAACACTTAATGCTAGAACTTGAAACTGTGTGTGATTCAACTCCGTTTAGGAAGTTGTATTGAACCCCAGTTGGCCTTACAAGAAAAACACTTTGCTTTTGAGAAACAGGCACTCTTGCATTCTACTGTGTTTCCTATAGGAGCAGTACAGTGAGCTAGCTCAGAACAAAAGAACTGTGCTTCCTACACGAACGGGGCATATCTAGTTCAACTCAGTATTAGAAACTAAGTAAAACAGGAGCGTCTCTTCATTGCAATACACTGTATTTGCTGGGAACAGACGCGAGAGCTATTTGTACTGTTTATGGCCAGAATAGCACAATAGTGGTGTTCTTACCCTGAATTAACACTTAATGCTAGAATTTGAAACTGTGTGTGATTCAACTCCGTTTAGGAAGTTGTATTGAACGCCAGTTGGCCTTACAAGCAAAACACTCTGCTTTTGAGAAACAGGCACTCTTGCATTCTACTGTGTTTCCTATAGGGCCAGTACAGTGTGCTAGCTCAGAACAAAAGAACTGTGCTTCCTACACGAACGGGGCATATCTAGTTCAACTCAGTATTAGAAACTAAGTAAAACAGGAGCGTCTCTTCATTCCAATACACTGGATTTGCTGGGAACAGACGCGAGTGCTATTTGCACTGTTTATGGACAGATTAGCACAATATCGGTGTTCTTACCCTGAATTAAAACTTAATGCTAGAACTTGAAACTGTGTGTGATTCAAGTAAGTTTAGGAAGTTGTATTGAACCCCAGTTGGCCTTACAAGAAAAACACTCTGCTTTTGAGAAACAGGCACTCTTGCATTCTGCTGTGTTTCCTATAGGGCCAGTACAGTGAGCTAGCTCAGAACAAAAGAACTGTGCTTCCTACACGAACGGGGCATATCTAGTTCAACTCATTATTAGAAACTAAGTAAAACAGGAGCGTCTATTCATTGCAATACACTGTATTTGCTGGGAACAGACGCGAGAGCTATTTGCACTGTTTATGGCCAGAATAGCACAATAGTGGTGTTCTTACCCTGAATTAACACTTAATGCTAGAATTTGAAACTGTGTGTGATTCAACTCCGTTTAGGAAGTTGTATTGAACCCCAGTTGGCCTTACAAGAAAAACACTCTGCTTTTGAGAAACAGGCACTCTTGCATTCTACTGTGTTTCCTATAGGAGCAGTACAGTGAGCTAGCTCAGAACAAAAGAAATGTGCTTCCTACATGAACGGGGCATATCTAGTTCAACTCAGTATTAGAAACTAAGTAAAACAGGAGCGTCTCTTCATTCCAATACACTGGATTTGCTGGGAACAGACGCGAGTGCTATTTGCACTGTTTATGGCCAGAATAGCACAATAGTGGTGTTCTTACCCTGAATTAACACTTAATGCTAGAATTTGAAACTGTGTGTGATTCAACTCCGTTTAGGAAGTTGTATTGAACCCTGTTGGCAATACAAGAAAAACACTCTGCTTTTGAGAAACAGGCACTCTTGCATTCTACTGTGTTTCCTATAGGGCCAGTACAGTGTGCTAGCTCAGAACAAAAGAACTGTGCTTCCTACACGAACGGGACATATCTAGTTCAACTCAGTATTAGAAACTAAGTAAAACAGGAGCTTCTCTTCATTCCAATACACTATATTTGCTGGGAACAGACGCGAGTGCTATTTGCACTGTTTATGGCGAGAATAGCACAATAGTGGTGTTCTTACCCTGAATTAACACTTAATGCTAGAACTTGAAACTGTGTGTGATTCAACTCCGTTTAGGAAGTTGTATTGAACCCCAGTTGGCCTTACAAGAAAAACACTCTGCTTTTGAGAAACAGGCACTCTTGCATTCTACTGTGTTTCCTATAGGAGCAGTACAGTGAGCTAGCTCAGAACAAAATAACTGTGCTTCCTACACGAACGGGGCATATCTAGTTCAACTCAGTATTAGAAACTAAGTAAAACAGGAGCTTCTCTTCATTCCAATACACTGTATTTGCTGGGAACAGACGCGAGTGCTATTTGCACTGTTTATGTCCAGAATAGCACAATAGTGGTGTTCTTACCCTGAATTAACACTTAATGCTAGAACTTGAAACTGTGTGTGATTCAACTCCGTTTAGGAAGTTTTATTGAACCCCAGTTGGCCTTACAAGAAAAACACTCTGCTTTTGAGAAACAGGCACTCTTGCATTCTACTGTGTTTCCTATAGGAGCAGTACAGTGAGATAGCTCAGAACAAAAGAACTGTGCTTCCTACACGAACGGGGCATATCTAGTTCAACTCAGTATTAGAAACTAAGTAAAACAGGAGCTTCTCTTCATTCCAATACACTGTATTTGCTGGGAACAGACGCGAGTGCTATTTGCACTGTTTATGGCCAGAATAGCACAATAGTGGTGTTCTTACCCTGAATTAACACTTAATGCTAGAACTTGAAACTGTGTGTGATATAACTCCGTTTACGAAGTTGTATTGAACGCCAGTTGGCCTTACAAGAAAAACACTCTGCTTTTGAGAAACAGGCACTCTTGCATTCTACTGTGTTTCCTATAGGAGCAGTACAGTGAGCTAGCTCAGAACAAAAGAACTGTGCTTCCTACACAAACGGGGCATATCTAGTTAAACTAAGTATTAGAAACTAAGTAAAACAGGAGCGTCTCTTCATTCCAATACAAGGTATTTGCTGGGAACAGACGCGAGAGCTATTTGCACTGTTTAAGGCCAGAATAGCACAATAGTGGTGTTCTTACCCTGAATTAACATTTAATGCTAGAACTTGAAACTGTGTGTGATTCAACTCCGTTTAGGAAGTTGTACTGAACCCTGTTGGCAATACAAGAAAAACACTCTGCTTTTGAGAAACAGGCACTCTTGCATTCTACTGTGTTTCCTATAGGGCCAGTGCAGTGTGCTAGCTCAGAACAAAAGAACTGTGCTTCCTACACGAACGGGGCATATCTAGTTCAACTCAGTATTAGAAACTAAGAAAAACAGGAGCTTCTCTTCATTCCAATACACTGTATTTGCTGGGAACAGACGCGAGTGCTATTTGCACTGTTTATGGCCAGAATAGCACAATTGTGGTGTTCTTACCCTGAATTAACACTTAATGCTAGAACTTGAAACTGTGTGTGATTCAACTCCGTTTAGGAAGTTGTATTGAACGCCAGTTGGCCTTACAAGAAAAACACTCTGCTTTTGAGAAAGAGGCACTCTTGCATTCTACTGTGTTTCCTATAGGGCCAGTACAGTGTGCTAGCTCAGAACAAAAGAACTGTGCTTCCTACACGAACGGGGCATATCTAGTTCAACTCAGTATTAGAAACTAAGTAAAACAGGAGCGTCTCTTCATTCCAATACACTGGATTTGCTGGGAACAGACGCGAGTGCTATTTGCACTGTTTATGGACAGAATAGCACAATATCGGTGTTCTTACCCTGAATTAAAACTTAATGCTAGAACTTGAAACTGTGTGTGATTCAACTAAGTTTAGGAAGTTGTATTGAACCCCAGTTGGCCTTACAAGAAAAACACTCTGCTTTTGAGAAACAGGCACTCTTGCATTCTACTGTGTTTCCTATAGGAGCAGTACAGTGAGCTAGCTCAGAACAAAAGAAATGTGCTTCCTACACGAACGGTGCATATCTAGTTCAACTCAGTATTAGAAACTAAGTAAAACAGGAGCTTCTCTTCATTCCAATACACTGTATTTGCTGGAAACAGACGCGAGTGCTATTTGCACTGTTTATGGCCAGAATAGCACAATAGTGGTGTTCTTACCCTGAATTAACACTTAATGCTAGAACTTGAAACTGTGTGTGATATAACTCCGTTTACGAAGTTGTATTGAACGCCAGTTGGCCTTACAAGAAAAACACTCTGCTTTTGAGAAACAGGCACTCTTGCATTCTACTGTGTTTCCTATAGGAGCAGTACAGTGAGCTAGCTCAGAACAAAAGAACTGTGCTTCCTACACAAACGGGGCATATCTAGTTCAACTCAGTATTAGAAACTAAGTAAAACAGGAGCGTCTCTTCATTCCAATACACTGGATTTGCTGGGAACAGACGCGAGTGCTATTTGCACTGTTTATGGCCAGAATAGCACAATACTGGTGTTCTTACCCTGAAATAACACTTATTGCTGGAATTTGAAACTGTGTGTGATTCAACTCCGTTTAGGAAGTTGTATTGAACCCCAGTTGGCTTTACAAGAAAAACACTCTGCTTTTGAGAAACAGGCACTCTTGCATTCTACTGTGTTTCCTATAGGAGCAGTACAGTGAGCTAGTTCAGAACAAAATAACTGTGCTTCCTACACGAACGGGGCATATCTAGTTCAACTCAGTATTAGAAACTAAGTAAAACAAGAGCTTCTCTTCATTCCAATACACTGTATTTGCTGGGAACAGACACGAGTGCTATTTGCACTGTTTATGTCCAGAATAGCACAATAGTGGTGTTCTTACCCTGAATTAACACTTGATGCTAGAACTTGAAACTGTGTGTGATTCAACTCCGTTTAGGAAGTTGTATTGAACCCCAGTTGGCCTTACAAGAAAAACACTCTGCTTTTGAGAAACAGGCACTCTTGCATTCTACTGTGTTTCCTATAGGAGCAGTACAGTGAGCTAGCTCAGAACAAAAGAACTGTGCTTCCTACACGAACGGGGCATATCTAGTTCAACTCAGTATTAGAAACTAAGTAAAACAGGAGCTTCTCTTCATTCCAATACACTGTATTTGCTGGGAACAGACGCGAGTGCTATTTGCACTGTTTATGGTGAGAATAGCACAATAGTGGTGTTCTTACCCTGAATTAACACTTAATGCTAGAACTTGAAACTGTGTGTGATATAACTCCGTTTACGAAGTTGTATTGAACGCCAGTTGGCCTTACAAGAAAAACACTCTGCTTTTGAGAAACAGGCACTCTTGCATTCTACTGTGTTTCCTATAGGAGCAGTACAGTGGGCTAGCTCAGAAAAAAAGAACTGTGCTTCCTACACAAACGGGGCATATCTAGCTAAACTCAGTATTAGAAACTAAGTAAAACAGGAGCGTCTCTTCATTCCAATACACTGTATTTGCTGGGAACAGACGCGAGTGCTATTTGCACTGTTTATGGCCAGAATAGCACAATAGTGGTGTTCTTACCCTGAATTAACACTTAATGCTAGAATTTGAAACTGTGTGTGATTCAACTCCGTTTAGGAAGTTGTATTGAACCCCAGTTGGCCTTACAAGAAAAACACTCTGCTTTTGAGAAACAGGCACTCTTGCATTCTACTGTGTTTCCTACAGGAGCAGTACAGTGAGCTAGCTCAGAACAAAAGAACTGTGCTTCCTACACGAACGGGGCATATCTAGTTCAACTCAGTATTAGAAACTAAGTAAAACAGGAGCTTCTCTTCATTCCAATACACTGTATTTGCTGGGAACAGACGCGAGTGCTATTTGCACTGTTTATGTCCAGAATAGCACAATAGTGGTGTTCTTACCCTGAATTAACACTTAATGCTAGAACTTGAAACTGTGTGTGATTCAACTCCGTTTAGGAAGTTGTATTGAACCCCAGTTGGCCTTACAAGAAAAACACTCTGTTTTTGAGAAACAGGCACTCTTGCATTCTACTGTGTTTCCTATAGGAGCAGTACAGTGAGCTAGCTCAGAACAAAAGAACTATGCTTCCTACACGAACGGGGCATATCTAGTTCAACTCAGTATTAGAAACTAAGTAAAACAGGAGCTTCTCTTCATTCCAATACACTATATTTGCTGGGAACAGACGCGAGTGCTATTTGCACTGTTTATGGCCAGAATAGCACAATAGTGGTGTTCTTACCCTGAATTAACACTTAATGCTAGAAATTGAAACTGTGTGTGATTCAACTCCGTTTAGGAAGTTGTATTGAACCCCAGTTGGCCTTACAAGAAAAACACTTTGCTTTTGAGAAACAGGCACTCTTGCATTCTACTGTGTTTCCTATAGGAGCAGTACAGTGAGCTAGCTCAGAACAAAAGAACTGTGCTTCCTACACGAACGGGGTATATCTAGTTCAACTCAGTATTAGAAACTAAGTAAAACAGGAGCGTCTCTTCATTGCAATACACTGTATTTGCTGGGAACAGACGCGAGAGCTATTTGTACTGTTTATGGCCAGAATAGCACAATAGTGGTGTTCTTACCCTGAATTAACACTTAATGCTAGAATTTGAAACTGTGTGTGATTCAACTCCGTTTAGGAAGTTGTATTGAACCCCAGTTGGCCTTACAAGAAAAACACTCTGCTTTTGAGAAACAGGCACTCTTGCATTCTACTGTGTTTCCTATAGGAGCAGTACAGTGAGCTAGCTCAGAACAAAAGAACTGTGCTTCCTACACGAACGGGGCATATCTAGTTCAACTCAGTATTAGAAACTAAGTAAAACAGGAGCGTCTCTTCATTCCAATACACTGGATTTGCTGGGAACAGACGCGAGTGCTATTTGCACTGTTTATGGCCAGAATAGCACAATAGTGGTGTTCTTACCCTGAATTAACATTTAATGCTAGAATTTGAAACTGTGTGTGATTCAACTCCGTTTAGGAAGTTGTACTGAACCCTGTTGGCAATACAAGAAAAACACTCTGCTTTTGAGAAACAGGCACTCTTGCATTCTACTGTGTTTCCTATAGGGCCAGTACAGTGTGCTAGCTCAGAACAAAAGAACTGTGCTTCCTACACGAACGGGGCATATCTAGTTCAACTCAGTATTAGAAACTAAGAAAAACAGGAGCTTCTCTTCATTCCAATACACTGTATTTGCTGGGAACAGACGCGAGTGCTATTTGCACTGTTTATGGTGAGAATAGCACAATAGTGGTGTTCTTACCCTGAATTAACACTTAATGCTAGAACTTGAAACTGTGTGTGATATAACTCCGTTTACGAAGTTGTATTGAACGCCAGTTGGCCTTACAAGAAAAACACTCTGCTTTTGAGAAACAGGCACTCTTGCATTCTACTGTGTTTCCTATAGGAGCAGTACAGTGAGCTAGCTCAGAACAAAAGAACTGTGCTTCCTACACAAACGGGGCATATCTAGTTAAACTCAGTATTAGAAACTAAGTAAAACAGGAGCGTCTCTTCATTCCAATACACTGTATTTGCTGGGAACAGACGCGAGAGCTATTTGCACTGTTTATGGCCAGAATAGCACAATAGTGGTGTTCTTACCCTGAATTAACACTTAATGCTAGAATTTGAAACTGTGTGTGATTCAACTCCGTTTAGGAAGTTGTATTGAACCCCAGTTGGCCTTACAAGAAAAACACTCTGCTTTTGAGAAACAGGCACTCTTGCATTCTACTGTGTTTCCTATAGGAGCAGTACAGTGAGCTAGCTCAGAACAAAATAACTGTGCTTCCTACACGAACGGGGCATATCTAGTTCAACTCAGTATTAGAAACTAAGTAAAACAGGAGCTTCTCTTCATTCCAATACACTGTATTTGCTGGGAACAGACGCGAGTGCTATTTGCACTGTTTATGTCCAGAATAGCACAATAGTGGTGTTCTTACCCTGAATTAACACTTAATGCTAGAACTTGAAACTGTGTGTGATTCAACTCCGTTTAGGAAGTTGTATTGAACCCCAGTTGGCCTTACAAGAAAAACACTCTGCTTTTGAGAAACAGGCACTCTTGCATTCTACTGTGTTTCCTATAGGAGCAGTACAGTGAGATAGCTCAGAACAAAAGAACTGTGCTTCCTACACGAACGGGGCATATCTAGTTCAACTCAGTATTAGAAACTAAGTAAAACAGGAGCTTCTCTTCATTCCAATACACTGTATTTGCTGGGAACAGACTCGAGTGCTATTTGCACTGTTTATGGCCAGAATAGCACAATAGTGGTGTTCTTACCCTGAATTAACACTTAATGCTAGAACTTGAAACTGTGTGTGATATAACTCCGTTTACGAAGTTGTATTGAACGCCAGTTGGCCTTACAAGAAAAACACTCTGCTTTTGAGAAACAGGCACTCTTGCATTCTACTGTGTTTCCTATAGGAGCAGTACAGTGAGCTAGCTCAGAACAAAAGAACTGTGCTTCCTACACAAACGGGGCATATCTAGTTAAAATAAGTATTAGAACCTAAGTAAAACAGGAGCGTCTCTTCATTCAAATACAAGGTATTTGCTGGGAACAGACGCGAGAGCTATTTGCACTGTTTAAGGCCAGAATAGCACAATAGTGGTGTTCTTACCCTGAATTAACATTTAATGCTAGAACTTGAAACTGTGTGTGATTCAACTCCGTTTAGGAAGTTGTACTGAACCCTGTTGGCAATACAAGAAAAACACTCTGCTTTTGAGAAACAGGCACTCTTGCATTCTACTGTGTTTCCTATAGGGCCAGTGCAGTGTGCTAGCTCAGAACAAAAGAACTGTGCTTCCTACACGAACGGGGCATATCTAGTTCAACTCAGTATTAGAAACTAAGAAAAACAGGAGCTTCTCTTCATTCCAATACACTGTATTTGCTGGGAACAGACGCGAGTGCTATTTGCACTGTTTATGGCCAGAATAGCACAATTGTGGTGTTCTTACCCTGAATTAACACTTAATGCTAGAACTTGAAACTGTGTGTGATTCAACTCCGTTTAGGAAGTTGTATTGAACGCCAGTTGGCCTTACAAGAAAAACACTCTGCTTTTGAGAAAGAGGCACTCTTGCATTCTACTGTGTTTCCTATAGGGCCAGTACAGTGTGCTAGCTCAGAACAAAAGAACTGTGCTTCCTACACGAACGGGGCATATCTAGTTCAACTCAGTATTAGAAACTAAGTAAAACAGGAGCGTCTCTTCATTCCAATACACTGGATTTGCTGGGAACAGACGCGAGTGCTATTTGCACTGTTTATGGACAGAATAGCACAATAGCGGTGTTCTTACCCTGAATTAAAACTTAATGCTAGAACTTGAAACTGTGTGTGATTCAACTAAGTTTAGGAAGTTGTATTGAACCCCAGTTGGCCTTACAAGAAAAACACTCTGCTTTTGAGAAACAGGCACTCTTGCATTCTACTGTGTTTCCTATAGGAGCAGTACAGTGAGCTAGCTCAGAACAAAAGAAATGTGCTTCCTACACGAACGGTGCATATCTAGTTCAACTCAGTATTAGAAACTAAGTAAAACAGGAGCTTCTCTTCATTCCAATACACTGTATTTGCTGGGAACAGTCGCGAGTGCTATTTGCACTGTTTATGGCCAGAATAGCACAATAGTGGTGTTCTTACCCTGAATTAACACTTAATGCTAGAACTTGAAACTGTGTGTGATATAACTCCGTTTACGAAGTTGTATTGAACGCCAGTTGGCCTTACAAGAAAAACACTCTGCTTTTGAGAAACAGGCACTCTTGCATTCTACTGTGTTTCCTATAGGAGCAGTACAGTGAGCTAGCTCAGAACAAAAGAACTGTGCTTCCTACACAAACGGGGCATATCTAGTTCAACTCAGTATTAGAAACTAAGTAAAACAGGAGCGTCTCTTCATTCCAATACACTGGATTTGCTGGGAACAGACGCGAGTGCTATTTGCACTGTTTATGGCCAGAATAGCACAATAGTGGTGTTCTTACCCTGAAATAACACTTATTGCTGGAATTTGAAACTGTGTGTGATTCAACTCCGTTTAGGAAGTTGTATTGAACCCCAGTTGGCCTTACAAGAAAAACACTCTGCTTTTGAGAAACAGGCACTCTTGCATTCTACTGTGTTTCCTATAGGAGCAGTACAGTGAGCTAGTTCAGAACAAAATAACTGTGCTTCCTACACGAACGGGGCATATCTAGTTCAACTCAGTATTAGAAACTAAGTAAAACAAGAGCTTCTCTTCATTCCAATACACTGTATTTCCTGGGAACAGACACGAGTGCTATTTGCACTGTTTATGTCCAGAATAGCACAATAGTGGTGTTCTTACCCTGAATTAACACTTGATGCTAGAACTTGAAACTGTGTGTGATTCAACTCCGTTTAGGAAGTTGTATTGAACCCCAGTTGGCCTTACAAGAAAAACACTCTGCTTTTGAGAAACAGGCACTCTTGCATTCTACTGTGTTTCCTATAGGAGCAGTACAGTGAGCTAGCTCAGAACAAAAGAACTGTGCTTCCTACACAAACGGGGCATATCTAGTTAAACTCAGTATTAGAAACTAAGTAAAACAGGAGCGTCTCTTCATTGCAATACACTGTATTTGCTGGGAACAGACGCGAGTGCTATTTGCACTGCTTATGGCCAGAATAGCACAATAGTGGTGTTCTTACCCTGAATTAACACTTAATGCTAGAATTTGAAACTGTGTGTGATTCAACTCCGTTTAGGAAGTTGTATTGAACCCCAGTTGGCCTTACAAGAAAAACACTCTGCTTTTGAGAAACAGGCACTCTTGCATTCTACTGTGTTTCCTACAGGAGCAGTACAGTGAGCTAGCTCAGAACAAAAGAACTGTGCTTCCTACACGAACGGGGCATATCTAGTTCAACTCAGTATTAGAAACTAAGTAAAACAGGAGCTTCTCTTCATTCCAATACACTGTATTTGCTGGGAACAGACGCGAGTGCTATTTGCACTGTTTATGTCCAGAATAGCACAATAGTGGTGTTCTTACCCTGAATTAACACTTAATGCTAGAACTTGAAACTGTGTGTGATTCAACTCCGTTTAGGAAGTTGTATTGAACCCCAGTTGGCCTTACAAGAAAAACACTCTGCTTTTGAGAAACAGGCACTCTTGCATTCTACTGTGTTTCCTATAGGAGCAGTACAGTGAGCTAGCTCAGAACAAAAGAACTATGCTTCCTACACGAACGGGGCATATCTAGTTCAACTCAGTATTAGAAACTAAGTAAAACAGGAGCTTCTCTTCATTCCAATACACTATATTTGCTGGGAACAGACGCGAGTGCTATTTGCACTGTTTATGGCCAGAATAGCACAATAGTGGTGTTCTTACCCTGAATTAACACTTAATGCTAGAACTTGAAACTGTGTGTGATTCAACTCCGTTTAGGAAGTTGTATTGAACCCCAGTTGGCCTTACAAGAAAAACACTTTGCTTTTGAGAAACAGGCACTCTTGCATTCTACTGTGTTTCCTATAGGAGCAGTACAGTGAGCTAGCTCAGAACAAAAGAACTGTGCTTCCTACACGAACGGGGCATATCTAGTTCAACTCAGTATTAGAAACTAAGTAAAACAGGAGCGTCTCTTCATTGCAATACACTGTATTTGCTGGGAACAGACGCGAGAGCTATTTGTACTGTTTATGGCCAGAATAGCACAATAGTGGTGTTCTTACCCTGAATTAACACTTAATGCTAGAATTTGAAACTGTGTGTGATTCAACTCCGTTTAGGAAGTTGTATTGAACCCCAGTTGGCCTTACAAGAAAAACACTCTGCTTTTGAGAAACAGGCACTCTTGCATTCTACTGTGTTTCCTATAGGAGCAGTACAATGAGCTAGCTCAGAACAAAAGAACTGTGCTTCCTACACGAACGGGGCATATCTAGTTCAACTCAGTATTAGAAACTAAGTAAAACAGGAGCGTCTCTTCATTCCAATACACTGGATTTGCTGGGAACAGACGCGAGTGCTATTTGCACTGTTTATGGCCAGAATAGCACAATAGTGGTGTTCTTACCCTGAATTAACATTTAATGCTAGAATTTGAAACTGTGTGTGATTCAACTCCGTTTAGGAAGTTGTACTGAACCCTGTTGGCAATACAAGAAAAACACTCTGCTTTTGAGAAACAGGCACTCTTGCATTCTACTGTGTTTCCTATAGGGCCAGTACAGTGTGCTAGCTCAGAACAAAAGAACTGTGCTTCCTACACGAACGGGGCATATCTAGTTCAACTCAGTATTAGAAACTAAGAAAAACAGGAGCTTCTCTTCATTCCAATACACTGTATTTGCTGGGAACAGACGCGAGTGCTATTTGCACTGTTTATGGTGAGAATAGCACAATAGTGGTGTTCTTACCCTGAATTAACACTTAATGCTAGAACTTGAAACTGTGTGTGATATAACTCCGTTTACGAAGTTGTATTGAACGCCAGTTGGCCTTACAAGAAAAACACTCTGCTTTTGAGAAACAGGCACTCTTGCATTCTACTGTGTTTCCTATAGGAGCAGTACAGTGAGCTAGCTCAGAACAAAAGAACTGTGCTTCCTACACAAACGGGGCATATCTAGTTAAACTCAGTATTAGAAACTAAGTAAAACAGGAGCGTCTCTTCATTCCAATACACTGTATTTGCTGGGAACAGACGCGAGTGCTATTTGCACTGTTTATGGCCAGAATAGCACAATAGTGGTGTTCTTACCCTGAATTAACACTTAATGCTAGAATTTGAAACTGTGTGTGATTCAACTCCGTTTAGGAAGTTTTATTGAACCCCAGATGGCCTTACAAGAAAAACACTCTGCTTTTGAGAAACAGGCACTCTTGCATTCTACTGTGTTTCCTATAGGAGCAGTACAGTGAGATAGCTCAGAACAAAAGAACTGTGCTTCCTACACGAACGGGGCATATCTAGTTCAACTCAGTATTAGAAACTAAGTAAAACAGGAGCTTCTCTTCATTCCAATACACTGTATTTGCTGGGAACAGACGCGAGTGCTATTTGCACTGTTTATGTCCAGAATAGCACAATAGTGGTGTTCTTACCCTGAATTAACACTTAATGCTAGTACTTGAAACTGTGTGTGATTCAACTCCGTTTAGGAAGTTGTATTGAACGCCAGTTGGCCTTACAAGAAAAACACTCTGCTTTTGAGAAACAGGCACTCTTGCATTCTACTGTGTTTCCTATAGGAGCAGTACAGTGAGCTAGCTCAGAACAAAAGAACTATGCTTCCTACACGAACGGGGCATATCTAGTTCAACTCAGTATTAGAAACTAAGTAAAACAGGAGCTTCTCTTCATTCCAATACACTATATTTGCTGGGAACAGACGCGAGTGCTATTTGCACTGTTTATGGCCAGAATAGCACAATAGTGGTGTTCTTACCCTGAATTAACACTTAATGCTAGAACTTGAAACTGTGTGTGATTCAACTCCGTTTAGGAAGTTGTATTGAACCCCAGTTGGCCTTACAAGAAAAACACTCTGCTTTTGAGAAACAGGCACTCTTGCATTCTACTGTGTTTCCTATAGGAGCAGTACAGTGAGCTAGCTCAGAACAAAAGAACTGTGCTTCCTACACGAACGGCGCCCATCTAGTTCAACTCAGTATTAGAAACTAAGTAAAACAGGAGCGTCTCTTCATTGCAATACACTGTATTTGCTGGGAACAGACGCGAGAGCTATTTGCACTGTTTATGGCCAGAATAGCACAATAGTGGTGTTCTTACCCTGAATTAACACTTAATGCTAGAATTTGAAACTGTGTGTGATTCAACTCCGTTTAGGAAGTTGTATTGAACCCCAGTTGGCCTTACAAGAAAAACACTCTGCTTTTGAGAAACAGGCACTCTTGCATTCTACTGTGTTTCCTATAGGAGCAGTACAGTGAGCTAGCTCAGAACAAAAGAACTGTGCTTCCTACACGAACGGGGCATATCTAGTTCAACTCAGTATTAGAAACTAAGTAAAACAGGAGCGTCTCTTCATTCCAATACACTGGATTTGCTGGGAACAGACACGAGTGCTATTTGCACTGTTTATGGCCAGAATAGCACAATAGTGGTGATCTTACCCTGAATTAACATTTAATGCTAGAATTTGAAACTGTGTGTGATTCAACTCCGTTTAGGAAGTTGTACTGAACCCTGTTGGCAATACAAGAAAAACACTCTGCTTTTGAGAAACAGGCACTCTTGCATTCTACTGTGTTTCCTATAGGGCCAGTACAGTGTGCTAGCTCAGAACAAAAGAACTGTGCTTCCTACACGAACGGGGCATATCTAGTTCAACTCAGTATTAGAAACTAAGAAAAACAGGAGCTTCTCTTCATTCCAATACACTGTATTTGCTGGGAAAAGACGCGAGTGCTATTTGCACTGTTTATGGCCAGAATAGCACAATAGTGGTGTTCTTACCCTGAATTAACACTTAATGCTAGAACTTGAAACTGTGTGTGATTCAACTCCGTTTAGGAAGTTGTATTGAACGCCAGTTGGCCTTACAAGAAAAACACTCTGCTTTTGAGAAACAGGCACTCTTGCATTCTACTGTGTTTCCTATAGGGCCAGTACAGTGTGCTAGCTCAGAACAAAAGAACTGTGCTTCCTACACGAACGGGGCATATCTAGTTCAACTCAGTATTAGAAACTAAGTAAAACAGGAGCATCTCTTCATTCCAATACACTGGATTTGCTGGGAACAGACGCGAGTGCTATTTGCACTGTTTATGGACAGAATAGCACAATAGCGGTGTTCTTACACTGAATTAACACTTAATGCTAGAACTTGAAACTGTGTGTGATTCAACTCCGTTTAGGAAGTTGTATTGAACCCCAGTTGGCCTTACAAGAAAAACACTCTGCTTTTGAGAAACAGGCACTCTTGCATTCTACTGTGTTTCCTATAGGAGCAGTACAGTGAGCTAGCTCAGAACAAAAGAACTGTGCTTCCTACACGAACGGGGCATATCTAGTTCAACTCAGTATTAGAAACTAAGTAAAACAGGAGCTTCTCTTCATTCCAATACACTATATTTGCTGGGAACAGACGCGAGTGCTATTTGCACTGTTTATGGTGAGAATAGCACAATAGTGGTGTTCTTACCCTGAATTAACACTTAATGCTAGAACTTGAAACTGTGTGTGATATAACTCCGTTTAGGAAGTTGTATTGAACGCCAGTTGGCCTTACAAGAAAAACACTATGCTTTTGAGAAACAGGCACTCTTGCATTCTACTGTGTTTCCTATAGGAGGAGTACAGTGAGCTAGCTCAGAACAAAAGAACTGTGCTTCCTACACAAACGGGGCATATCTAGTTCAACTCAGTATTAGAAACTAAGTAAAACAGGAGCATCTCTTCATTCCAATACACTGTATTTGCTGGGAACAGACGCGAGTGCTGTTTGCACTGTTTATGGCCAGAATAGCACAATAGTGGTGTTCTTACCCTGAATTAACACTTAATGCTAGAATTTGAAACTGTGTGTGATTCAACTCCGTTTAGGAAGTTGTATTGAACCCCAGTTGGCCTTACAAGAAAAACACTCTGCTTTTGAGAAACAGGCACTCTTGCATTCTACTGTGTTTCCTATAGGAGCAGTACAGTGAGCTAGCTCAGAACAAAAGAACTGTGCTTCCTACACAAACGTGGCATATCTAGTTCAACTCAGTATTAGAAACTAAGTAAAACAGGAGCGTCTCTTCATTCCAATACACTGGATTTGCTGGGAACAGACGCGAGTGCTATTTGCACTGTTTATGGCCAGAATAGCACAATAGTGGTGTTCTTACCCTGAAATAACACTTATTGCTAGAATTTGAAACTGTGTGTGATTCAACTCCGTTTAGGAAGTTGTATTGAACCCCAGTTGGCCTTACAAGAAAAACACTCTGCTTTTGAGAAACAGGCACTCTTGCATTCTACTGTGTTTCCTATAGGAGCAGTACAGTGAGCTAGCTCAGAACAAAATAACTGTGCTTCCTACACGAACGGGGCATATCTAGTTCAACTCAGTATTAGAAACTAAGTAAAACAAGAGCTTCTCTTCATTCCAATACACTGTATTTGCTGGGAACAGACACGAGTGCTATTTGCACTGTATACGGCCAGAAAAGCACAAGTGTGCTGTTCTTAGCCTGAATGAACACTTGCTGCTAGAACTTGAATCTCAACGTGATTCAACTCCGTTTAGGAAGTTTAATTGAACCCTAGTGTGCCATGCAAGAAAAACACTCTGTTTTAGAGAAAACAGCATTCTTTCACTCTACTGTGTTTCCTATAGGAGCAGTACAGTGAGCTAGCTCAGAACAAAAGAACTATGCTTCCTATACGAACGGGGCATATCTAGTTCAACTCAGTATTAGAAACTAAGTAAAACAGGAGCTTCTCTTCATTCCAATACACTATATTTGCTGGGAACAGACGCGAGTGCTATTTGCACTGTTTATGGCCAGAATAGCACAATAGTGGTGTTCTTACCCTGAATTAACACTTAATGCTAGAACTTGAAACTGTGTGTGATTCAACTCCGTTTAGGAAGTTGTATTGAACCCCAGTTGGCCTTACAAGAAAAACACTTTGCTTTTGAGAAACAGGCACTCTTGCATTCTACTGTGTTTCCTATAGGAGCAGTACAGTGAGCTAGCTCAGAACAAAAGAACTGTGCTTCCTACACGAACGGGGCATATCTAGTTCAACTCAGTATTAGAAACTAAGTAAAACAGGAGCGTCTCTTCATTGCAATACACTGTATTTACTGGGAACAGACGCGAGAGCTATTTGTACTGTTTATGGCCAGAATAGCACAATAGTGGTGTTCTTACCCTGAATTAACACTTAATGCTAGAATTTGAAACTGTGTGTGATTCAACTCCGTTTAGGAAGTTTTATTGAACCCCAGTTGGCCTTACAAGAAAAACACTCTGCTTTTGAGAAACAGGCACTCTTGCATTCTACTGTGTTTCCTATAGGAGCAGTACAGTGAGATAGCTCAGAACAAAAGAACTGTGCTTCCTACACGAACGGGGCATATCTAGTTCAACTCAGTATTAGAAACTAAGTAAAACAGGAGCTTCTCTTCATTCCAATACACTGTATTTGCTGGGAACAGACGCGAGTGCTATTTGCACTGTTTATGTTCAGAATAGCACAATAGTGGTGTTCTTACCCTGAATTAACACTTAATGCTAGTACTTGAAACTGTGTGTGATTCAACTCCGTTTAGGAAGTTGTATTGAACGCCAGTTGGCCTTACAAGAAAAACACTCTGCTTTTGAGAAACAGGCACTCTTGCATTCTACTGTGTTTCCTATAGGAGCAGTACAGTGAGCTAGCTCAGAACAAAAGAACTATGCTTCCTACACGAACGGGGCATATCTAGTTCAACTCAGTATTAGAAACTAAGTAAAACAGGAGCTTCTCTTCATTCCAATACACTATATTTGCTGGGAACAGACGCGAGTGCTATTTGCACTGTTTATGGCCAGAATAGCACAATAGTGGTGTTCTTACCCTGAATTAACACTTAATGCTAGAACTTGAAACTGTGTGTGATTCAACTCCGTTTAGGAAGTTGTATTGAACCCCAGTTGGCCTTACAAGGAAAACACTCTGCTTTTGAGAAACAGGCACTCTTGCATTCTACTGTGTTTCCTATAGGAGCAGTACAGTGAGCTAGCTCAGAACAAAAGAACTGTGCTTCCTACACGAACGGGGCCCATCTAGTTCAACTCAGTATTAGAAACTAAGTAAAACAGGAGCGTCTCTTCATTGCAATACACTGTATTTGCTGGGAACAGACGCGAGAGCTATTTGCACTGTTTATGTCCAGAATAGCACAATAGTGGTGTTCTTACCCTGAATTAACACTTAATGCTAGAATTTGAAACTGTGTGTGATTCAACTCCGTTTAGGAAGTTGTATTGAACCCCAGTTGGCCTTACAAGAAAAACACTCTGCTTTTGAGAAACAGGCACTCTTGCATTCTACTGTGTTTCCTATAGGAGCAGTACAGTGAGCTAGCTCAGAACAAAAGAACTGTGCTTCCTACACGAACGGGGCATATCTAGTTCAACTCAGTATTAGAAACTAAGTAAAACAGGAGCGTCTCTTCATTACAATACACTGGATTTGCTGGGAACAGACGCGAGTGCTATTTGCACTGTTTATGGCCAGAATAGCAACATAGTGGTGTTCTTACCCTGAATTAACATTTAATGCTAGAATTTGAAACTGTGTGTGATTCAACTCCGTTTAGGAAGTTGTACTGAACCCTGTTGGCAATACAAGAAAAACACTCTGCTTTTGAGAAACAGGCACTCTTGCATTCTACTGTGTTTCCTATAGGGCCAGTACAGTGTGCTAGCTCAGAACAAAAGAACTGTGCTTCCTACACGAACGGGGCATATCTAGTTCAACTCAGTATTAGAAACTAAGAAAAACAGGAGCTTCTCTTCATTCCAATACACTGTATATGCTGGGAACAGACGCGAGTGCTATTTGCACTGTTTATGGCCAGAATAGCACAATAGTGGTGTTCTTACCCTGAATTAACACTTAATGCTAGAACTTGAAACTGTGTGTGATTCAACTCCGTTTAGGAAGTTGTATTGAACGCCAGTTGGCCTTACAAGAAAAACACTCTGCTTTTGAGAAACAGGCACTCTTGCATTCTACTGTGTTTCCTATAGGGCCAGTACAGTGTGCTAGCTCAGAACAAAAGAACTGTGCTTCCTACACGAACGGGGCATATCTAGTTCAACTCAGTATTAGAAACTAAGTAAAACAGGAGCATCTCTTCATTCCAATACACTGGATTTGCTGGGAACAGACGCGAGTGCTATTTGCACTGTTTATGGACAGAATAGCACAATAGCGGTGTTCTTACACTGAATTAACACTTAATGCTAGAACTTGAAACTGTGTGTGATTCAACTCCGTTTAGGAAGTTGTATTGAACCCCAGTTGGCCTTACAAGAAAAACACTCTGCTTTTGAGAAACAGGCACTCTTGCATTCTACTGTGTTTCCTATAGGAGCAGTACAGTGAGCTAGCTCAGAACAAAAGAACTGTGCTTCCTACACGAACGGGGCATATCTAGTTCAACTCAGTATTAGAAACTAAGTAAAACAGGAGCTTCTCTTCATTCCAATACACTGTATTTGCTGGGAACAGACGCGAGTGCTATTTGCACTGTTTATGGCCAGAATAGCACAATAGTGGTGTTCTTACCCTGAATTAACACTTAATGCTAGAACTTGAAACTGTGTGTGATTCAACTCCGTTTAGGAAGTTGTATTGAACCCCAGTTGGCCTTACAAGAAAAACACTCTGCTTTTGAGAAACAGGCACTCTTGCATTCTACTGTGTTTCCTATAGGAGCAGTACAGTGAGCTAGCTCAGAACAAAAGAACTATGCTTCCTACACGAACGGGGCATATCTAGTTCAACTCAGTATTAGAAACTAAGTAAAACAGGAGCTTCTCTTCATTCCAATACACTATATTTGCTGGGAACAGACGCGAGTGCTATTTGCACTGTTTATGGCCAGAATAGCACAATAGTGGTGTTCTTACCCTGAATTAACACTTAATGCTAGAACTTGAAACTGTGTGTGATTCAACTCCGTTTAGGAAGTTGTATTGAACCCCAGTTGGCCTTACAAGAAAAACACTCTGCTTTTGAGAAACAGGCACTCTTGCATTCTACTGTGTTTCCTATAGGAGCAGTACAGTGAGCTAGCTCAGAACAAAAGAACTGTGCTTCCTACACGAACGGGGCATATCTAGTTCAACTCAGTATTAGAAACTAAGTAAAACAGGAGCGTCTCTTCATTGCAATACACTGTATTTGCTGGGAACAGACGCGAGAGCTATTTGCACTGTTTATGGCCAGAATAGCACAATAGTGGTGTTCTTTCCCTGAATTAACACTTAATGCTAGAATTTGAAACTGTGTGTGATTCAACTCCGTTTAGGAAGTTGTATTGAACCCCAGTTGGCCTTACAAGAAAAATACTCTGCTTTTGAGAAACAGGCACTCTTGCATTCTACTGTGTTTCCTATAGGGCCAGTACAGTGTGCTAGCTCAGAACAAAAGAACTGTGCTTCCTACACGAACGGGGCATATCTAGTTCAACTCAGTATTAGAAACTACGAAAAACAGGAGCTTCTCTTCATTCCAATACACTGTATTTGCTGGGAACAGACGCGAGTGCTATTTGCACTGTTTATGGCCAGAATAGCACAATAGTGGTGTTCTTACCCTGAATTAACACTTAATGCTAGAACTTGAAACTGTGTGTGATTCAACTCCGTTTAGGAAGTTGTATTGAACGCCAGTTGGCCTTACAAGAAAAACACTCTGCTTTTGAGAAACAGGCACTCTTGCATTCTACTGTGTTTCCTATAGGGCCAGTACAGTGTGCTAGCTCAGAACAAAAGAACTGTGCTTCCTACACGAACGGGGCATATCTAGTTCAACTCAGTATTAGAAACTAAGTAAAACAGGAGCGTCTCTTCATTCCAATACACTGGATTTGCTGGGAACAGACGCGAGTGCTATTTGCACTGTTTATGGACAGAATAGCACAATAGCGGTGTTCTTACCCTGAATTAACACTTAATGCTAGAACTTGAAACTGTGTGTGATTCAACTCCGTTTAGGAAGTTGTATTGAACCCCTGTTGGCCTTACAAGAAAAACACTCTGCTTTTGAGAAACAGGCACTCTTGCATTCTACTGTGTTTCCTATAGGAGCAGTACAGTGAGCTAGCTCAGAACAAAAGAACTGTGCTTCCTACACGAACGGGGCATATCTAGTTCAACTCAGTATTAGAAACTAAGTAAAACAGGAGCGTGTCTTCATTCCAATACACTGGATTTGCTGGGAACAGACGCGAGTGCTATTTGCACTGTTTATGGCCAGAATAGCACAATAGTGGTGTTCTTACCCTGAATTAACATTTAATGCTAGAATTTGAAACTGTGTGTGATTCAACTCCGTTTAGGAAGTTGTACTGAACCCTGTTGGCAATACAAGAAAAACACTCTGCTTTTGAGAAACAGGCACTCTTGCATTCTACTGTGTTTCCTATAGGGCCAGTACAGTGTGCTAGCTCAGAACAAAAGAACTGTGCTTCCTACACGAACGGGGCATATCTAGTTCAACTCAGTATTAGAAACTAAGAAAAACAGGAGCTTCTCTTCATTCCAATACACTGTATTTGCTGGGAACAGACGCGAGTGCTATTTGCACTGTTTATGGCCAGAATAGCACAATAGTGGTGTTCTTACCCTGAATTAACACTTAATGCTAGAACTTGAAACTGTGTGTGATTCAACTCCGTTTAGGAAGTTGTATTGAACGCCAGTTGGCCTTACAAGAAAAACACTCTGCTTTTGAGAAACAGGCACTCTTGCATTCTACTGTGTTTCCTATAGGAGCAGTACAGTGAGCTAGCTCAGAACAAAAAAACTGTGCTTCCTACACAAACGGGGCATATCTAGTTCTACTCAGTATTAGAAACTAAGTAAAACAGGAGCGTCTCTTCATTCCAATACACTGGATTTGCTGGGAACAGACGCGAGTGCTATTTGCACTGTTTATGGCCAGAATAGCACAATAGTGGTGTTCTTACCCTGAATTAACACTTAATGCTAGAACTTGGAACTGTGTGTGATTCAACTCCGTTTAGAAAGTTATATTGAACCCCAGTTGGCCTTACAAGAAAAACACTGAGCTTTTGAGAAACAGGCACTCTTGCATTCTACTGTGTTTCCTATAGGAGCAATACAGTGAGCTAGCTCAGAACAAAAGTACTGTGCTTCCTACACAAACGGGGCATATCTAGTTCAACTCAGTATTAGAAACTAAGTAAAACAGGAGCGTCTCTTCATTCCAATACACTGTATTTGCTGGGAACAGACACGAGTACTATTTGCACTGTTTATGGCCAGAATAGCACAATAGTGGTGTTCTTACACTGAATTAACACTTAATGCTAGAACTTGAAACTGTGTGTGATTCAACTCCGTTTAGGAAGTTGTATTGAACCCCAGTTGGCCTTACAAGAAAAACACTCTGCTTTTGAGAAACAGGCACTCTTGCATTCTACTGTGTTTCCTATAGGAGCAGTACAGTGAGCTAGCTCAGAACAAAAGAACTGTGCTTACTACACTAACGGGGCATATCTAGTTCAACTCAGTGTTAGAAACTACGTAAAACAGGAGCTTCTCTTCATTCCAATACACTGGATTTGCTGGGAACAGACGCGAGTGCTATTTGCACTGTTTATGGCCAGAATAGCACAATAGTGGTGTTCTTACTCTGAATTAACACTTAATGCTAGAACTTGAAACTGTGTGTGATTCAACTCCGTTTAGGAAGTTGTATTGAACCCCAGTTGGCCTTACAAGAAAAACACTCTGCTTTTGAGAAACAGGCACTCTTGCATTCTACTGTGTTTCCTATAGGAGCAGTACAGTGAGCTAGCTCAGAACAAAAGAACTGTGCTTCCTACACAAACGGGGCATATCTAGTTCAACTCAGTATTAGAAACTAAGTAAAACAGGAGCTTCTTTTCATTCCAATACACTGTATTTGCTGGGAACAGACGCGAGAGCTATTTGCACTGTTTATGGCCAGAATAGCACAATAGTGGTGTTCTTACCCTG
This sequence comes from Peromyscus maniculatus bairdii, assembly GCF_049852395.1. NCBI lineage: Eukaryota > Metazoa > Chordata > Mammalia > Rodentia > Cricetidae > Peromyscus > Peromyscus maniculatus. Next base: position 41,623,686 of record NC_134865.1, on the reverse strand, counting down.
AATTAACACTTAATGCTAGAATTTGAAACTGTGTGTGATTCAACTCCGTTTAGGAAGTTGTATTGAACCCCAGTTGGCCTTACAAGAAAAACACTCTGCTTTTGAGAAACAGGCACTCTTGCATTCTACTGTGTTTCCTATAGGAGCAGTACAGTGAGATAGCTCAGAACAAAAGAACTGTGCTTCCTACACAAACGTGGCATATCTAGTTCAACTCAGTATTAGAAACTAAGTAAAACAGGAGCGTCTCTTCATTCCAATACACTGGATTTGCTGGGAACAGACGCGAGTGCTATTTGCACTGTTTATAGCCAGAATAGCACAATAGTGGTGTTCTTACCCTGAATTAACATTTAATGCTAGAATTTGAAACTGTGTGTGATTCAACTCCGTTTAGGAAGTTGTACTGAACCCTGTTGGCAATACAAGAAAAACACTCTGCTTTTGAGAAACAGGCACTCTTGCATTCTACTGTGTTTCCTATAGGGCCAGTACAGTGAGCTAGCTCAGAACAAAAGAACTGTGCTTCCTACACGAACGGGGCATATCTAGTTCAACTCATTATTAGAAACTAAGAAAAACAGGAGCTTCTCTTCATTCCAATACACTGTATTTGCTGGGAACAGACGCGAGTGCTATTTGCACTGTTTATGGCCAGAATAGCACAATAGTGGTGTTCTTACCCTGAATTAACACTTAATGCTTGAACTTGAAACTGTGTGTGATACAACTCCGTTTAGGAAGTTGTATTGAACCCCAGTTGGCCTTACAAGAAAAACACTCTGCTTTTGAGAAACAGGCACTCTTGCATTCTACTGTGTTTCCTATAGGGCCAGTACAGTGTGCTAGCTCAGAACAAAAGAACTGTGCTTCCTACACGAACGGGGCATATCTAGTTCAACTCAGTATTAGAAACTAAGTAAAACAGGAGCGTCTCTTCATTCCAATACACTGGATTTGCTGGGAACAGACGCGAGTGCTATTTGCACTGTTTATGGACAGAATAGCACAATAGCGGTGTTCTTACCCTGAATTAACACTTAATGCTAGAACTTGAAACTGTGTGTGATTCAACTCCGTTTAGGAAGTTGTATTGAACCCCAGTTGGCCTTACAAGAAAAACACTCTGCTTTTGAGAAACAGGCACTCTTGCATTCTACTGTGTTTCCTATAGGAGCAGTACAGTGAGCTAGCTCAGAACAAAAGAACTGTGCTTCCTACACGAACGGGGCATATCTAGTTCAACTCAGTATTAGAAACTAAGTAAAACAGGAGCTTCTCTTCATTCCAATACACTATATTTGCTGGGAACAGACGCGAGTGCTATTTGCACTGTTTATGGCCAGAATAGCACAATAGTGGTGTTCTTACCCTGAATTAACACTTAATGCTACACCTTGAAACTGTGTGTGATTCAACTCCGTTTAGGAAGTTGTATTGAACCCCAGTTGGCCTTACAAGAAAAACACTCTGCTTTTGAGAAACAGACACTCTTGCATTCTACTGTGTTTCCTATAGCGCCAGTACAGTGAGCTAGCTCAGAACAAAAGAACTGTGCTTCCTACACGAACGGGGCATATGTAGTTCAACTCAGTATTAGAAACGAAGTTAAACAGGAGCTTCTCCTCATTCCAATACACTGTATTTGCTGGGAACAGACGCGAGTGCTATTTGCACTGTTTATGGCCAGAATAGCACAATAGTGGTGTTCTTACCCTGAATTAACACTTAATGCTAGAACTTGGAACTGTGTGTGATTCAACTCCGTTTAGGAAATTATATTGAACCCCAGTTGGCCATACAAGAAAAACACTGTGCTTTTGAGAAACAGGCACTCTTGCATTCTACTGTGTTTCCTATAGGAGCAGTACAGTGAGCTAGCTCAGAACAAAAGAACTGTGCTTCCTACACAAACGGGGCATATCTAGTTCAACTCAGTATTAGAAACTAAGTAAAACAGGAGCGTCTCTTCATTCCAATACACTGTATTTGCTGGGAACAGACACGAGTACTATTTGCACTGTTTATGGCCAGAATAGCACAATAGTGGTGTTCTTACCCTGAATTAACACTTGATGCTAGAACTTGAAACTGTGTGTGATTCAACTCCGTTTAGGAAGTTGTATTGAACCCCAGTTGGCCTTACAAGAAAAACACTCTGCTTTTGAGAAACAGGCACTCTTGCATTCTACTGTGTTTCCTATAGGAGCAGTACAGTGAGCTAGCTCAGAACAAAAGAACTGTGCTTCCTACACGAACGGGTTATATCTAGTTCAACTCAGTGTTAGAAACTAAGTAAAACAGGAGCTTCTCTTCATTCCAATACACTGGATTTGCTGGGAACAGACGCGAGTGCTATTTGCACTGTTTATGGCCAGAATAGCACAATAGTGGTGTTCTTACTATGAATTAACACTTAATGCTAGAACTTGAAACTGTGTGTGATTCAACTCCGTTTAGAAAGTTATATTGAACCCCAGTCTGCCATACATGAAAAACACTGAGCTTTTGAGAAACAGGCACTCTTGCATTCTACTGTGTTTCCTATAGGAGCAATACAGTGAGCTAGCTCAGAACAAAAGAACTGTGCTTCCTACACAAACGGGGCATATCTAGTTCAACTCAATATTAGAAACTAAGTAAAACAGGAGCGTCTCTTCATTCCAATACACTGTATTTGCTGGGAACAGACACGAGTACTATTTGCACTGTTTATGGCCAGAATAGCACAATAGTGGTGTTCTTACACTGAATTAACACTTAATGCTAGAACTTGAAACTGTGTGTGATTCAACTCCGTTTAGGAAGTTGTATTGAACCCCAGTTGGCCTTACAAGAAAAACACTCTGCTTTTGAGAAACAGGCACTCTTGCATTCTACTGTGTTTCCTATAGGAGCAGTACAGTGAGCTAGCTCAGAACAAAAGAACTGTGCTTACTACACGAACAGGGCATATCTAGTTCAACTCAGTGTTAGAAACTACGTAAAACAGGAGCTTCTCTTCATTCCAATACACTGGATTTGCTGGGAACAGACGCGAGTGCTATTTGCACTGTTTATGGCCAGAATAGCACAATAGTGGTGTTCTTACTCTGAATTAACACTTAATGCTAGAACTTGAAACTGTGTGTGATTCAACTCCGTTTAGGAAGTTGTATTTAACCCCAGTTGGCCTTACAAGAAAAACACTCTGCTTTTGAGAAACAGGCACTCTTGCATTCTACTGTGTTTCCTATAGGAGCAGTACAGTGAGCTAGCTCAGAACAAAAGAACTGTGCTTCCTACACAAACGGGGCATATCTAGTTCAACTCAGTATTAGAAACTAAGTAAAACAGGAGCTTCTCTTCATTCCAATACACTGTATTTGCTGGGAACAGACGCGAGAGCTATTTGCACTGTTTATGGCCAGAATAGCACAATAGTGGTGTTCTTACCCTGAATTAACACTTAATGCTAGAATTTGAAACTGTGTGTGATTCAACTCCGTTTAGGAAGTTGTATTGAACCCCAGTTGGCCATACAAGAAAAACACTCTGCTTTTGAGAAACAGACACTCTTGCATTCTACTGTGTTTCCCATAGGGCCAGTACAGTGAGCTAGCTCAGAACAAAAGAACTGTGCTTCCTACACGAACGGGGCATATCTAGTTCAACTCAGTATTAGAAACTAAGTAAAACAGGAGCGTCTCTTCATTGCAATACACTGTATTTGCTGGGAACAGACGCGAGAGCTATTTGCACTGTTTATGGCCAGAATAGCACAATAGTGGTGTTCTTACCCTGAATTAACACTTAATGCTAGAATTTGAAACTGTGTGTGATTCAACTCCGTTTAGGAAGTTGTATTGAACCCCAGTTGGCCTTACAAGAAAAACACTCTGCTTTTGAGAAACAGGCACTCTTGCATTCTACTGTGTTTCCTATAGGAGCAGTACAGTGAGCTAGCTCAGAACAAAAGAACTGTGCTTCCTACACAAATGGGGCATATCTAGTTCAACTCAGTATTAGAAACTAAGTAAAACAGGAGCGTCTCTTCATTCCAATACACTGGATTTGCTGGGAACAGACGCGAGTGCTATTTGCACTGTTTATAGCCAGAATAGCACAATAGTGGTGTTCTTACCCTGAATTAACATTTAATGCTAGAATTTGAAACTGTGTGTGATTCAACTCCGTTTAGGAAGTTGTACTGAACCCTGTTGGCAATACAAGAAAAACACTCTGCTTTTGAGAAACAGGCACTCTTGCATTCTACTGTGTTTCCTATAGGGCCAGTAGAGTGTGCTATCTCAGAACAAAAGAACTGTGCTTCCTACACGAACGGGGCATATCTAGTTCAACTCATTATTAGAAACTAAGAAAAACAGGAGCTTCTCTTCATTCCAATACACTGTATTTGCTGGGAACAGACGCGAGTGCTATTTGCACTGTTTATGGCCAGAATAGCACAATAGTGGTGTTCTTACCCTGAATTAACACTTAATGCTAGAACTTGAAACTGTGTGTGATTCAACTCCGTTTAGGAAGTTGTATTGAACCCCAGTTGGCCTTACAAGAAAAACACTCTGCTTTTGAGAAACAGGCACTCTTGCATTCTACTGTGTTTCCTATAGGAGCAGTACAGTGAGCTAGCTCAGAACAAAAGAACTGTGCTTCCTACACAAACGGGGCATATCTAGTTCAACTCAGTATTAGAAACTAAGTAAAACAGGAACGTCTCTTTATTCCAATACACTGTATTTGCTGGGAACAGACGCGAGTGCTATTTGCACTGTTTATGGCCAGAATAGCACAATAGTGGTGTTCTTACCCTGAATTAACACTTAATGCTAGAACTTGAAACTGTGTGTGATTCAACTCCGTTTAGGAAGTTGTATTGAACCCCAGTTGGCCTTACAAGAAAAACACTCTGCTTTTGAGAAACAGGCACTCTTGCATTCTACTGTGTTTCCTATAGGAGCAGTACAGTGAGCTAGCTCAGAACAAAAGAACTGTGCTTCCTACACGAACGGGGCATATCTAGTTCAACTCAGTATTAGAAACTAAGTAAAACAGGAGCGTCTCTTCATTCCAATACACTGGATTTGCTGGGAACAGACGCGAGTGCTATTTGCACTGTTTATGGACAGAATAGCACAATAGCGGTGTTCTTACCCTGAATTAACACTTAATGCTAGAACTTGAAACTGTGTGTGATTCAACTCCGTTTAGGAAGTTGTATTGAACCCCAGTTGGCCTTACAAGAAAAACACTCTGCTTTTGAGAAACAGGCACTCTTGCATTCTACTGTGTTTCCTATAGGAGCAGTACAGTGAGCTAGCTCAGAACAAAAGAACTGTGCTTCCTACACAAACGGGGCATATCTAGTTCAACTCAGTATTAGAAACTAAGTAAAACAGGAGCGTCTCTTCATTCCAATACACTGGATTTGCTGGGAACAGACGCGAGTGCTATTTGCACTGTTTATGACCAGAATAGCACAATAGTTGTGTTCTTACCCTGAATTAACATTTAATGCTAGAATTTGAAACTGTGTGTGATTCAACTCCGTTTAGGAAGTTGTACTGAACCCTGTTGGCAATACAAGAAAAACACTCTGCTTTTGAGAAACAGGCACTCTTGCATTCTACTGTGTTTCCTATAGGGCCAGTACAGTGTGCTAGCTCAGAGCAAAAGAACTGTGCTTCCTACACGAACGGGGCATATCTAGTTCAACTCAGTATTAGAAACTAAGAAAAACAGGAGCTTCTCTTCATTCCAATACACTATATTTGCTGGGAACAGACGCGAGTGCTAGTTGCACTGTTTATGGCCAGAATAGCACAATAGTGGTGTTCTTACCCTGAATTAACACTTAATGCTACAACTTGAAACTGTGTGTGATTCAACTCCGTTTAGGAAGTTGTATTGAACCCCAGTTGGCCTTAAGAAAAACACTCTACTTTTGAGAAACAGACACTCTTGCATTCTACTGTTTTTCCTATAGCGCCAGTACAGTGAGCTAGCTCAGAACAAAAGAACTGTGCTTCCTACACGAATGGGGCATATGTAGTTCAACTCAGTATTAGAAACGAAGTTAAACAGGAGCTTCTCCTCATTCCAATACACTGTATTTGCTGGGAACAGACGCAAGTGCTATTTGCACTGTTTATGGCCAGAATAGCACAATAGTGGTGTTCTTACCCTGAATTAACACTTAATGCTAGAACTTAGAACTGTGTGTGATTCAACTCCGTTTAGAAAGTTATATTGAACCCCAGTTGTCCATACAAGAAAAACACTGAGCTTTTGAGAAACAGGCACTCTTGCATTCTACTGTGTTTCCTATAGGAGCAGTACAGTGAGCTAGCTCAGAACAAAAGAACTGTGCTTCCTACACAAACGGGGCATATCTAGTTCAACTCAGTATTAGAAACTAAGTAAAACAGGAGCGTCTCTTCATTCCAATACACTGTATTTGCTGGGAACAGACACGAGTACTATTTGCACTGTTTATGGCCAGAATAGCACAATAGTGGTGTTCTTACACTGAATTAACACTTAATGCTAGAACTTGAAACTGTGTGTGATTCAACTCCGTTTAGGAAGTTGTATTGAACCCCTGTTGGCCTTACAAGAAAAACACTCTGCTTTTGAGAAACAGGCACTCTTGCATTCTACTGTGTTTCCTATAGGAGCAGTACAGTGAGCTAGCTCAGAACAAAAGAACTGTGCTTACTACACGAACGGGGCATATCTAGTTCAACTCAGTGTTAGAAACTACGTAAAACAGGAGCTTCTCTTCATTCCAATACACTGTATTTGCTGGGAACAGACGCGAGTGCTATTTGCACTGTTTATGGCCAGAATAGCACAATAGTGGTGTTCTTACTCTGAATTAACACTTAATGCTAGAACTTGAAACTGTGTGTGATTCAACTCCGTTTAGGAAGTTGTATTGAACCCCAGTTGGCCTTACAAGAAAAACACTCTGCTTTTGAGAAACAGGCACTCTTGCATTCTACTGTGTTTCCTATAGGAGCAGTACAGTGAGCTAGCTCAGAACAAAAGAACTGTGCTTCCTACACAAACGGGGCATATCTAGTTCAACTCAGTATTAGAAACTAAGTAAAACAGGAGCGTCTCTTCATTCCAATACACTGGATTTGCTGGGAACAGACGCGAGTGCTATTTGCACTGTTTATAGCCAGAATAGCACAATAGTGGTGTTCTTACCCTGAATTAACATTTAATGCTAGAATTTGAAACTGTGTGTGATTCAACTCCGTTTAGGAAGTTGTACTGAACCCTGTTGGCAATACAAGAAAAACACTCTGCTTTTGAGAAACAGGCACTCTTGCATTCTACTGTGTTTCCTATAGGGCCAGTACAGTGTGCTATCTCAGAACAAAAGAACTGTGCTTCCTACACGATCGGGGCATATCTAGTTCAACTCATTATTAGAAACTAAGAAAAACAGGAGCTTCTCTTCATTCCAATACACTGTATTTGCTGGGAACAGACGCGAGTGCTATTTGCACTGTTTATGGCCAGAATAGCACAATAGTGGTGTTCTTACCCTGAATTAACACTTAATGCTACAACTTGAAACTGTGTGTGATTCAACTCCGTTTAGGAAGTTGTATTGAACCCCAGTTGGCCTTACAAGAAAAACACTCTGCTTTTGAGAAACAGACACTCTTGCATTCTACTGTGTTTCCTATAGCGCCAGTACAGTGAGCTAGCTCAGAACAAAAGAACTGTGCTTCCTACACGAACGGGGCATATGTAGTTCAACTCAGTATTAGAAACGAAGTTAAACAGGAGCTTCTCCTCATTCCAATACACTGTATTTGCTGGGAACAGACGCGAGTGCTATTTGCACTGTTTATGGCCAGAATAGCACAATAGTGGTGTTCTTACCCTGAATTAACACTTAATGCTAGAACTTGGAACTGTGTGTGATTCAACTCCGTTTAGGAAGTTATATTGAACCCCAGTTGGCCATACAAGAAAAACACTGTGCTTTTGAGAAACAGGCACTCTTGCATTCTACTGTGTTTCCTATAGGAGCAGTACAGTGAGCTAGCTCAGAACAAAAGAACTGTGCTTCCTACACAAACGGGGCATATCTAGTTCAACTCAGTATTAGAAACTAAGTAAAACAGGAGCGTCTCTTCATTCCAATACACTGTATTTGCTGGGAACAGACACGAGTACTATTTGCACTGTTTATGGCCAGAATAGCACAATAGTGGTGTTCTTACCCTGAATTAACACTTAATGCTAGAACTTGAAACTGTGTGTGATTCAACTCCGTTTAGGAAGTTGTATTGAACCCCAGTTGGCCTTACAAGAAAAACACTCTGCTTTTGAGAAACAGGCACTCTTGCATTCTACTGTGTTTCCTATAGGAGCAGTACAGTGAGCTAGCTCAGAACAAAAGAACTGTGCTTCCTACACGAACGGGTTATATCTAGTTCAACTCAGTGTTAGAAACTAAGTAAAACAGGAGCTTCTCTTCATTCCAATACACTGGATTTGCTGGGAACAGACGCGAGTGCTATTTGCACTGTTTATGGCCAGAATAGCACAATAGTGGTGTTCTTACTATGAATTAACACTTAATGCTAGAACTTGAAACTGTGTGTGATTCAACTCCGTTTAGGAAGTTGTATTGAACCCCAGTTGGCCTTACAAGAAAAACACTATGCTTTTGAGAAACAGGCACTCTTGCATTCTACTGTGTTTCCTATAGGAGCAGTACAGTGAGCTAGCTCAGAACAAAAGAACTGTGCTTCCTACACAAACGGGGCATATCTAGTTCAACTCATTATTAGAAACTAAGTAAAACAGGAGCGTCACTTCATTCCAATACACTGTATTTGCTGGGAACAGACGCGAGTGCTATTTGCACTGTTTATGGCCAGAATAGCACAATAGTGGTGTTCTTACCCTGAATTAACACTTAATGCTAGAATTTGAAACTGTGTGTGATTCAACTCCGTTTAGGAAGTTGTATTGAACCCCAGTTGGCCATACAAGAAAAACACTCTGCTTTTGAGAAACAGGCACTCTTGCATTCTACTGTGTTTCCTATAGGAGCAGTACAGTGAGCTAGCTCAGAACAAAAGAACTGTGCTTCCTACACGAACGGGGCATATCTAGTTCAACTCAGTATTAGAAACTAAGTAAAACAGGAGCTTCTCTTCATTCCAATACACTGGATTTGCTGGGAACAGACGCGAGTGCTATTTGCACTGTTTATGGCCAGAATAGCACAATAGTGGTGTTCTTACCCTGAATTAACACTTAATGCTAGAACTTGAAACTGTGTGTGATTCAACTCCTTTTAGGAAGTTGTATTGAACCCCAGTTGGCCTTACAAGAAAAACACTCTGCTTTTGAGAAACAGGCACTCTTGCATTCTACTGTGTTTCCTATAGGAGCAGTACAGTGAGCTAGCTCAGAACAAAAGAACTGTGCTTCCTACACAAACGGGGCATATCTAGTTCAACTCAGTATTAGAAACTAAGTAAAACAGGAGCGTCACTTCATTCCAATACACTGTATTTGCTGGGAACAGACGCGAGTGCTATTTGCACTGTTTATGGCCAGAATAGCACAATAGTGGTGTTCTTACCCTGAATTAACACTTAATGCTAGAATTTGAAACTGGGTGTGATTCAACTCCGTTTAGGAAGTTGTATTGAACCCCAGTTGGCCATACAAGAAAAACACTCTGCTTTTGACAAACAGGCACTCTTGCATTCTACTGTGTTTCCTATAGGAGCAGTACAGTGAGCTAGCTCAGAACAAAAGAACTGTGCTTCCTACACAAACGGGGCATATCTAGTTCAACTCAGTATTAGAAACTAAGTAAAACAGGAGCGTCTCTTCATTCCAATACACTGGATTTGCTGGGAACAGACGCGAGTGCTATTTGCACTGTTTATAGCCAGAATAGCACAATAGTGGTGTTCTTACCCTGAATTAACATTTAATGCTAGAATTTGAAACTGTGTGTGATTCAACTCCGTTTAGGAAGTTGTACTGAACCCTGTTGGCAATACAAGAAAAACACTCTGCTTTTGAGAAACAGGCACTCTTGCATTCTACTGTGTTTCCTATAGGGCCAGTACAGTGTGCTATCTCAGAACAAAAGAACTGTGCTTCCTACACGATCGGGGCATATCTAGTTCAACTCATTATTAGAAACTAAGAAAAACAGGAGCTTCTCTTCATTCCAATACACTGTATTTGCTGGGAACAGACGCGAGTGCTATTTGCACTGTTTATGGCCAGAATAGCACAATAGTGGTGTTCTTACCCTGAATTAACACTTAATGCTACAACTTGAAACTGTGTGTGATTCAACTCCGTTTAGGAAGTTGTATTGAACCCCAGTTGGCCTTACAAGAAAAACACTCTGCTTTTGAGAAACAGACACTCTTGCATTCTACTGTGTTTCCTATAGCGCCAGTACAGTGAGCTAGCTCAGAACAAAAGAACTGTGCTTCCTACACGAACGGGGCATATGTAGTTCAACTCAGTATTAGAAACGAAGTTAAACAGGAGCTTCTCCTCATTCCAATACACTGTATTTGCTGGGAACAGACGCGAGTGCTATTTGCACTGTTTATGGCCAGAATAGCACAATAGTGGTGTTCTTACCCTGAATTAACACTTAATGCTAGAACTTGGAACTGTGTGTGATTCAACTCCGTTTAGGAAGTTATATTGAACCCCAGTTGGCCATACAAGAAAAACACTGTGCTTTTGAGAAACAGGCACTCTTGCATTCTACTGTGTTTCCTATAGGAGCAGTACAGTGAGCTAGCTCAGAACAAAAGAACTGTGCTTCCTACACAAACGGGGCATATCTAGTTCAACTCAGTATTAGAAACTAAGTAAAACAGGAGCGTCTCTTCATTCCAATACACTGTATTTGCTGGGAACAGACACGAGTACTATTTGCACTGTTTATGGCCAGAATAGCACAATAGTGGTGTTCTTACCCTGAATTAACACTTAATGCTAGAACTTGAAACTGTGTGTGATTCAACTCCGTTTAGGAAGTTGTATTGAACCCCAGTTGGCCTTACAAGAAAAACACTCTGCTTTTGAGAAACAGGCACTCTTGCATTCTACTGTGTTTCCTATAGGAGCAGTACAGTGAGCTAGCTCAGAACAAAAGAACTGTGCTTCCTACACGAACGGGTTATATCTAGTTCAACTCAGTGTTAGAAACTAAGTAAAACAGGAGCTTCTCTTCATTCCAATACACTGGATTTGCTGGGAACAGACGCGAGTGCTATTTGCACTGTTTATGGCCAGAATAGCACAATAGTGGTGTTCTTACTATGAATTAACACTTAATGCTAGAACTTGAAACTGTGTGTGATTCAACTCCGTTTAGGAAGTTGTATTGAACCCCAGTTGGCCTTACAAGAAAAACACTATGCTTTTGAGAAACAGGCACTCTTGCATTCTACTGTGTTTCCTATAGGAGCAGTACAGTGAGCTAGCTCAGAACAAAAGAACTGTGCTTCCTACACAAACGGGGCATATCTAGTTCAACTCATTATTAGAAACTAAGTAAAACAGGAGCGTCACTTCATTCCAATACACTGTATTTGCTGGGAACAGACGCGAGTGCTATTTGCACTGTTTATGGCCAGAATAGCACAATAGTGGTGTTCTTACCCTGAATTAACACTTAATGCTAGAATTTGAAACTGTGTGTGATTCAACTCCGTTTAGGAAGTTGTATTGAACCCCAGTTGGCCATACAAGAAAAACACTCTGCTTTTGAGAAACAGGCACTCTTGCATTCTACTGTGTTTCCTATAGGAGCAGTACAGTGAGCTAGCTCAGAACAAAAGAACTGTGCTTCCTACACGAACGGGGCATATCTAGTTCAACTCAGTATTAGAAACTAAGTAAAACAGGAGCTTCTCTTCATTCCAATACACTGGATTTGCTGGGAACAGACGCGAGTGCTATTTGCACTGTTTATGGCCAGAATAGCACAATAGTGGTGTTCTTACCCTGAATTAACACTTAATGCTAGAACTTGAAACTGTGTGTGATTCAACTCCTTTTAGGAAGTTGTATTGAACCCCAGTTGGCCTTACAAGAAAAACACTCTGCTTTTGAGAAACAGGCACTCTTGCATTCTACTGTGTTTCCTATAGGAGCAGTACAGTGAGCTAGCTCAGAACAAAAGAACTGTGCTTCCTACACAAACGGGGCATATCTAGTTCAACTCAGTATTAGAAACTAAGTAAAACAGGAGCGTCACTTCATTCCAATACACTGTATTTGCTGGGAACAGACGCGAGTGCTATTTGCACTGTTTATGGCCAGAATAGCACAATAGTGGTGTTCTTACCCTGAATTAACACTTAATGCTAGAATTTGAAACTGGGTGTGATTCAACTCCGTTTAGGAAGTTGTATTGAACCCCAGTTGGCCATACAAGAAAAACACTCTGCTTTTGACAAACAGGCACTCTTGCATTCTACTGTGTTTCCTATAGGAGCAGTACAGTGAGCTAGCTCAGAACAAAAGAACTGTGCTTCCTACACAAACGGGGCATATCTAGTTCAACTCAGTATTAGAAACTAAGTAAAACAGGAGCTTCTCTTCATTCCAATACACTGTATTTGCTGGGAACAGACGGGAGTGCTATTTGCACTGTTTATGGCCAGAATAGCACAATAGTGGTGTTCTTACCCTGAATTAACACTTAATGCTAGAACTTAAAACTGTGTGTGATTCAACTCCGTTTAGGAAGTTGTATTGAACCCCAGTTGGCCTTACAAGAAAAACACTCTGCTTTTGAGAAACAGACACTCTTGCATTCTACTGTGTTTCCTATAGCCCCAGTACAGTGAGCTAGCTCAGAACAAAAGAACTGTGCTTCCTACACGAACGTGGCATATGTAGTTCGACTCAGTATTAGAAACGAAGTAAAACAGGAGCTCCTCCTCATTCCAATACACTGTATTTGCTGGGAACAGACGCGAGTGCTATTTGCACTGTTTATGGCCAGAATAGCACAATAGTGGTGTTCTTACCCTGAATTAACACTTAATGCTAGAACTTGAAACTGTGTGTGATTCAACTCCGTTTAGGAAGTTGTATTGAACCCCAGTTGGCCTTACAAGAAAAACACTCTGCTTTTGAGAAACAGACACTCTTGCATTCTACTGTGTTTCCTATAGCGCCAGTACAGTGAGCTAGCTCAGAACAAAAGAACTGTGCTTCCTACACGAACGGGGCATATGTAGTTCAACTCAGTATTAGAAACGAAGTAAAACAGGAGCTTCTCCTCATTCCAATACACTGTATTTCCTGGGAACAGACGTGAGTGCTATTTACACTGTTTATGGCCAGAATAGCACAATAGTGGTGTTTTTACCCTGAATTAACACTTAATGCTAGAACTTGGAACTGTGTGTGATTCAACTCCGTTTAGGAAGTTGTATTGAACCCCAGTTGGCCATACAAGAAAAACACTCTGCTTTTGAGAAACAGGCACTCTTGCATTCTACTGTGTTTCCTATAGGAGCAGTACAGTGAGCTAGCTCAGAACAAAAGAACTGTGCTTCCTACACGAACGGGGCATATCTAGTTCAACTCAGTGTTAGAAACTAAGTAAAACAGGAGCTTCTCTTCATTCCAATACACTGGATTTGCTGGGAACAGACGCGAGTGCTATTTGCACTGTTTATGGCCAGAATAGCACAATAGTGGTGTTCTTACTCTGAATTAACACTTAATGCTAGAACTTGAAACTGTGTGTGATTCAACTCCGTTTAGGAAGTTGTATTGAACCCCAGTTGGCCTTACAAGAAAAACACTCTGCTTTTGAGAAACAGGCACTCTTGCATTCTACTGTGTTTCCTATAGGAGCAGTACAGTGAGCTAGCTCAGAACAAAAGAACTGTGCTTCCTACACAAACGGGGCATATCTAGTTCAACTCAGTATTAGAAACTAAGTAAAACAGGAGCGTCACTTCATTCCAATACACTGTATTTGCTGGGAACAGACACGAGTGCTATTTGCACTGTTTATGGCCAGAATAGCACAATAGTGGTGTTCTTACCCTGAATTAACACTTAATGCTAGAATTTGAAACTGTGTGTGATTCAACTCCGTTTAGGAAGTTGTATTGAACCCCAGTTGGCCATACAAGAAAAACACTCTGCTTTTGAGAAACAGGCACTCTTGCATTCTACTGTGTTTCCTATAGGAGCAGTACAGTGAGCTAGCTCAGAACAAAAGAACTGTGCTTCCTACACGAACGGGGCATATCTAGTTCAACTCAGTGTTAGAAACTAAGTAAAACAGGAGCTTCTCTTCATTCCAATACACTGGATTTGCTGGGAACAGACGCGAGTGCTATTTGCACTGTTTATGGCCAGAATAGCACAATAGTGGTGTTCTTACTCTGAATTAACACTTAATGCTAGAACTTGAAACTGTGTGTGATTCAACTCCGTTTAGGAAGTTGTATTGAACCCCAGTTGGCCTTACAAGAAAAACACTCTGCTTTTGAGAAACAGGCACTCTTGCATTCTACTGTGTTTCCTATAGGAGCAGTACAGTGAGCTAGCTCAGAACAAAAGAACTGTGCTTCCTACACAAACGGGGCATATCTAGTTCAACTCAGTATTAGAAACTAAGTAAAACAGGAGCGTCACTTCATTCCAATACACTGTATTTGCTGGGAACAGACACGAGTGCTATTTGCACTGTTTATGGCCAGAATAGCACAATAGTGGTGTTCTTACCCTGAATTAACACTTAATGCTAGAATTTGAAACTGTGTGTGATTCAACTCCGTTTAGGAAGTTGTATTGAACCCCAGTTGGCCATACAAGAAAAACACTCTGCTTTTGAGAAACAGGCACTCTTGCATTCTACTGTGTTTCCTATAGGAGCAGTACAGTGAGCTAGCTCAGAACAAAAGAACTGTGCTTCCTACACGAACGGGGCATATCTAGTTCAACTCAGTATTAGAAACTAAGTAAAACAGGAGCTTCTCTTCATTCCAATACACTGGATTTGCTGGGAACAGACGCGAGTGCTATTTGCACTGTTTATGTCCAGAAGAGCACAATAGTGGTGTTCTTACCCTGAATTAACACTTAATGCTAGAACTTGAGACTGTGTGTGATTCAACTCCGTTTAGGAAGTTGTATTGAACCCCAGTTGGCCTTACAAGAAAAACACTCTGCTTTTGAGAAACAGGCACTCTTGCATTCTACTGTGTTTCCTATAGGAGCAGTACAGTGAGCTAGCTCAGAACAAAAGAACTGTGCTTCCTACACGAACGGGGCATATCTAGTTCAACTCAGTATTAGAAACTAAGTAAAACAGGAGCTTCTCTTCATTCCAATACACTGTATTTGCTGGGAACAGACGGGTGTGCTATTTGCACTGTTTATGGCCAGAATAGCACAATAGTGGTGTTCTTACCCTGAATTAACACTTAATGCTAGAACTTAAAACTGTGTGTGATTCAACTCCGTTTAGGAAGTTGTATTGAACCCCAGTTGGCCTTACAAGAAAAACACTCTGCTTTTGAGAAACAGACACTCTTGCATTCTACTGTGTTTCCTATAGCCCCAGTACAGTGAGCTAGCTCAGAACAAAAGAACTGTGCTTCCTACACGAACAGGGCAAATGTAGTTCAACTCAGTGTTAGAAACGAAGTAAAACAGGAGCTTCTCCTCATTCCAATACACTGTATTTGCTGGGAACAGACGCGAGTGCTATTTGCACTGTTTATGGCCAGAATAGCACAATAGTGGTGTTCTTACCCTGAATTAACACTTAATGTTAGAACTTGAAACTGTGTGTGATTCAACTCCGTTTAGGAAGTTGTATTGAACCCCAGTTGGCCTTACAAGAAAAACACTCTGCTTTTGAGAAACAGACACTCTTGCATTCTACTGTGTTTCCTATAGCGCCAGTACAGTGAGCTAGCTCAGAACAAAAGAACTGTGCTTCCTACACGAACGGGGCATATGTAGTTCAACTCAATATTAGAAACGAAGTAAAACAGGAGCTTCTCCTCATTCCAATACACTGTATTTGCTGGGAACAGACACGAGTGCTATTTACACTGTTTATGGCCAGAATAGCACAATAGTGGTGTTCTTACCCTGAATTAACACTTAATGCTAGAACTTGGAACTGTGTGTGATTCAACTCCGTTTAGGAAGTTGTATTGAACCCCAGTTGGCCTTACAAGAAAAACACTCTGCTTTTGAGAAACAGGCACTCTTGCATTCTACTGTGTTTCCTATAGGAGCAGTACAGTGAGCTAGCTCAGAACAAAAGAACTGTGCTTCCTACACGAACGGGGCATATCTAGTTCAACTCAGTATTAGAAACTAAGTAAAACAGGAGCTTCTCTTCATTCCAATACACTGGATTTGCTGGGAACAGACGCGAGTGCTATTTGCACTGTTTATGGACAGAATAGCACAATAGCGGTATTCTTACCCTGAATTAACACTTAATGCTAGAACTTGAAACTGTGTGTGATTCAACTCCGTTTAGGAAGTTGTATTGAACCCCAGTTGGCCTTACAAGAAAAACACTCTGCTTTTGAGAAACAGGCGCTCTTGCATTCTACTGTGTTTCCTATAGGAGCAGTACAGTGAGCTAGATCAGAACAAAAGAACTGTGCTTCCTACACAAACGGGGCATATCTAGTTCAACTCAGTATTAGAAACTAAGTAAAACAGGAACGTCTCTTCATTCCAATACACTGTATTTGCTGGGAACAGACGCGAGTGCTATTTGCACTGTTTATGGCCAGAATAGCACAATAGTGGTGTTCTTACCCTGAATTAACACTTAATGCTAGAATTTGAAACTGTGTGTGATTCAACTCCGTTTAGGAAGTTGTATTGAACCCCAGTTGGCCATATAAGAAAAACACTCTGCTTTTGACAAACAGACACTCTTGCATTCTACTGTGTTTCCTATAGTGCCAGTACAGTGAGCTAGCTCAGAACAAAAGAACTGTGCTTCCTACACGAACGGGGCATATCTAGTTCAACTCAGTATTAGAAACTAAGTAAAACAGGAGCGTCTCTTCATTGCAATACACTGTATTTGCTGGGAACAGACGCGAGAGCTATTTGCACTGTTTATGCCCAGAATAGCACAATAGTGGTGTTCTTACCCTGAATTAACACTTAATGCTAGAATTTGAAACTGTGTGTGATTCAACTCCGTTTAGGAAGTTGTATTGAACCCCAGTTGGCCTTACAAGAAAAACACTCTGCTTTTGACAAACAGGCACTCATGCATTCTACTGTGTTTCCTATGGGAGCAGTACAGTGAGCTAGCTCAGAACAAAAGAACTGTGCTTCCTACACGAACGGGGCATATCTAGTTCAACTCAGTATTAGAAACTAAGTAAAACAGGAGCTTCTCTTCATTCCAATACACTGGATTTCCTGGGAACAAACGCGAGTGCTATTTGCACTGTTTATGGCCAGAATAGCACAATAGTGGTGTTCTTACCCTGAATTAACACTTAATGCTAGAATTTGAAACTGTGTGTGATTCAAATCCGTTTAGGAAGTTGTATTGAACCCTGTTGGAAATACAAGAAAAACACTCTGCTTTTGAGAAACAGGCACTCTTGCATTCTACTCTGTTTCCTATAGGGCCAGTACAGTGTGCTAGCTCAGAACAAAAGAACTGTGCTTCCTACACGAACGGGGCATATCTAGTTCAACTCAGTATTAGAAACGAAGTAAAACAGGAGCTTCTCTTCATTCCAATACACTGTATTTGCTGGGAACAGACGCGAGAGCTATTTGCACTGTTTATGGCCAGAATAGCACAATAGTGGTGTTCTTACCCTGAATTAACACTTAATGCTAGAATTTGAAACTGTGTGTGATTCAACTCCGTTTAGGAAGTTGTATTGAACCCCAGTTGGCCTTACAAGAAAAACACTCTGCTTTTGAGAAACAGGCACTCTTGCATTCTACTGTGTTTCCTATAGGAGCAGTACAGTGAGCTAGCTCAGAACAAAAGAACTGTGCTTCCTACACGAACGGGGCTTATCTAGTTCAACTCAGTATTAGAAACTAAGTAAAACAGGAGCTTCTCTTCATTCCAATACACTGGATTTGCTGGGAACAGACGCGAGTGCTATTTGCACTGTTTATGGACAGAATAGCACAATAGCGGTATTCTTACCCTGAATTAACACTTAATGCTAGAACTTGAAACTGTGTGTGATTCAACTCCGTTTAGGAAGTTGTATTGAACCCCAGTTGGCCTTACAAGAAAAACACTCTGCTTTTGAGAAACAGGCGCTCTTGCATTCTACTGTGTTTCCTATAGGAGCAGTACAGTGAGCTAGCTCAGAACAAAAGAACTGTGCTTCCTACACAAACGGGGCATATCTAGTTCAACTCAGTATTAGAAACTAAGTAAAACAGGAACGTCTCTTCATTCCAATACACTGTATTTGCTGGGAACAGACGCGAGTGCTATTTGCACTGTTTATGGCCAGAATAGCACAATAGTGGTGTTCTTACCCTGAATTAACACTTAATGCTAGAATTTGAAACTGTGTGTGATTCAACTCCGTTTAGGAAGTTGTATTGAACCCCAGTTGGCCATATAAGAAAAACACTCTGCTTTTGACAAACAGACACTCTTGCATTCTACTGTGTTTCCTATAGTGCCAGTACAGTGAGCTAGATCAGAACAAAAGAACTGTGCTTCCTACACGAACGGGGCATATCTAGTTCAACTCAGTATTAGAAACTAAGTAAAACAGGAGCGTCTCTTCATTGCAATACACTGTATTTGCTGGGAACAGACGCGAGAGCTATTTGCACTGTTTATGGCCAGAATAGCACAATAGTGGTGTTCTTACCCTGAATTAACACTTAATGCTAGAATTTGAAACTGTGTGTGATTCAACTCCGTTTAGGAAGTTGTATTGAACCCCAGTTGGCCTTACAAGAAAAACACTCTGCTTTTGACAAACAGGCACTCATGCATTCTACTGTGTTTCCTATGGGAGCAGTACAGTGAGCTAGCTCAGAACAAAAGAACTGTGCTTCCTACACGAACGGGGCATATCTAGTTCAACTCAGTATTAGAAACTAAGTAAAACAGGAGCTTCTTTTCATTCCAATACACTGGATTTCCTGGGAACAGACGCGAGTGCTATTTGCACTGTTTATGGCCAGAATAGCACAATAGTGGTGTTCTTACCCTGAATTAACACTTAATGCTAGAATTTGAAACTGTGTGTGATTCAAATCCGTTTAGGAAGTTGTATTGAACCCTGTTGGAAATACAAGAAAAACACTCTGCTTTTGAGAAACAGGCACTCTTGCATTCTACTGTGTTTCCTATAGGGCCAGTACAGTGTGCTAGCTCAGAACAAAAGAACTGTGCTTCCTACACGAACGGGGCATATCTAGTTCAACTCAGTATTAGAAACGAAGTAAAACAGGAGCTTCTCTTCATTCCAATACACTGTATTTGCTGGGAACAGACGCGAGAGCTATTTGCACTGTTTATGGCCAGAATAGCACAATAGTGGTGTTCTTACCCTGAATTAACACTTAATGCTAGAATTTGAAACTGTGTGTGATTCAACTCCGTTTTGGAAGTTGTATTGAACCCCAGTTGGCCTTACAAGAAAAACACTCTGCTTTTGAGAAACAGGCACTCTTGCATTCTACTGTGTTCCCTATAGGAGCAGTACAGTGAGCTAGCTCAGAACAAAAGAACTGTGCTTCCTACACGAACGGGGCATATCTAGTTCAACTCAGTATTAGAAACTAAGTAAAACAGGAGCGTCTCTTCATTGCAATACACTGTATTTGCTGGGAACAGACGCGAGAGCTATTTGCACTGTTTATGGCCAGAATAGCACAATAGTGGTGTTCTTACCCTGAATTAACACTTAATGCTAGAATTTGAAACTGTGTGTGATTCAACTCCGTTTAGGAAGTTGTATTGAACCCCAGTTGGCCTTACAAGAAAAACACTCTGCTTTTGACAAACAGGCACTCATGCATTCTACTGTGTTTCCTATGGGAGCAGTACAGTGAGCTAGCTCAGAACAAAAGAACTGTGCTTCCAACACGAACGGGGCATATCTAGTTCAACTCAGTATTAGAAACTAAGTAAAACAGGAGCTTCTCTTCAGTCCAATACACTGGATTTGCTGGGAACAGACGCGAGTGCTATTTGCACTGTTTATGGCCAGAATAGCACAATAGCGGTATTCTTACCCTGAATTAACACTTAATGCTAGAACTTGAAACTGTGTGTGATTCAAATCCGTTTAGGAAGTTGTATTGAACCCTGTTGGAAATACAAGAAAAACACTCTGCTTTTGAGAAACAGGCACTCTTGCATTCTACTGTGTTTCCTATAGGGCCAGTACAGTGTGCTAGCTCAGAACAAAAGAACTGTGCTTCCTACACGAACGGGGCATATCTAGTTCAACTCAGTATTAGAAACGAAGTAAAACAGGAGCTTCTCTTCATTCCAATACACTGTATTTGCTGGGAACAGACGCGAGAGCTATTTGCACTGTTTATGGCCAGAATAGCACAATAGTGGTGTTCTTACCCTGAATTAACACTTAATGCTAGAATTTGAAACTGTGTGTGATTCAACTCCGTTTTGGAAGTTGTATTGAACCCCAGTTGGCCTTACAAGAAAAACACTCTGCTTTTGAGAAACAGGCACTCTTGCATTCTACTGTGTTCCCTATAGGAGCAGTACAGTGAGCTAGCTCAGAACAAAAGAACTGTGCTTCCTACACGAACGGGGCATATCTAGTTCAACTCAGTATTAGAAACTAAGTAAAACAGGAGCGTCTCTTCATTGCAATACACTGTATTTGCTGGGAACAGACGCGAGAGCTATTTGCACTGTTTATGGCCAGAATAGCACAATAGTGGTGTTCTTACCCTGAATTAACACTTAATGCTAGAATTTGAAACTGTGTGTGATTCAACTCCGTTTAGGAAGTTGTATTGAACCCCAGTTGGCCTTACAAGAAAAACACTCTGCTTTTGACAAACAGGCACTCATGCATTCTACTGTGTTTCCTATGGGAGCAGTACAGTGAGCTAGCTCAGAACAAAAGAACTGTGCTTCCAACACGAACGGGGCATATCTAGTTCAACTCAGTATTAGAAACTAAGTAAAACAGGAGCTTCTCTTCAGTCCAATACACTGGATTTGCTGGGAACAGACGCGAGTGCTATTTGCACTGTTTATGGCCAGAATAGCACAATAGCGGTATTCTTACCCTGAATTAACACTTAATGCTAGAACTTGAAACTGTGTGTGATTCAACTCCGTTTAGGAAGTTGTATTGAACCCCAGTTGGCCTTACAAGAAAAACACTCTGCTTTTGAGAAACAGGCGCTCTTGCATTCTACTGTGTTTCCTATAGGAGCAGTACAGTGAGCTAGATCAGAACAAAAGAACTGTGCTTCCTACACGAACGGGGCATATCTAGTTCAACTCAGTATTAGAAACTAAGTAAAACAGGAACGTCTCTTCATTCCAATACACTGTATTTGCTGGGAACAGACGCGAGTGCTATTTGCACTGTTTATGGCCAGAATAGCACAATAGTGGTGTTCTTACCCTGAATTAACACTTAATGCTAGAATTTGAAACTGTGTGTGATTCAACTCCGTTTAGGAAGTTGTATTGAACCCCAGTTGGCCATATAAGAAAAACACTCTGCTTTTGACAAACAGACACTCTTGCATTCTACTGTGTTTCCTATAGTGCCAGTACAGTGAGCTAGCTCAGAACAAAAGAACTGTGCTTCCTACACGAACGGGGCATATCTAGTTCAACTCAGTATTAGAAACTAAGTAAAACAGGAGCGTCTCTTCATTGCAATACACTGTATTTGCTGGGAACAGACGCGAGAGCTATTTGCACTGTTTATGCCCAGAATAGCACAATAGTGGTGTTCTTACCCTGAATTAACACTTAATGCTAGAATTTGAAACTGTGTGTGATTCAACTCCGTTTAGGAAGTTGTATTGAACCCCAGTTGGCCTTACAAGAAAAACACTCTGCTTTTGACAAACAGGCACTCATGCATTCTACTGTGTTTCCTATGGGAGCAGTACAGTGAGCTAGCTCAGAACAAAAGAACTGTGCTTCCTACACGAACGGGGCATATCTAGTTCAACTCAGTATTAGAAACTAAGTAAAACAGGAGCTTCTCTTCATTCCAATACACTGGATTTCCTGGGAACAAACGCGAGTGCTATTTGCACTGTTTATGGCCAGAATAGCACAATAGTGGTGTTCTTACCCTGAATTAACACTTAATGCTAGAATTTGAAACTGTGTGTGATTCAAATCCGTTTAGGAAGTTGTATTGAACCCTGTTGGAAATACAAGAAAAACACTCTGCTTTTGAGAAACAGGCACTCTTGCATTCTACTCTGTTTCCTATAGGGCCAGTACAGTGTGCTAGCTCAGAACAAAAGAACTGTGCTTCCTACACGAACGGGGCATATCTAGTTCAACTCAGTATTAGAAACGAAGTAAAACAGGAGCTTCTCTTCATTCCAATACACTGTATTTGCTGGGAACAGACGCGAGAGCTATTTGCACTGTTTATGGCCAGAATAGCACAATAGTGGTGTTCTTACCCTGAATTAACACTTAATGCTAGAATTTGAAACTGTGTGTGATTCAACTCCGTTTAGGAAGTTGTATTGAACCCCAGTTGGCCTTACAAGAAAAACACTCTGCTTTTGAGAAACAGGCACTCTTGCATTCTACTGTGTTTCCTATAGGAGCAGTACAGTGAGCTAGCTCAGAACAAAAGAACTGTGCTTCCTACACGAACGGGGCTTATCTAGTTCAACTCAGTATTAGAAACTAAGTAAAACAGGAGCTTCTCTTCATTCCAATACACTGGATTTGCTGGGAACAGACGCGAGTGCTATTTGCACTGTTTATGGACAGAATAGCACAATAGCGGTATTCTTACCCTGAATTAACACTTAATGCTAGAACTTGAAACTGTGTGTGATTCAACTCCGTTTAGGAAGTTGTATTGAACCCCAGTTGGCCTTACAAGAAAAACACTCTGCTTTTGAGAAACAGGCGCTCTTGCATTCTACTGTGTTTCCTATAGGAGCAGTACAGTGAGCTAGCTCAGAACAAAAGAACTGTGCTTCCTACACAAACGGGGCATATCTAGTTCAACTCAGTATTAGAAACTAAGTAAAACAGGAACGTCTCTTCATTCCAATACACTGTATTTGCTGGGAACAGACGCGAGTGCTATTTGCACTGTTTATGGCCAGAATAGCACAATAGTGGTGTTCTTACCCTGAATTAACACTTAATGCTAGAATTTGAAACTGTGTGTGATTCAACTCCGTTTAGGAAGTTGTATTGAACCCCAGTTGGCCATATAAGAAAAACACTCTGCTTTTGACAAACAGACACTCTTGCATTCTACTGTGTTTCCTATAGTGCCAGTACAGTGAGCTAGATCAGAACAAAAGAACTGTGCTTCCTACACGAACGGGGCATATCTAGTTCAACTCAGTATTAGAAACTAAGTAAAACAGGAGCGTCTCTTCATTGCAATACACTGTATTTGCTGGGAACAGACGCGAGAGCTATTTGCACTGTTTATGGCCAGAATAGCACATTAGTGGTGTTCTTACCCTGAATTAACACTTAATGCTAGAATTTGAAACTGTGTGTGATTCAACTCCGTTTAGGAAGTTGTATTGAACCCCAGTTGGCCTTACAAGAAAAACACTCTGCTTTTGACAAACAGGCACTCATGCATTCTACTGTGTTTCCTATGGGAGCAGTACAGTGAGCTAGCTCAGAACAAAAGAACTGTGCTTCCTACACGAACGGGGCATATCTAGTTCAACTCAGTATTAGAAACTAAGTAAAACAGGAGCTTCTTTTCATTCCAATACACTGGATTTCCTGGGAACAGACGCGAGTGCTATTTGCACTGTTTATGGCCAGAATAGCACAATAGTGGTGTTCTTACCCTGAATTAACACTTAATGCTAGAATTTGAAACTGTGTGTGATTCAAATCCGTTTAGGAAGTTGTATTGAACCCTGTTGGAAATACAAGAAAAACACTCTGCTTTTGAGAAACAGGCACTCTTGCATTCTACTGTGTTTCCTATAGGGCCAGTACAGTGTGCTAGCTCAGAACAAAAGAACTGTGCTTCCTACACGAACGGGGCATATCTAGTTCAACTCAGTATTAGAAACGAAGTAAAACAGGAGCTTCTCTTCATTCCAATACACTGTATTTGCTGGGAACAGACGCGAGAGCTATTTGCACTGTTTATGGCCAGAATAGCACAATAGTGGTGTTCTTACCCTGAATTAACACTTAATGCTAGAATTTGAAACTGTGTGTGATTCAACTCCGTTTTGGAAGTTGTATTGAACCCCAGTTGGCCTTACAAGAAAAACACTCTGCTTTTGAGAAACAGGCACTCTTGCATTCTACTGTGTTCCCTATAGGAGCAGTACAGTGAGCTAGCTCAGAACAAAAGAACTGTGCTTCCTACACGAACGGGGCATATCTAGTTCAACTCAGTATTAGAAACTAAGTAAAACAGGAGCGTCTCTTCATTGCAATACACTGTATTTGCTGGGAACAGACGCGAGAGCTATTTGCACTGTTTATGGCCAGAATAGCACAATAGTGGTGTTCTTACCCTGAATTAACACTTAATGCTAGAATTTGAAACTGTGTGTGATTCAACTCCGTTTAGGAAGTTGTATTGAACCCCAGTTGGCCTTACAAGAAAAACACTCTGCTTTTGACAAACAGGCACTCATGCATTCTACTGATTTCCTATGGGAGCAGTACAGTGAGCTAGCTCAGAACAAAAGAACTGTGCTTCCAACACGAACGGGGCATATCTAGTTCAACTCAGTATTAGAAACTAAGTAAAACAGGAGCTTCTCTTCAGTCCAATACACTGGATTTCCTGGGAACAGACGCGAGTGCTATTTGCACTGTTTATGGCCAGAATAGCACAATAGTGGTGTTCTTACCCTGAATTAACACTTAATGCTAGAATTTGAAACTGTGTGTGATTCAAATCCGTTTAGGAAGTTGTATTGAGCCCTGTTGGCAATACAAGAAAAACACTCTGCTTTTGAGAAACAGGCACTCTTGCATTCTACTGTGTTTCCTATAGGGCCAGTACAGTGTGCTAGCTCAGAACAAAAGAACTGTGCTTCCTACACGAACGGGGCATATCTAGTTCAACTCAGTATTAGAAACGAAGTAAAACAGGAGCTTCTCTTCATTCCAATACACTGTATTTGCTGGGAACAGACGCGAGAGCTATTTGAACTGTTTATGGCCAGAATAGCACAATAGTGGTGTTCTTACCCTGAATTAACACTTAATGCTAGAATTTGAAACTGTGTGTGATTCAACTCCGTTTAGGAAGTTGTATTGAACCCCAGTTGGCCTTACAAGAAAAACACTCTGCTTTTGAGAAACAGGCACTCTTGCATTCTACTGTGTTTCCTATAGGAGCAGTACAGTGAGCTAGCTCAGAACAAAAGAACTGTGCTTCCTACACGAACGGGGCATATCTAGTTCAACTCAGTATTAGAAACTAAGTAAAACAGGAGCTTCTCATCATTCCAATAGACTGTATTTGCTGGGAACAGACGCGAGTGCTATTTGCACTGTTTATGGCCAGAATAGCACAATAGTGGTGTTCTTACCCTGTATTAACACTTAATGCTAGAACTTGAAACTGTGTGTGATTCAACTCCGTTTAGGAAGTTGTATTGAACCCCAGTTGGCCTTACAAGAAAAACACTCTGCTTTTGAGAAACAGGCACTCTTGCATTCTACTGTGTTTCCTATAGGGCCAGTACAGTGAGCTAGCTCAGAACAAAAGAACTGTGCTTCCTACACGAACGGGGCATATCTAGTTCAACTCAGTATTAGAAACTAAGTAAAACAGGAGCGTCTCTTCATTGCAATACACTGTATTTGCTGGGAACAGACGCGAGAGCTATTTGCACTGTTTATGGCTAGAATAGCACATTAGTGGTGTTCTTACCCTGAATTAACACTTAATGCTAGAATTTGAAACTGTGTGTGACTCAACTCCGTTTAGGAAGTTGTATTGAACCCCAGTTGGCCTTACAAGAAAAATACTCTGCTTTTGAGAAACAGGCACTCTTGCATTCTACTGTGTTTCCTATAGGAGCAGTACAGTGAGCTAGCTCAGAACAAAAGAACTGTGCTTCCTACACAAACGGGGCATATCTAGTTCAACTCAGTATTAGAAACTAAGTAAAACAGGAGCGTCTCTTCATTCCAATACACTGTATTTGCTGGGAACAGACGCGAGTGCTATTTGCACTGTTTATGGCCAGAATAGCACAATAGTGGTGTTCTTACCCTGAATTAACACTTAATGCTAGACTTTGAAACTGTGTGTGATTCAACTCCGTTTAGGAAGTTGTATTGAACCCCAGTTGGCCATACAAGAAAAACACTCTGCTTTTGGGAAACAGACACTCTTGCATTCTACTGTGTTTCTTATAGGGCCAGTACAGTGAGCTAGCTCAGAACAAAAGAACTGTGCTTCCTACACGAACGGGGCATATCTAGTTCAACTCAGTATTAGAAACTAAGTAAAACAGGAGCGTCTCTTCATTGCAATACACTGTATTTGCTGGGAACAGACGCGAGAGCTATTTGCACTGTTTATGGCCAGAATAGCACAATAGTGGTGTTCTTACCCTGAATTAACACTTATTGCTAGAATTTGAAACTGTGTGTGACTCAACTCCGTTTAGGAAGTTGTATTGAACCCCAGTTGGCCTTACAAGAAAAACACTCTGCTTTTGAGAAACAGGCACTCTTGCATTCTACTGTGTTTCCTATAGGAGCAGTACAGTGAGCTAGCTCAGAACAAAAGAACTGTGCTTCCTACACAAACGGGGCATATCTAGTTCAACTCAGTATTAGAAACTAAGTAAAACAGGAGCATCTCTTCATTCCAATACACTGTATTTGCTGGGAACAGACGCGAGTGCTATTTGCACTGTTTATGGCCAGAATAGCACAATAGTGGTGTTCTTACCCTGAATTAACACTTAATGCTAGAATTTGAAACTGTGTGTGATTCAACTCCGTTTAGGAAGTTGTATTGAACCCCAGTTGGCCTTACAAGAAAAACACTCTGCTTTTGAGAAACAGGCACTCTTGCATTCTACTGTGTTTCCTATAGGGCCAGTACAGTGAGCTAGCTCAGAACAAAAGAACTGTGCTTCCTACACGAACGGGGCATATCTAGTTCAACTCAGTATTAGAAACTAAGTAAAACAGGAGCTTCTCTTCATTCCAATACACTATATTTGCTGGGAACAGACGCGAGTGCTATTTGCACTGTTTATGGCCAGAATAGCACAATAGTGGTGTTCTTACCCTGAATTAACACTTAATGCTAGAATTTGAAACTGTGTGTGATTCAACTCCGTTTAGGAAGTTGTATTGAACCCCAGTTGGACATACAAGAAAAACACTCTGCTTTTGAGAAACAGGCACTCTTGCATTCTACTGTGTTTCCTATAGGGCCAGTACAGTGAGCAAGCTCAGAACAAAAGAACTGTGCTTCCTACACGAACGGGGCATATCTAGTTCAACTCAGTATTAGAAACTAAGTAAAACAGGAGCTTCTCATCATTCCAATACACTGGATTTGCTGGGAACAGACGCGAGTGCTAGTTGCACTGTTTATGGCCAGAATAGCACAATAGTGGTGTTCTTACCCTGAATTAACACTTAATGCTAAAACTTGAAACTGTGTGTGATTCAACTCCGTTTAGGAAGTTGTATTGAACCCCAGTTGGCCTTACAAGAAAAACACTCTGCTTTTGAGAAACAGGCACTCTTGCATTCTACTGTGTTTCCTATAGGAGCAGTACAGTGAGCTAGCTCAGAACAAAAGAACTGTGCTTCCTACACAAACGGGGCATATCTAGTTCAACTCAGTATTAGAAACTAAGTAAAACAGGAGCGTCTCTTCATTCCAATACACTGTATTTGCTGGGAACAGACGCGAGTGCTATTTGCACTGTTTATGGCCAGAATAGCACAATAGTGGTGTTCTTACCCTGAATTAACACTTAATGCTAGACTTTGAAACTGTGTGTGATTCAACTCCGTTTAGGAAGTTGTATTGAACCCCAGTTGGCCATACAAGAAAAACACTCTGCTTTTGGGAAACAGACACTCTTGCATTCTACTGTGTTTCCTATAGGGCCAGTACAGTGAGCTAGCTCAGAACAAAAGAACTGTGCTTCCTACACGAACGGGGCATATCTAGTTCAACTCAGTATTAGAAACTAAGTAAAACAGGAGCGTCTCTTCATTGCAATACACTGTATTTGCTGGGAACAGACGCGAGAGCTATTTGCACTGTTTATGGCCAGAATAGCACAATAGTGGTGTTCTTACCCTGAATTAACACTTATTGCTAGAATTTGAAACTGTGTGTGACTGAACTCCGTTTAGGAAGTTGTATTGAACCCCAGTTGGCCTTACAAGAAAAACACTCTGCTTTTGAGAAACAGGCACTCTTGCATTCTACTGTGTTTCCTATAGGAGCAGTACAGTGAGCTAGCTCAGAACAAAAGAACTGTGCTTCCTACACGAACGGGGCATATCTAGTTCAACTCAGTATTAGAAACTAAGTAAAACAGGAGCGTCTCTTCATTCCAATACACTATATTTGCTGGGAACAGACGCGAGGGCTATTTGCACTGTTTATGGCCAGAATAGCACAATAGTGGTGTTCTTACCCTGAATTAAAACTTAATGCTAGAATTTGAAACTGTGTGTGATTCAACTCCGTTTAGGAAGTTGTATTGAACCCCACTTGGCCTTACAAGAAAAATACTCTGCTTTTGAGAAACAGGCACTCTTGCATTCTACTGTGTTTCCTATAGGAGCAGTACAGTGAGCTAGCTCAGAACAAAAGAACTGTGCTTCCTACACGAACGGGGCATATCTAGTTCAACTCAGTATTAGAAACTAAGTAAAACAGGAGCTTCTCATCATTCCAATACACTATATTTGCTGGGAACAGAGGCGAGTGCTATTTGCACTGTTTATGGCCAGAATAGCACAATAGTGGTGTTCTTACCCTGTATTAACACTTAATGCTAGAACTTGAAACTGTGTGTGATTCAACTCCGTTTAGGAAGTTGTATTGAACCCCAGTTGGCCTTACAAGAAAAACACTCTGCCTTGAGAAACAGGCACTCTTGCATTCTACTGTGTTTCCTATAGGGCCAGTACAGTGAGCTAGCTCAGAACAAAAGAACTGTGCTTCCTACACGAACGGGGCATATCTAGTTCAACTCAGTATTAGAAACTAAGTAAAACAGGAGCGTCTCTTCATTGCAATACACTGTATTTGCTGGGAACAGACGCGAGAGCTATTTGCACTGTTTATGGCCAGAATAGCACAATAGTGGTGTTCTTACCCTGAATTAACACTTAATGCTAGAATTTGAAACTGTGTGTGACTCAACTCCGTTTAGGAAGTTGTATTGAACCCCAGTTGGCCTTACAAGAAAAACACTCTGCTTTTGAGAAACAGGCACTCTTGCATTCTACTGTGTTTCCTATAGGAGCAGTACAGTGAGCTAGCTCAGAACAAAAGAACTGTGCTTCCTACACAAACGGGGCATATCTAGTTCAACTCAGTATTAGAAACTAAGTAAAACAGGAGCGTCTCTTCATTCCAATACACTATATTTGCTGGGAACAGACGCGAGTGCTATTTGCACTGTTTATGGCCAGAATAGCACAATAGTGGTGTTCTTACCCTGAATTAAAACTTAATGCTAGAATTTGAAACTGTGTGTGATTCAACTCCGTTTAGGAAGTTGTATTGAACCCCAGTTGGCCTTGCAAGAAAAATACTCTGCTTTTGAGAAACAGGCACTCTTGCATTCTACTGTGTTTCCTATAGAAGCAGTACAGTGAGCTAGCTCAGAACAAAAGAACTGTGCTTCCTACACAAACGGGGCATATCTAGTTCAACTCAGTATTAGAAACTAAGTAAAACAGGAGCATCTCTTCATTCCAATACACTGTATTTGCTGGGAACAGACGCGAGTGCTATTTGCACTGTTTATGGCCGGAATAGCACAATAGTGGTGTTCTTACCCTGAATTAACACTTAATGCTAGAATTTGAAACTGTGTGTGATTCAACTCCGTTTAGGAAGTTGTATTGAACCCCAGTTGGCCTTACAAGAAAAACACTCTGCTTTTGAGAAACAGGCACTCTTGCATTCTACTGTGTTTCCTATAGGATCAGTACAGTGAGCTAGCTCAGAACAAAAGAACTGTGCTTCCTACACGAACGGGGCATATGTAGTTCAACTCAGTATTAGAAACGAAGTAAAACAGGAGCTTCTCCTCATTCCAATACACTGTATTTGCTGGGAACAGACGCGAGTGCTATTTGCACTGTTTATGGCCAGAATAGCACAATAGTGGTGTTCTTACCCTGAATTAACACTTAATGCTAGAACTTGGAACTGTGTGTGATTCAACTCCGTTTAGGAAGTTGTATTGAACCCCAGTTGGCCATACAAGAAAAACACTCTGCTTTTGAAAAACAGGCACTCTTGCATTCTACTGTGTTTCCTATAGGGCCAGTACAGTGAGCTAGCTCAGAACAAAAGAACTGTGCTTCCTACACGAACGGGGCATATCTAGTTCAACTCAGTATTAGAAACTAAGTAAAACAGGAGCTTCTCTTCATTCCAATACACTATATTTGCTGGGAACAGACGTGAGTGCTATTTGCACTGTTTATGGCCAGAATAGCACAATAGTGGTGTTCTTACCCTGAATTAACACTTAATGCTAGAATTTGAAACTGTGTGTGATTCAACTCCGTTTAGGAAGTTGTATTGAACCCCAGTTGGACATACAAGAAAAACACTCTGCTTTTGAGAAACAGGCACTCTTGCATTCTACTGTGTTTTCTATAGGGCCAGTACAGTGAGCAAGCTCAGAACAAAAGAACTGTGCTTCCTACACGAACGGGGCATATCTAGTTCAACTCAGTATTAGAAACTAAGTAAAACAGGAGCTTCTCATCATTCCAATACACTGGATTTGCTGGGAACAGACGCGAGTGCTAGTTGCACTGTTTATGGCCAGAATAGCACAATAGTGGTGTTCTTACCCTGAATTAACACTTAATGCTAAAACTTGAAACTGTGTGTGATTCAACTCCGTTTAGGAAGTTGTATTGAACCCCAGTTGGCCTTACAAGAAAAACACTCTGCTTTTGAGAAACAGGCACTCTTGCATTCTACTGTGTTTCCTATAGGAGCAGTACAGTGAGCTAGCTCAGAACAAAAGAACTGTGCTTCCTACACAAACGGGGCATATCTAGTTCAACTCAGTATTAGAAACTAAGTAAAACAGGAGCGTCTCTTCATTCCAATACACTGTATTTGCTGGGAACAGACGCGAGTGCTATTTGCACTGTTTATGGCCAGAATAGCACAATAGTGGTGTTCTTACCCTGAATTAACACTTAATGCTAGACTTTGAAACTGTGTGTGATTCAACTCCGTTTAGGAAGTTGTATTGAACCCCAGTTGGCCATACAAGAAAAACACTCTGCTTTTGGGAAACAGACACTCTTGCATTCTACTGTGTTTCCTATAGGGCCAGTACAGTGAGCTAGCTCAGAACAAAAGAACTGTGCTTCCTACACGAACGGGGCATATCTAGTTCAACTCAGTATTAGAAACTAAGTAAAACAGGAGCGTCTCTTCATTGCAATACACTGTATTTGCTGGGAACAGACGCGAGAGCTATTTGCACTGTTTATGGCCAGAATAGCACAATAGTGGTGTTCTTACCCTGAATTAACACTTATTGCTAGAATTTGAAACTGTGTGTGACTCAACTCCGTTTAGGAAGTTGTATTGAACCCCAGTTGGCCTTACAAGAAAAACACTCTGCTTTTGAGAAACAGGCACTCTTGCATTCTACTGTGTTTCCTATAGGAGCAGTACAGTGAGCTAGCTCAGAACAAAAGAACTGTGCTTCCTACACAAACGGGGCATATCTAGTTCAACTCAGTATTAGAAACTAAGTAAAACAGGAGCGTCTCTTCATTCCAATACACTATATTTGCTGGGAACAGACGCGAGTGCTATTTGCACTGTTTATGGCCAGAATAGCACAATAGGGGTGTTCTTACCCTGAATTAAAACTTAATGCTAGAATTTGAAACTGTGTTTGATTCAACTCCGTTTAGGAAGTTGTATTGAACCCCAGTTGGCCTTACAAGAAAAATACTCTGCTTTTGAGAAACAGGCACTCTTGCATTCTACTGTGTTTCCTATAGGAGCAGTACAGTGAGCTAGCTCAGAACAAAAGAACTGTGCTTCCTACACAAACGGGGCATATCTAGTTCAACTCAGTATTAGAAACTAAGTAAAACAGGAGCATCTCTTCATTCCAATACACTGTATTTGCTGGGAACAGACGCGAGTGCTATTTGCACTGTTTATGGCCAGAATAGCACAATAGTGGTGTTCTTACCCTGAATTAACACTTAATGCTAGAATTTGAAACTGTGTGTGATTCAACTCCGTTTAGGAAGTTGTATTGAACCCCAGTTGGCCTTACAAGAAAAACACTCTGCTTTTGAGAAACAGGCACTCTTGCATTCTACTGTGTTTCCTATAGGATCAGTACAGTGAGCTAGCTCAGAACAAAAGAACTGTGCTTCCTACACGAACGGGGCATATGTAGTTCAACTCAGTATTAGAAACGAAGTAAAACAGGAGCTTCTCCTCATTCCAATACACTGTATTTGCTGGGAACAGACGCGAGTGCTATTTGCACTGTTTATGGCCAGAATAGCACAATAGTGGTGTTCTTACCCTGAATTAACACTTAATGCTAGAACTTGGAACTGTGTGTGATTCAACTCCGTTTAGGAAGTTGTATTGAACCCCAGTTGGCCATACAAGAAAAACACTCTGCTTTTGAAAAACAGGCACTCTTGCATTCTACTGTGTTTCCTATAGGGCCAGTACAGTGAGCTAGCTCAGAACAAAAGAACTGTGCTTCCTACACGAACGGGGCATATCTAGTTCAACTCAGTATTAGAAACTAAGTAAAACAGGAGCTTCTCTTCATTCCAATACACTATATTTGCTGGGAACAGACGCGAGTGCTATTTGCACTGTTTATGGCCAGAATAGCACAATAGTGGTGTTCTTACCCTGAATTAACACTTAATGCTAGAATTTGAAACTGTGTGTGATTCAACTCCGTTTAGGAAGTTGTATTGAACCCCAGTTGGACATACAAGAAAAACACTCTGCTTTTGAGAAACAGGCACTCTTGCATTCTACTGTGTTTCCTATAGGGCCAGTACAGTGAGCAAGCTCAGAACAAAAGAACTGTGCTTCCTACACGAACGGGGCATATCTAGTTCAACTCAGTATTAGAAACTAAGTAAAACAGGAGCTTCTCATCATTCCAATACACTGGATTTGCTGGGAACAGACGCGAGTGCTAGTTGCACTGTTTATGGCCAGAATAGCACAATAGTGGTGTTCTTACCCTGAATTAACACTTAATGCTAAAACTTGAAACTGTGTGTGATTCAACTCCGTTTAGGAAGTTGTATTGAACCCCAGTTGGCCTTACAAGAAAAACACTCTGCTTTTGAGAAACAGGCACTCTTGCATTCTACTGTGTTTCCTATAGGAGCAGTACAGTGAGCTAGCTCAGAACAAAAGAACTGTGCTTCCTACACAAACGGGGCATATCTAGTTCAACTCAGTATTAGAAACTAAGTAAAACAGGAGCGTCTCTTCATTCCAATACACTGTATTTGCTGGGAACAGACGCGAGTGCTATTTGCACTGTTTATGGCCAGAATAGCACAATATTGGTGTTCTTACCCTGAATTAACACTTAATGCTAGACTTTGAAACTGTGTGTGATTCAACTCCGTTTAGGAAGTTGTATTGAACCCCAGTTGGCCATACAAGAAAAACACTCTGCTTTTGGGAAACAGACACTCTTGCATTCTACTGTGTTTCCTATAGGGCCAGTACAGTGAGCTAGCTCAGAACAAAAGAACTGTGCTTCCTACACGAACGGGGCATATCTAGTTCAACTCAGTATTAGAAACTAAGTAAAACAGGAGCGTCTCTTCATTGCAATACACTGTATTTGCTGGGAACAGACGCGAGAGCTATTTGCACTGTTTATGGCCAGAATAGCACAATAGTGGTGTTCTTACCCTGAATTAACACTTATTG
Source organism: Peromyscus maniculatus bairdii (assembly GCF_049852395.1). NCBI lineage: Eukaryota > Metazoa > Chordata > Mammalia > Rodentia > Cricetidae > Peromyscus > Peromyscus maniculatus. The sequence continues at coordinate 41,589,286 of NC_134865.1, read as the reverse complement.
CTAGAATTTGAAACTGTGTGTGACTCAACTCCGTTTAGGAAGTTGTATTGAACCCCAGTTGGCCTTACAAGAAAAACACTCTGCTTTTGAGAAACAGGCACTCTTGCATTCTACTGTGTTTCCTATAGGAGCAGTACAGTGAGCTAGCTCAGAACAAAAGAACTGTGCTTCCTACACAAACGGGGCATATCTAGTTCAACTCAGTATTAGAAACTAAGTAAAACAGGAGCGTCTCTTCATTCCAATACACTATATTTGCTGGGAACAGACGCGAGTGCTATTTGCACTGTTTATGGCCAGAATAGCACAATAGTGGTGTTCTTACCCTGAATTAAAACTTAATGCTAGAATTTGAAACTGTGTGTGATTCAACTCCGTTTAGGAAGTTGTATTGAACCCCAGTTGGCCTTACAAGAAAAATACTCTGCTTTTGAGAAACAGGCACTCTTGCATTCTACTGTGTTTCCTATAGGAGCAGTACAGTGAGCTAGCTCAGAACAAAAGAACTGTGCTTCCTACACAAACGGGGCATATCTAGTTCAACTCAGTATTAGAAACTAAGTAAAACAGGAGCGTCTCTTCATTCCAATACACTGTATTTGCTGGGAACAGACGCGAGTGCTATTTGCACTGTTTATGGCCGGAATAGCACAATAGTGGTGTTCTTACCCTGAATTAACACTTAATGCTAGAATTTGAAACTGTGTGTGATTCAACTCCGTTTAGGAAGTTGTATTGAACCCCAGTTGGCCTTACAAGAAAAACACTCTGCTTTTGAGAAACAGGCACTCTTGCATTCTACTGTGTTTCCTATAGGATCAGTACAGTGAGCTAGCTCAGAACAAAAGAACTGTGCTTCCTACACGAACGGGGCATATGTAGTTCAACTCAGTATTAGAAACGAAGTAAAACAGGAGCTTCTCCTCATTCCAATACACTGTATTTGCTGGGAACAGACGCGAGTGCTATTTGCACTGTTTATGGCCAGAATAGCACAATAGTGGTGTTCTTACCCTGAATTAACACTTAATGCTAGAACTTGGAACTGTGTGTGATTCAACTCCGTTTAGGAAGTTGTATTGAACCCCAGTTGGCCATACAAGAAAAACACTCTGCTTTTGAAAAACAGGCACTCTTGCATTCTACTGTGTTTCCTATAGGGCCAGTACAGTGAGCTAGCTCAGAACAAAAGAACTGTGCTTCCTACACGAACGGGGCATATCTAGTTCAACTCAGTATTAGAAACTAAGTAAAACAGGAGCTTCTCTTCATTCCAATACACTATATTTGCTGGGAACAGACGCGAGTGCTATTTGCACTGTTTATGGCCAGAATAGCACAATAGTGGTGTTCTTACCCTGAATTAACACTTAATGCTAGAATTTGAAACTGTGTGTGATTCAACTCCGTTTAGGAAGTTGTATTGAACCCCAGTTGGACATACAAGAAAAACACTCTGTTTTGAGAAACAGGCACTCTTGCATTCTACTGTGTTTCCTATAGGGCCAGTACAGTGAGCAAGCTCAGAACAAAAGAACTGTGCTTCCTACACGAACGGGGCATATCTAGTTCAACTCAGTATTAGAAACTAAGTAAAACAGGAGCTTCTCATCATTCCAATACACTGGATTTGCTGGGAACAGACGCGAGTGCTAGTTGCACTGTTTATGGCCAGAATAGCACAATAGTGGTGTTCTTACCCTGAATTAACACTTAATGCTAGAACTTGAAACTGTGTGTGATTCAACTCCGTTTAGGAAGTTGTATTGAACCCCAGTTGGCCTTACAAGAATAACACTCTGCTTTTGAGAAACAGGCACTCTTGCATTCTACTGTGTTTCCTATAGGAGCAGTACAGTGAGCTAGCTCAGAACAAAAGAACTGTGCTTCCTACACAAACGGGGCATATCTAGTTCAACTCAGTATTAGAAACTAAGTAAAACAGGAGCGTCTCTTCATTCCAATACACTGTATTTGCTGGGAACAGACGCGAGTGCTATTTGCACTGTTTATGGCCAGAATAGCACAATAGTGGTGTTCTTACCCTGAATTAACACTTAATGCTAGAATTTGAAACTGTGTGTGATTCAACTCCGTTTAGGAAGTTGTATTGAACCCCAGTTGGCCATACAAGAAAAACACTCTGCTTTTGAGAAACAGACACTCTTGCATTCTACTGTGTTTCCTATAGGGCCAGTACAGTGAGCTAGCTCAGAACAAAAGAACTGTGCTTCCTACACGAACGGGGCATATCTAGTTCAACTCAGTATTAGAAACTAAGTAAAACAGGAGCGTCTCTTCATTGCAATACACTGTATTTGCTGGGAACAGACGCGAGAGCTATTTGCACTGTTTATGGCCAGAATAGCACAATAGTGGTGTTCTTACCCTGAATTAACACTTAATGCTAGAATTTGAAACTGTGTGTGATTCAACTCCGTTTAGGAAGTTGTATTGAACCCCAGTTGGCCTTACAAGAAAAACACTCTGCTTTTGAGGAACAGGCACTCTTGCATTCTACTGTGTTTCCTATAGGAGCAGTACAGTGAGCTAGCTCAGAACAAAAGAACTGTGCTTCCTACACGAACGGGGCATATCTAGTTCAACTCAGTATTAGAAACTAAGTAAAACAGGAGCTTCTCATCATTCCAATACACTGGATTTGCTGGGAACAGACGCGAGTGCTATTTGCACTGTTTGTGGCCAGAATAGCACAATAGTGGTGTTCTTACCCTGAATTAACACTTAATGCTAGAACTTGAAACTGTGTGTGATTCAACTCCGTTTAGGAAGTTGTATTGAACCCCAGTTGGCCTTACAAGAAAAACACTCTGCTTTTGAGAAACAGGCACTCTTGCATTCTACTGTGTTTCCTATAGGAACAGTACAGTGAGCTAGCTCACAACAAAAGAACTGTGCTTCCTACACAAACGGGGCATATCTAGTTCAACTCAGTATTAGAAACTAAGTAAAACAGGAGCGTCTCTTCATTCCAATACACTGGATTTGCTGGGAACAGACGCGAGTGCTATTTGCACTGTTTATGGCCAGAATAGCACAATAGTGGTGTTCTTACCCTGAAATGACACTTAATGCTAGAATTTGAAACTGTGTGTGATTCAACTCCGTTTAGGAAGTTGTATTGAACCCCAGTTGGCCTTACAAGAAAAACACTCTGCTTTTGAGAAACAGGCACTCTTGCATTCTACTATGTTTCCTATAGGAGCAGTACAGTGAGCTAGCTCAGAACAAAAGAACTGTGCTTCCTACACAAACGGGGCATATCTAGTTCAACTCAGTATTAGAAACTAAGTAAAACAGGAGCGTCTCTTCATTCCAATACACTGTATTTGCTGGGAACAGACGCGAGTGCTATTTGCACTGTTTATGGCCAGAATAGCACAATAGTGGTGTTCTTACCCTGAATTAACACTTAATGCTAGAATTTGAAACTGTGTGGGATTCAACTCCGTTTAGGAAGTTGTATTGAACCCCAGTTGGCCTTACAAGAAAAATACTCTGCTTTTGAGAAACAGGCACTCTTGCATTCTACTGTGTTTCGTATAGGAGCAGTACAGTGAGCTAGCTCAGAACAAAAGAACTGTGCTTCCTACACAAACGGGGCATATCTAGTTCAACTCAGTATTAGAAACTAAGTAAAACAGGAGCGTATCTTCATTCCAATACACTGTATTTGCTGGGAACAGACGCGAGTGCTATTTGCACTGTTTTTGGCCAGAATAGCACAATAGTGGTGTTCTTACCCTGAATTAACACTTAATGCTAGAATTTGAAACTGTGTGTGATTCAACTCCGTTTAGGAAGTTGTATTGAACCCCAGTTTGCCATACAAGAAAAACACTCTGCTTTTGAGAAACAGGCACTCTTGCATTCTACTGTGTTTCCTATAGGGCCAGTACAGTGAGCTAGCTCAGAACAAAAGAACTGTGCTTCCTACACAAACGGGGCATATCTAGTTCAACTCAGTATTAGAAACTAAGTAAAACAGGAGCGTCTCTTCATTCCAATACACTGTATTTGCTGGGAACAGACGCGAGTGCTATTTGCACTGTTTATGGCCAGAATAGCACAATAGTGGTGTTCTTACCCTGAATTAACACTTAATGCTAGAATTTGAAACTGTGTGTGATTCAACTCCGTTTAGGAAGTTGTATTGAACCCCAGTTGGCCATACAAGAAAAACACTCTGCTTTTGAGAAACAGGCACTCTTGCATTCTACTGTGTTTCCTATAGGAGCAGTACAGTGAGCTAGCTCAGAACAAAATAACTGTGCTTCCTACACGAACGGGGCATATCTAGTTCAACTCAGTATTAGAAACTAAGTAAAACAGGAGCGTCTCTTCATTGCAATACACTGTACTTGCTGGGTCCAGACGCGAGAGCTATTTGCACTGTTTATGGCCAGAATAGCACAATAGTGGTATTCTTACCCTGAATTAACGCTTAATGCTAGAATTTGAAACTGTGTGTGATTCAACTCCGTTTAGGAAGTTGTATTGAACCCCAGTTGGCCTTACAAGAAAAACACTCTGCTTTTGAGAAACAGGAACTCTTGCATTCTACTGTGTTTCCTATGGGAGCAGAACAGTGTGCTAGCTCAGAACAAAAGAACTGTGCTTCCTACACGAACGGGGCATATCTAGTTCAACTCAGTATTAGAAACTAAGTAAAACAGGAGCTTCTCATCATTCCAATACACTGGATTTGCTGGGAACAGACGCGAGTGCTATTTGCACTGTTTATGGCCAGAATAGCACAATAGTGGTGTTCTTACCCTGAATTAACACTTAATGCTAGAACTTGAAACTGTGTGTGATTCAACTCCGTTTAGGAAGTTGTATTGAACCCCAGTTGGCCTTACAAGAAAAACACTCTGCTTTTGAGAAACAGGCACTCTTGCATTCTACTGTGTTTCCTATAGGAGCAGTACAGTGAGCTAGCTCAGAACAAAAGAACTGTGCTTCCTACACAAACGGGGCATATCTAGTTGAACTCAGTATTAGAAACTAAGTAAAACAGGAGCGTCTCTTCATTCCAATACACTGTATTTGCTGGGAACAGACGCGAGTGCTATTTGCACTGTTTTTGGCCAGAATAGCACAATAGTGGTGTTCTTACCCTGAATTAACACTTAATGCTAGAATTTGAAACTGTGTGTGATTCAACTCCGTTTAGGAAGTTGTATTGAACCCCAGTTGGCCATACAAGAAAAACACTCTGCTTTTGAGAAACAGGCACTCCTGCATTCTACTGTGTTTCCTATAGGGCCAGTACAGTGTGCTATCTCAGAACAAAAGAACTGTGCTTCCTACACGAACGGGGCATATCTAGTTCAACTCAGTATTAGAAACTAAGTAAAGCAGGAGCGTCTCTTCATTCCAATACACTGTAGTTGCTGGGAAAAGACGTGAGAGCTATTTGCACTGTTTATGGCCAGAATAGCACAATAGTGGTGTTCTTACCCTGAATTAACACTTAATGCTAGAATTTGAAACTGTGTGTGATTCAACTCCGTTTAGGAAGTTGTATTGAACCCCAGTTGGCCTGACAAGAAAAACACTCTGCTTTTGAGAAACAGACACTCTTGCATTCTACTGTGTTTCCTATAGGAGCAGTACAGTGAGCTAGCTCAGAACAAAAGAACTGTGCTTCCTACAGGAACGGGGCATATGTAGTTCAACTCAGTATTAGAAAAGAAGTAAAACAGGAGCTTCTCCTCATTCCAATACACTGTATTTGCTGGGAACAGACGCGAGTGCTATTTGCACTGTTTATGGCCAGAATAGCACAATAGTGGTGTTCTTATCCTGAATTAACACTTAATGCTAGAACTTGGAACTGTGTGTGATTCAACTCCGTTTAGGAAGTTGTATTGAACCCCAGTTGGCCATACAAGAAAAACACTCTGCTTTTGAGAAACAGGCACTCTTGCATTCTACTGTGTTTCCTATAGGGCCAGTACAGTGAGCTAGCTCAGAACAAAAGAACTGTGCTTCCTACACGAACGGGGCATATCTAGTTCAACTCAGTATTAGAAACTAAGTAAAACAGGAGCTTCTCTTCATTCCAATACACTGTATTTGCTGGGAACAGACCCGAGTGCTATTTGCACTGTTTATGGCCAGAATAGCACAATAGTGGTGTTCTTAGGCTGAATTAACACTTAATGCTAGAATTTGAAACTGTGTGTGATTCAACTCCGTTTAGGAAGTTGTATTGAACCCCAGTTGGCCTTACAAGAAAAACACTCTGCTTTTGAGAAACAGGCACTCCTGCATTCTACTGTGTTTCCTATAGGAGCAGTACAGTGAGCTAGTTCAGAACAAAAGAACTGTGCTTCCTACACAAACGGGGCATATCTAGTTCAACTCAGTATTAGAAAGTAAGTAAAACAGGAGCGTCTCTTCATTCCAATACACTGGATTTGCTGGGAACAGACGCGAGTGCTATTTGCACTGTTTATGGCCAGAATAGCACAATAGTGGTGTTCTTACCCTGAATTAACACTTAATGCTAGAACTTGAAACTGTGTGTGATTCAACTCCGTTTAGGAAGTTGTATTGAACCCGAGTTGGCCATACAAGAAAAACACTCTGCTTTTGAGAAACAGGCACTCTTGCATTCTACTGTGTTTCCTATAGGAGCAGTACAGTGAGCTAGCTCAGAACAAAAGAACTGTGCTTCCTACACGAACGGGGCATATCTAGTTCAACTCAGTATTAGAAACGAAGTAAAACAGGAGCTTCTCCTCATTCCAATACACTGTATTTGCTGGGAACAGATGCGAGTGCTATTTGCTCTGTTTATGTCCAGAATAGCACAATAGTGGTGTTCTTACCCTGAATTAACACTTAATGCTAGAACTTGAAACTGTGTGTGATTCAACTCCGTTTAGGAAGTTGTATTGAACCCCAATTGGCCATATAAGAAAAACACTCTGCTTTTGAGAAACAGACACTCTTGCATTCTACTGTGTTTCCTATAGGGCCAGTACAGTGAGCTAGCTCAGAACAAAAGAACTGTGCTTCCTACACGAACGGGGCATATCTAGTTCAACTCAGTATTAGAAACTAAGTAAAACAGGAGCGTCTCTTCATTGCAATACACTGTATTTGCTGGGAACAGACGCGAGAGCTATTTGCACTGTTTATGGCCAGAATAGCACAATAGTGGTGTTCTTACCCTAAATTAACACTTAATGCTAGATTTTGAAACTGTGTGTGATTCAACTCCGTTTAGGAAGTTGTATTGAACCCCAGTTGGCCTTACAAGAAAAACACTCTGCTTTTGAGAAACAGGCACTCTTGCATTCTACTGTGTTTCCTATAGGAGCAGTACAGTGAGCTAGCTCAGAACAAAAGAACTGTGCTTCCTACACGAACGGGGCATATCTAGTTCAACTCAGTATTAGAAACTAAGTAAAACAGGAGCGTCTCTTCATTGCAATACACTGTACTTGCTGGGACCAGACGCGAGAGCTATTTGCACTGTTTATGGCCAGAATAGCACAATAGTGGTATTCTTACCCTGAATTAACACTTAATGCTGGAATTTGAAACTGTGTGTGATTCAACTCCGTTTAGGAAGTTGTATTGAACCCCAGTTGGCCTTACAAGAAAAACACTCTGCTTTTGAGAAACAGGAACTCTTGCATTCTACTGTGTTTCCTATGGGAGCAGAACAGTGTGCTAGCTCAGAACAAAAGAACTGTGCTTCCTACACGAACGGGGCATATCTAGTACAACTCAGTATTAGAAACTAAGTAAAACAGGAGCTTCTCATCATTCCAATACACTGGATTTGCTGGGAACAGACGCGAGTGCTATTTGCACTGTTTATGGCCAGAATAGCACAATAGTGGTGTTCTTACCCTGAATTAACACTTAATGCTAGAACTTGAAACTGTGTGTGATTCAACTCCGTTTAGGACGTTGTATTGAACCCCAGTTGGCCTTACAAGAAAAACACTCTGCTTTTGAGAAACAGGCACTCTTGCATTCTACTGTGTTTCCTATAGGAGCAGTACAGTGAGCTAGCTCAGAACAAAAGAACTGTGCTTCCTACACAAACGGGGCATATCTAGTTGAACTCAGTATTAGAAACTAAGTAAAACAGGAGCGTCTCTTCATTCCAATACACTGTATTTGCTGGGAACAGACGCGAGTGCTATTTGCACTGTTTTTGGCCAGAATAGCACAATAGTGGTGTTCTTACCCTGAATTAACACTTAATGCTAGAATTTGAAACTGTGTGTGATTCAACTCCGTTTAGGAAGTTGTATTGAACCCCAGTTGGCCATACAAGAAAAACACTCTGCTTTTGAGAAACAGGCACTCCTGCATTCTACTGTGTTTCCTATAGGGCCAGTACAGTGTGCTATCTCAGAACAAAAGAACTGTGCTTCCTACACGAACGGGGCATATCTAGTTCAACTCAGTATTAGAAACTAAGTAAAGCAGGAGCGTCTCTTCATTCCAATACACTGTATTTGCTGGGAACAGACGTGAGAGCTATTTGCACTGTTTATGGCCAGAATAGCACAATAGTGGTGTTCTTACCCTGAATTAACACTTAATGCTAGAATTTGAAACTGTGTGTGATTCAACTCCGTTTAGGAAGTTGTATTGAACCCCAGTTGGCCTTACAAGAAAAACACTCTGCTTTTGAGAAACAGACACTCTTGCATTCTACTGTGTTTCCTATAGGAGCAGTACAGTGAGCTAGCTCAGAACAAAAGAACTGTGCTTCCTACAGGAACGGGGCATATGTAGTTCAACTCAGTATTAGAAAAGAAGTAAAACAGGAGCTTCTCCTCATTCCAATACACTGTATTTGCTGGGAACAGACGCGAGTGCTATTTGCACTGTTTATGGCCAGAATAGCACAATAGTGGTGTTCTTATCCTGAATTAACACTTAATGCTAGAACTTGGAACTGTGTGTGATTCAACTCCGTTTAGGAAGTTGTATTGAACCCCAGTTGGCCATACAAGAAAAACACTCTGCTTTTGAGAAACAGGCACTCTTGCATTCTACTGTGTTTCCTATAGGGCCAGTACAGTGAGCTAGCTCAGAACAAAAGAACTGTGCTTCCTACACGAACGGGGCATATCTAGTTCAACACAGTATTAGAAACTAAGTAAAACAGGAGCTTCTCTTCATTCCAATACACTGTATTTGCTGGGAACAGACCCGAGTGCTATTTGCACTGTTTATGGCCAGAATAGCACAATAGTGGTGTTCTTAGGCTGAATTAACACTTAATGCTAGAATTTGAAACTGTGTGTGATTCAACTCCGTTTAGGAAGTTGTATTGAACCCCAGTTGGCCATACAAGAAAAACACTCTGCTTTTGAGAAACAGGCACTCTTGCATTCTACTGTGTTTCCTATAGGAGCAGTACAGTGAGCTAGTTCAGAACAAAAGAACTGTGCTTCCTACACAAACGGGGCATATCTAGTTCAACTCAGTATTAGAAACTAAGTAAAACAGGAGCGTCTCTTCATTCCAATACACTGGATTTGCTGGGAACAGACGCGAGTGCTATTTGCACTGTTTATGGCCAGAATAGCACAATAGTGGTGTTCTTACCCTGAATTAACACTTAATGCTAGAACTTGAAACTGTGTGTGATTCAACTCCGTTTAGGAAGTTGTATTGAACCCGAGTTGGCCATACAAGAAAAACACTCTGCTTTTGAGAAACAGGCACTCTTGCATTCTACTGTGTTTCCTATAGGAGCAGTACAGTGAGCTAGCTCAGAACAAAAGAACTGTGCTTCCTACACGAACGGGGCATATCTAGTTCAACTCAGTATTAGAAACGAAGTAAAACAGGAGCTTCTCCTCATTCCAATACACTGTATTTGCTGGGAACAGATGCGAGTGCTATTTGCTCTGTTTATGTCCAGAATAGCACAATAGTGGTGTTCTTACCCTGAATTAACACTTAATGCTAGAACTTGAAACTGTGTGTGATTCAACTCCGTTTAGGAAGTTGTATTGAACCCCAATTGGCCATATAAGAAAAACACTCTGCTTTTGAGAAACAGACACTCTTGCATTCTACTGTGTTTCCTATAGGGCCAGTACAGTGAGCTAGCTCAGAACAAAAGAACTGTGCTTCCTACACGAACGGGGCATATCTAGTTCAACTCAGTATTAGAAACTAAGTAAAACAGGAGCGTCTCTTCATTGCAATACACTGTATTTGCTGGGAACAGACGCGAGAGCTATTTGCACTGTTTATGGCCAGAATAGCACAATAGTGGTGTTCTTACCCTAAATTAACACTTAATGCTAGATTTTGAAACTGTGTGTGATTCAACTCCGTTTAGGAAGTTGTATTGAACCCCAGTTGGCCTTACAAGAAAAACACTCTGCTTTTGAGAAACAGGCACTCTTGCATTCTACTGTGTTTCCTATAGGAGCAGTACAGTGAGCTAGCTCAGAACAAAAGAACTGTGCTTCCTACACGAACGGGGCATATCTAGTTCAACTCAGTATTAGAAACTAAGTAAAACAGGAGCTTCTTCTGTTCATTCCAATACACTGGATTTGCTCTGAACAGACGCGAGTGCTATTTGAACTGTTTATGGCAAGAATAGCACAATAGTGGTGTTCTTACGCTGAATTAACACTTAATGCTAGAATTTGAAACTGTGTGTGATTCAACTCCGTTTAGTAATTGTATTGAACCCCGGTTGGCCATACAAGAAAAACACTCTGCTTTTGAGAAACAGGCACTCTTGCATTCTACTGTGTTTCCTATAGGAGCAGTACAGTGAGCTAGTTCAGAACAAAAGAACTGTGCTTCCTACACAAACTGGGCATATCTAGTTCAACTCAGTATTAGAAACTGAGTAAAACAGGAGCGTCTCTTCATTCCAATACACTGTATTTGCTGGGAACAGACGCGAGTGCTATTTGCACTGTTTATGGCCAGAATAGCACAATAGTGGTGTTCTTACCCTGAATTAACACTTAATGCTAGAATTTGAAACTGTGTGTGATTCAACTCCGTTTAGGAAGTTGTATTGAACCCCAGTTGGCCATACAAGAAAAACACTCTGCTTTTGAGAAACAGGCACTCTTGCATTCTACTGTGTTTCCTATAGGGCCAGTAGATTGTGCTAGCTCAGAACAAAAGAACTGTGCTTCCTACATGAACGGGGCATATCTAGTTCAACTCAGTATTAGAAACTAAGTAAAACAGGAGCGTCTCTATTCCAATACACTGTATTTGCTGGGAACAGATGCGAGTGCTATTTGCACTGTTTATGGCCAGAATAGCACAATAGTGGTGTTCTTACCCTGAATTAACACTTAATGGTACAATTTGAAACTGTGTGTGATTCAACTCCGTTTAGGAAGTTGTATTGAACCCCAGTTGGCCTTACAAGAAAAACACTCTGCTTTTGAGAAACAGGCACTCTTGCATTCTACTGTGTTTCCTATAGGAGCAGTACAGTGAGCTAGCTCAGAACAAAAGAACTGTGCTTCCTACACAAACGGGGCATATCTAGTTCAACTCAGTATTAGAAACTAAGTAAAACAGGAGCGTCTCTTCATTCCAATACACTGTATTTGCTGGGAACAGACGCGAGTGCTATTTGCACTGTTTATGGCCAGAATAGCACAATAGTGGTGTTCTTACCCTGAATTAACACTTAATGATAGAACTTGAAACTGTGTGTCATTCAACTCCGTTTAGGAAGTTGTATTGAACCCCAGTTGGCCATACAAGAAAAACACTCTGCTTTTGAGAAACAGACACTCTTGCATTCTACTGTGTTTCCTATAGGGCCAGTACAGTGAGCTAGCTCAGAACAAAAGAACTGTGCTTCCTACACGAACGGGGCTTATCTAGTTCAACTCAGTATTAGAAACTAAGTAAAACCGGAGCTTCTCTTCATTGAAATACACTGTATTTGCTGGGAACAGACGCGAGTGCTATTTGCACTGTTTATGGCCAGAATAACACAATAGTGGTGTTCTTAACCTGAATTAACACTTAATGCTAGAATTTGAAACTGTGTGTGATTCAACTCCGTTTAGAAAGTTGTATTGAACCCCAGTTGGCCTTACAAGAAAAACACTCTGCTTTTGAGAAACAGGCACTCTTGCATTCTACTGTGTTTCCTATAGGGCCAGTACAGTGAGCTAGCTCAGAACAAAAGAACTGTGCTTCCTACACAAACGGGGCATATCTAGTTCAACTCAGTATTAGAAACTAAGTAAAACAGGAGCGTCTCTTCATTGCAATACACTGTATTTGCTGGGAACAGACTCGAGAGCTATTTGCACTGTTTATGGCCAGAATAGCACAATAGTGGTGTTCTTACCCTGAATTAACACTTAATGCTAGAATTTGAAACTGTGTGGGATTCAACTCCGTTAGGAATTTGTATTGAACCCCAGTTGGCCTTACAAGAAAAACACTCTGCTTTTGAGAAACAGGCACTCTTGCATTCTACTGTGTTTCCTATAGGAGCAGTACAGTGAGCTAGCTCAGAACAAAAGAACTGTGCTTCCTACACGAACGGGGCATATCTAGTTCAACTCAGTATTAGAAACTAAGTAAAACAGGAGCTTCTCTTCATTCCAATACACTGGATTTGCTGGGAACAGACGCGAGTGCTATTTGAACTGTTTATGGCCAGAATAGCACAATAGTGGTGTTCTTACCCTGAATTAACACTTAATGCTAGAATTTGAAACTGTGTGTGATTCAACTCCGTTTAGGAAGTTGTATTGAACCCCAGTTGGCCATACAAGAAAAACACTCTGCTTTTGAGAAACAGGCACTCCTGCATTCTACTGTGTTTCCTATAGGGCCAGTACAGTGTGCTATCTCAGAACAAAAGAACTGTGCTTCCTACACGAACGGGGCATATCTAGTTCAACTCAGTATTAGAAACTAAGTAAAGCAGGAGCGTCTCTTCATTCCAATACACTGTATTTGCTGGGAACAGACGTGAGAGCTATTTGCACTGTTTATGGCCAGAATAGCACAATAGTGGTGTTCTTACCCTGAATTAACACTTAATGCTAGAATTTGAAACTGTGTGTGATTCAACTCCGTTTAGGAAGTTGTATTGAACCCCAGTTGGCCTTACAAGAAAAACACTCTGCTTTTGAGAAACAGACACTCTTGCATTCTACTGTGTTTCCTATAGGAGCAGTACAGTGAGCTAGCTCAGAACAAAAGAACTGTGCTTCCTACAGGAACGGGGCATATGTAGTTCAACTCAGTATTAGAAACGAAGTAAAACAGGAGCTTCTCCTCATTCCAATACACTGTATTTGCTGGGAACAGACGCGAGTGCTATTTGCACTGTTTATGGCCAGAATAGCACAATAGTGGTGTTCTTATCCTGAATTAACACTTAATGCTAGAACTTGGAACTGTGTGTGATTCAACTCCGTTTAGGAAGTTGTATTGAACCCCAGTTGGCCATACAAGAAAAACACTCTGCTTTTGAGAAACAGGCACTCTTGCATTCTACTGTGTTTCCTATAGGGCCAGTACAGTGAGCTAGCTCAGAACAAAAGAACTGTGCTTCCTACACGAACGGGGCATATCTAGTTCAACTCAGTATTAGAAACTAAGTAAAACAGGAGCTTCTCTTCATTCCAATACACTGTATTTGCTGGGAACAGACCCGAGTGCTATTTGCACTGTTTATGGCCAGAATAGCACAATAGTGGTGTTCTTAGGCTGAATTAACACTTAATGCTAGAATTTGAAACTGTGTGTGATTCAACTCCGTTTAGGAAGTTGTATTGAACCCCAGTTGGCCATACAAGAAAAACACTCTGCTTTTGAGAAACAGGCACTCTTGCATTCTACTGTGTTTCCTATAGGAGCAGTACAGTGAGCTAGTTCAGAACAAAAGAACTGTGCTTCCTACACAAACGGGGCATATCTAGTTCAACTCAGTATTAGAAACTAAGTAAAACAGGAGCGTCTCTTCATTCCAATACACTGGATTTGCTGGGAACAGACGCGAGTGCTATTTGCACTGTTTATGGCCAGAATAGCACAATAGTGGTGTTCTTACCCTGAATTAACACTTAATGCTAGAACTTGAAACTGTGTGTGATTCAACTCCGTTTAGGAAGTTGTATTGAACCCGAGTTGGCCATACAAGAAAAACACTCTGCTTTTGAGAAACAGGCACTCTTGCATTCTACTGTGTTTCCTATAGGAGCAGTACAGTGAGCTAGCTCAGAACAAAAGAACTGTGCTTCCTACACGAACGGGGCATATCTAGTTCAACTCAGTATTAGAAACGAAGTAAAACAGGAGCTTCTCCTCATTCCAATACACTGTATTTGCTGGCAACAAATGCGAGTGCTATTTGCTCTGTTTATGTCCAGAATAGCACAATAGTGGTGTTCTTACCCTGAATTAACACTTAATGCTAGAACTTGAAACTGTGTGTGATTCAACTCCGTTTAGGAAGTTGTATTGAACCCCAATTGGCCATACAAGAAAAACACTCTGCTTTTGAGAAACAGACACTCTTGCATTCTACTGTGTTTCCTATAGGGCCAGTACAGTGAGCTAGCTCAGAACAAAAGAACTGTGCTTCCTACACGAACGGGGCATATCTAGTTCAACTCAGTATTAGAAACTAAGTAAAACAGGAGCGTCTCTTCATTGCAATACACTGTATTTGCTGGGAACAGACGCGAGAGCTATTTGCACTGTTTATGGCCAGAATAGCACAATAGTGGTGTTCTTACCCTAAATTAACACTTAATGCTAGATTTTGAAACTGTGTGTGATTCAACTCCGTTTAGGAAGTTGTATTGAACCCCAGTTGGCCTTACAAGAAAAACACTCTGCTTTTGAGAAACAGGCACTCTTGCATTCTACTGTGTTTCCTATAGGAGCAGTACAGTGAGCTAGCTCAGAACAAAAGAACTGTGCTTCCTACACGAACGGGGCATATCTAGTTCAACTCAGTATTAGAAACTAAGTAAAACAGGAGCTTCTGTTCATTCCAATACACTGGATTTGCTGGGAACAGACGCGAGTGCTATTTGAACTGTTTATGGCAAGAATAGCACAATAGTGGTGTTCTTACGCTGAATTAACACTTAATGCTAGAATTTGAAACTGTGTGTGATTCAACTCCGTTTAGTAAGTTGTATTGAACCCCGGTTGGCCATACAAGAAAAACACTCTGCTTTTGAGAAACAGGCACTCTTGCATTCTACTGTGTTTCCTATAGGAGCAGTACAGTGAGCTAGTTCAGAACAAAAGAACTGTGCTTCCTACACAAACTGGGCATATCTAGTTCAACTAAGTATTAGAAACTGAGTAAAACAGGAGCGTCTCTTCATTCCAATACACTGTATTTGCTGGGAACAGACGCGAGTGCTATTTGCACTGTTTATGGCCAGAATAGCACAATAGTGGTGTTCTTACCCTGAATTAACACTTAATGCTAGAATTTGAAACTGTGTGTGATTCAACTCCGTTTAGGAAGTTGTATTGAACCCCAGTTGGCCATACAAGAAAAACACTCTGCTTTTGAGAAACAGGCACTCTTGCATTCTACTGTGTTTCCTATAGGGCCAGTAGATTGTGCTAGCTCAGAACAAAAGAACTGTGCTTCCTACATGAACGGGGCATATCTAGTTCAACTCAGTATTAGAAACTAAGTAAAACAGGAGCGTCTCTTCATTCCAATACACTGTATTTGCTGGGAACAGACGCGAGTGCTATTTGCACTGTTTATGGCCAGAATAGCACAATAGTGGTGTTCTTACCCTGAATTAACACTTAAAGCTAGAACTTGAAACTGTGTGTGATTCAACTCCGTTTAGGAAGTTGTATTGAATCCCAGTTGGCCATACAAGAAAAACACTCTGCTTTTGAGAAACAGACACTCTTGCATTCTACTGTGTTTCCTATAGGGCCAGTACAGTGAGCTAGCTCAGAACAAAAGAACTGTGCTTCCTACACGAACGGGGCATATCTAGTTCCACTCAGTATTAGAAACTAAGTAAAACAGGAGCGTCTCTTCATTGCAATACACTGTATTTGCTGGGAACAGACGCGAGTGCTATTTGCACTGTTTATGGCCAGAATAGCACAATAGTGGTGTTCTTAACCTGAATTAACACTTAATGCTAGAACTTGAAACTGTGTGTGATTCAACTCCGTTTAGGAAGTTGTATTGAATCCCAGTTGGCCATACAAGAAAAACACTCTGCTTTTGAGAAACAGACACTCTTGCATTCTACTGTGTTTCCTATAGGGCCAGTACAGTGAGCAAGCTCAGAACAAAAGAACTGTGCTTCCTACACGAACGGGGCATATCTATTTCAACTCAGTATTAGAAACTGAGTAAAACAGGAGCGTCTCTTCATTCCAATACACTGTATTTGCTGGGAACAGACGCGAGTGCTATTTGCACTGTTTATGGCCAGAATAGCACAATAGTGGTGTTCTTACCCTGAATTAACACTTAATGCTAGAACTTGAAACTGTGTGTGATTCAACTCCGTTTAGGAAGTTGTATTGAATCCCAGTTGGCCATACAAGAAAAACACTCTGCTTTTGAGAAACAGACACTCTTGCATTCTACTGTGTTTCCTATAGGGCCAGTACAGTGAGCAAGCTCAGAACAAAAGAACTGTGCTTCCTACACGAACGGGGCATATCTAGTTCAACTCAGTATTAGAAACTAAGTAAAACAGGAGCGTCTCTTCATTCCAATACAATGTATTTGCTGGGAACAGACGCGAGTGCTATTTGCACTGTTTATGGCCAGAATAGCACAATAGTGGTGTTCTTACCCTGAATTAACACTTAATGCTAGAACTTGGAACTGTGTGTGATTCAACTCCGTTTAGGAAGTTGTATTGAATCCCAGTTGGCCATACAAGAAAAACACTCTGCTTTTGAGAAACAGACACTCTTTCATTCTACTTTGTTTCCTATAGGGCCAGTACAGTGAGCAAGCTCAGAACAAAAGAACTGTGCTTCCTACACGAACGGGGCATATCTAGTTCAACTCAGTATTAGAAACTAAGTAAAACAGGAGCGTCTCTTCATTCCAATACACTGTATTTGCTGGGAACAGACGCGAGTGCTATTTGCACTGTTTATGGCCAGAATAGCACAATAGTGGTGTTCTTACCCTGAATTAACACTTAATGCTAGAATTTGAAACTGTGTGTCATTCAACTCCGTTTAGGAAGTTGTATTGAACCCCAGTTGGCCATACAAGAAAAACACTCTGCTTTTGAGAAACAGACACTCTTGCATTCTACTGTGTTTCCTATAGGGCCAGTACAGTGAGCTAGCTCAGAACAAAAGAACTGTGCTTCCTACACGAACGGGGCATATCTAGTTCAACTCAGTATTAGAAATTAAGTAAAACAGGAGCTTCTCTTCATTGCAATACACTGTATTTGCTGGGAACAGACGCGAGTGCTATTTGCACTGTTTATGGCCAGAATAGCACAATAGTGGTGTTCTTAACCTGAATTAACACTTAATGCTAGAATTTGAAACTGTGTGTGCTTCAACTCCGTTTAGGAAGTTGTATTGAACCCCAGTTGGCCTTACAAGAAAAACACTCTGCTTTTGAGAAACAGGCACTCTTGCATTCTACTGTGTTTCCTATAGGAGCAGTACATTGAGCTAGCTCAGAAGAAAAGAACTGTGCTTCCTACACGAACGGGGCATATCTAGTTCAACTCAGTATTAGAAACTAAGTAAAACAGGAGCGTCTCTTCATTCCGATACACTGGATTTGCTGGGAACAGACGCGAGTGCTATTTGCACTGTTTATGGCCAGAATAGCAAAATAGTGATGTTCTTACCCTGAATTAACACTTAATGCTAGAATTTGAAACTGTGTGTGATTCAACTCCGTTTAGGAAGTTGTATTGAACCCCAGTTGGCCATACAAGAAAAATACTCTGCTTTTGAGAAACAGGCACTCCTGCATTCTACTGTGTTTCCTATAGGGCCAGTACAGTGTGCTATCTCAGAACAAAAGAACTGTGCTTCCTACACGAACGGGGCATATCTAGTTCAACTCAGTATTAGAAACTAAGTAAAACAGGAGCGTCTCTTCATTCCAATAAACTGTATTTGCTGGGAACAGACGTGAGAGCTATTTGCACTGTTTATGGCCAGAATAGCACAATAGTGGTGTTCTTACCCTGAATTAACACTTAATGCTAGAATTTGAAACTGTGTGTGATTCAACTCCGTTTAGGAAGTTGTATTGAACCCCAGTTGGCCTTACAAGAAAAACACTCTGCTTTTGAGAAACAGACACTCTTGCATTCTACTGTGTTTCCTATAGGAGCAGTACAGTGAGCTAGCTCAGAACAAAAGAACTGTGCTTCCTACAGGAACGGGGCATATGTAGTTCCACTCAGTATTAGAAACGAAGTAAAACAGGAGCTTCTCCTCATTCCAATACACTGTATTTGCTGGGAACAGACGCGAGTGCTATTTGCACTGTTTATGGCCAGAATAGCAAAATAGTGGTGTTCTTATCCTGAATTAACACTTAATGCTAGAACTTGGAACTGTGTGTGATTCAACTCCGTTTAGGAAGTTGTATTGAACCCCAGTTGGCCATACAAGAAAAACACTCTGCTTTTGAGAAACAGGCACTCTTGCATTCTACTGTGTTTCCTATAGGGCCAGTACAGTGAGCTAGCTCAGAACAAAAGAACTGTGCTTCCTACACGAACGGGGCATATCTAGTTCAACTCAGTATTAGAAACGAAGTAAAACAGGAGCTTCTCCTCATTCCAATACACTGTATTTGCTGGGAACAGATGCGAGTGCTATTTGCTCTGTTTATGTCCAGAATAGCACAATAGTGGTGTTCTTACCCTGAATTAACACTTAATGCTAGAACTTGAAACTGTGTGTGATTCAACTCCGTTTAGGAAGTTGTATTGGACCCCAATTGGCCATACAAGAAAAACACTCTGCTTTTGAGAAACAGACACTCTTGCATTCTACTGTGTTTCCTATAGGGCCAGTACAGTGAGCTAGCTCAGAACAAAAGAACTGTGCTTCCTACACGAACGGGGCATATCTAGTTCAACTCAGTATTAGAAACTAAGTAAAACAGGAGCGTCTCTTCATTGCAATACACTGTATTTGCTGGGAACAGACGCGAGAGCTATTTGCACTGTTTATGGCCAGAATAGCACAATAGTGTTGTTCTTACCCTAAATTAACACTTAATGCTAGAATTTGAAACTGTGTGTGATTCAACTCCGTTTAGGAAGTTGTATTGAATCCCATTTGGCCATACAAGAAAAACACTCTGCTTTTGAGAAAAGGACACTCTTGCATTCTACTGTGTTTCCTATAGTGCCAGTACAGTGAACAAGCTCAGAACAAAAGAACTGTGCTTCCTACACGAACGGGGCATATCTAGTTCAACTCAGTATTAGAAACTGAGTAAAACAGGAGCGTCTCTTCATTCCAATACACTGTATTTGCTGGGAACAGACGCGAGTGCTATTTGCACTGTTTATGGCCAGAATAGCACAATAGTGGTGTTCTTACCCTGAATTAACACTTAATGCTAGAACTTGGAACTGTGTGTGATTCAACTCCGTTTAGGAAGTTGTATTGAACCCCCGTTGGCCATACAAGAAAAACACTCTGCTTTTGAGAAACAGACACTCTTGCATTCTACTGTGTTTCCTGTAGGGCCAGTACAGTGAGCTAGCTCAGAACAAAAGAACTGTGCTTCCTACACGAACGGGGCATATCTAGTTCAACTCAGTATTAGAAACTACGTAAAACAGGAGCTTCTCTTCATTCCAATACACTGTATTTGCTGGGAACAGACGCGAGTGCTATTTGCACTGTTTATGGCCAGAATAGCACAATAGTGGTGTTCTTACGCTGAATTAACACTTAATGCTAGAATTTGAAACTGTGAGTGATTCAACTCCGTTTAGGAAGTTGTATTGAACCCCAGTTGGCCATACAAGAAAAACACTCTGCTTTTGAGAAGCAGGCACTCTTGCATTCTACTGTGTTTCCTATAGGAGCAGTACAGTGAGCTAGTTCAGAACAAAAGAACTGTGCTTCCTACACAAACGGGGCATATCTAGTTCAACTCAGTATTAGAAACTGAGTAAAACAGGAGCGTCTCTTCATTCCAATACACTGTATTTGCTGGGAACAGACGCGAGTGCTATTTGCACTGTTTATGGCCAGAATAGCACAATAGTTGTGTTCTTACCCTGAATTAACACTTAATGCTAGAATTTGAAACTGTGTGTGATTCAACTCCGTTTAGGAAGTTGTATTGAACCCGAGTTGGCCTTACAAGAAAAACACTCTGCTTTTGAGAAACAGGCACTCTTGCATTCTACTGTGTTTCCTATAGGAGCAGTACAGTGAGCTAGCTCTGAACAAAAGAACTGTGCTTCCTACATTAACGGGGCATATGTAGTTCAACTCAGTATTAGAAACGAAGTAAAACAGGAGATTCTCCTCATTCCAATACACTGTATTTGCTGGGAACAGACGCGAGTGCTATTTGCACTGTTTATGTCCAGAATAGCACAATAGTGGTGTTCTTACCCTGAATTAACACTTAATGCTAGAATTTGGAACTGTGTGTGATTCAACTCCGTTTAGGAAGTTGTATTGAACCCCAGTTGGCCATACAAGAAAAATACTCTGCTTTTGATAAACAGACACTCTTGCATTCTACTGTGTTTCCTATAGGGCCAGTACAGTGAGCTAGCTCAGAACAAAAGAACTGTGCTTCCTACACGAACGGGGCATATCTAGTTCAACTCAGTATTAGAAACTAAGTAAAACAGGAGCGTCTCTTCATTGCAATACACTGTATTTGCTGGGAACAGACGCGAGAGCTATTTGCACTGTTTATGGCCAGAATAGCACAATAGTGGTGTTCTTACCCTGAATTAACACTTAATGCTAGAATTTGAAACTGTGTGTGATTCAACTCCGTTTAGGAAATTGTATTGAACCCCAGTTGGCCTTACAAGAAAAACACTCTGCTTTTGAGAAACAGGCACTCTTGCATTCTACTGTGTTTCCTATAGGAGCAGTACAGTGAGCTAGCTCAGAACAAAAGAACTGTGCTTCCTACACGAACGGGGCATATCTAGTTCAACTCAGTATTAGAAACTAAGTAAAACAGGAGCTTTTATTCATTCCAATACACTGGATTTGCTGGGAACAGAAGCGAGTGCTATTTGAACTGTTTATGGCCAGAATAGCACAATAGTGGTGTTCTTACGCTGAATTAACACTTAATGCTAGAATTTGAAACTGTGTGGTTCAACTCCGTTTAGGAAGTTGTATTGAACCCCGGTTGGCCATACAAGAAAAACACTCTGCTTTTGAGAAACAGGCACTCTTGCATTCTACTGTGTTTCCTATAGGAGCAGTACAGTGAGCTAGTTCAGAACAAAAGAACTGTGCTTCCTACACAAACGGGGCATATCTAGTTCAACTCAGTATTAGAAACTGAGTAAAACAGGAGCGTCTCTTCATTCCAATACACTGTATTTGCTGGGAACAGACGCGAGTGCTATTTGCACTGTTTATGGCCAGAATAGCACAATAGTGGTGTTCTTACCCTGAATTAACACTTAATGCTAGAATTTGAAACTGTGTGGGATTCAACTCCGTTTAGGAAGTTGTATTGAACCCCAGTTGGCCATACAAGAAAAACACTCTGCTTTTGAGAAACAGGCACTCTTGCATTCTACTGTGTTTCCTATAGGGCCAGTACAGTGTGCTAGCTCAGAACAAAAGAACTGTGCTTCCTACATGAACGGGGCATATCTAGTTCAACTCAGTATTAGAAACTAAGTAAAACAGGAGCGTCTCTTCATTCCAATACACTGTATTTGCTGGGAACAGACGCGAGTGCTATTTGCACTGTTTATGGCCAAAATAGCACAATAGTGGTGTTCTTAACCTGAATTAACACTTAATGCTAGAACTTGAAACTGTGTGTGATTCAACTCCGTTTAGGAAGTTGTATTGAATCCCAGTTGGCTATACAAGAAAAACACTCTGCTTTTGACAAACAAACACTCTTGCATTCTACTGTGTTTCCTATAGGGCCAGTACAGTGAGCTAGCTCAGAACAAAAGAACTGTGCTTCCTACACGAACGGGGCATATCTAGTTCAACTCAGTATTAGAAACTAAGTAAAACAGGAGCGTCTCTTCATTGCAATACACTGTATTTGCTGGGAACAGACGCGAGTGCTATTTGCACTGTTTATGGACAGAATAGCACAATAGTGGTGTTCTTACCCTGAATTAACACTTAATGCTAGAATTTGAAACTGTGTGTGATTCAACTCCGTTAAGGAAGTTGTATTGAACCCCAGTTGGCCATACAAGAAAAACACTCTGCTTTTGAGAAACAGGCACTCTTGCATTCTACTGTGTTTCCTATGGGGCCAGTACAGTGTGCTAGCTCAGAACAAAAGAACTGTGCTTCCTACATGAACGTGGCCTATCTAGTTCAACTCAGTATTAGAAACTGAGTAAAACAGGAGCGTCTCTTCATTCCAATACACTGTATTTGCTGGGAACAGACGCGAGTGCTATTTGCACTGTTTATGGCCAGAATAGCACAATAGTGGTGTTCTTACCCTGAATTAACTAACACTTAATGCTAGAACTTGAAACTGTGTGTGATTCAACTCCGTTTAGGAAGTTGTATTGAATCCCAGTTGGCCATACAAGAAAAACACTCTGCTTTTGAGAAACAGACACTCTTGCATTCTATTGTGTTTCCTATAGGGCCAGTACAGTGAGCAAGCTCAGAACAAAAGAACTGTGCTTCCTACACGAACGGGGCATATCTAGTTCAACTCAGTATTAGAAACTAAGTAAAACAGGAGCGTCTCTTCATTCCAATACACTGTATTTGCAGGGAACAGACGCGAGTGCTATTTGCACTGTTTATGGCCAGAATAGAACAATAGTGGTGTTCTTACCCTGAATTAACACTTAATGCTAGAATTTGAAACTGTGTGTGATTCAACTCCGTTTAGGAAGTTGTATTGAACCCCAGTTGGCCATACAAGAAAAACACTCTGCTTTTGAGAAACAGGCACTCTTGGATTCTACTGTGTTTCCTATAGGAGCAGTACAGTGTGCTAGCTCAGAACAAAAGAACTGTGCTTCCTACATGAACGTGGCATATCTAGTTCAACTCAGTATTAGAAACTGAGTAAAAGAGGAGCGTCTCTTCATTCCAATACACTGTATTTGCTGGGAACAGACGCGAGTGCTATTTGCACTGTTTATGGCCAGAATAGCACAATAGTGGTGTTCTTACCCTGAATTAACACTTAATGCTAGAACTTGAAACTGTGTGTGATTCAACTCCGTTTAGGAAGTTGTATTGAATCCCAGTTGGCCATACAAGAAAAACACTCTGCTTTTGAGAAACAGACACTCTTGCATTATACTGTGTTTCCTATAGGGCCAGTACAGTGAGCAAGCTCAGAACAAAGAACTGTGCTTCCTACACGAACGGGGCATATCTAGTTCAACTCAGTATTAGAAACTAAGTAAAACAGGAGCGTCTCTTCATTCCAATACACTGTATTTGCTGGGAACAGACGCGAGTGCTATTTGCACTGTTTATGGCCAGAATAGCACAATAGTGGTGTTCTTACCCTGAATTAACACTTAATGCTAGAACTTGAAACTGTGTGTGATTCAACTCCGTTTAGGAAGTTGTATTGAATCCCAGTTGGCCATACAAGAAAAACACTCTGCTTTTGAGAAACAGACACTCTTGCATTATACTGTGTTTCCTATAGGGCCAGTACAGTGAGCAAGCTCAGAACAAAAGAACTGTGCTTCCTACACGAACGGGGCATATCTAGTTCAACTCAGTATTAGAAACTGAGTAAAACAGGAGCGTCTCTTCATTCCAATACACTGTATTTGCTGGGAACAGACGCGAGTGCTATTTGCACTGTTTATGGCCAGAATAGCACAATAGTGGTGTTCTTACCCTGAATTAACACTTAATGCTAGAACTTGAAACTGTGTGTGATTCAACTCCGTTTAGGAAGTTGTATTGAATCCCAGTTGGCCATACAAGAAAAACACTCTGCTTTTGAGAAACAGACACTCTTGTATTCTACTGTGTTTCCTATAGGGCCAGTACAGTGAGCAAGCTCAGAACAAAAGAACTGTGCTTCCTACACGAACGGGGCATATCTAGTTCAACTCATTATTAGAAACTAAGTAAAACAGGAGCGTCTCTTCATTCCAATACACTGTATTTGCTGGGAACAGACGCGAGTGCTATTTGCACTGTTTATGGCCAGAATAGCACAATAGTGGTGTTCTTACACTGAATTAACACTTAATGCTAGAATTTGAAACTGTGTGTGATTCAACTCCGTTTAGGAAGTTGTATTGAACCCCAGTTGGCCTTACAAGAAAAACACTCTGCTTTTGAGAAACAGGCACTCTTGCATTCTACTGTGTTTCCTATAGGGCCAGTACAGTGAGCTAGCTCAGAACAAAAGAACTGTGCTTCCTATACAAACGGGGCATATCTAGTTCAACTCAGTATTAGAAACTAAGTAAAACAGGAGCGTCTCTTCATTGCAATACACTGTATTTGCTGGGAACAGACGCGAGAGCTATTTGCACTGTTTATGGCCAGAATAGCACAATAGTGTTGTTCTTACCCTAAATTAACACTTAATGCTAGAATTTGAAACTGTGTGTGATTCAACTCCGTTTAGGAAGTTGTATTGAACCCCAGTTGGCCTTACAAGAAAAACACTCTGCTTTTGAGAAACAGGCACTCTTGCATTCTACTGTGTTTCCTATAGGAGCAGTACAGTGAGCTAGCTCAGAACAAAAGAACTGTGCTTCCTACACGAACGGGGCATATCTAGTTCAACTCAGTATTAGAAACTAAGTAAAACAGGAGCTTCTGTTCATTCCAATACACTGGATTTGCTGGGAACAGACGCGAGTGCTATTTGAACTGTTTATGGCAAGAATAGCACAATAGTGGTGTTCTTACGCTGAATTAACACTTAATGCTAGAATTTGAAACTGTGTGTGATTCAACTCCGTTTAGGAAGTTGTATTGAACCCCGGTTGGCCATACAAGAAAAACACTCTGCTTTTGAGAAACAGGCACTCTTGCATTCTACTGTGTTTCCTATAGGAGCAGTACAGTGAGCTAGTTCAGAACAAAAGAACTGTGCTTCCTACACAAACTGGGCATATCTAGTTCAACTCAGTATTAGAAACTGAGTAAAACAGGAGCGTCTCTTCATTCCAATACACTGTATTTGCTGGGAACAGACGCGAGTGCTATTTGCACTGTTTATGGCCAGAATAGCACAATAGTGGTGTTCTTACCCTGAATTAACACTTAATGCTAGAATTTGAAACTGTGTGTGATTCAACTCCGTTTAGGAAGTTGTATTGAACCCCAGTTGGCCATACAAGAAAAACACTCTGCTTTTGAGAAACAGGCACTCTTGCATTCTACTGTGTTTCCTATAGGGCCAGTACAGTGTGCTAGCTCAGAACAAAAGAACTGTGCTTCCTACATGAACGGGGCATATCTAGTTCAACTCAGTATTAGAAACTAAGTAAAACAGGAGCGTCTCTTCATTCCAATACACTGTATTTGCTGGGAACAGACGCGAGTGCTATTTGCACTGTTTATGGCCAGAATAGCACAATAGTGGTGTTCTTACCCTGAATTAACACTTAAAGCTAGAACTTGAAACTGTGTGTGATTCAACTCCGTTTAGGAAGTTGTATTGAATCGCAGTTGGCCATACAAGAAAAACACTCTGCCTTTGAGAAACAGACACTCTTGCATTCTACTGTGTTTCCTATAGGGCCAGTACAGTGAGCTAGCTCAGAACAAAAGAACTGTGCTTCCTACACGAACGGGGCATATCTAGTTCAACTCAGTATTAGAAACTAAGTAAAACAGGAGCGTCTCTTCATTGCAATACACTGTATTTGCTGGGAACAGACGCGAGTGCTATTTGCACTGTTTATGGCCAGAATAGCACAATAGTGGTGTTCTTACCCTGAATTAACACTTAATGCTAGAATTTGAAACTGTTTGTGATTCAACTCCGTTAAGGAAGTTGTATTGAACCCCAGTTGGCCATACAAGAAAAACACTCTGCTTTTGAGAAAAGGGCACTCTTGCATTCTACTGTGTTTCCTATAGGGCCAGTACAGTGTGCTAGCTCAGAACAAAAGAACTGTGCTTCCTACATGAACGTGGCATATCTAGTTCAACTCAGTATTAGAAACTGAGTAAAACAGGAGCGTCTCTTCATTCCAATACACTGTATTTGCTGGGAACAGACGCGAGTGCTATTTGCACTGTTTATGGCCAGAATAGCACAATAGTGGTGTTCTTACCCTGAATTAACACTTAATGCTAGAACTTGAAACTGTGTGTGATTCAACTCCGTTTAGGAAGTTGTATTGAATCCCAGTTGGCCATACAAGAAAAACACTCTGCTTGTGAGAAACAGACACTCTTGCATTCTACTGTGTTTCCTATAGGGCCAGTACAGTGAGCAAGCTCAGAACAAAGAACTGTGCTTCCTACACGAACGGGGCATATCTAGTTCAACTCAGTATTAGAAACTAAGTAAAACAGGAGCGTCTCTTCATTCCAATACACTGTATTTGCTGGGAACAGACGCGAGTGCTATTTGCACTGTTTATGGCCAGAATAGCACAATAGTGGTGTTCTTACCCTGAATTAACACTTAATGCTAGAACTTGAAACTGTGTGTGATTCAACTCCGTTTAGGAAGTTGTATTGAATCCCAGTTCGCCATACAAGAAAAACACTCTGTTTTTGAGAAACAGACACTCTTGCATTATACTGTGTTTCCTATAGGGCCAGTACAGTGAGCAAGCTCAGAACAAAAGAACTGTGCTTCCTACACGAACGGGGCATATCTAGTTCAACTCAGTATTAGAAACTGAGTAAAACAGGAGCGTCTCTTCATTCCAATACACTGTATTTGCTGGGAACAGACGCGAGTGCTATTTGCACTGTTTATGGCCAGAATAGCACAATAGTGGTGTTCTTACCCTGAATTAACACTTAATGCTAGAACTTGAAACTGTGTGTGATTCAACTCCGTTTAGGAAGTTGTATTGAATCCCAGTTGGCCATACAAGAAAAACACTCTGCTTTTGAGAAACAGACACTCTTGCATTCTACTGTGTTTCCTATAGAGCCAGTACAGTGAGCAAGCTCAGAACAAAAGAACTGTGCTTCCTACACGAACGGGGCATATCTAGTTCAACTCAGTATTAGAAACTAAGTAAAACAGGAGCGTCTCTTCATTCCAATGCACTGTATTTGCTGGGAACAGACGCGAGTGCTATTTGCACGGTTTATGGCCAGAATAGCACAATAGTGGTGTTCTTACACTGAATTAACACTTAATGCTAGAATTTGAAACTGTGTGTGATTCAACTCCGTTTAGGAAGTTGTATTGAACCCCAGTTGGCCTTACAAGAAAAACACTCTGCTTTTGAGACACAGGCACTCTTGCATTCTACTGTGTTTCCTATAGGGCCAGTACAGTGAGCTAGCTCAGAACAAAAGAACTGTGCTTCCTATACAAACGGGGCATATCTAGTTCAACTCAGTATTAGAAACTAAGTAAAACAGGAGCGTCTCTTCATTGCAATACACTGTATTTGCTGGGAACAGACGCGAGAGCTATTTGCACTGTTTATGGCCAGAATAGCACAATAGTGTTGTTCTTACCCTAAATTAACACTTAATGCTAGAATTTGAAACTGTGTGTGATTCAACTCCGTTTAGGAAGTTGTATTGAACCCCAGTTGGCCTTACAAGAAAAACACTCTGCTTTTGAGAAACAGGCACTCTTGCATTCTACTGTGTTTCCTATAGGAGCAGTACAGTGAGCTAGCTCAGAACAAAAGAACTGTGCTTCCTACACGAACGGGGCATATCTAGTTCAACTCAGTATTAGAAACTAAGTAAAACAGGAGCTTCTGTTCATTCCAATACACTGGATTTGCTGGGAACAGACGCGAGTGCTATTTGAACTGTTTATGGCAAGAATAGCACAATAGTGGTGTTCTTACGCTGAATTAACACTTAATGCTAGAATTTGAAACTGTGTGTGATTCAACTCCGTTTAGGAAGTTGTATTGAACCCCGGTTGGCCATACAAGAAAAACACTCTGCTTTTGAGAAACAGGCACTCTTGCATTCTACTGTGTTTCCTATAGGAGCAGTACAGTGAGCTAGTTCAGAACAAAAGAACTGTGCTTCCTACACAAACTGGGCATATCTAGTTCAACTCAGTATTAGAAACTGAGTAAAACAGGAGCGTCTCTTCATTCCAATACACTGTATTTGCTGGGAACAGACGCGAGAGCTATTTGCACTGTTTATGGCCAGAATAGCACAATAGTGGTGTTCTTACCCTGAATTAACACTTAATGCTAGAATTTGAAACTGTGTGTGATTCAACTCCGTTTAGGAAGTTGTATTGAACCCCAGTTGGCCATACAAGAAAAACACTCTGCTTTTGAGAAACAGGCACTCTTGCATTCTACTGTGTTTCCTATAGGGCCAGTACAGTGTGCTAGCTCAGAACAAAAGAACTGTGCTTCCTACACGAACGGGGCATATCTAGTTCAACTCAGTATTAGAAACTAAGTAAAACAGGAGCGTCTCTTCATTCCAATACACTGTATTTGCTGGGAACAGACGCGAGTGCTATTTGCACTGTTTATGGCCAGAATAGCACAATAGTGGTGTTCTTACCCTGAATTAACACTTAAAGCTAGAACTTGAAACTGTGTGTGATTCAACTCCGTCTAGGAAGTTGTATTGAATCGCAGTTGGCCATACAAGAAAAACACTCTGCTTTTGAGAAACAGACACTCTTGCATTCTACTGTGTTTCCTATAGGGCCAGTACAGTGAGCTAGCTCAGAACAAAAGAACTGTGCTTCCTACACGAACGGGGCATATCTAGTTCAACTCAGTATTAGAAACTAAGTAAAACAGGAGCGTCTCTTCATTGCAATACACTGTATTTGCTGGGAACAGACGGGAGTGCTATTTGCACTGTTTATGGCCAGAATAGCACAATAGTGGTGTTCTTACCCTGAATTAACACTTAATGCTAGAATTTGAAACTGTTTGTGATTCAACTCCGTTAAGGAAGTTGTATTGAACCCCAGTTGGCCATACAAGAAAAACACTCTGCTTTTGAGAAAAGGGCACTCTTGCATTCTACTGTGTTTCCTATAGGGCCAGTACAGTGTGCTAGCTCAGAACAAAAGAACTGTGCTTCCTACACGAACGTGGCATATCTAGTTCAACTCAGTATTAGAAACTGAGTAAAACAGGAGCGTCTCTTCATTCCAATACACTGTATTTGCTGGGAACAGACGCGAGTGCTATTTGCACTGTTTATGGCCAGAATAGCACAATAGTGGTGTTCTTACCCTGAATTAACACTTAATGCTAGTACTTGAAACTGTGTGTGATTCAACTCCGTTTAGGAAGTTGTATTGAATCCCAGTTGGCCATACAAGAAAAACACTCTGCTTTTGAGAAACAGACACTCTTGCATTCTACTGTGTTTCCTATAGGGCCAGTACAGTGAGCAAGCTCAGAACAAAGAACTGTGCTTCCTACACGAACGGGGCATATCTAGTTCAACTCAGTATTAGAAACTAAGTAAAACAGGAGCGTCTCTTCATTCCAATACACTGTATTTGCTGGGAACAGACGCGAGTGCTATTTGCACTGTTTATGGCCAGAATAGCACAATAGTGGTGTTCTTACCCTGAATTAACACTTAATGCTAGAACTTGAAACTGTGTGTGATTCAACTCCGTTTAGGAAGTTGTATTGAATCCCAGTTGGCCATACAAGAAAAACACTCTGTTTTTGAGAAACAGACACTCTTGCATTATACTGTGTTTCCTATAGGGCCAGTACAGTGAGCAAGCTCAGAACAAAAGAACTGTGCTTCCTACACGAACGGGGCATATCTAGTTCAACTCAGTATTAGAAACTGAGTAAAACAGGAGCGTCTCTTCATTCCAATACACTGTATTTGCTGGGAACAGACGCGAGTGCTATTTGCACTGTTTATGGCCAGAATAGCACAATAGTGGTGTTCTTACCCTGAATTAACACTTAATGCTAGAACTTGAAACTGTGTGTGATTCAACTCCGTTTAGGAAGTTGTATTGAATCCAGTTGGCCATACAAGAAAAACACTCTGCTTTTGAGAAACAGACACTCTTGCATTCTACTGTGTTTCCTATAGGGCCAGTACAGTGAGCAAGCTCAGAACAAAAGAACTGTGCTTCCTACACGAACGGGGCATATCTAGTTCAACTCAGTATTAGAAACTAAGTAAAACAGGAGCGTCTCTTCATTCCAATACACTGTATTTGCTGGGAACAGACGCGAGTGCTATTTGCACTGTTTATGGCCAGAATAGCACAATAGTGGTGTTCTTACCCTGAATTAACACTTAATGCTAGAACTTGGAACTGTGTGTGATTCAACTCCGTTTAGGAAGTTGTATTGAATCCCAGTTGGCCATACAAGAAAAACACTCTGCTTTTGAGAAACAGACACTCTTGCATTCTACTGTGTTTCCTATAGGGCCAGTACAGTGAGCAAGCTCAGAACAAAAGAACTGTGCTTCCTACACGAACGGGGCATATCTAGTTCAACTCAGTATTAGAAACTAAGTAAAACAGGAGCGTCTCTTCATTCCAATACACTGTATTTGCTGGGAACAGACGCGAGTGCTATTTGCACTGTTTATGGCCAGAATAGCACAATAGTGGTGTTCTTACACTGAATTAACACTTAATGCTAGAACTTGAAACTGTGTGTGATTCAACTCCGTTTAGGAAGTTGTATTGAACCCCAGTTGGCCTTACAAGAAAAACACTCTGCTTTTGAGAAACAGGCACTCTTGCATTCTACTGTGTTTCCTATAGGGCCAGTACAGTGATCTAGCTAGAACAAAAGAACTGTGCTTCCTATACAAACGGGGCATATCTAGTTCAACTCAGTATTAGAAACTAAGTAAAACAGGAGCGTCTCTTCATTGCAATACACTGTATTTGCTGGGAACAGACTCGAGAGCTATTTGCACTGTTTATGGCCAGAATAGCACAATAGTGGTGTTCTTACCCTGAATTAACACTTAATGCTAGAATTTGAAACTGTGTGGGATTCAACTCCGTTTAGGAAGTTGTATTGAACCCCAGTTGGCCTTACAAGAAAAACACTCTGCTTTTGAGAAACAGGCACTCTTGCATTCTACTGTGTTTCCTATAGGAGCAGTACAGTGAGCTAGCTCAGAACAAAAGAACTGTGCTTCCTACACGAACGGGGCATATCTAGTTCAACTCAGTATTAGAAACTAAGTAAAACAGGAGCGTATCTTCATTCCAATACACTGGATTTGCTGGGAACAGACGCGAGTGCTATTTGAACTGTTTATGGCCAGAATAGCACAATAGTGGTGTTCTTACACTGAATTAACACTTAATGATAGAATTTGAAACTGTGTGTGATTCAACTCCGTTTAGGAAGTTGTATTGAACCCCAGTTGGCCATACAAGAAAAACACTCTGCTTTTGAGAAACAGGCACTCCTGCATTCTACTGTGTTTCCTATAGGGCCAGTACAGTGTGCTATCTCAGAACAAAAGAACTGTGCTTCCTACACGAACGGGGCATATCTAGTTCAACTCAGTATTAGAAACTAAGTAAAACAGGAGCGTCTCTTCATTCCAATACACTGTATTTGCTGGGAACAGACGCGAGAGCTATTTGCACTGTTTATGGCTAGAATACCACAATAGTGGTGTTCTTACCCTGAATTAACACTTAATGCTAGAATTTGAAACTGTGTGTGATTCAACTCCGTTTAGGAAGTTGTATTGAACCCCAGTTGGCCTTACAAGAAAAACACTCTGCTTTTGAGAAACAGACACTCTTGCATTCTACTGTGTTTCCTATTGGAGCAGTACAGTGAGCTAGCTCAGAACAAAAGAACTGTGCTTCCTACACGAACGGGGCATATGTAGTTCAACTCAGTATTAGAAACGAAATAAAACAGGAGCTTCTCCTCATTCCAATACACTGTATTTGCTGGGAACAGACGCGAGTGCTATTTGCACTGT
Source organism: Peromyscus maniculatus bairdii (assembly GCF_049852395.1). NCBI lineage: Eukaryota > Metazoa > Chordata > Mammalia > Rodentia > Cricetidae > Peromyscus > Peromyscus maniculatus. The sequence goes on along the minus strand of NC_134865.1, from coordinate 41,557,009 downwards.
TTATGGCCAGAAGAGCACAATAGTGGTGTTCTTACCCTGAATTAACACTTAATGCTAGAACTTGGAACTGTGTGTGATTCAACTCCGTCTAGGAAGTTGTATTGAACCCCAGTTGGCCATACAAGAAAAACACTCTGCTTTTGAGAAACAGGCACTCTTGCATTCTACTGTGTTTCCTATAGGGCCAGTACAGTGTGCTAGCTCAGAACAAAAGAACTGTGCTTCCTACACGAACGGGGCATATCTAGTTCAACTCAGTATTAGAAACTAAGTAAAACAGGAGCGTCTCTTCATTGCAATACACTGTATTTGCTGGGAACAGACGCGAGAGCTATTTGCACTGTTTATGGCCAGAATAGCACAATAGTGGTGTTCTTACCCTGAATTAACACTTAATGCTAGAATTTGAAACTGTGTGTGATTCAACTCCGTTTAGGAAATTGTATTGAACCCCAGTTGGCCATACAAGAAAAACACTCTGCTTTTGAGAAACAGGCACTCTTGCATTCTACTGTGTTTCCTATAGGAGCAGTACAGTGAGCTAGCTCAGAACAAAAGAACTGTGCTTCCTACACGAACGGGGCATATGTAGTTCAACTCAGTATTAGAAACGAAGTAAAACAGGAGCTTCTCCTCATTCCACTACACTGTATTTTCTGGGAACAGACGCGAGTGCTATTTGCACTGTTTATGTCCAGAATAGCACAATAGTGGTGTTCTTACCCTGAATTAACACTTAATGCTAGAACTTGGAACTGTGTGTGATTCAACTCCGTTTAGGAAGTTGTATTGAACCCCAGTTGGCCATACAAGAAAAACACTCTGCTTTTGAGAAACAGGCACTCTTGCATTCTACTGTGTTTCCTATAGGGCCAGTACAGTGAGCTAGCTCAGAACAAAAGAACTGTGCTTCTACACGAACGAGGCATATCTAGTTCAACTCAGTATTAGAAACTAAGTAAAACAGGAGCGTCTCTTCATTGCAATACACTGTATTTGCTGGGAACAGACGCGAGAGCTATTTGCACTGTTTATGGCCAGAATAGCACAATAGTGGTGTTCTTACCCTGAATTAACACTTAATGCTAGAATTTGAAACTGTGTGTGATTCAACTCCGTTTAGGAAATTGTATTGAACCCCAGTTGGCCTTACAAGAAAAACACTCTGCTTTTGAGAAACAGGCACTCTTGCATTCTACTGTGTTTCCTATAGGAGCAGTACAGTGAGCTAGCTCAGAACAAAAGAACTGTGCTTCCTACACGAACGGGGCATATCTAGTTCAACTCAGTATTAGAAACTAAGTAAAACAGGAGCTTCTCTTCATTCCAATACACTGGATTTGCTGGGAACAGACGCGAGTGCTATTTGAACTGTTTATGGCCAGAATAGCACAATAGTGGTGTTCTTACGCTGAATTAACACTTAATGCTAGAATTTGAAACTGTTTGTGATTCAACTCCGTTTAGGAAGTTGTATTGAACCCCGGTTGGCCATACACGAAAAACACTCTGCTTTTGAGAAACAGGCACTCTTGCATTCTACTGTGTTTCCTATAGGAGCAGTACAGTGAGCTAGTTCAGAACAAAAGAACTGTGCTTCCTACACAAACGGGGCATATCTAGTTCAACTCAGTATTAGAAACTGAGTAAAACAGGAGCGTCTCTTCATTCCAATACACTGTATTTGCTGGGAACAGACGCGAGTGCTATTTGCACTGTTTATGGCCAGAATAGCACAATAGTGGTGTTCTTACCCTGAATTAACACTTAATGCTAGAATTTGAAACTGTGTGTGATTCAACTCCGTTTAGGAAGTTGTATTGAACCCCAGTTGGCCATACAAGAAAAACACTCTGCTTTTGAGAAACAGGCACTCGTGCATTCTACTGTGTTTCCTATAGGGCCAGTACAGTGTGCTAGCTCAGAACAAAAGAACTGTGCTTCCTACATGAACGGGGCATATCTAGTTCAACTCAGTATTAGAAACTGAGTAAAACAGGAGCGTCTCTTCATTCCAATACACTGTATTTGCTGGGAACAGACGCGAGTGCTATTTGCACTGTTTATGTCCAGAATAGCACAATAGTGGTGTTCTTACCCTGAATTAACACTTAATGCTAGAACTTGAAACTGTGTGTGATTCAACTCCGTTTAGGAAGTTGTATTGAATCCCAGTTGGCCATACAAGAAAAACACTCTGCTTTTGAGAAACAGACACTCTTGCATTATACTGTGTTTCCTATAGGGCCAGTACAGTGAGCAAGCTCAGAACAAAGAACTGTGCTTCCTACACGAACGGGGCATATCTAGTTCAACTCAGTATTAGAAACTAAGTAAAACAGGAGTGTCTCTTCATTCCAATACACTGTATTTGCTGGGAACAGACGCGAGTGCTATTTGCACTGTTTATGGCCAGAATAGCACAATAGTGGTGTTCTTACCCTGAATTAACACTTAATGCTAGAACTTGAAACTGTGTGTGATTCAACTCCGTTTAGGAAGTTGTATTGAATCCCATTTGGCCATACAAGAAAAACACTCTGCTTTTGAGAAAAGGACACTCTTGCATTCTACTGTGTTTCCTATAGTGCCAGTACAGTGAACAAGCTCAGAACAAAAGAACTGTGCTTCCTACACGAACGGGGCATATCTAGTTCAACTCAGTATTAGAAACTGAGTAAAACAGGAGCGTCTCTTCATTCCAATACACTGTATTTGCTGGGAACAGACGCGAGTGCTATTTGCACTGTTTATGGCCAGAATAGCACAATAGTGGTGTTCTTACCCTGAATTAACACTTAATGCTAGAACTTGGAACTGTGTGTGATTCAACTCCTTTTAGGAAGTTGTATTGAACCCCCGTTGGCCATACAAGAAAAACACTCTGCTTTTGAGAAACAGACACTCTTGCATTCTACTGTGTTTCCTATAGGGCCAGTACAGTGAGCTAGCTCAGAACAAAAGAACTGTGCTTCCTACACGAACGGGGCATATCTAGTTCAACTCAGTATTAGAAACTACGTAAAACAGGAGCTTCTCTTCATTCCAATACACTGTATTTGCTGGGAACAGACGCGAGTGCTATTTGCACTGTTTATGGCCAGAATAGCACAATAGTGGTGTTCTTACGCTGAATTAACACTTAATGCTAGAATTTGAAACTGTGAGTGATTCAACTCCGTTTAGGAAGTTGTATTGAACCCCAGTTGGCCATACAAGAAAAACACTCTGCTTTTGAGAAACAGGCACTCTTGCATTCTACTGTGTTTCCTATAGGAGCAGTACAGTGAGCTAGTTCAGAACAAAAGAACTGTGCTTCCTACACAAACGGGGCATATCTAGTTCAACTCAGTATTAGAAACTGAGTAAAACAGGAGCGTCTCTTCATTCCAATACACTGTATTTGCTGGGAACAGACGCGAGTGCTATTTGCACTGTTTATGGCCAGAATAGCACAATAGTGGTGTTCTTACCCTGAATTAACACTTAATGCTAGAATTTGAAACTGTGTGTGATTCAACTCCGTTTAGGAAGTTGTATTGAACCCGAGTTGGCCTTACAAGAAAAACACTCTGCTTTTGAGAAACAGGCACTCTTGCATTCTACTGTGTTTCCTATAGGAGCAGTACAGTGAGCTAGCTCTGAACAAAAGAACTGTGCTTCCTACATTAACGGGGCATATGTAGTTCAACTCAGTATTAGAAACGAAGTAAAACAGGAGCTTCTCCTCATTCCAATACACTGTATTGGCTGGGAACAGACGCGAGTGCTATTTGCACTGTTTATGTCCAGAATAGCACAATAGTGGTGTTCTTACCCTGAATTAACACTTAATGCTAGAACTTGGAACTGTGTGTGATTCAACTCCGTTTAGGAAGTTGTATTGAACCCCAGTTGGCCATACAAGAAAAACACTCTGCTTTTGAGAAACAGACACTCTTGCATTCTACTGTGTTTCCTATAGGGCCAGTACAGTGAGCTAGCTCAGAACAAAAGAACTGTGCTTCCTACACGAACGGGGCATATCTAGTTCAACTCAGTATTAGAAACTAAGTAAAACAGGAGCGTCTCTTCATTGCAATACACTGTATTTGCTGGGAACAGACGCGAGAGCTATTTGCACTGTTTATGGCCAAAATAGCACAATAGTGGTGTTCTTACCCTGAATTAACACTTAATGCTAGAATTTGAAACTGTGTGTGATTCAACTCCGTTTAGGAAATTGTATTGAACCCCAGTTGGCCTTACAAGAAAAACACTCTGCTTTTGAGAAACAGGCACTCTTGCATTCTACTGTGTTTCCTATAGGAGCAGTACAGTGAGCTAGCTCAGAACAAAAGAACTGTGCTTCCTACACGAACGGGGCATATCTAGTTCAACTCAGTATTAGAAACTAAGTAAAACAGGAGCTTTTCTTCATTCCAATACACTGGATTTGCTGGGAACAGAAGCGAGTGCTATTTGAACTGTTTATGGCCAGAATAGCACAATAGTGGTGTTCTTACGCTGAATTAACACTTAATGCTAGAACTTGAAACTGTGTGTGATTCAACTCCGTTTAGGAAGTTGTATTGAACCCGAGTTGGCCTTACAAGAAAAACACTCTGCTTTTGAGAAACAGGCACTCTTGCATTCTACTGTGTTTCCTATAGGAGCAGTACAGTGAGCTAGCTCTGAACATAAGAACTGTGCTTCCTACACAAACGGGGCATATGTAGTTCACCTCAGTATTAGAAACGAAGTAAAACAGGAGCTTCTCCTCATTCCAATACACTGTATTTGCTGGGAACAGACGCGAGTGCTATTTGCAATGTTTATGTCCAGAATAGCACAATAGTGGTGTTCTTACCCTGAATTAACACTTAATGCTAGAACTTGGAACTGTGTGTGATTCAACTCCGTTTAGGAAGTTGTATTGAACCCCAGTTGGCCATACAAGAAAAACACTCTGCTTTTGAGAAACAGACACTCTTGCATTCTACTGTGTTTCCTATAGGGCCAGTACAGTGAGCTAGCTCAGAACAAAAGAACTGTGCTTCCTACACGAACGGGGCATATCTAGTTCAACTCAGTATTAGAAACTAAGTAAAACAGGAGCGTCTCTTCATTGCAATACACTGTATTTGCTGGGAACAGACGCGAGAGCTATTTGCACTGTTTATGGCCAGAATAGCACAATAGTGGTGTTCTTACCCTGAATTAACACTTAATGCTAGAATTTGAAACTGTGTGTGATTCAACTCAGTTTAGGAAGTTGTATTGAAACCCAGTTGGCCTTACAAGAAAAACACTCTGCTTTTGAGAAACAGGCACTCTTGCATTCTACTGTGTTTCCTATAGGAGCAGTACAGTGAGCTAGCTCAGAACAAAAGAACTGTGCTTCCTATACGAACGGGGCATATGTAGTTCAACTCAGTATTAGAAACGAAGTAAAACAGGAGCTTCTCCTCATTCCAATACACTGTATTTGCTGGGAACAGACGCGAGTGCTATTTGCACTGTTTATGTCCAGAATAGCACAATAGTGGTGTTCTTACCCTGAATTAACACTTAATGCTAGAACTTGGAACTGTGTGTGATTCAACTCCGTTTAGGAAGTTGTATTGAACCCCAGTTTGCCATACAAGAAAAACACTCTGCTTTTGAGAAACAGACACTCTTGCATTCTACTGTGTTTCCTATAGGGCCAGTACAGTGAGCTAGCTCAGAACAAAAGAACTGTGCTTCCTACACGAACGGGGCATATCTAGTTCAACTCAGTATTAGAAACTAAGTAAAACAGGAGCGTCTCTTCATTGCAATACACTGTATTTGCTGGGAACAGACGCGAGAGCTATTTGCACTGTTTATGGCCAGAATAGCACAATAGTGGTGTTCTTACCCTGAATTAACACTTAATGCTAGAATTTGAAACTGTGTGTGATTCAACTCCGTTTAGGAAGTTGTATTGAACCCCAGTTGGCCTTACAAGAAAAACACTCTGCTTTTGAGAAACAGGCACTCTTGCATTCTACTGTGTTTCCTATAGGAGCAGTACAGTGAGCTAGCTCAGAACAAAAGAACTGTGCTTCCTACACGAACGGGGCATATGTAGTTCAACTCAGTATTAGAAACGAAGTAAAACAGGAGCTTCTCCTCATTCCAATACACTGTATTTGCTGGGAACAGACGCGAGTGCTATTTGCACTGTTTATGTCCAGAATAGCACAATAGTGGTGTTCTTACCCTGAATTAACACTTAATGCTAGAACTTGGAACTGTGTGTGATTCAACTCCGTTTAGGAAGTTGTATTGAACCCCAGTTGGCCATACAAGAAAAACACTCTTCTTTTGAGAAACAGACACTCTTGCATTCTACTGTGTTTCCTATAGGGCCAGTACAGTGAGCTAGCTCAGAACAAAGAACTGTGCTTTCTACACGAACGGGGCATATCTAGTTCAACTCAGTATTAGAAACTAAGTAAAACAGGAGCGTCTCTTCATTGCAATACACTGTATTTGCTGGGAACAGACGCGAGAGCTATTTGCACTGTTTATGGCCAGAATAGCACAATAGTGGTATTCTTACGCTGAATTAACACTTAATGCTATAATTTGAAACTGTGTGTGATTCAACTCCGTTTAGGAAGTTGTATTGAACCCCAGTTGGCCTTACAAGAAAAACACTCTGCTTTTGAGAAACAGACACTCTTGGATTCTACTGTGTTTCCTATAGGAGCAGTACAGTGAGCTAGCTCAGAACAAAAGAACTGTGCTTCCTACACGAACGGGGCATATCTAGTTCAACTCAGTATTAGAAACTAAGTAAAACAGGAACGTCTCTTTATTCCAATACACTGTATTTGCTGGGAACAGACGCGAGTGCTATTTGCACTGTTTATGGCCAGAATAGCACAATAGTGGTGTTCTTACCCTGAATTAACACTTAATGCTAGAATTTGAAACTGTGTGTGATTCAACTCCGTTTAGGAAGTTGTATTGAACCCTAGTTGGCCATACAAGAAAAACACTCTGCTTTTGAGAAACAGACACTCTTGCATTCTGCTGTGTTTCCTATAGGGCCAGTACAGTGAGCTAGCTCAGAACAAAAGAACTGTGCTTCCTGCACGAACGGGGCATATCTAGTTCAACTCATTATTAGAAACTAAGTAAAACAGGAGCGTCTCTTCATTGCAATACACTGTATTTGCTGGGAACAGACGCGAGAGCTATTTGCACTGTTTATGGCCAGAATAGCACAATAGTGGTGTTCTTACCCTGAATTAACACTTAATGCTAGAATTTGAAACTGTGTGTGATTCAACTCCGTTTAGGAAGTTGTATTGAACCCCAGTTGGCCTTACAAGAAAAACACTCTGCTTTTGAGAAACAGGCACTCTTGCATTCTACTGTGTTTCCTATAGGAGCAGTACAGTGAGCTAGCTCAGAACAAAAGAAATGTGCTTCCTACACGAACGGGGCATATCTAGTTCAACTCAGTATTGGAAACTAAGTAAAACAGGAGTGTCTCTTCATTCCAATACACTGGACTTGAAGGGAACAGACGCGAGTGCTATTTGCACTGTTTATGGCCAGAATAGCACAATAGTGGTGTTCTTACCCTGAATTAACACTTAATGCTAGAATTTGAAACTGTGTGTGATTCAACTCCGTTTAGGAATTTGTATTGAACCCTGTTGGCCTTACAAGAAAAACACTCTGCTTTTGAGAAACAGGCACTCTTGCATTCTACTGTGTTTCCTATAGGGCCAGTACAGTGTGCTAGCTCAGAACAAAAGAACTGTGCTTCCTACACGAACGGGGCCTATCTAGTTCAACTCAGTATTAGAAACTAAGTAAAACAGGAGCTTCTCTTCATTCCAATACACTGTATTTGCTGGGAACAGACGCGAGTGCTATTTGCACTGTTTATGGCCAGAATAGCACAATAGTGGTGTTCTTACCCTGAATTAACACTTAATGCTAGAACTTGGAACTGTGTGTGATTCAACTCCGTTTAGGAAGTTGTATTGAACGCCAGGTGGCCTTACAAGAAAAACACTCTGCTTTTGAGAAACAGGCACTCTTGCATTCTACTGTGTTTCCTATAGGAGCAGTACAGTGAGCTAGATCAGAACAAAAGAACTGTGCTTCCTACACAAACGGGGCATATCTAGTTCAACTCAGTATTAGAAACTAAGTAAAACAGGAGCGTCGCTTCATTCCAATACACTGGATTTGCTGGGAACAGACGCGAGTGCTATTTGCACTGTTTATGGCCAGAATAGCACAATAGTGGTGTTCTTACCCTGAATTAACACTTAATGCTAGAACTTGAAACTGTGTGTGATTCAACTCCGTTTAGGAAGTTGTATTGAACCCCAGTTGGCCTTACAAGAAAAACACTCTGCTTTTGAGAAACAGGCACTCTTGCATTCTACTGTGTTTCCTATAGGAGCAGTACAGTGAGCTAGCTCAGAACAAAAGAACTGTGCTTCCTACACGAACGGGGCATATCTAGTTCAACTCAGTATTAGAAACTAAGTAAAACAGGCGCTTCTCTTCATTCCAATACACTATATTTGCTGGGAACAGACGCGAGTGCTATTTGCACTGTTTATGGCCAGAATAGCACAATAGTGGTGTTCTTACCCTGAATTAACATTTAATGCTACAACTTGAAACTGTGTGTGATTCAACTACGTTTAGGAAGTTGTATTGAACCCCAGTTGGCCTTACAAGAAAAACACTCTGCTTTTGAGAAACAGGCACTCTTGCATTCTACTGTGTTTCCTATAGGAGCAGTACAGTGAGCTAGCTCAGAACAAAAGAACTGTGCTTCCTACACGAACGGGGCATATCTAGTTCAACTCAGTATTAGAAACTAAGTAAAACAGGAGCTTCTCTTCATTCCAATACACTGGATTTGCTGGGAAGAGACGCGAGAGCTATTTGCACTGTTTATGGCCAGAATAGCACAATAGTGGTGTTCTTACCCTGAATTAACACTTAATGCTAGAATTTGAAACTGTGTGTGATTCAACTCCGTTTAGGAAGTTGTATTGAACCCCAGTTGGCCATACAAGAAAAACACTCTGCTTTTGAGAAACAGACACTCTTGCATTCTACTGTGTTTCCTATAGGGCCAGTACAGTGAGCTAGCTCAGAACAAAAGAACTGTGCTTCCTACACGAACGGGGCATATCTAGTTAAACTCAGTATTAGAAACTAAGTAAAACAGGAGCTTCTCTTCATTCCAATACACTATATTTGCTGGGAACAAACGCGAGTGCTATTTGCACTGTTTATGGCCAGAATAGCACAATAGTGGTGTTCTTACCCTGAATTAACACTTAATGCTAGAATTTGAAACTGTGTGTGATTCAACTCCGTTTAGGAAGTTGTATTGAACCCCAGTTGGCCTTACAAGAAAAACACTCTGCTTTTGAGAAACAGGCATTCTTGCATTCTACTGTGTTTCCTATAGGAGCAGTACAGTGAGCTAGCTCAGAACAAAAGAACTGTGCTTCCTACACGAACGGGGCATATCTAGTTCAACTCAGTATTAGAAACGAAGTAAAACAGGAGCTTCTCTTCATTCCAATACACTATATTTGCTGGGAACAGACGCGAGTGCTATTTGCACTGTTTATGGCCAGAATAGCACAATAGTGGTGTTCTTACCCTGAATTAACACTTAATGCTAGAACTTGAAACTGTGTGTGATTCAACTCCGTTTAGGAAGTTGTATTGAACCCCAGTTGGCCTTACAAGAAAAACACTCTGCTTTTGAGAAAAAGGCACTCTTGCATTCTACTGTGTTTCCTATAGGAGCAGTACAGTGAGCTAGCTCAGAACAAAAGAACTGTGCTTCCTACACGAACGGGGCATATCTAGTTCAACTCAGTATTAGAAACTAAGTAAAACAGGAGCTTCTCTTCATTCCAATACACTGGATTTGCTGGGAAGAGACTCGAGAGCTATTTGCACTGTTTATGGCCAGAATAGCACAATAGTGGTGTTCTTACCCTGAATTAACACTTAATGCTAGAATTTGAAACTGTGTGTGATTCAACTCCGTTTAGGAAGTTGTATTGAACCCCAGTTGGCCATACAAGAAAAACACTCTGCTTTTGAGAAACAGAGAGTCTTGCATTCTACTGTGTTTCCTATAGGGCCAGTACAGTAAGCTAGCTCAGAACAAAAGAACTGTGCTTCCTACACGAACGGGGCATATCTAGTTCAACTCAGTATTAGAAACTAAGTAAAACAGGAGCGTCTCTTCATTGCAATACACTGTATTTGCTGGGAACAGACGCGAGGGCTATTTGCACTGTTTATGGCCAGAATAGCACAATAGTGGTGTTCTTACCCTGAATTAACACTTAATGCTAGAATTTGAAACTGTGTGTGATTCAACTCCGTTTAGGAAGTTGTATTGAACCCCAGTTGGCCTTACAAGAAAAACACTCTGCTTTTGAGAAACAGGCACTCTTGCATTCTACTGTGTTTCCTATAGGAGCAGTACAGTGAGCTAGCTCAGAACAAAAGAACTGTGCTTCCTACACGAACGGGGCATATCTAGTTCAACTCAGTATTAGAAACTAAGTAAAACAGGAGCGTCTCTTCATTGCAATACACTGTATTTGCTGGGAACAGACGCGAGAGCTATTTGCACTGTTTATGGCCAGAATAGCACAATAGTGGTGTTCTTACCCTGAATTAACACTTAATGCTAGAATTTGAAACTGTGTGTGATTCAACTCCGTTTAGGAAGTTGTATTGAACCCCAGTTGGCTTTACAAGAAAAACACTCTGCTTTTGAGAAACAGGCACTCTTGCATTCTACTGTGTTTCCTATAGGAGCAGTACAGTGAGCTAGCTCAGAACAAAAGAACTATGCTGCCTACACGAACGGGGCATATCTAGTTCAACTCAGTATTAGAAACTAAGTAAAACAGGAGCTTCTCTTCATTCCAATACACTGGATTTGCTGGGAACAGACGCGAGTGCTATTTGCACTGTTTATGGCCAGAATAGCACAATAGTGGTGTTCTTACCCTGAATTAACACTTAATGCTAGAACTTGAAACTCTGTGTGATTCAACTCCGTTTAGGAAGTTGTATTGAACGCCAGTTGGCCTTACAAGAAAAACACTCTGCTTTTGAGAAACAGGCACTCTTGCATTCTACTGTGTTTCCTATAGGAGCAGTACAGTGAGCTAGCTCAGAACAAAAGAACTGTGCTTCCTACACGAACGGGGCATATCTAGTTCAACTCAGTATTAGAAACTAAGTAAAACAGGAGCTTCTCTTCATTCCAATACACTGGATTTGCTGGGAACAGACGCGAGTGCTATTTGCACTGTTTATGGCCAGAATAGCACAATAGTGGTGTTCTTACCCTGAATTAACACCTAATGCTAGAACTTGAAACTGTGTGTGATTCAACTCCGTTTAGGAAGTTGTATTGAACCCCAGTTGGCCTTACAAGAAAAACACTCTGCTTTTGAGAAACAGGCACTCTTGCATTCTACTGTGTTTCCTATAGGAGCAGTACAGTGAGCTAGCTCAGAACAAAAGAACTGTGCTTCCTACACGAACGGGGCATATCTAGTTCAACTCAGTATTAGAAACTAAGTAAAACAGGAGCTTCTCTTCATTCCAATACACTGGAATTATCTGGGAACAGACGAGAGCTATTTGCACTGTATATGGCCAGAATAGCACAATAGTGGTGTTCTGACCCTGAATTAACACTTAATGCTAGAATTTGAAACTGTGTGTGATTCAACTCCGTTTAGGAAGTTGTATTGAACCCCAGTTGGCCATACAAGAAAAACACTCTGCTTTTGAGAAACAGACACTCTTGCATTCTACTGTGTTTCCTATAGGAGCAGTACAGTGAGCTAGCTCAGAACAAAAGAACTGTGCTTCCTACACGAACGGGGCATATCTAGTTCAACTCAGTATTAGAAACTAAGTAAAACAGGAGCTTCTCTTCATTCCAATACACTGGATTTGCTGGGAAGAGACGCGAGAGCTATTTGCACTGTTTATGGCCAGAATAGCACAATAGTGGTGTTCTTACCCTGAATTAACACTTAATGCTAGAATTTGAAACTGTGTGTGATTCAACTCCGTTTAGGAAGTTGTATTGAACCCCAGTTGGCCATACAAGAAAAACACTCTGCTTTTGAGAAACAGACACTCTTGCATTCTACTGTGTTTCCTATAGGGCCAGTACAGTGAGCTAGCTCAGAACAAAAGAACTGTGCTTCCTACACGAACGGGGCATATCTAGTTCAACTCAGTATTAGAAACTAAGTAAAACAGGAGCGTCTCTTCATTGCAATACACTGTATTTGCTTGGAACAGACGCGAGAGCTATTTGCACTGTTTATGGCCAGAATAGCACAATAGTTGTGTTCTTACCCTGAATTAACACTTAATGCTAGAATTTGAAACTGTGTGTGATTCAACTCCGTTTAGGAAGTTGTATTGAACCCCAGTTGGCCTTACAAGAAAAACACTCTGCTTTTGAGAAACAGGCACTCTTGCATTCTACTGTGTTTCCTATAGGAGCAGTACAGTGAGCTAGCTCAGAACAAATGAACTGTGCTTCCTACACGAACGGGGCATATCTAGTTCAACTCAGTATTAGAAACTAAGTAAAACAGGAGCTTCTCTTCATTCCAATACACTGTATTTGCTGGGAACAGACGCGAGTGCTATTTGCACTGTTTATGTCCAGAATAGCACAATAGTGGTGTTCTTACCCTGAATTAACACTTAATGCTAGAACTTGAAACTGTGTGTGATTCAACTCCGTTTAGGAAGTTGTATTGAACCCCAGTTGGCCTTACAAGAAAAACACTCTGCTTTTGAGAAACAGGCACTCTTGCATTCTACTGTGTTTCCTATAGGAGCAGTACAGTGAGCTAGCTCAGAACAAAAGAACTGTGCTTCCTACACGAACGGGGCATATCTAGTTCAACTGAGTATTAGAAACTAAGTAAAACAGGAGCTTCTCTTCATTCCAATACACTATATTTGCTGGGAACAGACGCGAGTGCTATTTGCACTGTTTATGGCCAGAATTGCACAATAGTGGTGTTCTTACCCTGAATTAACACTTAATGCTAGAATTTGAAACTGTGTGTGATTCAACTCCGTTTAGGAAGTTGTATTGAACCCTAGTTGGCCATACAAGAAAAACACTCTGCTTTTGAGAAACAGACACTCTTGCATTCTGCTGTGTTTCCTATAGGGCCAGTACAGTGAGCTAGCTCAGAACAAAAGAACTGTGCTTCCTGCACGAACGGGGCATATCTAGTTCAACTCATTATTAGAAACTAAGTAAAAAAGGAGAGTCTCTTCATTCCAATACACTGGATTTGCTGGAACAGACGCGAGTGCTATTTGCACTGTTTATGGCCAGAATAGCACAATAGTGGTGGTCTTACCCTGAAATAACACTTAATGCTAGAATTTGAAACTGTGTGTGATTCAACTCCGTTTAGGAAGTTGTATTGAACCCCAGTTGGCCATACAAGAAAAACACTCTGCTTTTGAGAAACAGACACTCTTGCATTCTACTGTGTTTCCTATAGGGCCAGTACAGTGACCTAGCTCAGAACAAAAGAACTGTGCTTCCTACACGAACGGGGCATATCTAGTTCAACTCAGTATTGGAAACTAAGTGAAACAGGAGCGTCTCTTCATTGCAATACACTGTATGTGCTGGGAACAGACGCGAGAGCTATTTGCACTGTTTATGGCCAGAATAGCACAATAGTGGTGTTCTTACGCTGAATTAACACTTAATGCTATAATTTGAAACTGTGTGTGATTCAACTCCGTTTAGGAAGTTGTATTGAACCCCAGTTGGCCTTACAAGAAAAACACTCTGCTTTTGAGAAACAGGCACTCTTGGATTCTACTGTGTTTCCTATAGGAGCAGTACAGTGAGCTAGCTCAGAACAAAAGAACTGTGCTTCCTACACGAACGGGGCATATCTAGTTCAACTCAGTATTAGAAACTAAGTAAAACAGGAACGTCTCTTTATTCCAATACACTGTATTTGCTGGGAACAGACGCGAGTGCTATTTGCACTGTTTATGGCCAGAATAGCACAATAGTGGTGTTCTTACCCTGAATTAACACTTAATGCTAGAATTTGAAACTGTGTGTGATTCAACTCCGTTTAGGAAGTTGTATTGAACCCTAGTTGGCCATACAAGAAAAACACTCTGCTTTTGAGAAACAGACACTCTTGCATTCTGCTGTGTTTCCTATAGGGCCAGTACAGTGAGCTAGCTCAGAACAAAAGAACTGTGCTTCCTGCACGAACGGGGCATATCTAGTTCAACTCATTATTAGAAACTAAGTAAAACAGGAGAGTCTCTTCATTCCAATACACTGGATTTGCTGGGAACAGACGCGAGTGCTATTTGCACTGTTTATGGCCAGAATAGCACAATAGTGGTGTTCTTACCCTGAAATAACACTTAATGCTAGAATTTGAAACTGTGTGTGATTCAACTCCGTTTAGGAAGTTGTATTGAACCCCAGTTGGCCTTACAAGAAAAACACTCTGCTTTTGAGAAACAGGCACTCTTGCATTCTACTGTGTTTCCTATAGGAGCAGTACAGTGAGCTAGCTCAGAACAAAAGAACTGTGCTTCCTACACGAACGGGGCATATCTAGTTCAACTCAGTATTAGAAACTAAGTAAAACAGGAGCTTCTCTTCATTCCAATACACTGTATTTGCTGGGAACAGACGCGAGTGCTATTTGCACTGTTTATGGCCAGAATAGCACAATAGTGGTGTTCTTACCCTGAATTAACACTTAATGCTAGAACTTGAAACTGTGTGTGATTCAACTCCGTTTAGGAAGTTGTATTGAACCCCAGTTGGCGTTACAAGAAAAACACTCTGCTTTTGAGAAACAGGCACTCTTGCATTCTACTGTGTTTCCTATAGGAGCAGTACAGTGAGCTAGCTCAGAACAAAAGAACTGTGCTTCCTACACGAACGGGGCATATCTAGTTCAACTCAGTATTAGAAACTAAGTAAAACAGGAGCTTCTCTTCATTCCAATACACTATATTTGCTGGGAACAGACGCGAGTGCTATTTGCACTGTTTATGGCCAGAATAGCACAATAGTGGTGTTCTTACCCTGAATTAACACTTAATGCTAGAACTTGAAACTGTGTGTGATTCAACTCCGTTTAGGAAGTTGTATTGAACCCCAGTTGGCCTTACAAGAAAAACACTCTGCTTTTGAGAAACAGGCACTCTTGCATTCTACTGTGTTTCCTATAGGAGCAGTACAGTGAGCTAGCTCAGAACAAAAGAACTGTGCTTCCTACACGAACGGGGCATATCTAGTTCAACTCAGTATTAGAAACTAAGTAAAACAGGAGCTTCTCTTCATTCCAATACACTGGATTTGCTGGAAACAGACGCGAGAGCTATTTGCACTGTTTATGGCCAGAATAGCACAATAGTGGTGTTCTTACCCTGAATTAACACTTAATGCTAGAATTTGAAACTGTGTGTGATTCAACTCCGTTTAGGAAGTTGTATTGAACCCTGTTGGCAATACAAGAAAAACACTCTGCTTTTGAGAAACAGGCACTCTTGCATTCTACTGTGTTTCCTATAGCCAGTACAGTGTGCTAGCTCAGAACAAAAGAACTGTGCTTCCTACACGAACGGGGCATATCTAGTTCAACTCAGTATTAGAAACTAAGTAAAACAGGAGCTTCTCTTCATTCCAATACACTGGATTTGCTGGGAATAGACGCGAGTGCTATTTGCACTGTTTATGGACAGAATAGCACAATAGCGGTGTTCTTACCCTGAATTAACACTTAATGCTCGAACTTGAAACTGTGTGTGATTCAACTCCGTTTAGGAAGGTGTATTGAACCCCAGTTGGCCTTACAAGAAAAACACTCTGCTTTTGAGAAACAGGCACTCTTGCATTCTAATGTGTTTCCTATAGGAGCAGTACAGTGAGCTAGCTCAGAACAAAAGAACTGTGCTTCCTACACAAACGGGGCATATCTAGTTCAACTCAGTATTAGAAACTAAGTAAAACAGGAACGTCTCTTTATTCCAATACACTGTATTTGCTGGGAACAGACGCGAGTGCTATTTGCACTGTTTATGGCCAGAATAGCACAATAGTGGTGTTCTTACCCTGAATTAACACTTAATGCTAGAATTTGAAACTGTGTGTGATTCAACTCCGTTTAGGAAGTTGTATTGAACCCTAGTTGGCCATACAAGAAAAACACTCTGCTTTTGAGAAACAGACACTCTTGCATTCTGCTGTGTTTCCCATAGGGCCAGTACAGTGAGCTAGCTCAGAACAAAAGAACTGTGCTTCCTGCACGAACGGGGCATATCTAGTTCAACTCATTATTAGAAACTAAGTAAAACAGGAGCGTCTCTTCATTGCAATACACTGTATTTGCTGGGAACAGACGCGAGAGCTATTTGCACTGTTTATGGCCAGAATAGCACAATAGTGGTGTTCTTACCCTGAATTAACACTTACTGCTAGAATTTGAAACTGTGTGTGACTCAACTCCGTTTAGGAAGTTGTATTGAACCCCAGTTGGCGTTACAAGAAAAACACTCTGCTTTTGAGAAACAGGCACTCTTGCATTCTACTGTGTTTCCTATAGGAGCAGTACAGTGAGCTAGCTCAGAACAAAAGAACTGTGCTTCCTACACGAACGGGGCATATCTAGTTCAACTCAGTATTAGAAACTAAGTAAAACAGGAGCTTCTCTTCATTCCAATACACTATATTTGCTGGGAACAGACGCGAGTGCTATTTGCACTGTTTATGGCCAGAATAGCACAATAGTGGTGTTCTTACCCTGAATTAACACTTAATGCTAGAACTTGAAACTGTGTGTGATTCAACTCCGTTTAGGAAGTTGTATTGAACCCCAGTTGGCCTTACAAGAAAAACACTCTGCTTTTGAGAAACAGGCACTCTTGCATTCTACTGTGTTTCCTATAGGAGCAGTACAGTGAGCTAGCTCAGAACAAAAGAACTGTGCTTCCTACACGAACGGGGCATATCTAGTTCAACTCAGTATTAGAAACTAAGTAAAACAGGAGCTTCTCTTCATTCCAATACACTGGATTTGCTGGAAACAGACGCGAGAGCTATTTGCACTGTTTATGGCCAGAATAGCACAATAGTGGTGTTCTTACCCTGAATTAACACTTAATGCTAGAATTTGAAACTGTGTGTGATTCAACTCCGTTTAGGAAGTTGTATTGAACCTCAGTTGGCCATACAAGAAAAACACTCTGCTTTTGAGAAACAGACACTCTTGCATTCTACTGTGTTTCCTATAGGGCCAGTACAGTGAGCTAGCTCAGAAAAAAAGAACTGTGCTTCCTACACGAACGGGGCATATCTAGTTCAACTCAGTATTAGAAACTAAGTGAAACAGGAGCGTCTCTTCATTGCAATACACTGTATTTGCTGGGAACAGACGCGAGAGCTATTTGCACTGTTTATGGCCAGAATAGCACAATAGTGGTGTTCTTACCCTGAATTAACACTTAATGCTCGAACTTGAAACTGTGTGTGATTCAACTCCGTTTAGGAAGTTGTATTGAACCCCCGTTGGCCTTACAAGAAAAACACTCTGCTTTTGAGAACAGGCACTCTTGCATTCTACTGTGTTTCCTATAGGAGCAGTACAGTGAGCTAGCTCAGAACAAAAGAACTGTGCTTCCTACACGAACGGGGCATATCTAGTTCCACTCAGTATTAGAAACTAAGTAAAACAGGAGCTTCTCTTCATTCCAATACACTGGATTTGCTGGGAAGAGACGCGAGAGCTATTTGCACTGTTTATGGCCAGAATAGCACAATAGTGGTGTTCTTACCCTGAATTAACACTTAATGCTAGAATTTGAAACTGTGTGTGATTCAACTCCGTTTAGGAAGTTGTATTGAACCCTGTTGGCAATACAAGAAAAACACTCTGCTTTTGAGAAACAGGCACTCTTGCATTCTACTGTGTTTCCTATAGCCAGTACAGTGTGCTAGCTCAGAACAAAAGAACTGTGCTTCCTACACGAACGGGGCATATCTAGTTCAACTCAGTATTAGAAACTAAGTAAAACAGGAGCTTCTCTTCATTCCAATACACTGGATTTGCTGGGAATAGACGCGAGTGCTATTTGCACTGTTTATGGACAGAATAGCACAATAGCGGTGTTCTTACCCTGAATTAACACTTAATGCTCGAACTTGAAACTGTGTGTGATTCAACTCCGTTTAGGAAGGTGTATTGAACCCCAGTTGGCCTTACAAGAAAAACACTCTGCTTTTGAGAAACAGGCACTCTTGCATTCTAATGTGTTTCCTATAGGAGCAGTACAGTGAGCTAGCTCAGAACAAAAGAACTGTGCTTCCTACACAAACGGGGCATATCTAGTTCAACTCAGTATTAGAAACTAAGTAAAACAGGAACGTCTCTTTATTCCAATACACTGTATTTGCTGGGAACAGACGCGAGTGCTATTTGCACTGTTTATGGCCAGAATAGCACAATAGTGGTGTTCTTACCCTGAATTAACACTTAATGCTAGAATTTGAAACTGTGTGTGATTCAACTCCGTTTAGGAAGTTGTATTGAACCCTAGTTGGCCATACAAGAAAAACACTCTGCTTTTGAGAAACAGACACTCTTGCATTCTGCTGTGTTTCCCATAGGGCCAGTACAGTGAGCTAGCTCAGAACAAAAGAACTGTGCTTCCTGCACGAACGGGGCATATCTAGTTCAACTCATTATTAGAAACTAAGTAAAACAGGAGCGTCTCTTCATTGCAATACACTGTATTTGCTGGGAACAGACGCGAGAGCTATTTGCACTGTTTATGGCCAGAATAGCACAATAGTGGTGTTCTTACCCTGAATTAACACTTAATGCTAGAATTTGAAACTGTGTGTGATTCAACTCCGTTTAGGAAGTTGTATTGAACCCCAGTTGGCCTTACAAGAAAAACACTCTGCTTTTGAGAAACAGGCACTCTTGCATTCTACTGTGTTTCCTATAGGAGCAGTACAGTGAGCTAGCTCAGAACAAAAGAAATGTGCTTCCTACATGAACGGGGCATATCTAGTTCAACTCAGTATTGGAAACTAAGTAAAACAGGAGTGTCTCTTCATTCCAATACACTGGACTTGAAGGGAACAGACGCGAGTGCTATTTGTACTGTTTATGGCCAGAATAGCACAATAGTGGTGTTCTTACCCTGAATTACCACTTAATGCTAGAATTTGAAACTGTGTGTGATTCAACTCCGTTTAGGAAGTTGTATTGAACCCTGTTGGCCTTACAAGAAAAACACTCTGCTTTTGAGAAACAGGCACTCTTGCATTCTACTGTGTTTCCTATAGGGCCAGTACGGTGTGCTAGCTCAGAACAAAAGAACTGTGCTTCCTACACGAACGGGGCATATCTAGTTCAACTCAGTATTAGAAACTAAGTAAAACAGGAGCTTCTCTTCATTCCAATACACTGTATTTGCTGGGAACAGACGCGAGTGCTATTTGCACTGTTTATGGCCAGAATAGCACAATAGTGGTGTTCTTACCCTGAATTAACACTTAATGCTAGAACTTGGAACCGTGTGTGATTCAACTCCGTTTAGGAAGTTGTATTGAACGCCAGGTGGCCTTACAAGAAAAACACTCTGCTTTTGAGAAACAGGCACTCTTGCATTCTACTGTGTTTCCTATAGGAGCAGTACAGTGAGCTAGCTCAGAACAAAAGAACTGTGATTCCTACACGAACGGGGCATATCTAGTTCAACTCAGTATTAGAAACTAAGTAAAACAGGAGCTTCTCTTCATTCCAATACACTATATTTGCTGGGAACAGACGCGAGTGCTATTTGCACAGTTTATGGCCAGAATAGCACAATAGTGGTGTTCTTACCCTGAATTAAAACTTAATGCTAGAACTTGAAACTGTGTGTGATTCAACTCCGTTTAGGAAGTTGTATTGAACTCCAGTTGGCCTTACAAGAAAAACACTCTGCTTTTGAGAAACAGGCACTCTTGCATTCTACTGTGTTTCCTATAGGAGCAGTACAGTGAGCTAGCTCAGAACAAAAGAACTGTGCTTCCTACACGAACGGGGCATATCTAGTTCAACTCAGTATTAGAAACTAAGTAAAACAGGAGCTTCTCTTCATTCCAATACACTGGATTTGCTGGGAAGAGATGCGAGAGCTATTTGCACTGTTTATGGCCAGAATAGCACAATAGTGGTGTTCTTACCCTGAATTAACACTTAATGCTAGAATTTGAAACTGTGTGTGATTCAACTCCGTTTAGGAAGTTGTATTGAACCCCAGTTGGCCATACAAGAAAAACACTCTGCTTTTGAGAAACAGACACTCTTGCATTCTACTGTGTTTCCTATAGGGCCAGTACAGTGAGCTAGCTCAGAACAAAAGAACTGTGCTTCCTACACGAACGGGGCATATCTAGTTCAACTCAGTATTAGAAACTAAGTAAAACAGGAGCGTCTCTTCATTGCAATACACTGTATTTGCTGGGAACAGCCGAGAGAGCTATTTGCACTGTTTATGGCCAGAATAGCACAATAGTGGTGTTCTTACCCTGAATTAACACTTAATGCTAGAATTTGAAACTGTGTGTGATTCAACTCCATTTAGGAAGTTGTATTGAACCCCAGTTGGCCTTACAAGAAAAACACTCTGCTTTTGAGAAACAGGCACTCTTGCATTCTACTGTGTTTCCTATAGGAGCAGTACAGTGAGCTAGCTCAGAACAAAAGAACTGTGCTTCCTACACGAACGGGGCATATCTAGTTCAACTCAGTATTAGAAACTAAGTAAAACAGGAGCTTCTCTTCATTCCAATACACTGGATTTGCTGGGAACAGACGCGAGTGCTATTTGCACTGTTTATGGCAAGAATAGCACAATAGTGGTGTTCTTACCCTGAATTAACACTTAATGCTAGAACTTGAAACTGTGTGTGATTCAACTCCGTTTAGGAAGTTGTATTGAACCCCAGTTGGCCTTACAAGAAAAACACTCTGCTTTTGAGAAACAGGCACTCTTGCATTCTACTGTGTTTCCTATAGGAGCAGTACAGTGAGCTAGCTCAGAACAAAAGAACTGTGCTTCCTACACAAACGGGGCATATCTAGTTCAACTCAGTATTAGAAACTAAGTAAAACAGGAGCGTCTCTTCATTCCAATACACTGTATTTGCTGGGAACAGACGCGAGTGCTATTTGCACTGTTTATGGCCAGAATAGCACAATAGTGGTGTTCTTACCCTGAATTAACACTTAATGCTAGAATTTGAAACTGTGTGTGATTCAACTCCGTTTAGGAAGTTGTATTGAACCCCAGTTGGCCTTACAAGAAAAACACTCTGCTTTTGAGAAACAGGCACTCTTGCATTCTACTGTGTTTCCTATAGGAGCAGTACAGTGAGCTAGCTCAGAACAAAAGAACTGTGCTTCCTACACGAACGGGGCATATCTAGTTCAACTCAGTATTAGAAACTAAGTAAAACAGGAGCTTCTCTTCATTCCAATACACTGTATTTGCTGGGAACAAACGCGAGTGCTATTTGCACTGTTTATGTCCAGAATAGCACAATAGTGGTGTTCTTACCCTGAATTAACACTTAATGCTAGAACTTGAAACTGTGTGTGATTCAACTCCATTTAGGAAGTTGTATTGAACCCCAGTTGGCCTTACAAGAAAAACACTCTGCTTTTGAGAAACAGGCACTCTTGCATTCTACTGTGTTTCCTATAGGAGCAGTACAGTGAGCTAGCTCAGAACAAAAGAACTGTGCTTCCTACACGAACGGGGCTTATCTAGTTCAACTCAGTATTAGAAACTAAGTAAAACAGGAGCTTCTCTTCATTCCAATACACTGGATTTGCTGGGAACAGACGCGAGTGCTATTTGCACTGTTTATGGCCAGAATAGCACAATAGTGGTGTTCTTACCCTGAATTAACACTTAATGCTAGAATTGAAACTGTGTGTGATTCAACTCCGTTTAGGAAGTTGTATTGAACCCTGTTGGCAATACAAGAAAAACACTCTGCTTTTGAGAAACAGGCACTCTTGCATTCTACTGTGTTTCCTATAGGAGCAGTACAGTGAGCTAGCTCAGAACAAAAGAAATGTGCTTCCTACACGAACGGGGCATATCTAGTTCAACTCAGTATTAGAAACTAAGTAAAACAGGAGCTTCTCTTCATTCCAATACACTGGATTTGCTGGGAACAGACGCGAGAGCTATTTGCACTGTTTATGGCCAGAATAGCACAATAGTGGTGTTCTTACCCTGAATTAACACTTAATGCTAGAATTTGAAACTGTGTGTGATTCAACTCCGTTTAGGAAGTTGTATTGAACCCCAGTTGGCCATACAAGAAAAACACTCTGCTTTTGAGAAACAGACACTCTTGCATTCTACTGTGTTTCCTATAGGGCCAGTACAGTGAGCTAGCTCAGAACAAAAGAACTGTGCTTCCTACACGAACGGGGCATATCTAGTTCAACTCAGTATTAGAAACTAAGTAAAACAGGAGCGTCTCTTCATTGCAATACACTGTACTTGCTGGGAACAGACGAGAGAGCTATTTGCACTGTTTATGGCCAGAATAGCACAATAGTGGTGTTCTTACCCTGAATTAACACTTAATGCTAGAATTTGAAACTCTGTGTGATTCAACTCCGTTTAGGAAGTTGTATTGAACCCCAGTTGGCCTTACAAGAAAAACACTCTGCTTTTGAGAAACAGGCACTCTTGCATTCTACTGTGTTTCCTATAGGAGCAGTACAGTGAGCTAGCTCAGAACAAAAGAACTGTGCTTCCTACACGAACGGGGCATATCTAGTTCAACTCAGTATTAGAAACTAAGTAAAACAGGAGCGTCTCTTCATTACAATACACTGTATTTGCTGGGAACAGACGCGAGTGCTATTTGCACTGTTTATGGCCAGAATAGCAAAATAGTGTTGTTCTTACCCTGAATTAACACTTAATGCTAGAATTTGAAACTGTGTGTGATTCAACTCCGTTTAGGAAGTTGTATTGAACCCTGTTGGCAATACAAGAAAAACACTCTGCTTTTGAGAAACAGGCACTCTTGCATTCTACTGTGTTTCCTATAGGGCCAGTACAGTGTGCTAGCTCAAACAAAAGAACTGTGCTTCCTACACGAACGGGGCATATCTAGTTCAACTCAGTATTAGAAACTGAGTAAAACAGGAGCTTCTCTTCATTCCAATACACTGGATTTGATGGGAACAGACGCGAGTGCTATTTGCACTGTTTATGGACAGAATAGCACAATAGCGGTGTTCTTACCCTGAATTAACACTTAATGCTAGAACTTGAAACTGTGTGTGATTCAACTCCGTTTAGGAAGTTGTATTGAACCCCAGTTGGCCTTACAAGAAAAACACTCTGCTTTTGAGAAACAGGCACTCTTGCATTCTGCTGTGTTTCCTATAGGGCCAGTACAGTGAGCTAGCTCAGAACAAAAGAACTGTGCTTCCTACACGAACGGGGCATATCTAGTTCAACTCATTATTAGAAACTAAGTAAAACAGGAGCGTCTCTTCATTGCAATACACTGTATATGCTGGGAACAGACGCGAGAGCTATTTGCACTGTTTATGGCCAGAATAGCACAATAGTGGTGTTCTTACCCTGAATTAACACTTAATGCTAGAATTTGAAACTGTGTGTGATTCAACTCCGTTTAGGAAGTTGTATTGAACCCCAGTTGGCCTTACAAGAAAAACACTCTGCTTTTGAGAAACAGGCACTCTTGCATTCTACTGTGTTTCCTATAGGAGCAGTACAGTGAGCTAGCTCAGAACAAAAGAACTGTGCTTCCTACACAAACGGGGCATATCTAGTTCAACTCAGTATTAGAAACTAAGTAAAACAGGAGCGTCTCTTCATTCCAATACACTGTATTTGCTGGGAACAGACGCCAGTGCTATTTGCACTGTTTATGGCCAGAATAGCACAATAGTGGTGTTCTTACCCTGAAATAACACTTAATGCTAGAATTTGAAACTGTGTGTGATTCAACTCCGTTTAGGAAGTTGTATTGAACCCCAGTTGGCCTTACAAGAAAAACACTCTGCTTTTGAGAAACAGGCACTCTTGCATTCTACTGTGTTTCCTATAGGAGCAGTACAGTGAGCTAGCTCAGAACAAAATAACTGTGCTTCCTACACGAACGGGGCATATCTAGTTCAACTCAGTATTAGAAACTAAGTAAAACAGGAGCTTCTCTTCATTCCAATACACTGTATTTGCTGGGAACAGACGCGAGTGCTATTTGCACTGTTTATGGCGAGAATAGCACAATAGTGGTGTTCTTACCCTGAATTAACACTTAATGCTAGAATTTGAAACTGTGTGTGATTCAACTCCGTTTAGGAAGTTGTATTGAACCCCAGTTGGCCTTACAAGAAAAACACTCTGCTTTTGAGAAACAGGCACTCTTGCATTCTACTGTGTTTCCTATAGGAGCAGTACAGTGAGCTAGCTCAGAACAAAAGAACTGTGCTTCCTACACGAACGGGGCATATCTAGTTCAACTCAGTATTAGAAACTAAGTAAAACAGGAGCGTCTCTTCATTCCAATACACTGGATTTGCTGGGAACAGACGCGAGTGCTATTTGCACTGTTTATGGCCAGAATAGCAAAATAGTGTTGTTCTTACCCTGAATTAACACTTAATGCTAGAATTTGAAACTGTGTGTGATTCAACTCCGTTTAGGAAGTTGTTTTGAACCCTGTTGGCAATACAAGAAAAACACTCTGCTTTTGAGAAACAGGCACTCTTGCATTCTACTGTGTTTCCTATAGGGCCAGTACAGTGTGCTAGCTCAAACAAAAGAACTGTGCTTCCTACACGAACGGGGCATATCTAGTTCAACTCAGTATTAGAAACTGAGTAAAACAGGAGCTTCTCTTCATTCCAATACACTGGATTTGATGGGAACAGACGCGAGTGCTATTTGCACTGTTTATGGACAGAATAGCACAATAGCGGTGTTCTTACCCTGAATTAACACTTAATGCTAGAACTTGAAACTGTGTGTGATTCAACTCCGTTTAGGAAGTTGTATTGAACCCCAGTTGGCCTTACAAGAAAAACACTCTGCTTTTGAGAAACAGGCACTCTTGCATTCTGCTGTGTTTCCTATAGGGCCAGTACAGTGAGCTAGCTCCGAACAAAAGAACTGTGCTTCCTACACGAACGGGGCATATCTAGTTCAACTCATTATTAGAAACTAAGTAAAACAGGAGCGTCTCTTCATTGCAATACACTGTATATGCTGGGAACAGACGCGAGAGCTATTTGCACTGTTTATGGCCAGAATAGCACAATAGTGGTGTTCTTACCCTGAATTAACACTTAATGCTAGAATTTGAAACTGTGTGTGATTCAACTCCGTTTAGGAAGTTGTATTGAACCCCAGTTGGCCTTACAAGAAAAACACTCTGCTTTTGAGAAACAGGCACTCTTGCATTCTACTGTGTTTCCTATAGGAGCAGTACAGTGAGCTAGCTCAGAACAAAAGAACTGTGCTTTCTACACAAACGGGGCATATCTAGTTCAACTCAGTATTAGAAACTAAGTAAAACAGGAGCGTCTCTTCATTCCAATACACTGTATTTGCTGGGAACAGACGCGAGTGCTATTTGCACTGTTTATGGCCAGAATAGCACAATAGTGGTGTTCTTACCCTGAAATAACACTTAATGCTAGAATTTGAAACTGTGTGTGATTCAACTCCGTTTAGGAAGTTGTATTGAACCCCAGTTGGCCTTACAAGAAAAACACTCTGCTTTTGAGAAACAGGCACTCTTGCATTCTACTGTGTTTCCTATAGGAGCAGTACAGTGAGCTAGCTCAGAACAAAAGAACTGTGCTTCCTACACGAACGGGGCATATCTAGTTCAACTCAGTATTAGAAACTAAGTAAAACAGGAGCTTCTCTTCATTCCAATACACTGTATTTGCTGGGAACAGACGCGAGTGCTATTTGCACTGTTTATGTCCAGAATAGCACAATAGTGGTGTTCTTACCCTGAATTAACACTTAATGCTAGAACTTGAAACTGTGTGTGATTCAACTCCGTTTAGGAAGTTTTATTGAACCCCAGTTGGCCTTACAAGAAAAACACTCTGCTTTTGAGAAACAGGCACTCTTGCATTCTACTGTGTTTCCTATAGGAGCAGTACAGTGAGCTAGCTCAGAACAAAAGAACTGTGCTTCCTACACGAACGGGGCATATCTAGTTCAACTCAGTATTAGAAACTAAGTAAAACAGGAGCTTCTCTTCATTCCAATACACTGTATTTGCTGGGAACAGACGCGAGTGCTATTTGCACTGTTTATGGCGAGAATAGCACAATAGTGGTGTTCTTACCCTGAATTAACACTTAATGCTAGAACTTGAAACTGTGTGTGATATAACTCCGTTTACGAAGTTGTATTGAACGCCTGTTGGCCTTACAAGAAAAACACTCTGCTTTTGAGAAACAGGCACTCTTGCATTCTACTGTGTTTCCTATAGGAGCAGTACAGTGAGCTAGCTCAGAACAAAAGAACTGTGCTTCCTACACAAACGGGGCATATCTAGTTAAACTCAGTATTAGAAACGAAGTAAAACAGGAGCGTCTCTTCATTCCAATACACTGTATTTGCTGGGAACAGACGCGAGTGCTATTTGCACTGTTTATGGCCAGAATAGCACAATAGTGGTGTTCTTACCCTGAATTAACACTTAATGCTAGAATTTGAAACTGTGTGTGATTCAACTCCGTTTAGGAAGTTGTATTGAACCCCAGTTGGCCTTACAAGAAAAACACTCTGCTTTTGAGAAACAGGCACTCTTGCATTCTACTGTGTTTCCTATAGGAGCAGTACAGTGAGCT
Organism: Peromyscus maniculatus bairdii; assembly: GCF_049852395.1. Classification (NCBI taxonomy): domain Eukaryota; kingdom Metazoa; phylum Chordata; class Mammalia; order Rodentia; family Cricetidae; genus Peromyscus; species Peromyscus maniculatus. The sequence goes on along the minus strand of NC_134865.1, from coordinate 41,529,998 downwards.
AGCTCTGAACAAAAGAACTGTGCTTCCTACACGAACGGGGCATATCTAGTTCAACTCAGTATTAGAAACTAAGTAAAACAGGAGCGTCTCTTCATTCCAATACACTGGATTTGCTGGGAACAGACGCGAGTGCTATTTGCACTGTTTATGGCCAGAATAGCACAATAGTGGTGTTCTTACCCTGAATTAACATTTAATGCTAGAATTTGAAACTGTGTGTGATTCAACTCCGTTTAGGAAGTTGTACTGAACCCTGTTGGCAATACAAGAAAAACACTCTGCTTTTGAGAAACAGGCACTCTTGCATTCTACTGTGTTTCCTATAGGGCCTGTACAGTGTGCTAGCTCAGAACAAAAGAACTGTGCTTCCTACACGAACGGGGCATATCTAGTTCAACTCAGTATTAGAAACTAAGTAAAACAGGAGCTTCTCTTCATTCCAATACACTGTATTTGCTGGGAACAGACGCGAGTGCTATTTGCACTGTTTATGGCCAGAATAGCACAATAGTGGTGTTCTTACCCTGAATTAACACTTAATGCTAGAACTTGAAACTGTGTGTGATTCAACTCCGTTTAGGAAGTTGTATTGAACGCCAGTTGGCCTTACAAGAAAAACACTCTGCTTTTGAGAAACAGGCACTCTTGCATTCTACTGTGTTTCCTCTAGGGCCAGTACAGTGTGCTAGCTCAGAACAAAAGAACTGTGCTTCCTACACGAACGGGGCATATCTAGTTCAACTCAGTATTAGAAACTAAGTAAAACAGGAGCGTCTCTTCATTCCAATACACTGGATTTGCTGGGAACAGACGCGAGTGCTATTTGCACTGTTTATGGACAGAATAGCACAATAGCGGTGTTCTTACCCTGAATTAACACTTAATGCTAGAACTTGAAACTGTGAGTGATTCAACTCCATTTAGGAAGTTTTATTGAACCCCAGTTGGCCTTACAAGAAAAACACTCTGCTTTTGAGAAACAGGCACTCTTGCATTCTACTGTGTTTCCTATAGGAGCAGTACAGTGAGCTAGCTCAGAACAAAAGAAATGTGCTTCCTACACGAACGGGGCATATCTAGTTCAACTCAGTATTAGAAACTAAGTAAAACAGGAGCGTCTCTTCATTCCAATACACTGGATTTGCTGGGAACAGACGCGAGTGCTATTTGCACTGTTTATGTCCAGAATAGCACAATAGTGGTGTTCTTACCCTGAATTAACACTTAATGCTAGAATTTGAAACTGTGTGTGATTCAACTCCGTTTAGGAAGTTGTATTGAACCCTGTTGGCCTTACAAGAAAAACACTCTGCTTTTGAGAAACAGGCACTCTTGCATTCTACTGTGTTTCCTATAGGAGCAGTACAGTGAGCTAGCTCAGAACAAAAGAACTATGCTTCCTACACGAACGGGGCATATCTAGTTCAACTCAGTATTAGAAACTAAGTAAAACAGGAGCTTCTCTTCATTCCAATACACTGGATTTGCTGGGAACAGACGCGAGAGCTATTTGCACTGTTTATGGCCAGAATAGCACAATAGTGGTGTTCTTACCCTGAATTAACACTTAATGCTAGAATTTGAAACTGTGTGTGATTCAACTCCGTTTAGGAAGTTGTATTGAACCCCAGTTGGCCATACAAGAAAAACACTCTGCTTTTGAGAAACAGACACTCTTGCATTCTACTGTGTTTCCTATAGGGCCAGTATAGTGAGCTAGCTCCGAACAAAAGAACTGTGCTTCCTACACGAACGGGGCATATCTAGTTCAACTCAGTATTAGAAACTAAGTAAAACAGGAGCGTCTCTTCATTGCAATACACTGTATTTGCTGGGAACAGACGCGAGAGCTATTTGCACTGTTTATGGCCAGAATAGCACAATAGTGGTGTTCTTACCCTGAATTAACACTTAATGCTAGAATTTGAAACTGTGTGTGATTCAACTCCGTTTAGGAAGTTGTATTGAACCCCAGTTGGCCTTACAAGAAAAACACTCTGCTTTTGAGAAACAGGCACTCTTGCATTCTACTGTGTTTCCTATAGGAGCAGTACAGTGAGCTAGCTCTGAACAAAAGAACTGTGCTTCCTACACGAACGGGGCATATCTAGTTCAACTCAGTATTAGAAACTAAGTAAAACAGGAGCGTCTCTTCATTCCAATACACTGGATTTGCTGGGAACAGACGCGAGTGCTATTTGCACTGTTTATGGCCAGAATAGCACAATAGTGGTGTTCTTACCCTGAATTAACATTTAATGCTAGAATTTGAAACTGTGTGTGATTCAATTCCGTTTAGGAAGTTGTACTGAACCCTGTTGGCAATACAAGAAAACACTCTGCTTTTGAGAAACAGGCACTCTTGCATTCTACTGTGTTTCCTATAGGGCCTGTACAGTGTGCTAGCTCAGAACAAAAGAACTGTGCTTCCTACACGAACGGGGCATATCTAGTTCAACTCAGTATTAGAAACTAAGTAAAACAGGAGCTTCTCTTCATTCCAATACACTGTATTTGCTGGGAACAGACGCGAGTGCTATTTGCACTGTTTATGGCCAGAATAGCACAATAGTGGTGTTCTTACCCTGAATTAACACTTAATGCTAGAACTTGAAACTGTGTGTGATTCAACTCCGTTTAGGAAGTTGTATTGAACGCCAGTTGGCCTTACAAGAAAAACACTCTGCTTTTGAGAAACAGGCACTCTTGCATTCTACTGTGTTTCCTCTAGGGCCAGTACAGTGTGCCAACTCAGAACAAAAGAACTGTGCTTCCTACAGGAACGGGGCATATCTAGTTCAACTCAGTATTAGAAACTAAGTAAAACAGGAGCGTCTCTTCATTCCAATACACTGTATTTGCTGGGAACAGACGCGAGTGCTATTTGCACTGTTTATGGACAGAATAGCACAATAGCGGTGTTCTTACCCTGAATTAACACTTAATGCTAGAACTTGAAACTGTGAGTGATTCAACTCCGTTTAGGAAGTTTTATTGAACCCCAGTTGGACATACAAGAAAAACACTCTGCTTTTGAGAAACAGGCACTCTTGCCTTCTACTGTGTTTCCTATAGGAGCAGTACAGTGAGCTAGCTCAGAACAAAAGAAATGTGCTTCCTACACGAACGGGGCATATCTAGTTCAACTCAGTATTAGAAACTAAGTAAAACAGGAGCGTCTCTTCATTCCAATACACTGGATTTGCTGGGAACAGACGCGAGTGCTATTTGCACTGTTTATGTCCAGAATAGCACAATAGTGGTGTTCTTACCCTGAATTAACACTTAATGCTAGAATTTGAAACTGTGTGTGATTCAACTCCGTTTAGGAAGTTGTATTGAACCCTGTTGGCCTTACAAGAAAAACACTCTGCTTTTGAGAAACAGGCACTCTTGCATTCTACTGTGTTTCCTATAGGAGCAGTACAGTGAGCTAGCTCAGAACAAAAGAACTATGCTTCCTACACGAACGGGGCATATCTAGTTCAACTCAGTATTAGAAACTAAGTAAAACAGGAGCTTCTCTTCATTCCAATACACTGGATTTGCTGGGAACAGACGCGAGAGCTATTTGCACTGTTTATGGCCAGAATAGCACAATAGTGGTGTTCTTACCCTGAATTAACACTTAATGCTAGAATTTGAAACTGTGTGTGATTCAACTCCGTTTAGGAAGTTGTATTGAACCCCAGTTGGCCATACAAGAAAAACACTCTGCTTTTGAGAAACAGACACTCTTGCATTCTACTGTGTTTCCTATAGGGCCAGTATAGTGAGCTAGCTCAGAACAAAAGAACTGTGCTTCCTACACGAACGGGGCATATCTAGTTCAACTCAGTATTAGAAACTAAGTAAAACAGGAGCGTCTCTTCATTGCAATACACTGTATTTGCTGGGAACAGACGCGAGAGCTATTTGCACTGTTTATGGCCAGAATAGCACAATAGTGGTGTTCTTACCCTGAATTAACACTTAATGCTAGAATTTGAAACTGTGTGTGATTCAACTCCGTTTAGGAAGTTGTATTGAACCCCAGTTGGCCTTACAAGAAAAACACTCTGCTTTTGAGAAACAGGCACTCTTGCATTCTACTGTGTTTCCTATAGGAGCAGTACAGTGAGCTAGCTCAGAACAAAAGAACTGTGCTTCCTACACGAACGGGGCATATCTAGTTCAACTCAGTATTAGAAACTAAGTAAAACAGGAGCGTCTCTTCATTCCAATACACTGGATTTGCTGGGAACAGACGCGAGTGCTATTTGCACTGTTTATGGCCAGAATAGCACAATAGTGGTGTTCTTACCCTGAATTAACATTTAATGCTAGAATTTGAAACTGTGTGTGATTCAACTCCGTTTAGGAAGTTGTACTGAACCCTGTTGGCAATACAAGAAAAACACTCTGCTTTTGAGAAACAGGCACTCTTGCATTCTACTGTGTTTCCTATAGGGCCAGTACCGTGTGCTAGCTCAGAACAAAAGAACTGTGCTTCCTACACGAACGGGGCATATCTAGTTCAACTCAGTATTAGAAACTAAGTAAAACAGGAGCTTCTCTTCATTCCAATACACTGTATTTGCTGGGAACAGACGCGAGTGCTATTTGTACTGTTTATGGCCAGAATAGCACAATAGTGGTGTTCTTACCCTGAATTAACACTTAATGCTAGAACTTGAAACTGTGTGTGATTCAACTCCGTTTAGGAAGTTGTATTGAACGCCAGTTGGCCTTACAAGAAAAACACTCTGCTTTTGAGAAACAGGCACTCTTGCATTCTACTGTGTTTCCTATAGGGCCAGTACAGTGTGCTAGCTCAGAACAAAAGAACTGTGCTTCCTACACGAACGGGGCATATCTAGTTCAACTCAGTATTAGAAACTAAGTAAAACAGGAGCGTCTCTTCATTCCAATACACTGGATTTGCTGGGAACAGACGGGAGTGCTATTTGCACTGTTTATGGACAGAATAGCACAATAGCGGTGTTCTTATCCTGAATTAACACTTAATGCTAGAACTTGAAACTGTGTGTGATTCAACTCCGTTTAGGAAGTTGTATTGAACCCCAGTTGGCCTTACAAGAAAAACACTCTGCTTTTGAGAAACAGGCACTCTTGCATTCTACTGTGTTTCCTATAGGAGCAGTACAGTGAGCTAGCTCAGAACAAAAGAACTGTGCTTCCTACACAAACGGGGCATATCTAGTTCAACTCAGTATTAGAAACTAAGTAAAACAGGAACGTCTCTTTATTCCAATACACTGTATTTGCTGGGAACAGACGCGAGTGCTATTTGCACTGTTTATGGCCAGAATAGCACAATAGTGGTGTTCTTACCCTGAATTAACACTTAATGCTAGAATTTGAAACTGTGTGTGATTCAACTCCGTTTAGGAAGTTGTATTGAACCCCAGTTGGCCTTACAAGAAAAACACTCTGCTTTTGAGAAACAGGCACTCTTGCATTCTACTGTGTTTCCTATAGGAGCAGTACAGTGAGCTAGCTCAGAACAAAAGAACTGTGCTTCCTACACGAACGGGGCATATCTAGTTCAACCCAGTATTAGAAACTAAGTAAAACAGGAGCGTCTCTTCATTCCAATACACTGGATTTGCTGGGAACAGACGCGAGAGCTATTTGCACTGTTTATGGCCAGAATAGCACAATAGTGGTGTTCTTACCCTGAATTAACATTTAATGCTAGAATTTGAAACTGTGTGTGATTCAACTCCGTTTAGGAAGTTGTACTGAACCCTGTTGGCAATACAAGAAAAACACTCTGCATTTGAGAAACAGGCACTCTTGCATTCTACTGTGTTTCCTATAGGGCCAGTACAGTGTGCTAGCTCAGAACAAAAGAACTGTGCTTCCTACACGAACGGGGCATATCTAGTTCAACTCAGTATTAGAAACTAAGAAAAACAGGAGCTTCTCTTCATTCCAATACACTGGATTTGCTGGGAACAGACGCGAGTGCTATTTGCACTGTTTATGGCCAGAATAGCACAATAGTGGTGTTCTTACCCTGAATTAACACTTAATGCTAGAACTTGAAACTGTGTGTGATTCAACTCCGTTTAGGAACTTGTATTGAACGCCAGTTGGCCTTACAAGAAAAACACTCTGCTTTTGAGAAACAGGCACTCTTGCATTCTACTGTGTTTCCTATAGGAGCAGTACAGTGAGCTAGCTCAGAACAAAAGAACTGTGCTTCCTACACAAACGGGGCATATCTAGTTAAACTCAGTATTAGAAACGAAGTAAAACAGGAGCGTCTCTTCATTCCAATACACTGTATTTGCTGGGAACAGACGCGAGTGCTATTTGCACTGTTTATGGCCAGAATAGCACAATAGTGGTGTTCTTACCCTGAATTAACACTTAATGCTAGAATTTGAAACTGTGTGTGATTCAACTCCGTTTAGGAAGTTGTATTGAACCCCAGTTGGCCATACAAGAAAAACACTCTGCTTTTGAGAAACAGGCACTCTTGCATTCTACTGTGTTTCCTATAGGAGCAGTACAGTGAGCTAGCTCAGAACAAAAGAACTGTGCTTCCTACACGAACGGGGCATATCTAGTTCAACTCAGTATTAGAAACTAAGTAAAACAGGAGCTTCTCTTCATTCCAATACACTATATTTGCTGGGAACAGACGCGAGTGCTATTTGCACTGTTTATGGCCAGAATAGCACAATAGTGGTGTTCTTACCCTGAATTAACACTTAATGCTACAACTTGAAACTGTGTGTGATTCAACTCCGTTTAGGAAGTTGTATTGAACCCCAGTTGGCCTTACAAGAAAAACACTCTGCTTTTGAGAAACAGACACTCTTGCATTCTACTGTGTTTCCTATAGCGAAAGTACAGTGAGCTAGCTCAGAACAAAAGAACTGTGCTTCCTACACGAACGGGGCATATGTAGTTCAACTCAGTATTAGAAACGAAGTTAAACAGGAGCTTCTCCTCATTCCAATACACTGTATTTGCTGGGAACAGACGCGAGTGCTATTTGCACTGTTTATGGCCAGAATAGCACAATAGTGGTATTCTTACCCTGAATTAACACTTAATGCTAGAACTTGGAACTGTGTGTGATTCAACTCCGTTTAGGAAGTTATATTGAACCCCAGTTGGCCATACAAGAAAAACACTGTGCTTTTGAGAAACAGGCAGTCTTGCATTCTACTGTGTTTCCTAAAGGAGCAGTACAGTGAGCTAGCTCAGAACAAGAGAACTATGCTTCCTACACAAACGGGGCATATCTAGTTCAACTCAGTATTAGAAAATAAGTAAAACAGGAGCGTCTCTTCATTCCAATACACTGTATTTGCTGGGAACAGACACGAGTACTATTTGCACTGTTTATGGCCAGAATAGCACAATAGTGGTGTTCTTACCCTGAATTAACACTTAATGCTAGAACTTGAAACTGTGTGTGATTCAACTCCGTTTAGGAAGTTGTATTGAACCCCAGTTGGCCTTACAAGACAAACACTCTGCTTTTGAGAAACAGGCACTCTTGCATTCTACTGTGTTTCCTATAGGAGCAGTACAGTGAGCTAGCTCAGAACAAAAGAACTGTGCTTCCTACACGAACGGGGCATATCTAGTTCAACTCAGTGTTAGAAACTAAGTAAAACAGGAGCTTCTCTTCATTCCAATACACTGGATTTGCTGGGAACAGACGCGAGTGCTATTTGCACTGTTTATGGCCAGAATAGCACAAGTGTGCTGTTCTTAGCCTGAATGAACACTTGCTGCTAGAACTTGAATCTCAACGTGATTCAACTCCGTTTAGGAAGTTTAATTGAACCCTAGTGTGCCATGCAAGAAAAACACTCTGTTTTAGAGAAAACAGCATTCTTTCACTCTACTGTGTTTCCAAAAGGCACGTACAGTGAGCTAGCTCAGAACAAAAGAACTGTGCTTCCTACACAAACGGGGCATATCTAGTTCAACTCAGTATTAGAAACTAAGTAAAACAGGAACGTCTCTTTATTCCAATACACTGTATTTGCTGGGAACAGACGCGAGTGCTATTTGCACTGTTTATGGCCAGAATAGCACAATAGTGGTGTTCTTACCCTGAATTAACACTTAATGCTAAAATTTGAAACTGTGTGTGATTCAACTCCGTTTAGGAAGTTGTATTGAACCCCAGTTGGCCTTACAAGAAAAACACTCTGCTTTTGAGAAACAGGCACTCTTGCATTCTACTGTGTTTCCTATAGGAGCAGTACAGTGAGCTAGCTCAGAACAAAAGAACTGTGCTTCCTACACGAACGGGGCATATCTAGTTCAACTCAGTATTAGAAACTAAGTAAAACAGGAGCGTCTCTTCATTCCAATACACTGGATTTGCTGGGAACAGACGCGAGTGCTATTTGCACTGTTTATGGCCAGAATAGCACAATAGTGGTGTTCTTACCCTGAATTAACATTTAATGCTAGAATTTGAAACTGTGTGTGATTCAACTCCGTTTAGGAAGTTGTACTGAACACTGTTGGCAATACAAGAAAAACACTCTGCTTTTGAGAAACAGGCACTCTTGCATTCTACTGTGTTTCCTATAGGGCCAGTACAGTGTGCTAGCTCAGAACAAAAGAACTGTGCTTCCTACACGAACGGGGCATATCTAGTTCAACTCAGTATTAGAAACTAAGAAAAACAGGAGCTTCTCTTCATTCCAATACACTGTATTTGCTGGGAACAGACGCGAGTGCTATTTGCACTGTTTATGGCCAGAATAGCACAATAGTGGTGTTCTTACCCTGAATTAACACTTAATGCTAGAACTTGAAACTGTGTGTGATTCAACTCCGTTTAGGAAGTTGTATTGAACGCCAGTTGGCCTTACAAGAAAAACACTCTGCTTTTGAGAAACAGGCACTCTTGCATTCTACTGTGTTTCCTATAGGAGCAGTACAGTGAGCTAGCTCAGAACAAAAGAACTGTGCTTCCTACACAAACGGGGCATATCTAGTTCAACTCAGTATTAGAAACTAAGTAAAACAGGAGCGTCTCTTCATTCCAATACACTGTATTTGCTGGGAACAGACGCGAGTGCTATTTGCACTGTTTATGGCCACAATAGCACAATAGTGGTGTTCTTACCCTGAATTAACACTTAATGCTAGAATTTGAAACTGTGTGTGATTCAACTCCGTTTAGGAAGTTGTATTGAACCCCAGTTGGCCTTACAAGAAAAACACTCTGCTTTTGAGAAACAGGCACTCTTGCATTCTACTGTGTTTCCTATAGGAGCAGTACAGTGAGCTAGCTCAGAACAAAAGAACTGTGCTTCCTACACGAACGGGGCATATCTAGTTCAACTCAGTATTAGAAACTAAGTTAAACAGGAGCTTCTCTTCATTCCAATACACTGTATTTGCTGGGAACAGACGCGAGTGCTATTTGCACTGTTTATGGCCAGAATAGCACAATAGTGGTGTTCTTACCCTGAATTAACACTTAATGCTAGAACTTGAAACTGTGTGTGATTCAACTCCGTTTAGGAAGTTGTATTGAACCCCAGTTGGCCTTACAAGAAAAACACTCTGCTTTTGAGAAACAGGCACTCTTGCATTCTACTGTGTTTCCTATAGGAGCAGTACAGTGAGCTAGCTCAGAACAAAAGAACTGTGCTTCCTACACGAACGGGGCATATCTAGTTCAACTCAGTATTAGAAACTAAGTAAAACAGGAGCGTCTCTTCATTCCAATACACTGGATTTGCTGGGAACAGACGCGAGTGCTATTTGCACTGTTTATGGCCAGAATAGCACAATAGTGGTGTTCTTACCCTGAATTAACATTTAATGCTAGAATTTGAAACTGTGTGTGATTCAACTCCGTTTAGGAAGTTGTACTGAACCCTGTTGGCAATACAAGAAAAACACTCTGCTTTTGAGAAACAGGCACTCTTGCATTCTACTGTGTTTCCTATAGGGCCAGTACAGTGTGCTAGCTCAGAACAAAAACTGTGCTTCCTACACGAACGGGGCATATCTAGTTCAACTCAGTATTAGAAACTAAGAAAAACAGGAGCTTCTCTTCATTCCAATACACTGTATTTGCTGGGAACAGACGCGAGTGCTATTTGCAATGTTTATGGCCAGAATAGCACAATAGTGGTGTTCTTACCCTGAATTAACACTTAATGCTAGAACTTGAAACTGTGTGTGATTCAACTCCGTTTAGGAAGTTGTATTGAACGCCAGTCGGCCTTACAAGAAAAACACTCTGCTTTTGAGAAACAGGCACTCTTGCATTCTACTGTGTTTCCTATAGGGCCAGTACAGTGTGCTAGCTCAGAACAAAAGAACTGTGCTTCCTACACGAACGGGGCATATCTAGTTCAACTCAGTATTAGAAACTAAGTAAAACAGGAGCGTCTCTTCATTCCAATACACTGGATTTGCTGGGAACAGACTCGAGTGCTAGTTGCACTGTTTATGGACAGAATAGCACAATAGCGGTGTTCTTACCCTGAATTAACACTTAATGCTAGAACTTGAAACTGTGTGTGATTCAACTCCGTTTAGGAAGTTGTATTGAACCCCAGTTGGCCTTACAAGAAAAACACTCTGCTTTTGAGAAACAGGCACTCTTGCATTCTACTGTGTTTCCTATAGGAGCAGTACAGTGAGCTAGCTCAGAACAAAAGAACTGTGCTTCCTACACAAACGGGGCATATCTAGTTCAACTCAGTATTAGAAACTAAGTAAAACAGGAACGTCTCTTTATTCCAATACACTGTATTTGCTGGGAACAGACGCGAGTGCTATTTGCACTGTTTATGGCCAGAATAGCACAATAGTGGTGTTCTTACCCTGAATTAACACTTAATGCTAAAATTTGAAACTGTGTGTGATTCAACTCCGTTTAGGAAGTTGTATTGAACCCCAGTTGGCCTTACAAGAAAAACACTCTGCTTTTGAGAAACAGGCACTCTTGCATTCTACTGTGTTTCCTATAGGAGCAGTACAGTGAGCTAGCTCAGAACAAAAGAACTGTGCTTCCTACACGAACGGGGCATATCTAGTTCAACTCATTATTAGAAACTAAGTAAAACAGGAGCGTCTCTTCATTCCAATACACTGGATTTGCTGGGAACAGACGCGAGTGCTATTTGCACTGTTTATGGCCAGAATAGCACAATAGTGGTGTTCTTACCCTGAATTAACATTTAATGCTAGAATTTGAAACTGTGTGTGATTCAACTCCGTTTAGGAAGTTGTACTGAACCCTGTTGGCAATACAAGAAAAACACTCTGCTTTTGAGAAACAGGCACTCTTGCATTCTATTGTGTTTCCTATAGGGCCAGTACAGTGTGCTAGCTCAGAACAAAAGAACTGTGCTTCCTACACGAACGGGGCATATCTAGTTCAACTCAGTATTAGAAACTAAGAAAAACAGGAGCTTCTCTTCATTCCAATACACTGGATTTGCTGGGAACAGACGCGAGTGCTATTTGCACTGTTTATGGCCAGAATAGCACAATAGTGGTGTTCTTACCCTGAATTAACACTTAATGCTAGAACTTGAAACTGTGTGTGATTCAACTCCGTTTAGGAAGTTGTATTGAACGCCAGTTGGCCTTACAAGAAAAACACTCTGCTTTTGAGAAACAGGCACTCTTGCATTCTACTGTGTTTCCTATAGGAGCAGTACAGTGAGCTAGCTCAGAACAAAAGAACTGTGCTTCCTACACAAACGGGGCATCTCTAGTTCAACTCAGTATTAGAAACTAAGTAAAACAGGAGCATCTCTTCATTCCAATACACTGTATTTGCTGGGAACAGACGCGAGTGCTATTTGCACTGTTTATGGCCAGAATAGCACAATAGTGGTGTTCTTACCCTGAATTAACACTTAATGCTAGAACTTGAAACTGTGTGTGATTCAACTCCGTTTAGGAAGTTGTATTGAACCCCAGTTGGCCTTACAAGAAAAACACTCTGCTTTTGAGAAACAGACACTCTTGCATTCTACTGTGTTTCCTATAGCGCCAGTACAGTGAGCTAGCTCAGAACAAAAGAACTGTGCTTCCTACACGAACGGGGCATATGTAGTTCAACTCAGTATTAGAAACGAAGTAAAACAGGAGCTTCTCCTCATTCCAATACACTGTATTTGCTGGGAACAGACGCGAGTGCTATTTACACTGTTTATGGCCAGAATAGCACAATAGTGGTGTTCTTACTCTGAATTAACACTTAATGCTAGAACTTGAACCTGTGTGTGATTCAACTCCGTTTAGGAAGTTGTATTGAACCCCAGTTGGCCTTACAAGAAAAACACTCTGCTTTTGAGAAACAGGCACTCTTGCATTCTACTGTGTTTCCTATAGGAGCAGTACAGTGAGCTAGCTCAGAACAAAAGAACTGTGCTTCCTACACAAACGGGGCATATCTAGTTCAACTCAGTATTAGAAACTAAGTAAAACAGGAGCGTCACTTCATTCCAATACACTGTATTTGCTGGGAACAGACGCGAGTGCTATTTGCACTGTTTATGGCCAGAATAGCACAATAGTGGTGTTCTTACCCTGAATTAACACTTAATGCTAGAATTTGAAACTGTGTGTGATTCAACTCCGTTTAGGAAGTTGTATTGAACCCCAGTTGGCCATACAAGAAAAACACTCTGCTTTTGAGAAACAGGCACTCTTGCATTCTACTGTGTTTCCTATAGGAGCAGTACAGTGAGCTAGCTCAGAACAAAAGAACTGTGCTTCCTACACGAACGGGGCATATCTAGTTCAACTCAGTATTAGAAACTAAGTAAAACAGGAGCTTCTCTTCATTCCAATACACTGGATTTGCTGGGAACAGACGCGAGTGCTATTTGCACTGTTTATGGCCAGAATACCACAATAGTGGTGTTCTTACCCTGAATTAACACGTAATGTTAGAACTTGAAACTGTGTGTGATTCAACTCCGTTTAGGAAGTTGTATTGAACCCCAGTTGGCCTTACAAGAAAAACACTCTGCTTTTGAGAAACAGACACTCTTGCATTCTACTGTGTTTCCTATAGCGCCAGTACAGTGAGCTAGCTCAGAACAAAAGAACTGTGCTTCCTACACGAACGGAGCATATGTAGTTCAACTCAGTATTAGAAACGAAGTAAAACAGGAGCTTCTCCTCATTCCAATACACTGTATTTGCTGGGAACAGACGCGAGTGCTATTTACACTGTTTATGGCCAGAATAGCACAATAGTTGTGTTCTTACCCTGAATTAACACTTAATGCTAGAACTTGGAACTGTGTGTGATTCAACTCCGTTTAGGAAGTTGTATTGAACCCCAGTTGGCCATACAAGAAAAACACTCTGCTTTTGAGAAACAGGCACTCTTGCATTCTACTGTATTTCCTATAGGAGCAGTACAGTGAGCTAGCTCAGAACAAAAGAACTGTGCTTCCTACACAAACGGGGCATATCTAGTTCAACTCAGTATTAGAAACTAAGTAAAACAGGAGCGTCCTTCATTCCAATACACTGTATTTGCTGGGAACAGACGCGAGTGCTATTTGCACTGTTTATGGCCAGAATAGCACAATAGTGGTGTTCTTACCCTGAATTAACACTTAATGCTAGAACTTGAAACTGTGTGTGATTCAACTCCGTTTAGGAAGTTGTATTGAACCCCAGTTGGCCTTACAATAAAAACACTCTGCTTTTGAGAAACAGGCACTCTTGCATTCTACTGTGTTTCCTATAGGAGCAGTACAGTGAGCTAGCTCAGAACAAAAGAACTGTGGTTCCTACACAAACGGGGCATATCTAGTTCAACTCAGTATTAGAAACTAAGTAAAACAGGAGCGTCTCTTCATTGCAATACACTGTATTTGCTGGGAACAGACGCGAGAGCTATTTGCACTGTTTATGGCCAGAATAGCACAATAGTGGTGTTCTTACCCTGAATTAAAACTTAATGCTAGAATTTGAAACCGTGTGTGATTCAACTCCGTTTTTGAAGTTGTATTGAACCCCAGTTGGCCTTACAAGAAAAACACTCTGCTTTTGACAAACAGGCACTCATGCATTCTACTGTGTTTCCTATGGGAGCAGTACAGTGAGCTAGCTCAGAACAAAAGAACTGTGCTTCCTACACTAACGGGGCATATCTAGTTCAACTCAGTATTAGAAACTAAGTAAAACAGGAGCTTCTCTTCATTCCAATACACTGGATTTCCTGGGAACAGACGCGAGTGCTATTTGCACTGTTTATGGCCAGAATAGCACAATAGTGGTGTTCTTACCCTGAATTAACACTTAATGCTAGAATTTGAAACTGTGTGTGATTCAAATCAGTTTAGGAAGTTGTATTGAACCCTGTTGGCAATACAAGAAAAACACTCTGCTTTTGAGAAACAGGCACTCTTGCATTCTACTGTGTTTCCTATAGGGCCAGTACAGTGTGCTAGCTCAGAACAAAAGAACTGTGCTTCCTACACGAACGGGGCATATCTAGTTCAACTCAGTATTAGAAACGAAGTAAAACAGGAGCTTCTCTTCATTCCAATACACTGTATTTGCTGGGAACAGACGCGAGAGCTATTTGCACTGTTTATGGCCAGAATAGCACAATAGTGGTGTTCTTACCCTGAATTAACACTTAATGCTAGAATTTGAAACTGTGTGTGATTCAACTCCATTTAGGAAGTTGTATTGAACCCCAGTTGGCCTTACAAGAAAAACACTCTGCTTTTGAGAAACAGGCACTCTTGCATTCTACTGTGTTTCCTATAGGAGCAGTACAGTGAGCTAGCTCAGAACAAAAGAACTGTGCTTCCTACACGAACGGGGCATATCTAGTTCAACTCAGTATTAGAAACTAAGTAAAACAGGAGCGTCTCTTCATTGCAATACACTGTATTTGCTGGGAACAGACGCGAGAGCTATTTGCACTGTTTATGGCCAGAATAGCACAATAGTGGTGTTCTTACCCTGAATTAACACTTAATGCTAGAATTTGAAACCGTGTGTGATTCAACTCCGTTTAGGAAGTTGTATTGAACCCCAGTTGGCCTTACAAGAAAAACACTCTGCTTTTGACAAACAGGCACTCATGCATTCTACTGTGTTTCCTATGGGAGCAGTACAGTGAGCTAGCTCAGAACAAAAGAACTGTGCTTCCTACACGAACGGGGCATATCTAGTTCAACTCAGTATTAGAAACTAAGTAAAACAGGAGCTTCTCTTCATTCCAATACACTGGATTTCCTGGGAACAGACGCGAGTGCTATTTGCACTGTTTATGGCCAGAATAGCACAATAGTGGTGTTCTTACCCTGAATTAACACTTAATGCTAGAATTTGAAACTGTGTGTGATTCAAATCCGTTTAGGAAGTTGTATTGAACACTGTTGGCAATACAAGAAAAACACTCTGCTTTTGAGAAACAGGCACTCTTGCATTCTACTGTGTTTCCTATAGGAGCAGTACAGTGAGCTAGCTCAGAACAAAAGAACTGTGCTTCCTACACGAACGGGGCATATCTAGTTCAACTCAGTATTAGAAACTAAGTAAAACAGGAGCTTCTCATCATTCCAATACACTGGATTTGCTGGGAACAGACGCGAGTGCTATTTGCACTGTTTATGGCCAGAATAGCACAATAGTGGTGTTCTTACCCTGAATTAACACTTAATGCTAGAACGTGAAACTGTGGGTGATTCAACTCCGTTTAGGAAGTTGTATTGAACCCCAGTTGGCCTTACAAGAAAAACACTCTGCTTTTGAGAAACAGGCACTCTTGCATTCTACTGTGTTTCCTATAGGGCCAGTACAGTGAGCTAGCTCAGAACAAAAGAACTGTGCTTCCTACACGAACGGGGCATATCTAGTTCAACTCAGTATTAGAAACTAAGTAAAACAGGAGCTTCTCATCATTGCAATACACTGGATTTGCTGGGAACAGACGCGAGAGCTATTTGCACTGTTTATGGCCAGAATAGCACAATAGTGGTGTTCTTACCCTGAATTAACACTTAATGCTAGAACTTGAAACTGTGTGTGATTCAACTCCGTTTAGGAAGTTGTATTGAACCCCAGTTGGCCTTACAAGAAAAACACTCTGCTTTTGAGAAACAGGCACTCTTGCATTCTACTGTGTTTCCTATAGGAGCAGTACAGTGAGCTAGCTCAGAACAAAAGAACTGTGCTTCCTACACGAACGGGGCTTATCTAGTTCAACTCAGTATTAGAAACTAAGTAAAACAGGAGCTTCTCTTCATTCCAATACACTGGATTTGCTGGGAACAGACGCTAGTGCTATTTGCACTGTTTATGGACAGAATAGCACAATAGCGGTATTCTTACCCTGAATTAACACTTAATGCTAGAACTTGAAACTGTGTGTGATTCAACTCTGTTTAGGAAGTTGTATTGAACCCCAGTTGGCCTTACAAGAAAAATACTCTGCTTTTGAGAAACAGACACTCTTGCATTCTACTGTGTTTCCTATAGCCCCAGTACAGTGAGCTAGCTCAGAACAAAAGAACTGTGCTTCCTACACGAACGGGGCATATGTAGTTCAACTCAGTATTAGAAACGAAGTAAAACAGGAGCTTCTCCTCATTCCAATACACTGTATTTGCTGGGAACAGACGCGAGTGCTATTTGCACTGTTTATGGCCAGAATAGCACAATAGTGGTGTTCTTACCCTGAATTAACACTTAATGTTAGAACTTGAAACTGTGTGTGATTCACCTCTGTTTAGGAAGTTGTATTGAACCCCAGTTGGCCTTACAAGAAAAACACTCTGCTTTTGAGAAACAGACACTCTTGCATTCTACTGTGTTTCCTATAGCGCCAGTACAGTGAGCTAGCTCAGAACAAAAGAAATGTGCTTCCTACACGAACGGGGCATATGTAGTTCAACTCAGTATTAGAAACGAAGTAAAACAGGAGCTTCTCCTCATTCCAATACCCTGTATTTGCTGGGAACAGACGCGAGTGCTATTTACACTGTTTATGGCCAGAATAGCACAATAGTGGTGTTCTTACTCTGAATTAACACTTAATGCTAGAACTTGAAACTGTGTGTGATTCAACTCCGTTTAGGAAGTTGTATTGAACCCCAGTTGGCCTTATAAGAAAAACACTCTGCTTTTGAGAAACAGGCACTCTTGCATTCTACTGTGTTTCCTATAGGAGCAGTACAGTGAGCTAGCTCAGAACAAAAGAACTGTGCTTCCTACACAAACGGGGCATATCTAGTTCAACTCAGTATTAGAAACTAAGTAAAACAGGAGCGTCACTTCATTCCAATACACTGTATTTGCTGGGAACAGACGCGAGTGCTATTTGCACTGTTTATGTCCAGAATAGCACAATAGTGGTGTTCTTACCCTGAATTAACACTTAATGCTAGAATTTGAAACTGTGTGTGATTCAACTCCGTTTAGGAAGTTGTATTGAACCCCAGTTGGCCATACAAGAAAAACACTCTGCTTTGAGAAACAGGCACTCTTGCATTCTACTGTGTTTCCTATAGGAGCAGTACAGTGAGCTAGCTCAGAACAAAAGAACTGTGCTTCCTACACGAACGGGGCATATCTAGTTCAACTCAGTATTAGAAACTAAGTAAAACAGGAGCTTCTCTTCATTCCAATACACTGGATTTGCTGGGAACAGACGCGAGTGCTATTTGCACTGTTTATGGCCAGAATAGCACAATAGTGGTGTTCTTACCCTGAATTAACACTTAATGTTAGAACTTGAAACTGTGTGTGATTCAACTCCGTTTAGGAAGTTGTATTGAACCCCAGTTGGCCTTACAAGAAAAACACTCTGCTTTTGAGAAACAGACACTCTTGCATTCTACTGTGTTTCCTATAGCGCCAGTACAGTGAGCTAGCTCAGAACAAAAGAACTGTGCTTCCTACACGAACGGGGCATATCTAGTTCAACTCAGTATTAGAAACGAAGTAAAACAGGAGCTTCTCCTCATTCCAATACACTGTATTTGCTGGGAACAGACGCGAGTGCTATTTACACTGTTTATGGCCAGAATAGCACAATAGTGGTGTTCTTACCCTGAATTAACACTTAATGCTAGAACTTGGAACTGTGTGTGATTCAACTCCGTTTAGGAAGTTGTATTGAACCCCAGTTGGCCATACAAGAAAAACACTCTGCTTTTGAGAAACAGGCACTCTTGCATTCTACTGTGTTTCCTATAGGAGCAGTACAGTGAGCTAACTCAGAACAAAAGAACTGTGGTTCCTACACAAACGGGGCATATCTAGTTCAACTCAGTATTAGAAACTAAGTAAAACAGGAGCGTCCTTCATTCCAATACACTGTATTTGCTGGGAACAGACGCGAGTGCTATTTGCACTGTTTATGGCCAGAATAGCACAATAGTGGTGTTCTTACCCTGAATTAACACTTAATGCTAGAACTTGAAACTGTGTGTGATTCAACTCCGTTTAGGAAGTTGTATTGAACCCCAGTTGGCCTTACAAGAAAAACACTCTGCTTTTGAGAAACAGGCACTCTTGCATTCTACTGTGTTTCCTATAGGAGCAGTACAGTGAGCTAGCTCAGAACAAAAGAACTGTGCTTCCTACACGAACGGGGCTTATCTAGTTCAACTCAGTATTAGAAACTAAGTAAAACAGGAGCTTCTCTTCATTCCAATACACTGGATTTGCTGGGAACAGACGCGAGTGCTATTTGCACTGTTTATGGCCAGAATAGCACAATAGTGGTATTCTTACCCTGAATTAACACTTAATGCTAGAACTTGAAACTGTGTGTGATTCAACTCCGTTTAGGAAGTTGTATTGAACCCCAGTTGGCCTTACAAGAAAAACACTCTGCTTTTGAGAAACAGGCGCTCTTGCATTCTACTGTGTTTCCTATAGGAGCACTACAGTGAGCTAGCTCACAACAAAAGAACTGTGCTTCCTACACAAACGGGGCATATCTAGTTCAACTCAGTATTAGAAACTAAGTAAAACAGGAACGTCTCTTCATTCCAATACACTGTATTTGCTGGGAACAGACGCGAGTGCTATTTGCACTGTTTATGGCCAGAATAGCACAATAGTGGTGTTCTTACCCTGAATTAACACTTAATGCTAGAATTTGAAACCGTGTGTGATTCAACTCCTTTTAGGAAGTTGTATTGAACCACAGTTGGCCATATAAGAAAAACACTCTGCTTTTGAGAAACATGCACTCTTGCATTCTACTGTGTTTCCTATAGTGCCAGTACAGTGAGCTAGCTCAGAACAAAAGAACTGTGCTTCCTACACGAACGGGGCATATCTAGTTCAACTCAGTATTAGAAACTAAGTAAAACAGGAGCGTCTCTTCATTGCAATACACTGTATTTGCTGGGAACAGACGCGAGAGCTATTTGCACTGTTTATGGCCAGAATAGCACAATAGTGGTGTTCTTACCCTGAATTAAAACTTAATGCTAGAATTTGAAACCGTGTGTGATTCAACTCCGTTTTTGAAGTTGTATTGAACCCCAGTTGGCCTTACAAGAAAAACACTCTGCTTTTGACAAACAGGCACTCATGCATTCTACTGTGTTTCCTATGGGAGCAGTACAGTGAGCTAGCTCAGAACAAAAGAACTGTGCTTCCTACACGAACGGGGCATATCTAGTTCAACTCAGTATTAGAAACTAAGTAAAACAGGAGCTTCTCTTCATTCCAATACACTGGATTTCCTGGGAACAGACGCGAGTGCTATTTGCACTGTTTATGGCCAGAATAGCACAATAGTGGTGTTCTTACCCTGAATTAACACTTAATGCTAGAATTTGAAACTGTGTGTGATTCAAATCAGTTTAGGAAGTTGTATTGAACCCTGTTGGCAATACAAGAAAAACACTCTGCTTTTGAGAAACAGGCACTCTTGCATTCTACTGTGTTTCCTATAGGGCCAGTACAGTGTGCTAGCTCAGAACAAAAGAACTGTGCTTCCTACACGAACGGGGCATATCTAGTTCAACTCAGTATTAGAAACGAAGTAAAACAGGAGCTTCTCTTCATTCCAATACACTGTATTTGCTGGGAACAGACGCGAGAGCTATTTGCACTGTTTATGGCCAGAATAGCACAATAGTGGTGTTCTTACCCTGAATTAACACTTAATGCTAGAATTTGAAACTGTGTGTGATTCAACTCCATTTAGGAAGTTGTATTGAACCCCAGTTGGCCTTACAAGAAAAACACTCTGCTTTTGAGAAACAGGCACTCTTGCATTCTACTGTGTTTCCTATAGGAGCAGTACAGTGAGCTAGCTCAGAACAAAAGAACTGTGCTTCCTACACGAACGGGGCATATCTAGTTCAACTCAGTATTAGAAACTAAGTAAAACAGGAGCGTCTCTTCATTGCAATACACTGTATTTGCTGGGAACAGACGCGAGAGCTATTTGCACTGTTTATGGCCAGAATAGCACAATAGTGGTGTTCTTACCCTGAATTAACACTTAATGCTAGAATTTGAAACCGTGTGTGATTCAACTCCGTTTAGGAAGTTGTATTGAACCCCAGTTGGCCTTACAAGAAAAACACTCTGCTTTTGACAAACAGGCACTCATGCATTCTACTGTGTTTCCTATGGGAGCAGTACAGTGAGCTAGCTCAGAACAAAAGAACTGTGCTTCCTACACGAACGGGGCATATCTAGTTCAACTCAGTATTAGAAACTAAGTAAAACAGGAGCTTCTCTTCATTCCAATACACTGGATTTCCTGGGAACAGACGCGAGTGCTATTTGCACTGTTTATGGCCAGAATAGCACAATAGTGGTGTTCTTACCCTGAATTAACACTTAATGCTAGAATTTGAAACTGTGTGTGATTCAAATCCGTTTAGGAAGTTGTATTGAACACTGTTGGCAATACAAGAAAAACACTCTGCTTTTGAGAAACAGGCACTCTTGCATTCTACTGTGTTTCCTATAGGAGCAGTACAGTGAGCTAGCTCAGAACAAAAGAACTGTGCTTCCTACACGAACGGGGCATATCTAGTTCAACTCAGTATTAGAAACTAAGTAAAACAGGAGCTTCTCATCATTCCAATACACTGGATTTGCTGGGAACAGACGCGAGTGCTATTTGCACTGTTTATGGCCAGAATAGCACAATAGTGGTGTTCTTACCCTGAATTAACACTTAATGCTAGAACGTGAAACTGTGGGTGATTCAAGTCCGTTTAGGAAGTTGTATTGAACCCCAGTTGGCCTTACAAGAAAAACACTCTGCTTTTGAGAAACAGGCACTCTTGCATTCTACTGTGTTTCCTATAGGGCCAGTACAGTGAGCTAGCTCAGAACAAAAGAACTGTGCTTCCTACACGAACGGGGCATATCTAGTTCAACTCAGTATTAGAAACTAAGTAAAACAGGAGCTTCTCATCATTGCAATACACTGGATTTGCTGGGAACAGACGCGAGAGCTATTTGCACTGTTTATGGCCAGAATAGCACAATAGTGGTGTTCTTACCCTGAATTAACACTTAATGCTAGAACTTGAAACTGTGTGTGATTCAACTCCGTTTAGGAAGTTGTATTGAACCCCAGTTGGCCTTACAAGAAAAACACTCTGCTTTTGAGAAACAGGCACTCTTGCATTCTACTGTGTTTCCTATAGGAGCAGTACAGTGAGCTAGCTCAGAACAAAAGAACTGTGCTTCCTACACGAACGGGGCTTATCTAGTTCAACTCAGTATTAGAAACTAAGTAAAACAGGAGCTTCTCTTCATTCCAATACACTGGATTTGCTGGGAACAGACGCTAGTGCTATTTGCACTGTTTATGGACAGAATAGCACAATAGCGGTATTCTTACCCTGAATTAACACTTAATGCTAGAACTTGAAACTGTGTGTGATTCAACTCCGTTTAGGAAGTTGTATTGAACCCCAGTTGGCCTTACAAGAAAAACACTCTGCTTTTGAGAAACAGGCGCTCATGCATTCTACTGTGTTTCCTATAGGAGCAGTACAGTGAGCTAGCTCAGAACAAAAGAACTGTGCTTCCTACACAAACGGGGCATATCTAGTTCAACTCAGTATTAGAAACTAAGTAAAACAGGAACGTCTCTTCATTCCAATACACTGTATTTGCTGGGAACAGACGCGAGTGCTATTTGCACTGTTTATGGCCAGAATAGCACAATAGTGGTGTTCTTACCCTGAATTAACACTTAATGCTAGAATTTGAAACCGTGTGTGATTCAACTCCGTTTAGGAAGTTGTATTGAACCCCAGTTGGCCATATAAGAAAAACACTCTGCTTTTGAGAAACAGACACTCTTGCATTCTACTGTGTTTCCTATGGGAGCAGTACAGTGAGCTAGCTCAGAACAAAAGAACTGTGCTTCCTACACGAACGGGGCATATCTAGTTCAACTCAGTATTAGAAACTAAGTAAAACAGGAGCTTCTCTTCATTCCAATACACTGGATTTCCTGGGAACAGACGCGAGTGCTATTTGCACTGTTTATGGCCAGAATAGCACAATAGTGGTGTTCTTACCCTGAATTAACACTTAATGCTAGAATTTGAAACTGTGTGTGATTCAAATCCATTTAGGAAGTTGTATTGAACCCTGTTGGCAATACAAGAAAAACACTCTGCTTTTGAGAAACAGGCACTCTTGCATTCTACTGTGTTTCCTATAGGGCCAGTACAGTGTGCTAGCTCAGAACAAAAGTACTGTGCTTCCTACACGAACGGGGCATATCTAGTTCAACTCAGTATTAGAAACTAAGTAAAACAGGAGCTTCTCTTCATTCCAATACACTGTATTTGCTGGGAACAGACGCGAGAGCTATTTGCACTGTTTATGGCCAGAATAGCACAATAGTGGTGTTCTTACCCTGAATTAACACTTAATGCTAGAATTTGAAACTGTGTGTGATTCACCTCCGTTTAGGAAGTTGTATTGAACCCCAGTTGGCCTTACAAGAAAAACACTCTGCTTTTGAGAAACAGGCACTCTTGCATTCTACTGTGTTTCCTATAGGAGCAGTACAGTGAGCTAGCTCAGAACAAAAGAACTGTGCTTCCTACACGAACGGGGCATATCTAGTTCAACTCAGTATTAGAAACTAAGTAAAACAGGAGCTTCTCTTCATTCCAATACACTGTATTTGCTGGGAACAGACGCGAGAGCTATTTGCACTGTTTATGGCCAGAATAGCCCAATAGTGGTGTTCTTACCCTGAATTAACACTTAATGCTAGAATTTGAAACTGTGTGTGATTCAACTCCGTTTAGGAAGTTGTATTGAACCCCAGTTGGCCTTACAAGAAAAACACTCTGCTTTTGACAAACAGGCACTCATGCATTCTACTGTGTTTCCTATGGGAGCAGTACAGTGAGCTAGCTCAGAACAAAAGAACTGTGCTTCCTACACGAACGGGGCATATCTAGTTCAACTCAGTATTAGAAACTAAGTAAAACAGGAGCTTCTCATCATTCCAATACACTGGATTTGCTGGGAACAGACGCGAGTGCTATTTGCACTGTTTATGGCCAGAATAGCACAATAGTGGTGTTCTTACCCTGAATTAACACTTAATGCTAGAACTTGAAACTGTGGGTGATTCAACTCCGTTTAGGAAGTTGTATTGAACCCCAGTTGTCCTTACAAGAAAAACACTCTGCTTTTGAGAAACAGGCGCTCTTGCATTCTACTGTGTTTCCTATAGGAGCAGTACAGTGAGCTAGCTCAGAACAAAAGAACTGTGCTTCCTACACAAACGGGGCATATCTAGTTCAACTCAGTATTAGAAACTAAGTAAAACAGGAGCTTCTCTTCATTCCAATACACTGGATTTCCTGGGAACAGACGTGAGTGCTATTTGCACTGTTTATGGCCAGAATAGCACAATAGTGGTGTTCTTACCCTGAATTAACACTTAATGCTAGAATTTGAAACTGTGTGTGATTCAAATCCGTTTAGGAAGTTGTATTGAACCCTGTTGGCAATACAAGAAAAACACTCTGCTTTTGAGAAACAGGCACTCTTGCATTCTACTGTGTTTCCTATAGGGCCAGTACAGTGTGCTAGCTCAGAACAAAAGAACTGTGCTTCCTACACGAACGGGGCATATCTAGTTCAACTCAGTATTAGAAACGAAGTAAAACAGGAGCTTCTCTTCATTCCAATACACTGTATTTGCTGGGAACAGACGCGAGAGCTATTTGCACTGTTTATGGCCAGAATAGCACAATAGTGGTGTTCTTACCCTGAATTAACACTTAATGCTAGAATTTGAAACTGTGTGTGATTCAACTCCGTTTAGGAAGTTGTATTGAACCCCAGTTGGCCTTACAAGAAAAACACTCTGCTTTTGAGAAACAGGCACTCTTGCATTCTACTGTGTTTCCTATGGGAGCAGTACAGTGAGCTAGCTCAGAACAAAAGAACTGTGCTTCCTACACGAACGGGGCATATCTAGTTCAACTCAGTATTAGAAACTAAGTAAAACAGGAGCTTCTCATCATTCCAATACACTGGATTTGCTGGGAACAGACGCGAGTGCTATTTGCACTGTTTATGGCCAGAATAGCACAATAGTGGTGTTCTTACCCTGAATTAACACTTAATGCTAGAACGTGAAACTGTGGGTGATTCAACTCCGTTTAGGAAGTTGTATTGAACCCCAGTTGGCCTTACAAGAAAAACACTCTGCTTTTGAGAAACAGGCACTCTTGCATTCTACTGTGTTTCCTATAGGGCCAGTACAGTGAGCTAGCTCAGAACAAAAGAACTGTGCTTCCTACACGAACGGGGCATATCTAGTTCAACTCAGTATTAGAAACTAAGTAAAACAGGAGCTTCTCATCATTGCAATACACTGGATTTGCTGGGAACAGACGCGAGAGCTATTTGCACTGTTTATGGCCAGAATAGCACAATAGTGGTGTTCTTACCCTGAATTAACACTTAATGCTAGAACTTGAAACTGTGTGTGATTCAACTCCGTTTAGGAAGTTGTATTGAACCCCAGTTGGCCTTACAAGAAAAACACTCTGCTTTTGAGAAACAGGCACTCTTGCATTCTACTGTGTTTCCTATAGGAGCAGTACAGTGAGCTAGCTCAGAACAAAAGAACTGTGCTTCCTACACGAACGGGGCTTATCTAGTTCAACTCAGTATTAGAAACTAAGTAAAACAGGAGCTTCTCTTCATTCCAATACACTGGATTTGCTGGGAACAGACGCTAGTTCTATTTGTACTGTTTATGGACAGAATAGCACAATAGCGGTATTCTTACCCTGAATTAACACTTAATGCTAGAACTTGAAACTGTGTGTGATTCAACTCCGTTTAGGAAGTTGTATTGAACCCCAGTTGGCCTTACAAGAAAAACACTCTGCTTTTGAGAAACAGGCGCTCTTGCATTCTACTGTGTTTCCTATAGGAGCAGTACAGTGAGCTAGCTCAGAACAAAAGAACTGTGCTTCCTACACAAACGGGGCATATCTAGTTCAACTCAGTATTAGAAACGAAGTAAAACAGGAGCTTCTCTTCATTCCAATACACTGTATTTGCTGGGAACAGACGCGAGAGCTATTTGCACTGTTTATGGCCAGAATAGCACAATAGTGGTGTTCTTACCCTGAATTAACACTTAATGCTAGAATTTGAAACTGTGTGTGATTCAACTCCATTTAGGAAGTTGTATTGAACCCCAGTTGGCCTTACAAGAAAAACACTCTGCTTTTGAGAAACAGGCACTCTTGCATTCTACTGTGTTTCCTATAGGAGCAGTACAGTGAGCTAGCTCAGAACAAAAGAACTGTGCTTCCTACACGAACGGGGCATATCTAGTTCAACTCAGTATTAGAAACTAAGTAAAACAGGAGCGTCTCTTCATTGCAATACACTGTATTTGCTGGGAACAGACGCGAGAGCTATTTGCACTGTTTATGGCCAGAATAGCACAATAGTGGTGTTCTTACCCTGAATTAACACTTAATGCTAGAATTTGAAACCGTGTGTGATTCAACTCCGTTTAGGAAGTTGTATTGAACCCCAGTTGGCCTTACAAGAAAAACACTCTGCTTTTGACAAACAGGCACTCATGCATTCTACTGTGTTTCCTATGGGAGCAGTACAGTGAGCTAGCTCAGAACAAAAGAACTGTGCTTCCTACACGAACGGGGCATATCTAGTTCAACTCAGTATTAGAAACTAAGTAAAACAGGAGCTTCTCTTCATTCCAATACACTGGATTTCCTGGGAACAGACGCGAGTGCTATTTGCACTGTTTATGGCCAGAATAGCACAATAGTGGTGTTCTTACCCTGAATTAACACTTAATGCTAGAATTTGAAACTGTGTGTGATTCAAATCCGTTTAGGAAGTTGTATTGAACACTGTTGGCAATACAAGAAAAACACTCTGCTTTTGAGAAACAGGCACTCTTGCATTCTACTGTGTTTCCTATAGGAGCAGTACAGTGAGCTAGCTCAGAACAAAAGAACTGTGCTTCCTACACGAACGGGGCATATCTAGTTCAACTCAGTATTAGAAACTAAGTAAAACAGGAGCTTCTCATCATTCCAATACACTGGATTTGCTGGGAACAGACGCGAGTGCTATTTGCACTGTTTATGGCCAGAATAGCACAATAGTGGTGTTCTTACCCTGAATTAACACTTAATGCTAGAACGTGAAACTGTGGGTGATTCAAGTCCGTTTAGGAAGTTGTATTGAACCCCAGTTGGCCTTACAAGAAAAACACTCTGCTTTTGAGAAACAGGCACTCTTGCATTCTACTGTGTTTCCTATAGGGCCAGTACAGTGAGCTAGCTCAGAACAAAAGAACTGTGCTTCCTACACGAACGGGGCATATCTAGTTCAACTCAGTATTAGAAACTAAGTAAAACAGGAGCTTCTCATCATTGCAATACACTGGATTTGCTGGGAACAGACGCGAGAGCTATTTGCACTGTTTATGGCCAGAATAGCACAATAGTGGTGTTCTTACCCTGAATTAACACTTAATGCTAGAACTTGAAACTGTGTGTGATTCAACTCCGTTTAGGAAGTTGTATTGAACCCCAGTTGGCCTTACAAGAAAAACACTCTGCTTTTGAGAAACAGGCACTCTTGCATTCTACTGTGTTTCCTATAGGAGCAGTACAGTGAGCTAGCTCAGAACAAAAGAACTGTGCTTCCTACACGAACGGGGCTTATCTAGTTCAACTCAGTATTAGAAACTAAGTAAAACAGGAGCTTCTCTTCATTCCAATACACTGGATTTGCTGGGAACAGACGCTAGTGCTATTTGCACTGTTTATGGACAGAATAGCACAATAGCGGTATTCTTACCCTGAATTAACACTTAATGCTAGAACTTGAAACTGTGTGTGATTCAACTCCGTTTAGGAAGTTGTATTGAACCCCAGTTGGCCTTACAAGAAAAACACTCTGCTTTTGAGAAACAGGCGCTCATGCATTCTACTGTGTTTCCTATAGGAGCAGTACAGTGAGCTAGCTCAGAACAAAAGAACTGTGCTTCCTACACAAACGGGGCATATCTAGTTCAACTCAGTATTAGAAACTAAGTAAAACAGGAACGTCTCTTCATTCCAATACACTGTATTTGCTGGGAACAGACGCGAGTGCTATTTGCACTGTTTATGGCCAGAATAGCACAATAGTGGTGTTCTTACCCTGAATTAACACTTAATGCTAGAATTTGAAACCGTGTGTGATTCAACTCCGTTTAGGAAGTTGTATTGAACCCCAGTTGGCCATATAAGAAAAACACTCTGCTTTTGAGAAACAGACACTCTTGCATTCTACTGTGTTTCCTATGGGAGCAGTACAGTGAGCTAGCTCAGAACAAAAGAACTGTGCTTCCTACACGAACGGGGCATATCTAGTTCAACTCAGTATTAGAAACTAAGTAAAACAGGAGCTTCTCTTCATTCCAATACACTGGATTTCCTGGGAACAGACGCGAGTGCTATTTGCACTGTTTATGGCCAGAATAGCACAATAGTGGTGTTCTTACCCTGAATTAACACTTAATGCTAGAATTTGAAACTGTGTGTGATTCAAATCCATTTAGGAAGTTGTATTGAACCCTGTTGGCAATACAAGAAAAACACTCTGCTTTTGAGAAACAGGCACTCTTGCATTCTACTGTGTTTCCTATAGGGCCAGTACAGTGTGCTAGCTCAGAACAAAAGTACTGTGCTTCCTACACGAACGGGGCATATCTAGTTCAACTCAGTATTAGAAACTAAGTAAAACAGGAGCTTCTCTTCATTCCAATACACTGTATTTGCTGGGAACAGACGCGAGAGCTATTTGCACTGTTTATGGCCAGAATAGCACAATAGTGGTGTTCTTACCCTGAATTAACACTTAATGCTAGAATTTGAAACTGTGTGTGATTCACCTCCGTTTAGGAAGTTGTATTGAACCCCAGTTGGCCTTACAAGAAAAACACTCTGCTTTTGAGAAACAGGCACTCTTGCATTCTACTGTGTTTCCTATAGGAGCAGTACAGTGAGCTAGCTCAGAACAAAAGAACTGTGCTTCCTACACGAACGGGGCATATCTAGTTCAACTCAGTATTAGAAACTAAGTAAAACAGGAGCTTCTCTTCATTCCAATACACTGTATTTGCTGGGAACAGACGCGAGAGCTATTTGCACTGTTTATGGCCAGAATAGCCCAATAGTGGTGTTCTTACCCTGAATTAACACTTAATGCTAGAATTTGAAACTGTGTGTGATTCAACTCCGTTTAGGAAGTTGTATTGAACCCCAGTTGGCCTTACAAGAAAAACACTCTGCTTTTGACAAACAGGCACTCATGCATTCTACTGTGTTTCCTATGGGAGCAGTACAGTGAGCTAGCTCAGAACAAAAGAACTGTGCTTCCTACACGAACGGGGCATATCTAGTTCAACTCAGTATTAGAAACTAAGTAAAACAGGAGCTTCTCATCATTCCAATACACTGGATTTGCTGGGAACAGACGCGAGTGCTATTTGCACTGTTTATGGCCAGAATAGCACAATAGTGGTGTTCTTACCCTGAATTAACACTTAATGCTAGAACTTGAAACTGTGGGTGATTCAACTCCGTTTAGGAAGTTGTATTGAACCCCAGTTGTCCTTACAAGAAAAACACTCTGCTTTTGAGAAACAGGCGCTCTTGCATTCTACTGTGTTTCCTATAGGAGCAGTACAGTGAGCTAGCTCAGAACAAAAGAACTGTGCTTCCTACACAAACGGGGCATATCTAGTTCAACTCAGTATTAGAAACTAAGTAAAACAGGAGCTTCTCTTCATTCCAATACACTGGATTTCCTGGGAACAGACGTGAGTGCTATTTGCACTGTTTATGGCCAGAATAGCACAATAGTGGTGTTCTTACCCTGAATTAACACTTAATGCTAGAATTTGAAACTGTGTGTGATTCAAATCCGTTTAGGAAGTTGTATTGAACCCTGTTGGCAATACAAGAAAAACACTCTGCTTTTGAGAAACAGGCACTCTTGCATTCTACTGTGTTTCCTATAGGGCCAGTACAGTGTGCTAGCTCAGAACAAAAGAACTGTGCTTCCTACACGAACGGGGCATATCTAGTTCAACTCAGTATTAGAAACGAAGTAAAACAGGAGCTTCTCTTCATTCCAATACACTGTATTTGCTGGGAACAGACGCGAGAGCTATTTGCACTGTTTATGGCCAGAATAGCACAATAGTGGTGTTCTTACCCTGAATTAACACTTAATGCTAGAATTTGAAACTGTGTGTGATTCAACTCCGTTTAGGAAGTTGTATTGAACCCCAGTTGGCCTTACAAGAAAAACACTCTGCTTTTGAGAAACAGGCACTCTTGCATTCTACTGTGTTTCCTATGGGAGCAGTACAGTGAGCTAGCTCAGAACAAAAGAACTGTGCTTCCTACACGAACGGGGCATATCTAGTTCAACTCAGTATTAGAAACTAAGTAAAACAGGAGCTTCTCATCATTCCAATACACTGGATTTGCTGGGAACAGACGCGAGTGCTATTTGCACTGTTTATGGCCAGAATAGCACAATAGTGGTGTTCTTACCCTGAATTAACACTTAATGCTAGAACGTGAAACTGTGGGTGATTCAACTCCGTTTAGGAAGTTGTATTGAACCCCAGTTGGCCTTACAAGAAAAACACTCTGCTTTTGAGAAACAGGCACTCTTGCATTCTACTGTGTTTCCTATAGGGCCAGTACAGTGAGCTAGCTCAGAACAAAAGAACTGTGCTTCCTACACGAACGGGGCATATCTAGTTCAACTCAGTATTAGAAACTAAGTAAAACAGGAGCTTCTCATCATTGCAATACACTGGATTTGCTGGGAACAGACGCGAGAGCTATTTGCACTGTTTATGGCCAGAATAGCACAATAGTGGTGTTCTTACCCTGAATTAACACTTAATGCTAGAACTTGAAACTGTGTGTGATTCAACTCCGTTTAGGAAGTTGTATTGAACCCCAGTTGGCCTTACAAGAAAAACACTCTGCTTTTGAGAAACAGGCACTCTTGCATTCTACTGTGTTTCCTATAGGAGCAGTACAGTGAGCTAGCTCAGAACAAAAGAACTGTGCTTCCTACACGAACGGGGCTTATCTAGTTCAACTCAGTATTAGAAACTAAGTAAAACAGGAGCTTCTCTTCATTCCAATACACTGGATTTGCTGGGAACAGACGCTAGTTCTATTTGTACTGTTTATGGACAGAATAGCACAATAGCGGTATTCTTACCCTGAATTAACACTTAATGCTAGAACTTGAAACTGTGTGTGATTCAACTCCGTTTAGGAAGTTGTATTGAACCCCAGTTGGCCTTACAAGAAAAACACTCTGCTTTTGAGAAACAGGCGCTCTTGCATTCTACTGTGTTTCCTATAGGAGCAGTACAGTGAGCTAGCTCAGAACAAAAGAACTGTGCTTCCTACACAAACGGGGCATATCTAGTTCAACTCAGTATTAGAAACTAAGTAAAACAGGAACGTCTCTTCATTCCAATACACTGTATTTGCTGGGAACAGACGCGAGTGCTATTTGCACTGTTTATGGCCAGAATAGCACAATAGTGGTGTTCTTACCCTGAATTAACACTTAATGCTAGAATTTGAAACCGTGTGTGATTCAACTCCGTTTAGGAAGTTGTATTGAACCCCAGTTGGCCATATAAGAAAAACACTCTGCTTTTGAGAAACAGACACTCTAGCATTCTACTGTGTTTCCTATGGGAGCAGTACAGTGAGCTAGCTCAGAACAAAAGAACTGTCCTTCCTACACGAACGGGGCATATCTAGTTCAACTCAGTATTAGAAACTAAGTAAAACAGGAGCTTCTCTTCATTCCAATACACTGGATTTCCTGGGAACAGACGCGAGTGCTATTTGCACTGTTTATGGCCAGAATAGCACAATAGTGGTGTTCTTACCCTGAATTAACACTTAATGCTAGAATTTGAAACTGTGTGTGATTCAACTCCGTTTAGGAAGTTGTATTGAACCCTGTTGGCAATACAAGAAAAACACTCTGCTTTTGAGAAACAGGCACTCTTGCATTCTACTGTGTTTCCTATAGGGCCAGTACAGTGTGCTAGCTCAGAACAAAAGAACTGTGCTTCCTACACGAACGGGGCATATCTAGTTCAACTCAGTATTAGAAACGAAGTAAAACAGGAGCTTCTCTTCATTCCAATACACTGTATTTGCTGGGAACAGACGCGAGTGCTATTTGCACTGTTTATGGCCAGAATAGCACAATAGTGGTGTTCTTACCCTGAATTAACACTTAATGCTAGAATTTGAAACTGTGTGTGATTCAACTCCGTTTAGGAAGTTGTATTGAACCCCAGTTGGCCTTACAAGAATAACACTCTGCTTTTGAGAAACAGGCACTCTTGCATTCTACTCTGTTTCCTATAGGAGCAGTACAGTGAGCTAGCTCAGAACAAAAGAACTGTGCTTCCTACACGAACGGGGCATATCTAGTTCAACTCAGTATTAGAAACTAAGTAAAACAGGAGCGTCTCTTCATTGCAATACACTGTATTTGCTGGGAACAGACGCGAGAGCTATTTGCACTGTTTATGGCCAGAATAGCACAATAGTGGTGTTCTTACCCTGAATTAACACTTAATGCTAGAATTTGAAACCGTGTGTGATTCAACTCCGTTTAGGAAGTTGTATTGAACCCCAGTTGGCCTTACAAGAAAAACACTCTGCTTTTGACAAACAGGCACTCATGCATTCTACTGTGTTTCCTATGGGAGCAGTACAGTGAGCTAGCTCAGAACAAAAGAACTGTGCTTCCTACACGAACGGGGCATATCTAGTTCAACTCAGTATTAGAAACTAAGTAAAACAGGAGCTTCTCTTCATTCCAATACACTGGATTTCCTGGGAACAGACGCGAGTGCTATTTGCACTGTTTATGGCCAGAATAGCACAATAGTGGTGTTCTTACCCTGAATTAACACTTAATGCTAGAATTTGAAACTGTGTGTGATTCAAATCCGTTTAGGAAGTTGTATTGAACCCTGTTGGCAATACAAGAAAAACACTCTGCTTTTGAGAAACAGGCACTCTTGCATTCTACTGTGTTTCCTATAGGGCCAGTACAGTGTGCTAGCTCAGAACAAAAGAACTGTGCTTCCTACACGAACAGGGCATATCTAGTTCAACTCAGTATTAGAAACGAAATGAAACAGGAGCTTCTCTTCATTCCAATACACTGTATTTGCTGGGAACAGACGCGAGAGCTATTTGTACTGTTTATGGCCAGAATAGCACAATAGTGGTGTTCTTACCCTCAATTAACACTTAATGCTAGAATTTGAAACTGTGTGTGATTCAACTCCGTTTAGGAAGTTGTATTGAACCCCAGTTGGCCTTACAAGAAAAACACTCTGCTTTTGAGAAACAGGCACTCTTGCATTCTACTGTGTTTCCTATAGGAGCAGTACAGTGAGCTAGCTCAGAACAAAAGAACTGTGCTTCCTACACGAACGGGGCATATCTAGTTCAACTCAGTATTAGAAACTAAGTAAAACAGGAGCTTCTCATCATTCCAATACACTGGATTTGCTGGGAACAGACGCGAGTGCTATTTGCACTGTTTATGGCCAGAATAGCACAATAGTGGTGTTCTTACCCTGAATTAACACTTAATGCTAGAACTTGAAACTGTGGGTGATTCAACTCCGTTTAGGAAGTTGTATTGAACCCCAGTTGGCCTTACAAGAAAAACACTCTGCTTTTGAGAAACAGGCACTCTTGCATTCTACTGTGTTTCCTATAGGGCCAGTACAGTGAGCTAGCTCAGAACAAAAGAACTGTGCTTCCTACACGAACGGGGCATATCTAGTTCAACTCAGTATTAGAAACTAAGTAAAACAGGAGCGTCTCTTCATTGCAATACACTGTATTTGCTGGGAACAGACGCGAGAGCTATTTGCACTGTTTATGGCCAGAATAGCACAATAGTGGTGTTCTTACCCT
This sequence comes from Peromyscus maniculatus bairdii, assembly GCF_049852395.1. NCBI lineage: Eukaryota > Metazoa > Chordata > Mammalia > Rodentia > Cricetidae > Peromyscus > Peromyscus maniculatus. Next base: position 41,496,474 of record NC_134865.1, on the reverse strand, counting down.
GAATTAACACTTAATGCTAGAATTTGAAACTGTGTGTGATTCAACTCCGTTTAGGAAGTTGTATTGAACCCCAGTTGGCCATACAAGAAAAACACTCTGCTTTTGAGAAACAGACACTCTTGCATTCAACTGTGTTTCCTATAGGGCCAGTACAGTGAGCTACCTCAGAACAAAAGAACTGTGCTTCCTACACGAACGGGGCATATCTAGTTCAACTCAGTATTAGAAACTAAGTAAAACAGGAGCGTCTCTTCATTGCAATACACTGTATTTGCTGGGAACAGACGCGAGTGCTATTTGCACTGTTTATGGCCAGAATAGCACAATAGTGGTGTTCTTACCCTGAATTAACACTTAATGCTAGAATTTGAAACTGTGTGTGATTCAACTCCGTTTAGGAAGTTGTATTGAACCCCAGTTGGCCTTACAAGAATAACACTCTGCTTTTGAGAAACAGGCACTCTTGCATTCTACTCTGTTTCCTATAGGAGCAGTACAGTGAGCTAGCTCAGAACAAAAGAACTGTGCTTCCTACACGAACGGGGCATATCTAGTTCAACTCAGTATTAGAAACTAAGTAAAACAGGAGCGTCTCTTCATTGCAATACACTGTATTTGCTGGGAACAGACGCGAGAGCTATTTGCACTGTTTATGGCCAGAATAGCACAATAGTGGTGTTCTTACCCTGAATTAACACTTAATGCTAGAATTTGAAACCGTGTGTGATTCAACTCCGTTTAGGAAGTTGTATTGAACCCCAGTTGGCCTTACAAGAAAAACACTCTGCTTTTGACAAACAGGCACTCATGCATTCTACTGTGTTTCCTATGGGAGCAGTACAGTGAGCTAGCTCAGAACAAAAGAACTGTGCTTCCTACACGAACGGGGCATATCTAGTTCAACTCAGTATTAGAAACTAAGTAAAACAGGAGCTTCTCTTCATTCCAATACACTGGATTTCCTGGGAACAGACGCGAGTGCTATTTGCACTGTTTATGGCCAGAATAGCACAATAGTGGTGTTCTTACCCTGAATTAACACTTAATGCTAGAATTTGAAACTGTGTGTGATTCAACTCCGTTTAGGAAGTTGTATTGAACCCCAGTTGGCCATACAAGAAAAACACTCTGCTTTTGAGAAACAGACACTCTTGCATTCAACTGTGTTTCCTATAGGGCCAGTACAGTGAGCTAGCTCAGAACAAAAGAACTGTGCTTCCTACACGAACGGGGCATATCTAGTTCAACTCAGTATTAGAAACTAAGTAAAACAGGAGCGTCTCTTCATTGCAATACACTGTATTTGCTGGGAACAGACGCGAGAGCTATTTGCACTGTTTATGGCCAGAATAGCACAATAGTGGTGTTCTTACCCTGAATTAACACTTAATGCTAGAATTTGAAACCGTGTGTGATTCAACTCCGTTTAGGAAGTTGTATTGAACCCCAGTTGGCCTTACAAGAAAAACACTCTGCTTTTGACAAACAGGCACTCATGCATTCTACTGTGTTTCCTATGGGAGCAGTACAGTGAGCTAGCTCAGAACAAAAGAACTGTGCTTCCTACACGAACGGGGCATATCTAGTTCAACTCAGTATTAGAAACTAAGTAAAACAGGAGCTTCTCTTCATTCCAATACACTGGATTTCCTGGGAACAGACGCGAGTGCTATTTGCACTGTTTATGGCCAGAATAGCACAATAGTGGTGTTCTTACCCTGAATTAACACTTAATGCTAGAATTTGAAACTGTGTGTGATTCTAATCCGTTTAGGAAGTTGTATTGAACCCTGTTGGCAATACAAGAAAAACACTCTGCTTTTGAGAAAAAGGCACTCTTGCATTCTACTGTGTTTCCTATAGGGCCAGTACAGTGTGCTAGCTCAGAACAAAAGAACTGTGCTTCCTACACGAACGGGGCATATCTAGTTCAACTCAGTATTAGAAACGAAGTAAAACAGGAGCTTCTCTTCATTCCAATACACTGTATTTGCTGGGAACAGACGCGAGAGCTATTTGCACTGTTTATGGCCAGAATAGCACAATAGTGGTGTTCTTACCCTGAATTAACACTTAATGCTAGAATTTGAAACTGTGTGTGATTCAACTCCGTTTAGGAAGTTGTATTGAACCCCAGTTGGCCTTACAAGAAAAACACTCTGCTTTTGAGAAACAGGCACTCTTGCATTCTACTGTGTTTCCTATAGGAGCAGTACAGTGAGCTAGCTCAGAACAAAAGAACTGTGCTTCCTACACGAACGGGGCATATCTAGTTCAACTCAGTATTAGAAACTAAGTAAAACAGGAACGTCTCTTCATTCCAATACACTGTATTTGCTGGGAACAGACGCGAGTGCTATTTGCACTGTTTATGGCCAGAATAGCACAATAGTGGTGTTCTTACCCTGAATTAACACTTAATGCTAGAATTTGAAACCGTGTGTGATTCAACTCCGTTTAGGAAGTTGTATTGAACCCCAGTTGGCCATATAAGAAAAACACTCTGCTTTTGAGAAACAGACACTCTTGCATTCTACTGTGTTTCCTATAGTGCCAGTACAGTGAGCTAGCTCAGAACAAAAGAACTGTGCTTCCTACACGAACGGGGCATATCTAGTTCAACTCAGTATAAGAAACTAAGTAAAACAGGAGCGTCTCTTCATTGCAATACACTGTATTTGCTGGGAACAGACGCGAGAGCTATTTGCACTGTTTATGGCCAGAATAGCACAATAGTGGTGTTTTTACCCTGAATTAACACTTAATGCTAGAATTTGAAACTGTGTGTGATTCAACTCCGTTTAGGAAGTTGTATTGAACCCCAGTTGGCCTTACAAGAAAAACACTATGCTTTTGACAAACAGGCACTCATGCATTCTACTGTGTTTCCTATGGGAGCAGTACAGTGAGCTAGCTCAGAACAAAAGAACTGTGCTTCCTACAGGAATGGGGCATATCTAGTTCAACTCAGTATTAGAAACTAAGTAAAACAGGAGCTTCTCTTCATTCCAATACACTGGATTTCCTGGGAACAGACGCGAGTGCTATTTGCACTGTTTATGGCCAGAATAGCACAATAGTGGTGTTCTTACCCTGAATTAACACTTAATGCTAGAATTTGAAACTGTGTGTGATTCAAATCCGTTTAGGAAGTTGTATTGAACCCTGTTGGCAATACAAGAAAAACACGCTGCTTTTGAGAAACAGGCACTCTTGAATTCTACTGTGTTTCCTATAGGGCCAGTACAGTGTGCTAGCTCAGAACAAAAGAACTGTGCTTCCTACACGAACGGGGCATATGTAGTTCAACTCAGTATTAGAAACGAAGTAAAACAGGAGCTTCTCCTCATTCCAATACACTGTATTTGCTGGGAACAGACGCGAGTGCTATTTGCACTGTTTATGGCCAGAATAGCACAATAGTGGTGTTCTTACCCTGAATTATCACTTAATGCTAGAACTTGGAACTGTGTGTGATTCAACTCCGTTTAGGAAGTTGTATTGAACCCCAGTTGGCCATACAAGAAAAACACTCTGCTTTTGAAAAACAGGCACTCTTGCATTCTACTGTGTTTCCTATAGGGCCAGTACAGTGAGCTAGCTCAGAACAAAAGAACTGTGCTTCCTACACGAACGGGGCATATCTAGTTCAACTCAGTATTAGAAACTAAGTAAAACAGGAGCTTCTCTTCATTCCAATACACTATATTTGCTGGGAACAGACGCGAGTGCTATTTGCACTGTTTATGGCCAGAATAGCACAATAGTGGTGTTCTTACCCTGAATTAACACTTAATGCTAGAATTTGAAACTGTGTGTGATTCAACTCCGTTTAGGAAGTTGTATTGAACCCCAGTTGGACATACAAGAAAAACACTCTGCTTTTGAGAAACAGGCACTCTTGCATTCTACTGTGTTTCCTATTAGGGCCAGTACAGTGAGCAAGCTCAGAACAAAAGAACTGTGCTTCCTACACGAACGGGGCATATCTAGTTCAACTCTGTATTAGAAACTAAGTAAAACAGGAGCTTCTCTTCATTGCAATACACTGTATTTGCTGGGAACAGACGCGAGTGCTATTTGCACTGTTTATGGCCAGAATAGCACAATAGTGGTGTTCTTACCCTGAATTAACACTTAATGCTAGAATTTGAAACTGTGTGTGATTCAACTCCGTTTAGGAAGTTGTATTGAACCCCAGTTGGACATACAAGAAAAACACTCTGCTTTTGAGAAACAGGCACTCTTGCATTCTACTGTGTTTCCTATAGGGCCAGTACAGTGAGCAAGCTCAGAACAAAAGAACTGTGCTTCCTACACGAACGGGGCATATCTAGTTCAACTCTGTATTAGAAACTAAGTAAAACAGGAGCTTCTCTTCATTGCAATACACTGTATTTGCTGGGAACAGACGCGAGTGCTATTTGCACTGTTTATGGCCAGAATAGCACAATAGTGGTGTTCTTACCCTGAATTAACACTTAATGCTAGAATTTGAAACTGTGTGTGATTCAACTCCGTTTAGGAAGTTGTATTGAACCCCAGTTGGACATACAAGAAAAACACTCTGCTTTTGAGAAACAGGCACTCTTGCATTCTACTGTGTTTCCTATAGGGCCAGTACAGTGAGCAAGCTCAGAACAAAAGAACTGTGCTTCCTACACGAACGGGGCATATCTAGTTCAACTCTGTATTAGAAACTAAGTAAAACAGGAGCTTCTCTTCATTGCAATACACTGTATTTGCTGGGAACAGACGCGAGTGCTATTTGCACTGTTTATGGCCAGAATAGCACAATAGTGGTGTTCTTACCCTGAATTAACACTTAATGCTAGAATTTGAAACTGTGTGTGATTCAACTCCGTTTAGGAAGTTGTATTGAACCCCAGTTGGCCTTACAAGAAAAATACTCTGCTTTTGAGAAACAGGCACTCTTGCATTCTACTGTGTTTCCTATAGGAGCAGTACAGTGAGCTAGCTCAGAACAAAAAAACTGTGCTTCCTACACAAACGGGGCATATCTAGTTCAACTCAGTATTAGAAACTAAGTAAAACAGGAGCGTCTCTTCATTCCAATACACTGTATTTGCTGGGAACAGACGCGAGTGCTATTTGCACTGTTTATGGCCAGAATAGCACAATAGTGGTGTTCTTACCCTGAATTAACACTTAATGCTAGAATTTGAAACTGTGTGTAATTCAACTCCGTTTAGGAAGTTGTATTGAACCCCAGTTGGCCATACAAGAAAAACACTCTGCTTTAGGAAACAGACACTCTTGCATTCTACTGTGTTTCCTATAGGGCCAGTACAGTGAGCTAGCTCAGAACAAAAGAACTGTGCTTCCTACACGAACGGGGCATATCTAGTTCAACTCAGTATTAGAAACTAAGTAAAACAGGAGCGTCTCTTCATTGCAATACACTGTATTTGCTGGGAACAGACGCGAGAGCTATTTGCACTGTTTATGGCCAGAATAGCACAATGGTGGTGTTCTTACCCTGAATTAACACTTAATGCTAGAATTTGAAACTGTGTGTGATTCAACTCCGTTTAGGAAGTTGTATTGAACCCCAGTTGGCCTTACAAGAAAAACACTCTGCTTTTGAGGAACAGGCACTCTTGCATTCTACTGTGTTTCCTATAGGAGCAGTACAGTGAGCTAGCTCAGAACAAAAGAACTGTGCTTCCTACACGAACGGGGCATATCTAGTTCAACTCAGTATTAGAAACTAAGTAAAACAGGAGCGTCTCTTCATTGCAATACACTGTACTTGCTGGGACCAGACACGAGAGCTATTTGCACTGTTTATGGCCAGAATAGCACAATAGTGGTGTTCTTACCCTGAATTAACACTTAATGCTAGAATTTGAAACTGTGTGTGATTCAACTCCGTTTAGGAAGTTGTATTGAACCCCAGTTGGCCTTACAAGAAAAACACTCTGCTTTTGAGGAACAGGCACTCTTGCCTTCTACTGTGTTTCCTATAGGAGCAGTACAGTGAGCTAGCTCAGAACAAAAGAACTGTGCTTCCTACACGAACGGGGCATATCTAGTTCAACTCAGTATTAGAAACTAAGTAAAACAGGAGCTTCTCATCATTCCAATACACTGGATTTGCTGGGAACAGACGCGAGTGCTATTTGCACTGTTTATGGCCAGAATAGCACAATAGTGGTGTTCTTACCCTGAATTAACACTTAATGCTAGAACTTGAAACTGTGTTTGATTCAACTCCGTTTAGGAAGTTGTATTGAACCCCAGTTGGCCTTACAAGAAAAACACTCTGCTTTTGAGAAACAGCCACTCTTGCATTCTACTGTGTTTCCTATAGGAGCAGTACAGTGAGCTAGCTCAGAAAAAAAGAACTGTGCTTCCTACACAAACGGGGCATATCTAGTTCAACTCAGTATTAGAAACTAAGTAAAACAGGAGCGTCTCTTCATTCCAATACACTGTATTTGCTGGGAACAGACGCGAGTGCTATTTGCACTGTTTATGGCCAGAATAGCACAATAGTGGTGTTCTTACCCTGAATTAACACTTAATGCTAGAATTTGAAACTGTGTGTGATTCAACTCCGTTTAGGAAGTTGTATTGAACCCCAGTTGGCCATACAAGAAAAACACTCTGCTTTTGAGAAACAGACACTCTTGCATTCTACTGTGTTTCCTATAGGGCCAGTACAGTGAGCTAGCTCAGAACAAAAGAACTGTGCTTCCTACACGAACAGGGCATATCTAGTTCAACTCAGTATTAGAAACTAAGTAAAACAGGAGCGTCTCTTCATTGCAATACACTGTATTTGCTGGGAACAGACGCGAGAGCTATTTGCACTGTTTATGGCCAGAATAGCACAATGGTGTTGTTCTTACCCTGAATTAACACTTAATGCTAGAATTTGAAACTGTGTGTGATTCAACTCCGTTTAGGAAGTTGTATTGAACCCCAGTTGGCCTTACAAGAAAAACACTCTGCTTTTGAGAAACAGGCACTCTTGCATTCTACTGTGTTTCCTATAGGAGCAGTACAGTGAGCTAGCTCAGAACAAAAGAACTGTGCTTCCTACACAAACGGGGCATATCTAGTTCAACTCAGTATTAGAAACTAATAAAACAGGAGCGTCTCTTCATTCCAATACACTGTATTTGCTGGGAACAGACGCGAGTGCTATTTGCACTGTTTATGGCCAGAATAGCACAATAGTGGTGTTCTTACCCTGAAATGACACTTAATGCTAGAATTTGAAACTGTGTGTGATTCAACTCCGTTTAGGAAGTTGTATTGAACCCCAGTTGGCCTTACAAGAAAAACACTCTGCTTTTGAGAAACAGGCACTCTTGCATTCTACTATGTTTCCTATAGGAGCAGTACAGTGAGCTAGCTCAGAACAAAAGAACTGTGCTTCCTACACGAACGGGGCATATCTAGTTCAACTCAGTATTAGAAACTAAGTAAAACAGGAGCTTCTCATCATTCCAATACACTGGATTTGCTGGGAACAGACGCGAGTGCTATTTGCACTGTTTATGGCCAGAATAGCACAATAGTGGTGTTCTTACCCTGAATTAACACTTAATGCTAGAACTTGAAACTGTGTGTGATTCAACTCCGTTTAGGAAGTTGTATTGAACGCCAGTTGGCCTTACAAGAAAAACACTCTGCTTTTGAGAAACAGGCACTCTTGCATTCTACTGTGTTTCCTATAGGAGCAGTACAGTGAGCTAGCTCAGAACAAAAGAACTGTGCTTCCTACACAAACGGGGCATATCTAGTTCAACTCAGTATTAGAAACTAAGTAAAACAGGAGCGTCTCTTCATTCCAATACACTGTATTTGCTGGGAACAGACGCGAGTGCTATTTGCACTGTTTATGGCCAGAATAGCACAATAGTGGTGTTCTTACCCTGAATTAACACTTAATGCTAGAATTTGAAACTGTGTGTGATTCAACTCCGTTTAGGAAGTTCTATTGAACCCCAGTTGGCCATCAAGAAAAACACTCTGCTTTAGGAAACAGACACTCTTGCATTCTACTGTGTTTCCTATAGGGCCAGTACAGTGAGCTAGCTCAGAACAAAAGAACTGTGCTTCCTACACGAACGGGGCATATCTAGTTCAACTCAGTATTAGAAACTAAGTAAAACAGGAGCGTCTCTTCATTGCAATACACTGTATTTGCTGGGAACAGACGCGAGAGCTATTTGCACTGTTTATGGCCAGAATAGCACAATGGTGGTGTTCTTACCCTGAATTAACACTTAATGCTAGATTTTGAAACTGTGTGTGATTCAACTCCGTTTAGGAAGTTGTATTGAACCCCAGTTGGCCTTACAAGAAAAACACTCTGCTTTTGAGGAACAGGCACTCTTGCATTCTACTGTGTTTCCTATAGGAGCAGTACAGTGAGCTAGCTCAGAACAAAAGAACTGTGCTTCCTACTCGAACGGGGCATATCTAGTTCAACTCAGTATTAGAAACTAAGTAAAACAGGAGCTTCTCATCATTCCAATACACTGGATTTGCTGGGAACAGACGCGAGTGCTATTTGCACTGTTTATGTCCAGAATAGCACAATAGTGGTGTTCTTACCCTGAATTAACACTTAATGCTAGAACTTGAAACTGTGTGTGATTCAACTCCGTTTAGGAAGTTGTATTGAACCCCAGTTGGCCTTACAAGAAAAACACTCTGCTTTTGAGAAACAGGCACTCTTGCATTCTACTGTGTTTCCTATAGGAGCAGTACAGTGAGCTAGCTCAGAACAAAAGAACTGTGCTTCCTACACAAACGGGGCATATCTAGTTCAACTCAGTATTAGAAACTAAGTAAAACAGGAGCGTCTCTTCATTCCAATACACTGTATTTGCTGGGAACAGACGCGAGTGCTATTTGCACTGTTTATGGCCAGAATAGCACAATAGTGGTGTTCTTACCCTGAAATGACACTTAATGCTAGAATTTGAAACTGTGTGTGATTCAACTCCGTTTAGGAAGTTGTATTGAACCCCAGTTGGCCTTACAAGAAAAACACTCTGCTTTTGAGAAACAGGCACTCTTGCATTCTACTATGTTTCCTATAGGAGCAGTACAGTGAGCTAGCTCAGAACAAAAGAACTGTGCTTCCTACACAAACGGGGCATATCTAGTTCAACTCAGTATTAGAAACTAAGTAAAACAGGAGCGTCTCTTCATTCCAATACACTGTATTTCCTGGGAACATACGTGAGTGCTATTTGCACTGTTTATGGCCGGAATAGCACAATAGTGGTGTTCTTACCCTGAATTAACACTTAATGCTAGAATTTGAAACTGTGTGTGATTCAACTCCGTTTAGGAAGTTGTATTGAACCCCAGTTGGCCATACAAGAAAAACACTCTGCTTTAGGAAACAGACACTCTTGCATTCTACTGTGTTTCCTATAGGGCCAGTACAGTGAGCTAGCTCAGAACAAAAGAACTGTGCTTCCTACACGAACGGGGCATATCTAGTTCAACTCAGTATTAGAAACTAAGTAAAACAGGAGCGTCTCTTCATTCCAATACACTGTATTTGCTGGGAACAGACGCGAGAGCTATTTGCACTGTTTATGGCCAGAATAGCACAATGGTGGTGTTCTTACCCTGAATTAACACTTAATGCTAGAATTTGAAACTGTGTGTGATTCAACTCCGTTTAGGAAGTTGTATTGAACCCCAGTTGGCCTTACAAGAAAAACACTCTGCTTTTGAGGAACAGGCACTCTTGCATTCTACTGTGTTTCCTATAGGAGCAGTACAGTGAGCTAGCTCAGAACAAAAGAACTGTGCTTCCTACACGAACGGGGCATATCTAGTTCAACTCAGTATTAGAAACTAAGTAAAACAGGAGCTTCTCATCATTCCAATACACTGGATTTGCTGGGAACAGACGCGAGTGCTATTTGCACTGTTTATGGCCAGAATAGCACAATAGTGGTGTTCATACCCTGAATTAACACTTAATGCTAGAACTTGAAACTGTGTGTGATTCAACTCCGTTTAGGAAGTTGTATTGAACCCCAGTTGGCCTTACAAGAAAAACACTCTGCTTTTGAGAAACAGGCACTCTTGCATTCTACTGTGTTTCCTATAGGAGCAGTACAGTGAGCTATCTCAGAACAAAAGAACTGTGCTTCCTACACAAACGGGGCATATCTAGTTCAACTCAGTATTAGAAACTAAGTAAAACAGGAGCGTCTCTTCATTCCAATACACTGTATTTGCTGGGAACAGACGCGAGTGCTATTTGCACTGTTTATGGCCAGAATAGCACAATAGTGGTGTTCTTACCCTGAAATGACACTTAATGCTAGAATTTGAAACTGTGTGTGATTCAACTCCGTTTAGGAAGTTGTATTGAACCCCAGTTGGCCTTACAAGAAAAACACTCTGCTTTTGAGAAACAGGCACTCTTGCATTCTACTATGTTTCCTATAGGAGCAGTACAGTGAGCTAGCTCAGAACAAAAGAACTGTGCTTCCTACACAAACGGGGCATATCTAGTTCAACTCAGTATTAGAAACTAAGTAAAACAGGAGCGTCTCTTCATTCCAATACACTGTATTTGCTGGGAACAGACGCGAGTGCTATTTGCACTGTTTATGGCCAGAATAGCACAATAGTGGTGTTCTTACCCTGAATTAACACTTAATGCTAGAATTTGAAACTGTGTGTGATTCAACTCCGTTTAGGAAGTTGTATTGAACCCCAGTTGGCCATACAAGAAAAACACTCTGCTTTTGAGAAACAGACACTCTTGCATTCTACTGTGTTTCCTATAGGAGCAGTACAGTGAGCTAGCTCAGAACAAAAGAACTGTGCTTCCTACACGAACGGGGCATATCTAGTTCAACTCAGTATTAGAAACTAAGTAAAACAGGAGCGTCTCTTCATTGCAATACACTGTACTTGCTGGGACCAGACACGAGAGCTATTTGCACTGTTTATGGCCAGAATAGCACAAGAGTGGTGTTCTTACCCTGAATTAACACTTAATGCTAGAATTTGAAACTGTGTGTGATTCAACTCCGTTTAGGAAGTTGTATTGAACCCCAGTTGGCCTTACAAGAAAAACACTCTGCTTTTGAGGAACAGGCACTCTTGCATTCTACTGTGTTTCCTATAGGAGCAGTACAGTGAGCTAGCTCAGAACAAAAGAACTGTGCTTCCTACACGAACGGGGCATATCTAGTTCAACTCAGTATTAGAAACTAAGTAAAACAGGAGCTTCTCATCATTCCAATACACTGGATTTGCTGGGAACAGACGCGAGTGCTATTTGCACTGTTTATGGCCAAAATAGCACAATAGTGGTGTTCTTACCCTGAATTAACACTTAATGCTAGAACTTGAAACTGTGTGTGATTCAACTCCGTTTAGGAAGTTGTATTGAACCCCAGTTGGCCTTACAAGAAAAACACTCTGCTTTTGAGAAACAGGCACTCTTGCATTCTACTGTGTTTCCTATAGGAGCAGTACAGTGAGCTAGCTCAGAACAAAAGAACTGTGCTTCCTACACAAACGGGGCATATCTAGTTCAACTCAGTATTAGAAACTAAGTAAAACAGGAGCGTCTCTTCATTCCAATACACTGTATTTGCTGGGAACAGACGCGAGTGCTATTTGCACTGTTTATGGCCAGAATAGCACAATAGTGGTGTTCTTACCCTGAAATGACACTTAATGCTAGAATTTGAAACTGTGTGTGTGATTCAACTCCGTTTAGGAAGTTGTATTGAACCCCAGTTGGCCATACAAGAAAAACACTCTGCTTTTGAGAAACAGACACTCTTGCATTCTACTGTGTTTCCTATAGGAGCAGTACAGTGAGCTAGCTCAGAACAAAAGAACTGTGCTTCCTACACGAACGGGGCATATCTAGTTCAACTCAGTATTAGAAACTAAGTAAAACAGGAGCGTCTCTTCATTGCAATACACTGTACTTGCTGGGACCAGACACGAGAGCTATTTGCACTGTTTATGGCCAGAATAGCACAATAGTGGTGTTCTTACCCTGAATTAACACTTAATGCTAGAATTTGAAACTGTGTGTGATTCAACTCCGTTTAGGAAGTTGTATTGAACCCCAGTTGGCCTTACAAGAAAAACACTCTGCTTTTGAGGAACAGGCACTCTTGCCTTCTACTGTGTTTCCTATAGGAGCAGTACAGTGAGCTAGCTCAGAACAAAAGAACTGTGCTTCCTACACGAACGGGGCATATCTAGTTCAACTCAGTATTAGAAACTAAGTAAAACAGGAGCTTCTCATCATTCCAATACACTGGATTTGCTGGGAACAGACGCGAGTGCTATTTGCACTGTTTATGGCCAGAATAGCACAATAGTGGTGTTCTTACCCTGAATTAACACTTAATGCTAGAACTTGAAACTGTGTTTGATTCAACTCCGTTTAGGAAGTTGTATTGAACCCCAGTTGGCCTTACAAGAAAAACACTCTGCTTTTGAGAAACAGCCACTCTTGCATTCTACTGTGTTTCCTATAGGAGCAGTACAGTGAGCTAGCTCAGAAAAAAAGAACTGTGCTTCCTACACAAACGGGGCATATCTAGTTCAACTCAGTATTAGAAACTAAGTAAAACAGGAGCGTCTCTTCATTCCAATACACTGTATTTGCTGGGAACAGACGCGAGTGCTATTTGCACTGTTTATGGCCAGAATAGCACAATAGTGGTGTTCTTACCCTGAATTAACACTTAATGCTAGAATTTGAAACTGTGTGTGATTCAACTCCGTTTAGGAAGTTGTATTGAACCCCAGTTGGCCATACAAGAAAAACACTCTGCTTTAGGAAACAGACACTCTTGCATTCTACTGTGTTTCCTATAGGGCCAGTACAGTGAGCTAGCTCAGAACAAAAGAACTGTGCTTCCTACACGAACAGGGCATATCTAGTTCAACTCAGTATTAGAAACTAAGTAAAACAGGAGCGTCTCTTCATTGCAATACACTGTATTTGCTGGGAATAGACGCGAGAGCTATTTGCACTGTTTATGGCCAGAATAGCACAATGGTGTTGTTCTTACCCTGAATTAACACTTAATGCTAGAATTTGAAACTGTGTGTGATTCAACTCCGTTTAGGAAGTTGTTTGAACCCCAGTTGGCCTTACAAGAAAAACACTCTGCTTTGGAGGAACAGGCACACTTGCATTCTACTGTGTTTCCTATAGGAGCAGTACAGTGAGCTAGCTCAGAACAAAAGAACTGTGCTTCCTACACGAAAGGGGCATATTTAGTTCAACTCAGTATTAGAAACTAAGTAAAACAGGAGCTTCTCATCATTCCAATACACTGGATTTGCTGGGAACAGACGCGAGTGCTATTTGCGCTGTTTATGGCCAGAATAGCACAATAGTGGTGTTCTTACCCTGAATTAACACTTAATGCTAGAACTTGAAACTGTGTGTGATTCAACTCCGTTTAGGAAGTTGTATTGAACCCCAGTTGGCCTTACAAGAAAAACACTCTGCTTTTGAGAAACAGGCACTCTTGCATTCTACTGTGTTTCGTATAGGAGCAGTACAGTGAGCTAGCTCAGAACAAAAGAACTGTGCTTCCTACACAAACGGGGCATATCTAGTTCAACTCAGTATTAGAAACTAAGTAAAACAGGAGCGTCTCTTCATTCCAATACACTGTATTTGCTGGGAACAGACGCGAGTGCTATTTGCACTGTTTATGGCCAGAATAGCACAATAGTGGTGTTCTTACCCTGAAATGACACTTAATGCTAGAATTTGAAACTGTGTGTGATTCAACTCCGTTTAGGAAGTTGTATTGAACCCCAGTTGGCCTTACAAGAAAAACACTCTGCTTTTGAGAAACAGGCACTCTTGCATTCTACTATGTTTCCTATAGGAGCAGTACAGTGAGCTAGCTCAGAACAAAAGAACTGTGCTTCCTACACGAACGGGGCATATCTAGTTCAACTCAGTATTAGAAACTAAGTAAAACAGGAGCTTCTCATCATTCCAATACACTGGATTTGCTGGGAACAGACGCGAGTGCTATTTGCACTGTTTATGGCCAGAATAGCACAATAGTGGTGTTCTTACCCTGAATTAACACTTAATGCTAGAACTTGAAACTGTGTGTGATTCAACTCCGTTTAGGAAGTTGTATTGAACGCCAGTTGGCCTTACAAGAAAAACACTCTGCTTTTGAGAAACAGGCACTCTTGCATTCTACTGTGTTTCCTATAGGAACAGTACAGTGAGCTAGCTCAGAACAAAAGAACTGTGCTTCCTACACAAACGGGGCATATCTAGTTCAACTCAGTATTAGAAACTAAGTAAAACAGGAGCGTCTCTTCATTCCAATACACTGTATTTGCTGGGAACAGACGCGAGTGCTATTTGCACTGTTTATGGCCAGAATAGCACAATAGTGGTGTTCTTACCCTGAATTAACACTTAATGCTAGAATTTGAAACTGTGTGTGATTCAACTCCGTTTAGGAAGTTGTATTGAACCCCAGTTGGCCATACAAGAAAAACACTCTGCTTTAGGAAACAGACACTCTTGCATTCTACTGTGTTTCCTATAGGGCCAGTACAGTGAGCTAGCTCAGAACAAAAGAACTGTGCTTCCTACACGAACGGGGCATATCTAGTTCAACTCAGTATTAGAAACTAAGTAAAACAGGAGCGTCTCTTCATTGCAATACACTGTATTTGCTGGGAACAGACGCGAGAGCTATTTGCACTGTTTATGGCCAGAATAGCACAATGGTGGTGTTCTTACCCTGAATTAACACTTAATGCTAGAATTTGAAACTGTGTGTGATTCAACTCCGTTTAGGAAGTTGTATTGAACCCCAGTTGGCCTTACAAGAAAAACACTCTGCTTTTGAGGAACAGGCACTCTTGCATTCTACTGTGTTTCCTATAGGAGCAGTACAGTGAGCTAGCTCAGAACAAAAGAACTGTGCTTCCTACACGAACGGGGCATATCTAGTTCAACTCAGTATTAGAAACTAAGTAAAACAGGAGCTTCTCATCATTCCAATACACTGGATTTGCTGGGAACACACGCGAGTGCTATTTGCACTGTTTATGTCCAGAATAGCACAATAGTGGTGTTCTTACCCTGAATTAACACTTAATGCTAGAACTTGAAACTGTGTGTGATTCAACTCCGTTTAGGAAGTTGTATTGAACCCCAGTTGGCCTTGCAAGAAAAACACTCTGCTTTTGAGAAACAGGCACTCTTGCATTCTACTGTGTTTCCTATAGGAGCAGTACAGTGACCTAGCTCAGAACAAAAGAACTGTGCTTCCTACACAAACGGGCATATCTAGTTCAACTCAGTATTAGAAACTAAGTAAAACAGGAGCGTCTCTTCATTCCAATACACTGTATTTGCTGGGAACAGACGCGAGTGCTATTTGCACTGTTTATGGCCAGAATAGCACAATAGTGGTGTTCTTACCCTGAAATGACACTTAATGCTAGAATTTGAAACTGTGTGTGATTCAACTCCGTTTAGGAAGTTGTATTGAACCCCAGTTGGCCTTACAAGAAAAACACTCTGCTTTTGAGAAACAGGCACTCTTGCATTCTACTATGTTTCCTATAGGAGCAGTACAGTGAGCTAGCTCAGAACAAAAGAACTGTGCTTCCTACACAAACGGGGCATATCTAGTTCAACTCAGTATTAGAAACTAAGTAAAACAGGAGCGTCTCTTCATTCCAATACACTGTATTTGCTGGGAACAGACGCGAGTGCTATTTGCACTGTTTATGGCCGGAATAGCACAATAGTGGTGTTCTTACCCTGAATTAACACTTAATGCTAGAATTTGAAACTGTGTGTGATTCAACTCCGTTTAGGAAGTTGTATTGAACCCCAGTTGGCCATACAAGAAAAACACTCTGCTTTTGAGAAACAGACACTCTTGCATTCTACTGTGTTTCCTATAGGAGCAGTACAGTGAGCTAGCTCAGAACAAAAGAACTGTGCTTCCTACACGAACGGGGCATATCTAGTTCAACTCAGTATTAGAAACTAAGTAAAACAGGAGCGTCTCTTCATTGCAATACACTGTACTTGCTGGGACCAGACGCGAGTGCTATTTGCACTGTTTATGGCCAGAATAGCACAATAGTGGTGTTCTTACCCTGAATTAACACTTAATGCTAGAACTTGAAACTGTGTTTGATTCAACTCCGTTTAGGAAGTTGTATTGAACCCCAGTTGGCCTTACAAGAAAAACACTCTGCTTTTGAGAAACAGGCACTCTTGCATTCTACTGTGTTTCCTATAGGAGCAGTACAGTGAGCTAGGTCAGAACAAAAGAACTGTGCTTCCTACACAAACGGGGCATATCTAGTTCAACTCAGTATTAGAAACTAAGTAAAACAGGAGCGTCTCTTCATTCCAATACACTGTATTTGCTGGGAACAGACACGAGTGCTATTTGCACTGTTTATGGCCAGAATAGCACAATAGTGGTGTTCTTACCCTGAATTAACACTTAATGCTAGAATTTGAAACTGTGTGTGATTCAACTCCGTTTAGGAAGTTGTATTGAACCCCAGTTGGCCATACAAGAAAAACACTCTGCTTTAGGAAACAGACACTCTTGCATTCTACTGTGTTTCCTATAGGGCCAGTACAGTGAGCTAGCTCAGAACAAAAGAACTGTGCTTCCTACACGAACGGGGCATATCTAGTTCAACTCAGTATTAGAAACTAAGTAAAACAGGAGCTTCTCATCATTCCAATACACTGTATTTGCTGGGAACAGACGCGAGTGCTATTTGCACTGTTTATGGCCAGAATAGCACAATAGTGGTGTTCTTACCCTGAATTAACACTTAATGCTAGAACGTGAAACTGTGTGTGATTCAACTCCGATTAGGAAGTTGTATTGAACCCCAGTTGGCCTTACAAGAAAAACACTCTGCTTTTGAGAAACAGGCACTCTTGCATTCTACTGTGTTTCCTATAGGAGCAGTACAGTGAGCTAGCTCAGAACAAAAGAACTGTGCTTCCTACACAAACGGGGCATATATAGTTCAACTCAGTATTAGAAACTAAGTAAAACAGGAGCGTCTCTTCATTCCAATACACTGTATTTGCTGGGAACAGACACGAGTGCTATTTGCACTGTTTATGGCCAGAATAGCACAATAGTGGTGTTCTTACCCTGAATTAACACTTAATGCTAGAATTTGAAACTGTGTGTGATTCAACTCCGTTTAGGAAGTTGTATTGAACCCCAGTTGGCCATACAAGAAAAACACTCTGCTTTAGGAAACAGACACTCTTGCATTCTACTGTGTTTCCTATAGGGCCAGTACAGTGAGCTAGCTCAGAACAAAAGAACTGTGCTTCCTACACGAACAGGGCATATCTAGTTCAACTCAGTATTAGAAACTAAGTAAAACAGGAGCGTCTCTTCATTGCAATACACTGTATTTGCTGGGAACAGACGCGAGAGCTATTTGCACTGTTTATGGCCAGAATAGCACAATGGTGTTGTTCTTACCCTGAATTAACACTTAATGCTAGAATTTGAAACTGTGTGTGATTCAACTCCGTTTAGGAAGTTGTTTGAACCCCAGTTGGCCTTACAAGAAAAACACTCTGCTTTGGAGGAACAGGCACTCTTGCATTCTACTGTGTTTCCTATAGGAGCAGTACAGTGAGCTAGCTCAGAACAAAAGTACTGTGCTTCCTACACGAAAGGGGCATATTTAGTTCAACTCAGTATTAGAAACTAAGTAAAACAGGAGCTTCTCATCATTCCAATACACTGGATTTGCTGGGAACAGACGCGAGTGCTATTTGCGCTGTTTATGGCCAGAATAGCACAATAGTGGTGTTCTTACCCTGAATTAACACTTAATGCTAGAACTTGAAACTGTGTGTGATTCAACTCCGTTTAGGAAGTTGTATTGAACCCCAGTTGGCCTTACAAGAAAAACACTCTGCTTTTGAGAAACAGGCACTCTTGCATTCTACTGTGTTTCGTATAGGAGCAGTACAGTGAGCTAGCTCAGAACAAAAGAACTGTGCTTCCTACACAAACGGGGCATATCTAGTTCAACTCAGTATTAGAAACTAAGTAAAACAGGAGCGTCTCTTCATTCCAATACACTGTATTTGCTGGGAACAGACGCGAGTGCTATTTGCACTGTTTATGGCCAGAATAGCACAATAGTGGTGTTCTTACCCTGAAATGACACTTAATGCTAGAATTTGAAACTGTGTGTGATTCAACTCCGTTTAGGAAGTTGTATTGAACCCCAGTTGGCCTTACAAGAAAAACACTCTGCTTTTGAGAAACAGGCACTCTTGCATTCTACTATGTTTCCTATAGGAGCAGTACAGTGAGCTAGCTCAGAACAAAAGAACTGTGCTTCCTACACGAACGGGGCATATCTAGTTCAACTCAGTATTAGAAAC
The DNA here is from genome assembly GCF_049852395.1 of Peromyscus maniculatus bairdii. Classification (NCBI taxonomy): domain Eukaryota; kingdom Metazoa; phylum Chordata; class Mammalia; order Rodentia; family Cricetidae; genus Peromyscus; species Peromyscus maniculatus. The sequence continues at coordinate 41,478,023 of NC_134865.1, read as the reverse complement.
TAAGTAAAACAGGAGCTTCTCATCATTCCAATACACTGGATTTGCTGGGAACAGACGCGAGTGCTATTTGCACTGTTTATGGCCAGAATAGCACAATAGTGGTGTTCTTACCCTGAATTAACACTTAATGCTAGAACTTGAAACTGTGTGTGATTCAACTCCGTTTAGGAAGTTGTATTGAACGCCAGTTGGCCTTACAAGAAAAACACTCTGCTTTTGAGAAACAGGCACTCTTGCATTCTACTGTGTTTCCTATAGGAACAGTACAGTGAGCTAGCTCAGAACAAAAGAACTGTGCTTCCTACACAAACGGGGCATATCTAGTTCAACTCAGTATTAGAAACTAAGTAAAACAGGAGCGTCTCTTCATTCCAATACACTGTATTTGCTGGGAACAGACGCGAGTGCTATTTGCACTGTTTATGGCCAGAATAGCACAATAGTGGTGTTCTTACCCTGAATTAACACTTAATGCTAGAATTTGAAACTGTGTGTGATTCAACTCCGTTTAGGAAGTTGTATTGAACCCCAGTTGGCCATACAAGAAAAACACTCTGCTTTAGGAAACAGACACTCTTGCATTCTACTGTGTTTCCTATAGGGCCAGTACAGTGAGCTAGCTCAGAACAAAAGAACTGTGCTTCCTACACGAACGGGGCATATCTAGTTCAACTCAGTATTAGAAACTAAGTAAAACAGGAGCGTCTCTTCATTGCAATACACTGTATTTGCTGGGAACAGACGCGAGAGCTATTTGCACTGTTTATGGCCAGAATAGCACAATGGTGGTGTTCTTACCCTGAATTAACACTTAATGCTAGAATTTGAAACTGTGTGTGATTCAACTCCGTTTAGGAAGTTGTATTGAACCCCAGTTGGCCTTACAAGAAAAACACTCTGCTTTTGAGGAACAGGCACTCTTGCATTCTACTGTGTTTCCTATAGGAGCAGTACAGTGAGCTAGCTCAGAACAAAAGAACTGTGCTTCCTACACGAACGGGGCATATCTAGTTCAACTCAGTATTAGAAACTAAGTAAAACAGGAGCTTCTCATCATTCCAATACACTGGATTTGCTGGGAACAGACACGAGTGCTATTTGCACTGTTTATGGCCAGAATAGCACAATAGTGGTGTTCTTACCCTGAATTAACACTTAATGCTAGAATTTGAAACTGTGTGTGATTCAACTCCGTTTAGGAAGTTGTATTGAACCCCAGTTGGCCATACAAGAAAAACACTCTGCTTTAGGAAACAGACACTCTTGCATTCTACTGTGTTTCCTATAGGGCCAGTACAGTGAGCTAGCTCAGAACAAAAGAACTGTGCTTCCTACACGAACGGGGCATATCTAGTTCAACTCAGTATTAGAAACTAAGTAAAACAGGAGCTTCTCATCATTCCAATACACTGTATTTGCTGGGAACAGACGCGAGTGCTATTTGCACTGTTTATGGCCAGAATAGCACAATAGTGGTGTTCTTACCCTGAATTAACACTTAATGCTAGAACGTGAAACTGTGTGTGATTCAACTCCGATTAGGAAGTTGTATTGAACCCCAGTTGGCCTTACAAGAAAAACACTCTGCTTTTGAGAAACAGGCACTCTTGCATTCTACTGTGTTTCCTATAGGAGCAGTACAGTGAGCTAGCTCAGAACAAAAGAACTGTGCTTCCTACACAAACGGGGCATATATAGTTCAACTCAGTATTAGAAACTAAGTAAAACAGGAGCGTCTCTTCATTCCAATACACTGTATTTGCTGGGAACAGACACGAGTGCTATTTGCACTGTTTATGGCCAGAATAGCACAATAGTGGTGTTCTTACCCTGAAATGACACTTAATGCTAGAATTTGAAACTGTGTGTGATTCAACTCCGTTTAGGAAGTTGTATTGAACCCCAGTTGGCCTTACAAGAAAAACACTCTGCTTTTGAGAAACAGGCACTCTTGCATTCTACTATGTTTCCTATAGGAGCAGTACAGTGAGCTAGCTCAGAACAAAAGAACTGTGCTTCCTACACGAACGGGGCATATCTAGTTCAACTCAGTATTAGAAACTAAGTAAAACAGGAGCGTCTCTTCATTCCAATACACTGTATTTGCTGGGAACAGACGCGAGTGCTATTTGCACTGTTTATGGCCGGAATAGCACAATAGTGGTGTTCTTACCCTGAATTAACACTTAATGCTAGAATTTGAAACTGTGTGTGATTCAACTCCGTTTAGGAAGTTGTATTGAACCCCAGTTGGCCATACAAGAAAAACACTCTGCTTTTGAGAAACAGACACTCTTGCATTCTACTGTGTTTCCTATAGGAGCAGTACAGTGAGATAGCTCAGAACAAAAGAACTGTGCTTTCTACACGAACGGGGCATATCTAGTTCAACTCAGTATTAGAAACTAAGTAAAACAGGAGCGTCTCTTCATTGCAATACACTGTACTTGCTGGGACCAGACGCGAGAGCTATTTGCACTGTTTATGGCCAGAATAGCACAATAGTGGTGTTCTTACCCTGAATTAACACTTAATGCTAGAATTTGAAACTGTGTGTCATTCAACTCCGTTTAGGAAGTTGTATTGAACCCCAGTTGGCCTTACAAGAAAAACACTCTGCTTTTGAGAAACAGGCACTCTTGCATTCTACTGTGTTTCCTATGGGAGCAGTACAGTGTGCTAGCTCAGAACAAAAGAACTGTGCTTCCTACACGAACGGGGCATATCTAGTTCAACTCAGTATTAGAAACTAAGTAAAACAGGAGCTTCTCATCATTCCAATACACTGGATTTGCTGGGAACAGACGCGAGTGCTATTTGCACTGTTTATGGCCAGAATAGCACAATAGTGGTGTTCTTACCCTGAATTAACACTTAATGCTAGAACTTGAAACTGTGTGTGATTCAACTCCGTTTAGGACGTTGTATTGAACCCCAGTTGGCCTTACAAGAAAAACACTCTGCTTTTGAGAAACAGGCACTCTTGCATTCTACTGTGTTTCCTATAGGAGCAGTACAGTGAGCTAGCTCAGAACAAAAGAACTGTGCTTCCTACACAAACGGGGCATATCTAGTTCAACTCAGTATTAGAAACTAAGTAAAACAGGAGCTTCTCTTCATTCCAATACACTGGATTTGCTGGGAACAGACGCGAGTGCTATTTGCACTGTTTATGGCCAGAATAGCACAATAGTGGTGTTCTTACCCTGAATTAACACTTAATGCTAGAATTTGAAACTGTGTGTGATTCAACTCCGTTTAGGAAGTTGTATTGAACCCCAGTTGGCCTTACAAGAAAAATACTCTGCTTTTGAGAAACAGGCACTCTTGCATTCTACTGTGTTTCGTATAGGAGCAGTACAGTGAGCTAGCTCAGAACAAAAGAACTGTGCTTCCTACACAAACGGGGCATATCTAGTTCAACTCAGTATTAGAAACTAAGTAAAACAGGAGCGTCTCTTCATTCCAATACACTGTATTTGCTGGGAACAGACGCGAGTGCTATTTGCACTGTTTTTGGCCAGAATAGCACAATAGTGGTGTTCTTACCCTGAATTAACACTTAATGCTAGAATTTGAAACTCTGTGTGATTCAACTCCGTTTAGGAAGTTGTATTGAACCCCAGTTGGCCATACAAGAAAAACACTCTGCTTTTGAGAAACAGGCACTCTTGCATTCTACTGTGTTTCCTATAGGGCCAGTACAGTGAGCTAGCTCAGAACAAAAGAACTGTGCTTCCTACACGAACGGGGCATATCTAGTTCAACTCAGTATTAGAAACTAAGTAAAACAGGAGCTTCTCTTCATTCCAATACACAGTATTTGCTGGGAACAGACGCGAGTGCTATTTCCATTGTTTATGGCCAGAATAGCACAATAGTGGTGTTCTTACGCTGAATTAACACTTAAGCTAGAATTTGAAACTGTGTGTGATTCAACTCCGTTTAGGAAGTTGTATTGAACCCCAGTTGGCCATACAAGAAAAACACTCTGCTTTTGAGAAACAGGCACTCTTGCATTCTACTGTTTTTCCTATAGGAGCAGTACAGTGAGCTAGTTCAGAACAAAAAACTGTGCTTCCTACACAAACGGGGCATATCTAGTTCAACTCAGTATTAGAAACTGAGTAAAACAGGAGCGTCTCTTCATTCCAATACACTGTATTTGCTGGGAACAGACGCGAGTGCTTTTTGCACTGTTTATGGCCAGAATAGCACAATAGTGGTGTTCTTACCCTGAATTAACACTTAATGCTAGAATTTGAAACTGTGTGTGATTCAACTCCGTTTAGGAAGTTGTATTGAACCCCAGTTGGCCTTACAAGAAAAACACTCTGCTTTTGAGAAACAGGCACTCTTGCATTCTACTGTGTTTCCTATAGGAGCAGTACAGTGAGCTAGCTCAGAACAAAAGAACTGTGCTTCCTACACGAACGGGGCATATCTAGTTCAACTCAGTATTAGAAACTAAGTAAAACAGGAGCTTCTCATCATTCCAATACACTGGATTTGCTGGGAACAGACGCGAGTGCTATTTGCACTGTTTATGTCCAAAATAGCACAATAGTGGTGTTCTTACCCTGAATTAACACTTAATGCTAGAACTTGAAACTGTGTGTGATTCAACTCCGTTTAGGAAGTTGTATTGAACCCCAGTTGGCCTTACAAGAAAAACACTCTGCTTTTGAGAAACAGGCACTCTTGCATTCTACTGTGTTTCCTATAGGAGCAGTACAGTGAGCTAGCTCAGAACAAAAGAACTGTGCTTCCTACACAAACGGGGCATATCTAGTTCAAGTCAGTATTAGAAACTAAGTAAAACAGGAGCGTCTCTTCATTCCAATACACTGTATTTGCTGGGAACAGACGCGAGTGCTATTTGCACTGTTTATGGCCTGAATAGCACAATAGTGGTGTTCTTACCCTGAATTAACACTTAATGCTAGAATTTGAAACTGTGTGTGATTCAACTCCGTTTAGGAAGTTGTATTGAACCCCAGTTGGCCATACAAGAAAAACACTCTGCTTTTGAGAAACAGACACTCTTGCATTCTACTGTGTTTCCTATAGGAGCAGTACAGTGAGCTAGCTCAGAACAAAAGAACTGTGCTTCCTACACGAACGGGGCATATCTAGTTCAACTCAGTATTAGAAACTAAGTAAAACAGGAGCGTCTCTTCATTGCAATACACTGTACTTGCTGGGACCAGACACGAGAGCTATTTGCACTGTTTATGGCCAGAATAGCACAATAGTGGTGTTCTTACCCTGAATTAACACTTAATGCTAGAATTTGAAACTGTGTGTGATTCAACTCCGTTTAGGAAGTTGTATTGAACCCCAGTTGGCCTTACAAGAAAAACACTCTGCTTTTGAGGAACAGGCACTCTTGCATTCTACTGTGTTTCCTATAGGAGCAGTACAGTGAGCTAGCTCAGAACAAAAGAACTGTGCTTCCTACACGAACGGGGCATATCTAGTTCAACTCAGTATTAGAAACTAAGTAAAACAGGAGCTTCTCATCATTCCAATACACTGGATTTGCTGGGAACAGACGCGAGTGCTATTTGCACTGTTTATGGCCAGAATAGCACAATAGTGGTGTTCTTACCCTGAATTAACACTTAATGCTAGAACTTGAAACTGTGTTTGATTCAACTCCGTTTAGGAAGTTGTATTGAACCCCAGTTGGCCTTACAAGAAAAACACTCTGCTTTTGAGAAACAGGCACTCTTGCATTCTACTGTGTTTCCTATAGGAGCAGTACAGTGAGCTAGCTCAGAACAAAAGAACTGTGCTTCCTACACAAACGGGGCATATCTAGTTCAACTCAGTATTAGAAACTAAGTAAAACAGGAGCGTCTCTTCATTCCAATACACTGTATTTGCTGGGAACAGACGCGAGTGCTATTTGCACTGTTTATGGCCAGAATAGCACAATAGTGGTGTTCTTACCCTGAATTAACACTTAATGCTAGAATTTGAAACTGTGTGTGATTCAACTCCGTTTAGGAAGTTGTATTGAACCCCAGTTGGCCATACAAGAAAAACACTCTGCTTTAGGAAACAGACACTCTTGCATTCTACTGTGTTTCCTATAGGGCCAGTACAGTGAGCTAGCTCAGAACAAAAGAACTGTGCTTCCTACACGAACAGGGCATATCTAGTTCAACTCAGTATTAGAAACTAAGTAAAACAGGAGCGTCTCTTCATTGCAATACACTGTATTTGCTGGGAACAGATGCGAGAGCTATTTGCACTGTTTATGGCCAGAATAGCACAATGGTGTTGTTCTTACCCTGAATTAACACTTAATGCTAGAATTTGAAACTGTGTGTGATTCAACTCCGTTTAGGAAGTTGTATTGAACCCCAGTTGGCCTTACAAGAAAAACACTCTGCTTTTGAGGAACAGGCACTCTTGCATTCTACTGTGTTTCCTATAGGAGCAGTACAGTGAGCTAGCTCAGAACAAAAGAACTGTGCTTCCTACACGAACGGGGCATATCTAGTTCAACTCAGTATTAGAAACTAAGTAAAACAGGAGCTTCTCATCATTCCAATACACTGGATTTGCTGGGAACAGACGCGAGTGCTATTTGCACTGTTTATGGCCAGAATAGCACAATAGTGGTGTTCTTACCCTGAATTAACACTTAATGCTAGAACTTGAAACTGTGTGTGATTCAACTCCGTTTAGGAAGTTGTATTGAACCCCAGTTGGCCTTACAAGAAAAACACTCTGCTTTTGAGAAACAGGCACTCTTGCATTCTACTGTGTTTCCTATAGGAGCAGTACAGTGAGCTAGCTCAGAACAAAAGAACTGTGCTTCCTACACAAACGGGGCATATCTAGTTCAACTCAGTATTAGAAACTAAGTAAAACAGGAGCGTCTCTTCATTCCAATACACTGTATTTGCTGGGAACAGACGCGAGTGCTATTTGCACTGTTTATGGCCAGAATAGCACAATAGTGGTGTTCTTACACTGAAATGACACTTAATGCTAGAATTTGAAACTGTGTGTGATTCAACTCCGTTTAGGAAGTTGTATTGAACCCCAGTTGGCCTTACAAGAAAAACACTCTGCTTTTGAGAAACAGGCACTCTTGCATTCTACTATGTTTCCTATAGGAGCTGTACAGTGAGCTAGCTCAGAACAAAAGAACTGTGCTTCCTACACGAACGGGGCATATCTAGTTCAACTCAGTATTAGAAACTAAGTAAAACAGGAGCGTCTCTTCATTCCAATACACTGTATTTGCTGGGAACAGACGCGAGTGCTATTTGCACTGTTTATGGCCGGAATAGCACAATAGTGGTGTTCTTACCCTGAATTAACACTTAATGCTAGAATTTGAAACTGTGTGTGATTCAACTCCGTTTAGGAAGTTGTATTGAACCCCAGTTGGCCATACAAGAAAAACACTCTGCTTTTGAGAAACAGACACTCTTGCATTCTACTGTGTTTCCTATAGGAGCAGTACAGTGAGCTAGCTCAGAACAAAAGAACTGTGCTTCCTACACGAACGGGGCATATCTAGTTCAACTCAGTATTAGAAACTAAGTAAAACAGGAGCGTCTCTTCATTGCAATACACTGTATTTGCTGGGAACAGACGCGAGAGCTATTTGCACTGTTTATGGCCAGAATAGCACAATGGTGGTGTTCTTACCCTGAATTAACACTTAATGCTAGAATTTGAAACTGTGTGTGATTCAACTCCGTTTAGGAAGTTGTATTGAACCCCAGTTGGCCTTACAAGAAAAACACTCTGCTTTTGAGGAACAGGCACTCTTGCATTCTACTGTGTTTCCTATAGGAGCAGTACAGTGAGCTAGCTCAGAACAAAAGAACTGTGCTTCCTACACGAACGGGGCATATCTAGTTCAACTCAGTATTAGAAACTAAGTAAAACAGGAGCTTCTCATCATTCCAATACACTGGAATTGCTGGGAACACACGCGAGTGCTATTTGCACTGTTTATGTCCAGAATAGCACAATAGTGGTGTTCTTACCCTGAATTAACACTTAATGCTAGAACTTGAAACTGTGTGTGATTCAACTCCGTTTAGGAAGTTGTATTGAACCCCAGTTGGCCTTGCAAGAAAAACACTCTGCTTTTGAGAAACAGGCACTCTTGCATTCTACTGTGTTTCCTATAGGAGCAGTACAGTGACCTAGCTCAGAACAAAAGAACTGTGCTTCCTACACAAACGGGCATATCTAGTTCAACTCAGTATTAGAAACTAAGTAAAACAGGAGCGTCTCTTCATTCCAATACACTGTATTTGCTGGGAACAGACGCGAGTGCTATTTGCACTGTTTATGGCCAGAATAGCACAATAGTGGTGTTCTTACCCTGAAATGACACTTAATGCTAGAATTTGAAACTGTGTGTGATTCAACTCCGTTTAGGAAGTTGTATTGAACCCCAGTTGGCCTTACAAGAAAAACACTCTGCTTTTGAGAAACAGGCACTCTTGCATTCTACTATGTTTCCTATAGGAGCAGTACAGTGAGCTAGCTCAGAACAAAAGAACTGTGCTTCCTACACAAACGGGGAATATCTAGTTCAACTCAGTATTAGAAACTAAGTAAAACAGGAGCGTCTCTTCATTCCAATACACTGTATTTGCTGGGAACAGACGCGAGTGCTATTTGCACTGTTTATGGCCGGAATAGCACAATAGTGGTGTTCTTACCCTGAATTAACACTTAATGCTAGAATTTGAAACTGTGTGTGATTCAACTCCGTTTAGGAAGTTGTATTGAACCCCAGTTGGCCATACAAGAAAAACACTCTGCTTTTGAGAAACAGACACTCTTGCATTCTACTGTGTTTCCTATAGGAGCAGTACAGTGAGCTAGCTCAGAACAAAAGAACTGTGCTTCCTACACGAACGGGGCATATCTAGTTCAACTCAGTATTAGAAACTAAGTAAAACAGGAGCGTCTCTTCATTGCAATACACTGTACTTGCTGGGACCAGACGCGAGTGCTATTTGCGCTGTTTATGGCCAGAATAGCACAATAGTGGTGTTCTTACCCTGAATTAACACTTAATGCTAGAACTTGAAACTGTGTTTGATTCAACTCCGTTTAGGAAGTTGTATTGAACCCCAGTTGGCCTTACAAGAAAAACACTCTGCTTTTGAGAAACAGGCACTCTTGCATTCTACTGTGTTTCCTATAGGAGCAGTACAGTGAGCTAGGTCAGAACAAAAGAACTGTGCTTCCTACACAAACGGGGCATATCTAGTTCAACTCAGTATTAGAAACTAAGTAAAACAGGAGCGTCTCTTCATTCCAATACACTGTATTTGCTGGGAACAGACACGAGTGCTATTTGCACTGTTTATGGCCAGAATAGCACAATAGTGGTGTTCTTACCCTGAATTAACACTTAATGCTAGAATTTGAAACTGTGTGTGATTCAACTCCGTTTAGGAAGTTGTATTGAACCCCAGTTGGCCATACAAGAAAAACACTCTGCTTTAGGAAACAGACACTCTTGCATTCTACTGTGTTTCCTATAGGGCCAGTACAGTGAGCTAGCTCAGAACAAAAGAACTGTGCTTCCTACACGAACGGGGCATATCTAGTTCAACTCAGTATTAGAAACTAAGTAAAACAGGAGCTTCTCATCATTCCAATACACTGTATTTGCTGGGAACAGACGCGAGTGCTATTTGCACTGTTTATGGCCAGAATAGCACAATAGTGGTGTTCTTACCCTGAATTAACACTTAATGCTAGAACGTGAAACTGTGTGTGATTCAACTCCGATTAGGAAGTTGTATTGAACCCCAGTTGGCCTTACAAGAAAAACACTCTGCTTTTGAGAAACAGGCACTCTTGCATTCTACTGTGTTTCCTATAGGAGCAGTACAGTGAGCTAGCTCAGAACAAAAGAACTGTGCTTCCTACACAAACGGGGCATATATAGTTCAACTCAGTATTAGAAACTAAGTAAAACAGGAGCGTCTCTTCATTCCAATACACTGTATTTGCTGGGAACAGACACGAGTGCTATTTGCACTGTTTATGGCCAGAATAGCACAATAGTGGTGTTCTTACCCTGAATTAACACTTAATGCTAGAATTTGAAACTGTGTGTGATTCAACTCCGTTTAGGAAGTTGTATTGAACCCCAGTTGGCCATACAAGAAAAACACTCTGCTTTAGGAAACAGACACTCTTGCATTCTACTGTGTTTCCTATAGGGCCAGTACAGTGAGCTAGCTCAGAACAAAAGAACTGTGCTTCCTACACGAACAGGGCATATCTAGTTCAACTCAGTATTAGAAACTAAGTAAAACAGGAGCGTCTCTTCATTGCAATACACTGTATTTGCTGGGAATAGACGCGAGAGCTATTTGCACTGTTTATGGCCAGAATAGCACAATGGTGTTGTTCTTACCCTGAATTAACACTTAATGCTAGAATTTGAAACTGTGTGTGATTCAACTCCGTTTAGGAAGTTGTTTGAACCCCAGTTGGCCTTACAAGAAAAACACTCTGCTTTGGAGGAACAGGCACTCTTGCATTCTACTGTGTTTCCTATAGGAGCAGTACAGTGAGCTAGCTCAGAACAAAAGAACTGTGCTTCCTACACGAAAGGGGCATATTTAGTTCAACTCAGTATTAGAAACTAAGTAAAACAGGAGCTTCTCATCATTCCAATACACTGGATTTGCTGGGAACAGACGCGAGTGCTATTTGCGCTGTTTATGGCCAGAATAGCACAATAGTGGTGTTCTTACCCTGAATTAACACTTAATGCTAGAACTTGAAACTGTGTGTGATTCAACTCCGTTTAGGAAGTTGTATTGAACCCCAGTTGGCCTTACAAGAAAAACACTCTGCTTTTGAGAAACAGGCACTCTTGCATTCTACTGTGTTTCGTATAGGAGCAGTACAGTGAGCTAGCTCAGAACAAAAGAACTGTGCTTCCTACACAAACGGGGCATATCTAGTTCAACTCAGTATTAGAAACTAAGTAAAACAGGAGCTTCTCTTCATTCCAATACACTGTATTTGCTGGGAACAGACGCGAGTGCTATTTGCACTGTTTATGGCCAGAATAGCACAATAGTGGTGTTCTTACCCTGAAATGACACTTAATGCTAGAATTTGAAACTGTGTGTGATTCAACTCCGTTTAGGAAGTTGTATTGAACCCCAGTTGGCCTTACAAGAAAAACACTCTGCTTTTGAGAAACAGGCACTCTTGCATTCTACTATGTTTCCTATAGGAGCAGTACAGTGAGCTAGCTCAGAACAAAAGAACTGTGCTTCCTACACGAACGGGGCATATCTAGTTCAACTCAGTATTAGAAACTAAGTAAAACAGGAGCTTCTCATCATTCCAATACACTGGATTTGCTGGGAACAGACGCGAGTGCTATTTGCACTGTTTATGGCCAGAATAGCACAATAGTGGTGTTCTTACCCTGAATTAACACTTAATGCTAGAACTTGAAACTGTGTGTGATTCAACTCCGTTTAGGAAGTTGTATTGAACGCCAGTTGGCCTTACAAGAAAAACACTCTGCTTTTGAGAAACAGGCACTCTTGCATTCTACTGTGTTTCCTATAGGAACAGTACAGTGAGCTAGCTCAGAACAAAAGAACTGTGCTTCCTACACAAACGGGGCATATCTAGTTCAACTCAGTATTAGAAACTAAGTAAAACAGGAGCGTCTCTTCATTCCAATACACTGTATTTGCTGGGAACAGACGCGAGTGCTATTTGCACTGTTTATGGCCAGAATAGCACAATAGTGGTGTTCTTACCCTGAATTAACACTTAATGCTAGAATTTGAAACTGTGTGTGATTCAACTCCGTTTAGGAAGTTGTATTGAACCCCAGTTGGCCATACAAGAAAAACACTCTGCTTTAGGAAACAGACACTCTTGCATTCTACTGTGTTTCCTATAGGGCCAGTACAGTGAGCTAGCTCAGAACAAAAGAACTGTGCTTCCTACACGAACGGGGCATATCTAGTTCAACTCAGTATTAGAAACTAAGTAAAACAGGAGCGTCTCTTCATTGCAATACACTGTATTTGCTGGGAACAGACGCGAGAGCTATTTGCACTGTTTATGGCCAGAATAGCACAATGGTGGTGTTCTTACCCTGAATTAACACTTAATGCTAGAATTTGAAACTGTGTGTGATTCAACTCCGTTTAGGAAGTTGTATTGAACCCCAGTTGGCCTTACAAGAAAAACACTCTGCTTTTGAGGAACAGGCACTCTTGCATTCTACTGTGTTTCCTATAGGAGCAGTACAGTGAGCTAGCTCAGAACAAAAGAACTGTGCTTCCTACACGAACGGGGCATATCTAGTTCAACTCAGTATTAGAAACTAAGTAAAACAGGAGCTTCTCATCATTCCAATACACTGGATTTGCTGGGAACAGACACGAGTGCTATTTGCACTGTTTATGGCCAGAATAGCACAATAGTGGTGTTCTTACCCTGAATTAACACTTAATGCTAGAATTTGAAACTGTGTGTGATTCAACTCCGTTTAGGAAGTTGTATTGAACCCCAGTTGGCCATACAAGAAAAACACTCTGCTTTAGGAAACAGACACTCTTGCATTCTACTGTGTTTCCTATAGGGCCAGTACAGTGAGCTAGCTCAGAACAAAAGAACTGTGCTTCCTACACGAACGGGGCATATCTAGTTCAACTCAGTATTAGAAACTAAGTAAAACAGGAGCTTCTCATCATTCCAATACACTGTATTTGCTGGGAACAGACGCGAGTGCTATTTGCACTGTTTATGGCCAGAATAGCACAATAGTGGTGTTCTTACCCTGAATTAACACTTAATGCTAGAACGTGAAACTGTGTGTGATTCAACTCCGATTAGGAAGTTGTATTGAACCCCAGTTGGCCTTACAAGAAAAACACTCTGCTTTTGAGAAACAGGCACTCTTGCATTCTACTGTGTTTCCTATAGGAGCAGTACAGTGAGCTAGCTCAGAACAAAAGAACTGTGCTTCCTACACAAACGGGGCATATATAGTTCAACTCAGTATTAGAAACTAAGTAAAACAGGAGCGTCTCTTCATTCCAATACACTGTATTTGCTGGGAACAGACACGAGTGCTATTTGCACTGTTTATGGCCAGAATAGCACAATAGTGGTGTTCTTACCCTGAAATGACACTTAATGCTAGAATTTGAAACTGTGTGTGATTCAACTCCGTTTAGGAAGTTGTATTGAACCCCAGTTGGCCTTACAAGAAAAACACTCTGCTTTTGAGAAACAGGCACTCTTGCATTCTACTATGTTTCCTATAGGAGCAGTACAGTGAGCTAGCTCAGAACAAAAGAACTGTGCTTCCTACACGAACGGGGCATATCTAGTTCAACTCAGTATTAGAAACTAAGTAAAACAGGAGCGTCTCTTCATTCCAATACACTGTATTTGCTGGGAACAGACGCGAGTGCTATTTGCACTGTTTATGGCCGGAATAGCACAATAGTGGTGTTCTTACCCTGAATTAACACTTAATGCTAGAATTTGAAACTGTGTGTGATTCAACTCCGTTTAGGAAGTTGTATTGAACCCCAGTTGGCCATACAAGAAAAACACTCTGCTTTTGAGAAACAGACACTCTTGCATTCTACTGTGTTTCCTATAGGAGCAGTACAGTGAGATAGCTCAGAACAAAAGAACTGTGCTTTCTACACGAACGGGGCATATCTAGTTCAACTCAGTATTAGAAACTAAGTAAAACAGGAGCGTCTCTTCATTGCAATACACTGTACTTGCTGGGACCAGACGCGAGAGCTATTTGCACTGTTTATGGCCAGAATAGCACAATAGTGGTGTTCTTACCCTGAATTAACACTTAATGCTAGAATTTGAAACTGTGTGTCATTCAACTCCGTTTAGGAAGTTGTATTGAACCCCAGTTGGCCTTACAAGAAAAACACTCTGCTTTTGAGAAACAGGCACTCTTGCATTCTACTGTGTTTCCTATGGGAGCAGTACAGTGTGCTAGCTCAGAACAAAAGAACTGTGCTTCCTACACGAACGGGGCATATCTAGTTCAACTCAGTATTAGAAACTAAGTAAAACAGGAGCTTCTCATCATTCCAATACACTGGATTTGCTGGGAACAGACGCGAGTGCTATTTGCACTGTTTATGGCCAGAATAGCACAATAGTGGTGTTCTTACCCTGAATTAACACTTAATGCTAGAACTTGAAACTGTGTGTGATTCAACTCCGTTTAGGACGTTGTATTGAACCCCAGTTGGCCTTACAAGAAAAACACTCTGCTTTTGAGAAACAGGCACTCTTGCATTCTACTGTGTTTCCTATAGGAGCAGTACAGTGAGCTAGCTCAGAAAAAAAGAACTGTGCTTCCTACACAAACGGGGCATATCTAGTTCAACTCAGTATTAGAAACTAAGTAAAACAGGAGCTTCTCTTCATTCCAATACACTGGATTTGCTGGGAACAGACGCGAGTGCTATTTGCACTGTTTATGGCCAGAATAGCCCAATAGTGGTGTTCTTACCCTGAATTAACACTTAATGCTAGAATTTGAAACTGTGTGTGATTCAACTCCGTTTAGGAAGTTGTATTGAACCCCAGTTGGCCTTACAAGAAAAATACTCTGCTTTTGAGAAACAGGCACTCTTGCATTCTACTGTGTTTCGTATAGGAGCAGTACAGTGAGCTAGCTCAGAACAAAAGAACTGTGCTTCCTACACAAACGGGGCATATCTAGTTCAACTCAGTATTAGAAACTAAGTAAAACAGGAGCGTCTCTTCATTCCAATACACTGTATTTGCTGGGAACAGACGCGAGTGCTATTTGCACTGTTTTTGGCCAGAATAGCACAATAGTGGTGTTCTTACCCTGAATTAACACTTAATGCTAGAATTTGAAACTGTGTGTGATTCAACTCCGTTTAGGAAGTTGTATTGAACCCCAGTTGGCCATACAAGAAAAACACTCTGCTTTTGAGAAACAGGCACTCTTGCATTCTACTGTGTTTCCTATAGGGCCAGTACAGTGAGCTAGCTCAGAACAAAAGAACTGTGCTTCCTACACGAACGGGGCATATCTAGTTCAACTCAGTATTAGAAACTAAGTAAAACAGGAGCTTCTCTTCATTCCAATACACAGTATTTGCTGGGAACAGACGCGAGTGCTATTTCCATTGTTTATGGCCAGAATAGCACAATAGTGGTGTTCTTACGCTGAATTAACACTTAAGCTAGAATTTGAAACTGTGTGTGATTCAACTCCGTTTAGGAAGTTGTATTGAACCCCAGTTGGCCATACAAGAAAAACACTCTGCTTTTGAGAAACAGGCACTCTTGCATTCTACTGTTTTTCCTATAGGAGCAGTACAGTGAGCTAGTTCAGAACAAAAAACTGTGCTTCCTACACAAACGGGGCATATCTAGTTCAACTCAGTATTAGAAACTGAGTAAAACAGGAGCGTCTCTTCATTCCAATACACTGTATTTGCTGGGAACAGACGCGAGTGCTTTTTGCACTGTTTATGGCCAGAATAGCACAATAGTGGTGTTCTTACCCTGAATTAACACTTAATGCTAGAATTTGAAACTGTGTGTGATTCAACTCCGTTTAGGAAGTTGTATTGAACCCCAGTTGGCCTTACAAGAAAAACACTCTGCTTTTGAGAAACAGGCACTCTTGCATTCTACTGTGTTTCCTATAGGAGCAGTACAGTGAGCTAGCTCAGAACAAAAGAACTGTGCTTCCTACACGAACGGGGCATATCTAGTTCAACTCAGTATTAGAAACTAAGTAAAACAGGAGCTTCTCATCATTCCAATACACTGGATTTGCTGGGAACAGACGCGAGTGCTATTTGCACTGTTTATGGCCAAAATAGCACAATAGTGGTGTTCTTACCCTGAATTAACACTTAATGCTAGAACTTGAAACTGTGTGTGATTCAACTCCGTTTAGGAAGTTGTATTGAACCCCAGTTGGCCTTACAAGAAAAACACTCTGCTTTTGAGAAACAGGCACTCTTGCATTCTACTGTGTTTCCTATAGGAGCAGTACAGTGAGCTAGCTCAGAACAAAAGAACTGTGCTTCCTACACAAACGGGGCATATCTAGTTCAAGTCAGTATTAGAAACTAAGTAAAACAGGAGCGTCTCTTCATTCCAATACACTGTATTTGCTGGGAACAGACGCGAGTGCTATTTGCACTGTTTATGGCCGGAATAGCACAATAGTGGTGTTCTTACCCTGAATTAACACTTAATGCTAGAATTTGAAACTGTGTGTGATTCAACTCCGTTTAGGAAGTTGTATTGAACCCCAGTTGGCCATACAAGAAAAACACTCTGCTTTTGAGAAACAGACACTCTTGCATTCTACTGTGTTTCCTATAGGAGCAGTACAGTGAGCTAGCTCAGAACAAAAGAACTGTGCTTCCTACACGAACGGGGCATATCTAGTTCAACTCAGTATTAGAAACTAAGTAAAACAGGAGCGTCTCTTCATTGCAATACACTGTACTTGCTGGGACCAGACACGAGAGCTATTTGCACTGTTTATGGCCAGAATAGCACAATAGTGGTGTTCTTACCCTGAATTAACACTTAATGCTAGAATTTGAAACTGTGTGTGATTCAACTCCGTTTAGGAAGTTGTATTGAACCCCAGTTGGCCTTACAAGAAAAACACTCTGCTTTTGAGGAACAGGCACTCTTGCATTCTACTGTGTTTCCTATAGGAGCAGTACAGTGAGCTAGCTCAGAACAAAAGAACTGTGCTTCCTACACGAACGGGGCATATCTAGTTCAACTCAGTATTAGAAACTAAGTAAAACAGGAGCTTCTCATCATTCCAATACACTGGATTTGCTGGGAACAGACGCGAGTGCTATTTGCACTGTTTATGGCCAGAATAGCACAATAGTGGTGTTCTTACCCTGAATTAACACTTAATGCTAGAACTTGAAACTGTGTTTGATTCAACTCCGTTTAGGAAGTTGTATTGAACCCCAGTTGGCCTTACAAGAAAAACACTCTGCTTTTGAGAAACAGGCACTCTTGCATTCTACTGTGTTTCCTATAGGAGCAGTACAGTGAGCTAGCTCAGAACAAAAGAACTGTGCTTCCTACACAAACGGGGCATATCTAGTTCAACTCAGTATTAGAAACTAAGTAAAACAGGAGCGTCTCTTCATTCCAATACACTGTATTTGCTGGGAACAGACGCGAGTGCTATTTGCACTGTTTATGGCCAGAATAGCACAATAGTGGTGTTCTTACCCTGAATTAACACTTAATGCTAGAATTTGAAACTGTGTGTGATTCAACTCCGTTTAGGAAGTTGTATTGAACCCCAGTTGGCCATACAAGAAAAACACTCTGCTTTAGGAAACAGACACTCTTGCATTCTACTGTGTTTCCTATAGGGCCAGTACAGTGAGCTAGCTCAGAACAAAAGAACTGTGCTTCCTACACGAACAGGGCATATCTAGTTCAACTCAGTATTAGAAACTAAGTAAAACAGGAGCGTCTCTTCATTGCAATACACTGTATTTGCTGGGAACAGATGCGAGAGCTATTTGCACTGTTTATGGCCAGAATAGCACAATGGTGTTGTTCTTACCCTGAATTAACACTTAATGCTAGAATTTGAAACTGTGTGTGATTCAACTCCGTTTAGGAAGTTGTATTGAACCCCAGTTGGCCTTACAAGAAAAACACTCTGCTTTTGAGGAACAGGCACTCTTGCATTCTACTGTGTTTCCTATAGGAGCAGTACAGTGAGCTAGCTCAGAACAAAAGAACTGTGCTTCCTACACGAACGGGGCATATCTAGTTCAACTCAGTATTAGAAACTAAGTAAAACAGGAGCTTCTCATCATTCCAATACACTGGATTTGCTGGGAACAGACGCGAGTGCTATTTGCACTGTTTATGGCCAGAATAGCACAATAGTGGTGTTCTTACCCTGAATTAACACTTAATGCTAGAACTTGAAACTGTGTGTGATTCAACTCCGTTTAGGAAGTTGTATTGAACCCCAGTTGGCCTTACAAGAAAAACACTCTGCTTTTGAGAAACAGGCACTCTTGCATTCTACTGTGTTTCCTATAGGAGCAGTACAGTGAGCTAGCTCAGAACAAAAGAACTGTGCTTCCTACACAAACGGGGCATATCTAGTTCAACTCAGTATTAGAAACTAAGTAAAACAGGAGCGTCTCTTCATTCCAATACACTGTATTTGCTGGGAACAGACGCGAGTGCTATTTGCACTGTTTATGGCCAGAATAGCACAATAGTGGTGTTCTTACCCTGAAATGACACTTAATGCTAGAATTTGAAACTGTGTGTGATTCAACTCCGTTTAGGAAGTTGTATTGAACCCCAGTTGGCCTTACAAGAAAAACACTCTGCTTTTGAGAAACAGGCACTCTTGCATTCTACTATGTTTCCTATAGGAGCTGTACAGTGAGCTAGCTCAGAACAAAAGAACTGTGCTTCCTACACGAACGGGGCATATCTAGTTCAACTCAGTATTAGAAACTAAGTAAAACAGGAGCGTCTCTTCATTCCAATACACTGTATTTGCTGGGAACAGACGCGAGTGCTATTTGCACTGTTTATGGCCGGAATAGCACAATAGTGGTGTTCTTACCCTGAATTAACACTTAATGCTAGAATTTGAAACTGTGTGTGATTCAACTCCGTTTAGGAAGTTGTATTGAACCCCAGTTGGCCATACAAGAAAAACACTCTGCTTTTGAGAAACAGACACTCTTGCATTCTACTGTGTTTCCTATAGGAGCAGTACAGTGAGCTAGCTCAGAACAAAAGAACTGTGCTTCCTACACGAACGGGGCATATCTAGTTCAACTCAGTATTAGAAACTAAGTAAAACAGGAGCGTCTCTTCATTGCAATACACTGTACTTGCTGGGACCAGACGCGAGAGCTATTTGCACTGTTTATGGCCAGAATAGCACAATAGTGGTGTTCTTACCCTGAATTAACACTTAATGCTAGAATTTGAAACTGTGTGTGATTCAACTCCGTTTAGGAAGTTGTATTGAACCCCAGTTGGCCTTACAAGAAAAACACTCTGCTTTTGAGAAACAGGCACTCTTGCATTCTACTGTGTTTCCTATGGGAGCAGTACAGTGTGCTAGCTCAGAACAAAAGAACTGTGCTTCCTACACGAACGGGGCATATCTAGTTCAACTCAGTATTAGAAACTAAGTAAAACAGGAGCTTCTCATCATTCCAATACACTGTATTTGCTGGGAACAGACGCGAGTGCTATTTGCACTGTTTATGGCCAGAATAGCACAATAGTGGTGTTCTTACCCTGAATTAACACTTAATGCTAGAACTTGAAACTGTGTGTGATTCAACTCCGTTTAGGAAGTTGTATTGAACCCCAGTTGGCCTTACAAGAAAAACACTCTGCTTTTGAGAAACAGGCACTCTTGCATTCTACTGTGTTTCCTATAGGAGCAGTACAGTGAGCTAGCTCAGAACAAAAGAACTGTGCTTCCTACACAAACGGGGCATATCTAGTTCAACTCAGTATTAGAAACTAAGTAAAACAGGAGCGTCTCTTCATTCCAATACACTGTATTTGCTGGGAACAGACGCGAGTGCTATTTGCACTGTTTATGGCCAGAATAGCACAATAGTGGTGTTCTTACGCTGAATTAACACTTAATGCTAGAATTTGAAACTGTGTGTGATTCAACTCCGTTTAGGAAGTTGTATTGAACCCCAGTTGGCCATACAAGAAAAACACTCTGCTTTAGGAAACAGACACTCTTGCATTCTACTGTGTTTCCTATAGGGCCAGTACAGTGAGCTAGCTCAGAACAAAAGAACTGTGCTTCCTACACGAACAGGGCATATCTAGTTCAACTCAGTATTAGAAACTAAGTAAAACAGGAGCGTCTCTTCATTGCAATACACTGTATTTGCTGGGAACAGACGCGAGAGCTATTTGCACTGTTTATGGCCAGAATAGCACAATGGTGTTGTTCTTACCCTGAATTAACACTTAATGCTAGAATTTGAAACTGTGTGTGATTCAACTCCGTTTAGGAAGTTGTATTGAACCCCAGTTGGCCTTACAAGAAAAACACTCTGCTTTTGAGGAACAGGCACTCTTGCATTCTACTGTGTTTCCTATAGGAGCAGTACAGTGAGCTAGCTCAGAACAAAAGAACTGTGCTTCCTACACGAACGGGGCATATCTAGTTCAACTCAGTATTAGAAACTAAGTAAAACAGGAGCTTCTCATCATTCCAATACACTGGATTTGCTGGGAACAGACGCGAGTGCTATTTGCACTGTTTATGGCCAGAATAGCACAATAGTGGTGTTCTTACCCTGAATTAACACTTAATGCTAGAACTTGAAACTGTGTGTGATTCAACTCCGTTTAGGAAGTTGTATTGAACCCCAGTTGGCCTTACAAGAAAAACACTCTGCTTTTGAGAAACAGGCACTCTTGCATTCTACTGTGTTTCCTATAGGAGCAGTACAGTGAGCTAGCTCAGAACAAAAGAACTGTGCTTCCTACACAAACGGGGCATATCTAGTTCAACTCAGTATTAGAAACTAAGTAAAACAGGAGCGTCTCTTCATTCCAATACACTGTATTTGCTGGGAACAGACGCGAGTGCTATTTGCACTGTTTATGGCCAGAATAGCACAATAGTGGTGTTCTTACTCTGAAATGACACTTAATGCTAGAATTTGAAACTGTGTGTGATTCAACTCCGTTTAGGAAGTTGTATTGAACCCCAGTTGGCCTTACAAGAAAAACACTCTGCTTTTGAGAAACAGGCACTCTTGCATTCTACTATGTTTCCTATAGGAGCAGTACAGTGAGCTAGCTCAGAACAAAAGAACTGTGCTTCCTACACGAACGGGGCATATCTAGTTCAACTCAGTATTAGAAACTAAGTAAAACAGGAGCGTCTCTTCATTCCAATACACTGTATTTGCTGGGAACAGACGCGAGTGCTATTTGCACTGTTTATGGCCGGAATATCACAATAGTGGTGTTCTTACCCTGAATTAACACTTAATGCTAGAATTTGAAACTGTGTGTGATTCAACTCCGTTTAGGAAGTTGTATTGAATCCCAGTTGGCCATACAAGAAAAACACTCTGCTTTTGAGAAACAGACACTCTTGCATTCTACTGTGTTTCCTATAGGAGCAGTACAGTGAGCTAGCTCAGAACAAAAGAACTGTGCTTCCTACACGAACGGGGCATATCTAGTTCAACTCAGTATTAGAAACTAAGTAAAACAGGAGCATCTCTTCATTGCAATACACTGTACTTGCTGGGACCAGACGCGAGAGCTGTTTGCACTGTTTATGGCCAGAATAGCACAATAGTGGTGTTCTTACCCTGAATTAACACTTAATGCTAGAATTTGAAACTTCTTTTGATTCAACTCCGTTTAGGAAGTTGTATTGAACCCCAGTTGGCCTTACAAGAAAAACACTCTGCTTTTGAGAAACAGGCACTCTTGCATTCTACTGTGTTTCCTATGGGAGCAGTACAGTGTGCTAGCTCAGAACAAAAGAACTGTGCTTCCTACACGAACGGTGCATATCTAGTTCAACTCAGTATTAGAAACTAAGTAAAACAGGAGCTTCTCATCATTCCAATACACTGGATTTGCTGGGAACAGACGCGAGTGCTATTTGCACTGTTTATGGCCAGAATAGCACAATAGTGGTGTTCTTACCCTGAATTAACACTTAATGCTAGAACTTGAAACTGTGTGTGATTCAACTCCGTTTAGGACGTTGTATTGAACCCCAGTTGGCCTTACAAGAAAAACACTCTGCTTTTGAGAAACAGGCACTCTTGCATTCTACTGTGTTTCCTATAGGAGCAGTACAGTGAGCTAGCTCAGAACAAAAGAACTGTGCTTCCTACACAAACGGGGCATATCTAGTTCAACTCAGTATTAGAAACTAAGTAAAACAGGAGCGTCTCTTCATTCCAATACACTGTATTTGCTGGGAACAGACGCGAGTGCTATTTGCACTGTTTATGGCCAGAATAGCACAATAGTGGTGTTCTTACCCTGAAATGACACTTAATGCTAGAATTTGAAACTGTGTGTGATTCAACTCCGTTTAGGAAGTTGTATTGAACCCCAGTTGGCCTTACAAGAAAAACACTCTGCTTTTGAGAAACAGGCACTCTTGCATTCTACAATGTTTCCTATAGGAGCAGTACAGTGAGCTAGCTCAGAACAAAAGAACTGTGCTTCCTACACGAACGGGGCATATCTAGTTCAACTCAGTATTAGAAACTAAGTAAAACAGGAGCGTCTCTTCATTCCAATACACTGTATTTGCTGGGAACAGACGCGAGTGCTATTTGCACTGTTTATGGCCGGAATAGCACAATAGTGGTGTTCTTACCCTGAATTAACACTTAATGCTAGAATTTGAAACTGTGTGTGATTCAACTCCGTTTAGGAAGTTGTATTGAACCCCAGTTGGCCTTACAAGAAAAACACTCTGCTTTTGAGGAACAGGCACTCTTGCATTCTACTGTGTTTCCTATAGGAGCAGTACAGTGAGCTAGCTCAGAACAAAAGAACTGTGCTTCCTACACGAACGGGGCATATCTAGTTCAACTCAGTATTAGAAACTAAGTAAAACAGGAGCTTCTCATCATTCCAATACACTGGATTTGCTGGGAACAGACGCGAGTGCTATTTGCACTGTTTATGGCCAGAATAGCACAATAGTGGTGTTCTTACCCTGAATTAACACTTAATGCTAGAACTTGAAACTGTGTGTGATTCAACTCCGTTTAGGAAGTTGTATTGAACCCCAGTTGGCCTTACAAGAAAAACACTCTGCTTTTGAGAAACAGGCACTCTTGCATTCTACTGTGTTTCCTATAGGAGCAGTACAGTGAGCTAGCTCAGAACAAAAGAACTGTGCTTCCTACACAAACGGGGCATATCTAGTTCAACTCAGTATTAGAAACTAAGTAAAACAGGAGCGTCTCTTCATTCCAATACACTGTATTTGCTGGGAACAGACGCGAGTGCTATTTGCACTGTTTATGGCCAGAATAGCACAATAGTGGTGTTCTTACCCTGAAATGACACTTAATGCTAGAATTTGAAACTGTGTGTGATTCAACTCCGTTTAGGAAGTTGTATTGAATCCCAGTTGGCCTTACAAGAAAAACACTCTGTTTTTGAGAAACAGGCACTCTTGCATTCTACTATGTTTCCTATAGGAGCTGTACAGTGAGCTAGCTCAGAACAAAAGAACTGTGCTTCCTACACGAACGGGGCATATCTAGTTCAACTCAGTATTAGAAACTAAGTAAAACAGGAGCGTCTCTTCATTCCAATACACTGTATTTGCTGGGAACAGACGCGAGTGCTATTTGCACTGTTTATGGCAAGAATAGCACAATAGTGGTGTTCTTACCCTGAATTAACACTTAATGCTAGAATTTGAAACTGTGTGTGATTCAACTCCGTTTAGGAAGTTGTATTGAACCCCAGTTGGCCATACAAGAAAAACACTCTGCTTTTGAGAAACAGACACTCTTGCATTCTACTGTGTTTCCTATAGGAGCAGTACAGTGAGCTAGCTCAGAACAAAAGAACTGTGCTTCCTACACGAACGGGGCATATCTAGTTCAACTCAGTATTAGAAACTAAGTAAAACAGGAGCGTCTCTTCATTGCAATACACTGTACTTGCTGGGACCAGACGCGAGAGCTATTTGCACTGTTTATGGCCAGAATAGCACAATAGTGGTGTTCTTACCCTGAATTAACACTTAATGCTAGAATTTGAAACTGTGTGTGATTCAACTCCGTTTAGGAAGTTGTATTGAACCCCAGTTGGCCTTACAAGAAAAACACTCTGCTTTTGAGAAACAGGCACTCTTGCATTCTACTGTGTTTCCTATGGGAGCAGTACAGTGTGCTAGCTCAGAACAAAAGAACTGTGCTTCCTACACGAACGGGGCATATCTAGTTCAACTCAGTATTAGAAACTAAGTAAAACAGGAGCTTCTCATCATTCCAATACACTGGATTTGCTGGGAACAGACGCGAGTGCTATTTGCACTGTTTATGGCCAGAATAGCACAATAGTGGTGTTCTTACCCTGAATTAACACTTAATGCTAGAACTTGAAACTGTGTGTGATTCAACTCCGTTTAGGACGTTGTATTGAACCCCAGTTGGCCTTACAAGAAAAACACTCTGCTTTTGAGAAACAGGCACTCTTGCATTCTACTGTGTTTCCTATAGGAGCAGTACAGTGAGCTAGCTCAGAACAAAAGAACTGTGCTTCCTACACAAACGGGGCATATCTAGTTCAACTCAGTATTAGAAACTAAGTAAAACAGGAGCGTCTCTTCATTCCAATACACTGTATTTGCTGGGAACAGACGCGAGTGCTATTTGCACTGTTTATGGCCAGAATAGCACAATAGTGTTGTTCTTACCCTGAATTAACACTTAATGCTAGAATTTGAAACTGTGTGTGATTCAACTCCGTTTAGGAAGTTGTATTGAACCCCAGTTGGCCATACAAGAAAAACACTCTGCTTTAGGAAACAGACACTCTTGCATTCTACTGTGTTTCCTATAGGGCCAGTACAGTGAGCTAGCTCAGAACAAAAGAACTGTGCTTCCTACACGAACAGGGCATATCTAGTTCAACTCAGTATTAGAAACTAAGTAAAACAGGAGCGTCTCTTCATTGCAATACACTGTATTTGCTGGGAACAGACGCGAGAGCTATTTGCACTGTTTATGGCCAGAATAGCACAATGGTGTTGTTCTTACCCTGAATTAACACTTAATGCTAGAATTTGAAACTGTGTGTGATTCAACTCCGTTTAGGAAGTTGTATTGAACCCCAGTTGGCCTTACAAGAAAAACACTCTGCTTTTGAGAAACAGGCACTCTTGCATTCTACTGTGTTTCCTATAGGAGCAGTACAGTGAGCTAGCTCAGAACAAAAGAACTGTGCTTCCTACACAAACGGGGCATATCTAGTTCAACTCAGTATTAGAAACTAAGTAAAACAGGAGCGTCTCTTCATTCCAATACACTGTATTTGCTGGGAACAGACGCGAGTGCTATTTGCACTGTTTATGGCCAGAATAGCACAATAGTGGTGTTCTTACCCTGAAATGACACTTAATGCTAGAATTTGAAACTGTGTGTGATTCAACTCCGTTTAGGAAGTTGTATTGAACCCCAGTTGGCCTTACAAGAAAAACACTCTGCTTTTGAGAAACAGGCACTCTTGCATTCTACTATGTTTCCTATAGGAGCAGTACAGTGAGCTAGCTCAGAACAAAAGAACTGTGCTTCCTACACGAACGGGGCATATCTAGTTCAACTCAGTATTAGAAACTAAGTAAAACAGGAGCGTCTCTTCATTCCAATACACTGTATTTGCTGGGAACAGACGCGAGTGCTATTTGCACTGTTTATGGCCAGAATAGCACAATAGTGGTGTTCTTACCCTGAATTAACACTTAATGCTAGAATTTGAAACTGTGTGTGATTCAACTCCGTTTAGGAAGTTGTATTGAACCCCAGTTGGCCATACAAGAAAAACACTCTGCTTTTGAGAAACAGACACTCTTGCATTCTACTGTGTTTCCTATAGGAGCAGTACAGTGAGCTAGCTCAGAACAAAAGAACTGTGCTTCCTACACGAACGGGGCATATCTAGTTCAACTCAGTATTAGAAACTAAGTAAAACAGGAGCATCTCTTCATTGCAATACACTGTACTTGCTGGGACCAGACGCGAGAGCTATTTGCACTGTTTATGGCCAGAATAGCACAATAGTGGTGTTCTTACCCTGAATTAACACTTAATGCTAGAATTTGAAACTGTGTGTGATTCAACTCCGTTTAGGAAGTTGTATTGAACCCCAGTTGGCCTTACAAGAAAAACACTCTGCTTTTGAGAAACAGGCACTCTTGCATTCTACTGTGTTTCCTATGGGAGCAGTACAGTGTGCTAGCTCAGAACAAAAGAACTGTGCTTCCTACACGAACGGGGCATATCTAGTTCAACTCAGTATTAGAAACTAAGTAAAACAGGAGCTTCTCATCATTCCAATACACTGGATTTGCTGGGAACAGACGCGAGTGCTATTTGCACTGTTTATGGCCAGAATAGCACAATAGTGGTGTTCTTACCCTGAATTAACACTTAATGCTAGAACTTGAAACTGTGTGTGATTCAACTCCGTTTAGGACGTTGTATTGAACCCCAGTTGGCCTTACAAGAAAAACACTCTGCTTTTGAGAAACAGGCACTCTTGCATTCTACTGTGTTTCCTATAGGAGCAGTACAGTGAGCTAGCTCAGAACAAAAGAACTGTGCTTCCTACACAAACGGGGCATATCTAGTTCAACTCAGTATTAGAAACTAAGTAAAACAGGAGCGTCTCTTCATTCCAATACACTGTATTTGCTGGGAACAGACGCGAGTGCTATTTGCACTGTTTATGGCCAGAATAGCACAATAGTGGTGTTCTTACCCTGAAATGACACTTAATGCTAGAATTTGAAACTGTGTGTGATTCAACTCCGTTTAGGAAGTTGTATTGAACCCCAGTTGGCCTTACAAGAAAAACACTCTGCTTTTGAGAAACAGGCACTCTTGCATTCTACTATGTTTCCTATAGGAGCAGTACAGTGAGCTAGCTCAGAACAAAAGAACTGTGCTTCCTACACGAACGGGGCATATCTAGTTCAACTCAGTATTAGAAACTAAGTAAAACAGGAGCGTCTCTTCATTCCAATACACTGTATTTGCTGGGAACAGACGCGAGTGCTATTTGCACTGTTTATGGCCGGAATAGCACAATAGTGGTGTTCTTACCCTGAATTAACACTTAATGCTAGAATTTGAAACTGTGTGTGATTCAACTCCGTTTAGGAAGTTGTATTGAACCCCAGTTGGCCATACAAGAAAAACACTCTGCTTTTGAGAAACAGACACTCTTGCATTCTACTGTGTTTCCTATAGGAGCAGTACAGTGAGCTAGCTCAGAACAAAAGAACTGTGCTTCCTACACGAACGGGGCATATCTAGTTCAACTCAGTATTAGAAACTAAGTAAAACAGGAGCGTCTCTTCATTGCAATACACTGTACTTGCTGGGACCAGACGCGAGATCTATTTGCACTGTTTATGGCCAGAATAGCACAATAGTGGTGTTCTTACCCTGAATTAACACTTAATGCTAGAATTTGAAACTGTGTGTGATTCAACTCCGTTTAGGAAGTTGTATTGAACCCCAGTTGGCCTTACAAGAAAAATACTCTGCTTTTGAGAAACAGGCACTCTTGCATTCTACTGTGTTTCCTATGGGAGCAGTACAGTGTGCTAGCTCAGAACAAAAGAACTGTGCTTCCTACACGAACGGGGCATATCTAGTTCAACTCAGTATTAGAAACTAAGTAAAACAGGAGCTTCTCATCATTCCAATACACTGGATTTGCTGGGAACAGACGCGAGTGCTATTTGCACTGTTTATGGCCAGAATAGCACAATAGTGGTGTTCTTACCCTGAATTAACACTTAATGCTAGAACTTGAAACTGTGTGTGATTCAACTCCGTTTAGGACGTTGTATTGAACCCCAGTTGGCCTTACAAGAAAAACACTCTGCTTTTGAGAAACAGGCACTCTTGCATTCTACTGTGTTTCCTATAGGAGCAGTACAGTGAGCTAGCTCAGAACAAAAGAACTGTGCTTCCTACACAAACGGGGCATATCTAGTTCAACTCAGTATTAGAAACTAAGTAAAACAGGAGCGTCTCTTCATTCCAATACACTGTATTTGCTGGGAACAGACGCGAGTGCTATTTGCACTGTTTATGGCCAGAATAGCACAATAGTGGTGTTCTTACCCTGAAATGACACTTAATGCTAGAATTTGAAACTGTGTGTGATTCAACTCCGTTTAGGAAGTTGTATTGAACCCCAGTTGGCCTTACAAGAAAAACACTCTGCTTTTGAGAAACAGGCACTCTTGCATTCTACTATGTTTCCTATAGGAGCAGTACAGTGAGCTAGCTCAGAACAAAAGAACTGTGCTTCCTACACGAACGGGGCATATCTAGTTCAACTCAGTATTAGAAACTAAGTAAAACAGGAGCGTCTCTTCATTCCAATACACTGTATTTGCTGGGAACAGACGCGAGTGCTATTTGCACTGTTTATGGCCGGAATAGCACAATAGTGGTGTTCTTACCCTGAATTAACACTTAATGCTAGAATTTGAAACTGTGTGATTCAACTCCGTTTAGGAAGTTGTATTGAACCCCAGTTGGCCATACAAGAAAAACACTCTGCTTTTGAGAAACAGACACTCTTGCATTCTACTGTGTTTCCTATAGGAGCAGTACAGTGAGCTAGCTCAGAACAAAAGAACTGTGCTTCCTACACGAACGGGGCATATCTAGTTCAACTCAGTATTAGAAACTAAGTAAAACAGGAGCGTCTCTTCATTGCAATACACTGTACTTGCTGGGACCAGACGCGAGAGCTATTTGCACTGTTTATGGCCAGAATAGCACAATAGTGGTGTTCTTACCCTGAATTAACACTTAATGCTAGAATTTGAAACTGTGTGTGATTCAACTCCGTTTAGGAAGTTGTATTGAACCCCAGTTGGCCTTACAAGAAAAACACTCTGCTTTTGAGAAACAGGCACTCTTGCATTCTACTGTGTTTCCTATGGGAGCAGTACAGTGTGCTAGCTCAGAACAAAAGAACTGTGCTTCCTACACGAACGGGGCATATCTAGTTCAACTCAGTATTAGAAACTAAGTAAAACAGGAGCTTCTCATCATTCCAATACACTGGATTTGCTGGGAACAGACGCGAGTGCTATTTGCACTGTTTATGGCCAGAATAGCACAATAGTGGTGTTCTTACCCTGAATTAACACTTAATGCTAGAACTTGAAACTGTGTGTGATTCAACTCCGTTTAGGACGTTGTATTGAACCCCAGTTGGCCTTACAAGAAAAACACTCTGCTTTTGAGAAACAGGCACTCTTGCATTCTACTGTGTTTCCTATAGGAGCAGTACAGTGAGCTAGCTCAGAACAAAAGAACTGTGCTTCCTACACAAACGGGGCATATCTAGTTCAACTCAGTATTAGAAACTAAGTAAAACAGGAGCGTCTCTTCATTCCAATACACTGTATTTGCTGGGAACAGACGTGAGTGCTATTTGAACTGTTTATGGCCAGAATAGCACAATAGTGGTGTTCTTACCCTGAATTAACTCTTAATGCTAGAATTTGAAACTGTGTGTGATTCAACTCCGTTTAGGAAGTTGTATTGAACCCCAGTTTGCCATACAAGAAAAACACTCTGCTTTTGAGAAACAGGCACTCTTGCATTCTACTGTGTTTCCTATAGGGCCAGTACAGTGAGCTAGCTCAGAACAAAAGAACTGTGCTTCCTACACGAACGGGGCATATCTAGTTCAACTCAGTATTAGAAACTAAGTAAAACAGGAGCTTCTCTTCATTCCAATACACAGTATTTGCTGGGAACAGACGCGAGTGCTATTTCCATTGTTTATGGCCAGAATAGCACAATAGTGGTGTTCTTACGCTGAATTAACACTTAAGCTAGAATTTGAAACTGTGTGTGATTCAACTCCGTTTAGGAAGTTGTATTGAACCCCAGTTGGCCATACAAGAAAAACACTCTGCTTTTGAGAAACAGGCACTCTTGCATTCTACTGTGTTTCCTATAGGAGCAGTACAGTGAGCTAGTTCAGAACAAAAGAACTGTGCTTCCTACACAAACGGGGCATATCTAGTTCAACTCAGTATTAGAAACTGAGTAAAACAGGAGCGTCTCTTCATTCCAATACACTGTATTTGCTGGGAACAGACGCGAGTGCTATTTGCACTGTTTATGGCCAGAATAGCACAATAGTGGTGTTCTTACCCTGAATTAACACTTAATGCTAGAATTTGAAACTGTGTGTGATTCAACTCCGTTTAGGAAGTTGTATTGAACCCCAGTTGGCCTTACAAGAAAAACACTCTGCTTTTGAGAAACAGGCACTCTTGCATTCTACTGTGTTTCCTATAGGAGCAGTACAGTGAGCTAGCTCAGAACAAAAGAACTGTGCTTCCTACACGAACGTGGCATATCTAGTTCAACTCAGTATTAGAAACTAAGTAAAACAGGAGCTTCTCTTCATTCCAATACACTGTATTTGCTGGGAACAGACGCGAGTGCTATTTGAACTGTTTATGGCCAGAATAGCACAATAGTGGTGTTCTTACCCTGAATTAACACTTAATGCTAGAATTTGAAACTGTGTGTGATTCAACTCCGTTTAGGAAGTTGTATTGAACCCCAGTTGGCCATACAAGAAAAACACTCTGCTTTTGAGAAACAGGCACTCTTGTATTTTACTGTGTTTCCTATAGGGCCAGTACAGTGTGCTAGCTCAGAACGAAAGAACTGTGCTTCCTACACGAACGGGGCATATCTAGTTCAACTCAGTATTAGAAACTAAGTAAAACAGGAGCGTCTGTTCATTGCAATACACTGTATTTGCTGGGAACAGACGCGAGAGCTATTTGCACTGTTTATGGCCAGAATAGCACAATAGTGGTGTTCTTACCCTGAATTAACACTTAATGCTAGAATTTGAAACTGTGTGTGATTCAACTCCGTTTAGGAAGTTGTATTGAACCCCAGTTGGCCTTACAAGAAAAACACTCTGCTTTTGAGGAACAGGCACTCTTGCATTCTACTGTGTTTCCTATAGGAGCAGTACAGTGAGCTAGCTCAGAACAAAAGAACTGTGCTTCCTATACGAACGGGGCATATCTAGTTCAACTCAGTATTAGAAACTAAGTAAAACAGGAGCTTCTCATCATTCCAATACACTGGATTTGCTGGGAACAGACGCGAGTGCTATTTGCACTGTTTATGGCCAGAATAGCACAATAGTTGTGTTCTTACCCTGAATTAACACTTAATGCTAGAACTTGAAACTGTGTGTGATTCAACTCCGTTTAGGAAGTTGTATTGAACCCCAGTTGGCCTTACAAGAAAAACACTCTGCTTTTGAGAAACAGGCACTCTTGCATTCTACTGTGTTTCCTATAGGAGCAGTACAGTGAGCTAGCTCAGAACAAAAGAACTGTGCTTCCTACACAAACGGGGCATATCTAGTTCAACTCAGTATTAGAAACTAAGTAAAACAGGAGCGTCTCTTCATTCCAATACACTGTATTTGCTGGGAACAGGCGCGAGTGCTATTTGCACTGTTTATGGCCAGAATAGCACAATAGTGGTGTTCTTACCCTGAAATGACACTTAATGCTAGAATTTGAAACTGTGTGTGATTCAACTCCGTTTAGGAAGTTGTATTGAACCCCAGTTGGCCTTACAAGAAAAACACTCTGCTTTTGAGAAACAGGCACTCTTGCATTCTACTATGTTTCCTATAGGAGCAGTACAGTGAGCTAGCTCAGAACAAAAGAACTGTGCTTCCTACACAAACGGGGCATATCTAGTTCAACTCAGTATTAGAAACTAAGTAAAACAGGAGCGTCTCTTCATTCCAATACACTTTATTTGCTGGGAACAGACCCGAGTGCTATTTACACTGTTTATGGCCGGAATAGCACAATAGTGGTGTTCTTACCCTGAATTAACACTTAATGCTAGAATTTGAAACTGTGTGTGATTCAACTCCGTTTAGGAAGTTGTATTGAACCCCAGTTGGCCATACAAGAAAAACACTCTGCTTTTGAGAAACAGACACTCTTGCATTCTACTGTGTTTCCTATAGGAGCAGTACAGTGAGCTAGCTCAGAACAAAAGAACTGTGCTTCCTACAGGAACGGGGCATATGTAGTTCAACTCAGTATTAGAAACTAAGTAAAACAGGAGCGTCTCTTCATTGCAATACACTGTACTTGCTGGGACCAGACGCGAGAGCTATTTGCACTGTTTATGGCCAGAATAGCACAATAGTGGTGTTCTTACCCTGAATTAACACTTGATGCTAGAATTTGAAACTGTGTGTGATTCAACTCCGTTTAGGAAGTTGTATTGAACCCCAGTTGGCCTTACAAGAAAAACACTCTGCTTTTGAGAAACAGGCACTCTTGCATTCTACTGTGTTTCCTATGGGAGCAGTACAGTGTGCTAGCTCCGAACAAAAGAACTGTGCTTCCTACACGAACGGGGCATATCTAGCTCAACTCAGTATTAGAAACTAAGTAAAACAGGAGCTTCTCATCATTCCAATACACTGGATTTGCTGGGAACAGACGCGAGTGCTATTTGCACTGTTTATGGCCAGAATAGCACAATAGTGGTGTTCTTACCCTGAATTAACACTTAATGCTAGAACTTGAAACTGTGTGTGATTCAACTCCGTTTAGGACGTTGTATTGAACCCCAGTTGGCCTTACAAGAAAAACACTCTGCTTTTGAGAAACAGGCACTCTTGCATTCTACTGTGTTTCCTATAGGAGCAGTACAGTGAGCTAGCTCAGAACAAAAGAACTGTGCTTCCTACACAAACGGGGCATATCTAGTTCAACTCAGTATTAGAAACTAAGTAAAACAGGAGCGTCTCTTCATTCCAATACACTGTATTTGCTGGGAACAGACGCGAGTGCTATTTGCACTGTTTATGGCCAGAATAGCACAATAGTGGTGTTCTTACCCTGAATTAACACTTAATGCTAGAACTTGAAACTGTGTGTGATTCAACTCCGTTTAGGAAGTTGTATTGAACCCCAGTTGGCCTTACAAGAAAAATACTCTGCTTTTGAGAAACAGGCACTCTTGCATTCTACTGTGTTTCGTATAGGAGCAGTACAGTGAGCTAGCTCAGAACAAAAGAACTGTGCTTCCTACACAAACGGGGCATATCTAGTTCAACTCAGTATTAGAAACTAAGTAAAACAGGAGCGTCTCTTCATTCCAATACACTGTATTTGCTGGGAACAGACGTGAGTGCTATTTGCACTGTTTTTGGCCAGAATAGCACAATAGTGGTGTTCTTACCCTGAAATGACACTTAATGCTAGAATTTGAAACTGTGTGTGATTCAACTCCGTTTAGGAAGTTGTATTGAACCCCAGTTGGCCTTACAAGAAAAACACTCTGCTTTTGAGAAACAGACACTCTTGCATTCTACTATGTTTCCTATAGGAGCAGTACAGAGAGCTAGCTCAGAACAAAAGAACTGTGCTTCCTACACAAACGGGGCATATCTAGTTCAACTCAGTATTAGAAACTAAGTAAAACAGGAGCGTCTCTTCATTCCAATACACTGTATTTGCTGGGAACAGACGCGAGTGCTATTTACACTGTTTATGGCCGGAATAGCACAATAGTGGTGTTCTTACCCAGAATTAACACTTAATGCTAGAATTTGAAACTGTGTGTGATTCAACTCCGTTTAGGAAGTTGTATTGAACCCCAGTTGGCCATACAAGAAAAACACTCTGCTTTTGAGAAACAGACACTCTTGCATTCTACTGTGTTTCCTATAGGAGCAGTACAGTGAGCTAGCTCAGAACAAAAGAACTGTGCTTCCTACACGAACGGGGCATATCTAGTTCAACTCAGTATTAGAAACTAAGTAAAACAGGAGCGTCTCTTCATTGCAATACACTGTACTTGCTGGGACCAGACGCGAGAGCTATTTGCACTGTTTATGGCCAGAATAGCACAATAGTGGTGTTCTTACCCTGAATTAACACTTAATGCTAGAATTTGAAACTGTGTGTGATTCAACTCCGTTTAGGAAGTTGTATTGAACCCCAGTTGGCCTTACAAGAAAAACACTCTGCTTTTGAGAAACAGGCACTCTTGCATTCTACTGTGTTTCCTATGGGAGCAGTACAGTGTGCTAGCTCCGAACAAAAGAACTGTGCTTCCTACACGAACGGGGCATATCTAGTTCAACTCAGTATTAGAAACTAAGTAAAACAGGAGCTTCTCATCATTCCAATACACTGGATTTGCTGGGAACAGACGCGAGTGCTATTTGCACTGTTTATGGCCAGAATAGCACAATAGTGGTGTTCTTACCCTGAATTAACACTTAATGCTAGAACTTGAAACTGTGTGTGATTCAACTCCGTTTAGGACGTTGTATTGAACCCCAGTTGGCCTTACAAGAAAAACACTCTGCTTTTGAGAAACAGGCACTCTTGCATTCTACTGTGTTTCCTATAGGAGCAGTACAGTGAGCTAGCTCAGAACAAAAGAACTGTGCTTCCTACACAAACGGGGCATATCTAGTTCAACTCAGTATTAGAAACTAAGTAAAACAGGAGCGTCTCTTCATTCCAATACACTGTATTTGCTGGGAACAGACGCGAGTGCTATTTGCACTGTTTATGGCCAGAATAGCACAATAGTGGTGTTCTTACCCTGAATTAACACTTAATGCTAGAATTTGAAACTGTGTGTGATTCAACTCCGTTTAGGAAGTTGTATTGAACCCCAGTTGGCCTTACAAGAAAAATACTCTGCTTTTGAGAAACAGGCACTCTTGCATTCTACTGTGTTTCGTATAGGAGCAGTACAGTGAGCTAGCTCAGAACAAAAGAACTGTGCTTCCTACACAAACGGGGCATATCTAGTTCAACTCAGTATTAGAAACTAAGTAAAACAGGAGCGTCTCTTCATTCCAATACACTGTATTTGCTGGGAACAGACGCGAGTGCTATTTGCACTGTTTTTGGCCAGAATAGCACAATAGTGGTGTTCTTACCATGAATTAACACTTATTGCTAGAATTTGAAACTGTGTGTGATTCAACTCCGTTTAGGAAGTTGTATTGAACCCCAGTTTTCCATACAAGAAAAACACTCTGCTTTTGAGAAACAGGCACTCTTGCATTCTACTGTGTTTCCTATAGGGCCAGTACAGTGAGCTAGCTCAGAACAAAAGAACTGTGCTTCCTACACGAACGGGGCATATCTAGTTCAACTCAGTATTAGAAACTAAGTAAAACAGGAGCTTCTCTTCATTCCAATACACAGTATTTGCTGGGAACAGACGCGAGTGCTATTTCCATTGTTTATGGCCAGAATAGCACAATAGTGGTGTTCTTACGCTGAATTAACACTTAAGCTAGAATTTGAAACTGTGTGTGATTCAACTCCGTTTAGGAAGTTGTATTGAACCCCAGTTGGCCATACAAGAAAAACACTCTGCTTTTGAGAAACAGGCACTCTTGCATTCTACTGTGTTTCCTATAGGAGCAGTACAGTGAGCTAGTTCAGAACAAAAGAACTGTGCTTCCTACACAAACGGGGCATATCTAGTTCAACTCAGTATTAGAAACTGAGTAAAACAGGAGCGTCTCTTCATTCCAATACACTGTATTTGCTGGGAACAGACGCGAGTGCTTTTTGCACTGTTTATGGCCAGAATAGCACAATAGTGGTGTTCTTACCCTGAATTAACACTTAATGCTAGAATTTGAAACTGTGTGTGATTCAACTCCGTTTAGGAAGTTGTATTGAACCCCAGTTGGCCTTACAAGAAAAACACTCTGCTTTTGAGAAACAGGCACTCTTGCATTCTACTGTGTTTCCTATAGGAGCAGTACAGTGAGCTAGCTCAGAACAAAAGAACTGTGCTTCCTACACGAACGGGGCATATCTAGTTCAACTCAGTATTAGAAACTAAGTAAAACAGGAGCTTCTCATCATTCCAATACACTGGATTTGCTGGGAACAGACGCGAGTGCTATTTGCACTGTTTATGGCCAGAATAGCACAATAGTGGTGTTCTTACCCTGAATTAACACTTAATGCTAGAACTTGAAACTTTGTGTGATTCAACTCCGTTTAGGAAGTTGTATTGAACCCCAGTTGGCCTTACAAGAAAAACACTCTGCTTTTGAGAAACAGGCACTCTTGCATTCTACTGTGTTTCCTATAGGAGCAGTACAGTGAGCTAGCTCAGAACAAAAGAACTGTGCTTCCTACACGAACGGGA
The DNA here is from genome assembly GCF_049852395.1 of Peromyscus maniculatus bairdii. Lineage (NCBI taxonomy): Eukaryota > Metazoa > Chordata > Mammalia > Rodentia > Cricetidae > Peromyscus > Peromyscus maniculatus. Next base: position 41,441,952 of record NC_134865.1, on the reverse strand, counting down.
CATATCTAGTTCAACTCAGTATTAGAAACTAAGTAAAACAGGAGCGTCTCTTCATTGCAATACACTGTACTTGCTGGGACCAGACGCGAGAGCTATTTGCACTGTTTATGGCCAATAGCACAATAGTGGTGTTCTTACCCTGAATTAACACTTAATGCTAGAATTTGAAACTGTGTGTGATTCAACTCCGTTTAGGAAGTTGTATTGAACCCCAGTTGGCCTTACAAGAAAAACACTCTGCTTTTGAGAAACAGGCACTCTTGCATTCTACTGTGTTTCCTATGGGAGCAGTACAGTGTGCTAGCTCCGAACAAAATAACTGTGCTTCCTACACGAACTGGGCATATCTAGTTCAACTCAGTATTAGAAACTAAGTAAAACAGGAGCTTCTCATCATTCCAATACACTGGATTTGCTGGGAACAGACGCGAGTGCTATTTGCACTGTTTATGGCCAGAATAGCACAATAGTGGTGTTCTTACCCTGAATTAACACTTAATGCTAGAACTTGAAACTGTGTGTGATTCAACTCCGTTTAGGACGTTGTATTGAACCCCAGTTGGCCTTACAAGAAAAACACTCTGCTTTTGAGAAACAGGCACTCTTGCATTCTACTGTGTTTCCTATAGGAGCAGTACAGTGAGCTAGCTCAGAACAAAAGAACTGTGCTTCCTACACGAACGGGGCATATCTAGTTCAACTCAGTATTAGAAACTAAGTAAAACAGGAGCGTCTCTTCATTCCAATACACTGTATTTACTGGGAACAGACGCGAGTGCTATTTGCACTGTTTATGGCCAGAATAGCACAATAGTGGTGTTCTTACCCTGAATTAACACTTAATGCTAGAATTTGAAACTGTGTGTGATTCAACTCCGTTTAGGAAGTTGTATTGAACCCCAGTTGGCCTTACAAGAAAAATACTCTGCTTGTGAGAAACAGGCACTCTTGCATTCTACTGTGTTTCCTATAGGAGCAGTACAGTGAGCTAGCTCAGAACAAAAGAACTGTGCTTCCTACACGAACGGGGCATATCTAGTTCAACTCAGTATTAGAAACTAAGTAAAACAGGAGCTTCTCTTCATTCCAATACACTGTATTTGCTGGGAACAGACGCGAGTGCTATTTTCATTGTTTATGGCCAGAATAGCACAATAGTGGTGTTCTTACGCTGAATTAACACTTAAGCTAGAATTTGAAACTGTGTGTGATTCAACTCCGTTTAGGAAGTTGTATTGAACCCCAGTTGGCCATACAAGAAAAACACTCTGCTTTTGAGAAACAGGCACTCTTGCATTCTACTGTGTTTCCTATAGGAGCAGTACAGTGAGCTAGTTCAGAACAAAAGAACTGTGCTTCCTACACAAACGGGGCATATCTAGTTCAACTCAGTATTAGAAACTGAGTAAAACAGGAGCGTCTCTTCATTCCAATACACTGTATTTGCTGGGAACAGACGCGAGTGCTTTTTGCACTGTTTATGGCCAGAATAGCACAATAGTGGTGTTCTTACGCTGAATTAACACTTAATGCTAGAATTTGAAACTGTGTGTGATTCAACTCCGTTTAGGAAGTTGTATTGAACCCCAGTTGGCCTTACAAGAAAAACACTCTGCTTTTGAGGAACAGGCACTCTTGCATTCTACTGTGTTTCCTATAGGAGCAGTACAGTGAGCTAGCTCAGAACGAAAGAACTGTGCTTCCTACACGAACGGGGCATATCTAGTTCAACTCAGTATTAGAAACTAAGTAAAACAGGAGCGTCTCTTCATTGCAATACACTGTACTTGCTGGGACCAGACGCGAGAGCTATTTGCACTGTTTATGGCCAGAATAGCACAATAGTGGTGTTCTTACCCTGAATTAACACTTAATGCTAGAATTTGAAACTGTGTGTGATTCAACTCCGTTTAGGAAGTTGTATTGAACCCCAGTTGGCCTTACAAGAAAAACACTCTGCTTTTGAGAAACAGGCACTCTTGCATTCTACTGTGTTTCCTATGGGAGCAGTACAGTGTGCTAGCTCCGAACAAAAGAACTGTGCTTCCTACACGAACGGGGCATATCTAGTTCAACTCAGTATTAGAAACTAAGTAAAACAGGAGCTTCTCATCATTCCAATGCACTGGATTTGCTGGGAACAGACGCGAGTGCTATTTGCACTGTTTATGGCCAGAATAGCACAATAGTGGTGTTCTTACCCTGAATTAACACTTAATGCTAGAACTTGAAACTGTGTGTGATTCAACTCCGTTTAGGACGTTGTATTGAACCCCAGTTGGCCATACAAGAAAAACACTCTGCTTTTGAGAAACAGACACTCTTGCATTCTACTGTGTTTCCTATAGGAGCAGTACAGTGAGCTAGCTCAGAACAAAAGAACTGTGCTTCCTACACAAACGGGGCATATCTAGTTCAACTCAGTATTAGAAACTAAGTAAAACAGGAGCGTCTCTTCATTCCAATACACTGTATTTGCTGGGAACAGACGCGAGTGCTATTTGCACTGTTTATGGCCAGAATAGCACAATAGTGGTGTTCTTACCCTGAATTAACACTTAATGCTAGAATTTGAAACTGTGTGTGATTCAACTCCGTTTAGGAAGTTGTATTGAACCCCAGTTGGCCTTACAAGAAAAATACTCTGCTTTTGAGAAACAGGCACTCTTGCATTCTACTGTGTTTCGTATAGGAGCAGTACAGTGAGCTAGCTCAGAACAAAAGAACTGTGCTTCCTACACAAACGGGGCATATCTAGTTCAACTCAGTATTAGAAACTAAGTAAAACAGGAGCGTCTCTTCATTCCAATACACTGTATTTGCTGGGAACAGACGCGAGTGCTATTTGCACTGTTTTTGGCCAGAATAGCACAATAGTGGTGTTCTTACCATGAATTAACACTTAATGCTAGAATTTGAAACTGTGTGTGATTCAACTCCGTTTAGGAAGTTGTATTGAACCCCAGTTTGCCATACAAGAAAAACACTCTGCTTTTGAGAAACAGGCACTCTTGCATTCTACTGTGTTTCCTATAGGGCCAGTACAGTGAGCTAGCTCAGAACAAAAGAACTGTGCTTCCTACACGAACGGGGCATATCTAGTTCAACTCAGTATTAGAAACTAGGTAAAACAGGAGCTTCTCTTCATTCCAATACACAGTATTTGCTGGGAACAGACGCGAGTGCTATTTCCATTGTTTATGGCCAGAATAGCACAATAGTGGTGTTCTTACGCTGAATTAACACTTAAGCTAGAATTTGAAACTGTGTGTGATTCAACTCCGTTTAGGAAGTTGTATTGAACCCCAGTTGGCCATACAAGAAAAACACTCTGCTTTTGAGAAACAGGCACTCTTGCATTCTACTGTGTTTCCTATAGGAGCAGTACAGTGAGCTAGTTCAGAACAAAAGAACTGTGCTTCCTACACAAACGGGGCATATCTAGTTCAACTCAGTATTAGAAACTGAGTAAAACAGGAGCGTCTCTTCATTCCAATACACTGTATTTGCTGGGAACAGACGCGAGTGCTTTTTGCACTGTTTATGGCCAGAATAGCACAATAGTGGTGTTCTTACGCTGAATTAACACTTAATGCTAGAATTTGAAACTGTGTGTGATTCAACTCCGTTTAGGAAGTTGTATTGAACCCCAGTTGGCCTTACAAGAAAAACACTCTGCTTTTGAGGAACAGGCACTCTTGCATTCTACTGTGTTTCCTATAGGAGCAGTACAGTGAGCTAGCTCAGAACGAAAGAACTGTGCTTCCTACACGAACGGGGCATATCTAGTTCAACTCAGTATTAGAAACTAAGTAAAACAGGAGCGTCTCTTCATTGCAATACACTGTACTTGCTGGGACCAGACGCGAGAGCTATTTGCACTGTTTATGGCCAGAATAGCACAATAGTGGTGTTCTTACCCTGAATTAACACTTAATGCTAGAATTTGAAACTGTGTGTGATTCAACTCCGTTTAGGAAGTTGTATTGAACCCCAGTTGGCCTTACAAGAAAAACACTCTGCTTTTGAGAAACAGGCACTCTTGCATTCTACTGTGTTTCCTATGGGAGCAGTACAGTGTGCTAGCTCCGAACAAAAGAACTGTGCTTCCTACACGAACGGGGCATATCTAGTTCAACTCAGTATTAGAAACTAAGTAAAACAGGAGCTTCTCATCATTCCAATACACTGGATTTGCTGGGAACAGACGCGAGTGCTATTTGCACTGTTTATGGCCAGAATAGCACAATAGTGGTGTTCTTACCCTGAATTAACACTTAATGCTAGAACTTGAAACTGTGTGTGATTCAACTCCGTTTAGGACGTTGTATTGAACCCCAGTTGGCCATACAAGAAAAACACTCTGCTTTTGAGAAACAGACACTCTTGCATTCTACTGTGTTTCCTATAGGAGCAGTACAGTGAGCTAGCTCAGAACAAAAGAACTGTGCTTCCTACACAAACGGGGCATATCTAGTTCAACTCAGTATTAGAAACTAAGTAAAACAGGAGCGTCTCTTCATTCCAATACACTGTATTTGCTGGGAACAGACGCGAGTGCTATTTGCACTGTTTTTGGCCAGAATAGCACAATAGTGGTGTTCTTACCATGAATTAACACTTAATGCTAGAATTTGAAACTGTGTGTGATTCAACTCCGTTTAGGAAGTTGTATTGAACCCCAGTTTGCCATACAAGAAAAACACTCTGCTTTTGAGAAACAGGCACTCTTGCATTCTACTGTGTTTCCTATAGGGCCAGTACAGTGAGCTAGCTCAGAACAAAAGAACTGTGCTTCCTACACGAACGGGGCATATCTAGTTCAACTCAGTATTAGAAACTAGGTAAAACAGGAGCTTCTCTTCATTCCAATACACAGTATTTGCTGGGAACAGACGCGAGTGCTATTTCCATTGTTTATGGCCAGAATAGCACAATAGTGGTGTTCTTACGCTGAATTAACACTTAAGCTAGAATTTGAAACTGTGTGTGATTCAACTCCGTTTAGGAAGTTGTATTGAACCCCAGTTGGCCATACAAGAAAAACACTCTGCTTTTGAGAAACAGGCACTCTTGCATTCTACTGTGTTTCCTATAGGAGCAGTACAGTGAGCTAGTTCAGAACAAAAGAACTGTGCTTCCTACACAAACGGGGCATATCTAGTTCAACTCAGTATTAGAAACTGAGTAAAACAGGAGCGTCTCTTCATTCCAATACACTGTATTTGCTGGGAACAGACGCGAGTGCTTTTTGCACTGTTTATGGCCAGAATAGCACAATAGTGGTGTTCTTACCCTGAATTAACACTTAATGCTAGAATTTGAAACTGTGTGTGATTCAACTCCGTTTAGGAAGTTGTATTGAACCCCAGTTGGCCTTACAAGAAAAACACTCTGCTTTTGAGAAACAGGCACTCTTGCATTCTACTGTGTTTCCTATAGGAGCAGTACAGTGAGCTAGCTCAGAACAAAAGAACTGTGCTTCCTACACGAACGTGGCATATCTAGTTCAACTCAGTATTAGAAACTAATTAAAACAGGAGCTTCTCTTCATTCCAATACACTGTATTTGCTGGGAACAGACGCGAGTGCTATTTGAACTGTTTATGGCCAGAATAGCACAATAGTGGTGTTCTTACCCTGAATTAACACTTAATGCTAGAATTTGAAACTGTGTGTGATTCAACTCCGTTTAGGAAGTTGTATTGAACCCCAGTTGGCCATACAAGAAAAACACTCTGCTTTTGAGAAACAGGCACTCTTGCATTCTACTGTGTTTCCTATAGGGCCAGTACAGTGTGCTAGCTCAGAACGAAAGAACTGTGCTTCCTACACGAACGGGGCATATCTAGTTCAACTCAGTATTAGAAACTAAGTAAAACAGGAGCGTCTCTTCATTGCAATACACTGTATTTGCTGGGAACAGACGCGAGAGCTTTTTGCACTGTTTATGGCCAGAATAGCACAATAGTGGTGTTCTTACCCTGAATTAACACTTAATGCTAGAATTTGAAACTGTGTGTGATTCAACTCCGTTTAGGAAGTTGTATTGAACCCCAGTTGGCCTTACAAGAAAAACACTCTGCTTTTGAGGAACAGGCACTCTTGCATTCTACTGTGTTTCCTATAGGAGCAGTACAGTGAGCTAGCTCAGAACAAAAGAACTGTGCTTCCTATACGAACGGGGCATATCTAGTTCAACTCAGTATTAGAAACTAAGTAAAACAGGAGCTTCTCATCATTCCAATACACTGGATTTGCTGGGAACAGACGCGAGTGCTATTTGCACTGTTTATGGCCAGAATAGCACAATAGTGGTGTTCTTACCCTGAATTAACACTTAATGCTAGAACTTGAAACTGTGTGTGATTCAACTCCGTTTAGGAAGTTGTATTGAACCCCAGTTGGCCTTACAAGAAAAACACTCTGCTTTTGAGAAACAGGCACTCTTGCATTCTACTGTGTTTCCTATAGGAGCAGTACAGTGAGCTAGCTCAGAACAAAAGAACTGTGCTTCCTACACAAACGGGGCATATCTAGTTCAACTCAGTATTAGAAACTAAGTAAAACAGGAGCGTCTCTTCATTCCAATACACTGTATTTGCTGGGAACAGGCGCGAGTGCTATTTGCACTGTTTATGCCCAGAATAGCACAATAGTGGTGTTCTTACCCTGAAATGACACTTAATGCTAGAATTTGAAACTGTGTGTGATTCAACTCCGTTTAGGAAGTTGTATTGAACCCCAGTTGGCCTTACAAGAAAAACACTCTGCTTTTGAGAAACAGGCACTCTTGCATTCTACTATGTTTCCTATAGGAGCAGTACAGTGAGCTAGCTCAGAACAAAAGAACTGTGCTTCCTACACAAACGGGGCATATCTAGTTCAACTCAGTATTAGAAACTAAGTAAAACAGGAGCGTCTCTTCATTCCAATACACTGTATTTGCTGGGAACAGACGCGAGTGCTATTTACACTGTTTATGGCCGGAATAGCACAATAGTGGTGTTCTTACCCTGAATTAACACTTAATGCTAGAATTTGAAACTGTGTGTGATTCAACTCCGTTTAGGAAGTTGTATTGAACCCCAGTTGGCCATACAAGAAAAACACTCTGCTTTTGAGAAACAGACACTCTTGCATTCTACTGTGTTTCCTATAGGAGCAGTACAGTGAGCTAGCTCAGAACAAAAGAACTGTGCTTCCTACACGAACGGGGCATATCTAGTTCAACTCAGTATTAGAAACTAAGTAAAACAGGAGCGTCTCTTCATTGCAATACACTGTACTTGCTGGGACCAGACGCGAGAGCTATTTGCACTGTTTATGGCCAGAATAGCACAATAGTGGTGTTCTTACCCTGAATTAACACTTAATGCTAGAATTTGAAACTGTGTGTGATTCAACTCTGTTTAGGAAGTTGTATTGAACCCCAGTTGGCCTTACAAGAAAAACACTCTGCTTTTGAGAAACAGGCACTCTTACATTCTACTGTGTTTCCTATGGGAGCAGTACAGTGTGCTAGCTCCGAACAAAAGAACTGTGCTTCCTACACGAACTGGGCATATCTAGTTCAACTCAGTATTAGAAACTAAGTAAAACAGGAGCTTCTCATCATTCCAATACACTGGATTTGCTGGGAACAGACGCGAGTGCTATTTGCACTGTTTATGGCCAGAATAGCACAATAGTGGTGTTCTTACCCTGAATTAACACTTAATGGTAGAACTTGAAACTGTGTGTGAATCAACTCCGTTTAGGACGTTGTATTGAACCCCAGTTGGCCTTACAAGAAAAACACTCTGCTTTTGAGAAACAGGCACTCTTGCATTCTACTGTGTTTCCTATAGGAGCAGTACAGTGAGCTAGCTCAGAACAAAAGAACTGTGCTTCCTACACGAACGGGGCATATCTAGTTCAACTCAGTATTAGAAACTAAGTAAAACAGGAGCGTCTCTTCATTCCAATACACTGTATTTGCTGGGAACAGACGCGAGTGCTATTTGCACTGTTTATGGCCAGAATAGCACAATAGTGGTGTTCTTACCCTGAATTAACACTTAATGCTAGAATTTGAAACTGTGTGTGATTCAACTCCGTTTAGGAAGTTGTATTGAACCCCAGTTGGCCTTACAAGAAAAACACTCTGCTTTTGAGAAACAGGCACTCTTGCATTCTACTGTGTTTCCTATAGGAGCAGTACAGTGAGCTAGGTCAGAACAAAAGAACTGTGCTTCCTACACGAACGGGGCATATCTAGTTCAACTCAGTATTAGAAACTAAGTAAAACAGGAGCTTCTCATCATTCCAATACACTGTATTTGCTGGGAACAGACGCGAGTGCTATTTGCACTGTTTATGGCCAGAATAGCACAATAGTGGTGTTCTTACCCTGAATTAACACTTAATGCTAGAATTTGAAACTGTGTGTGATTCAACTCCGTTTAGGAAGTTGTATTGAACCCCAGTTGGCCTTACAAGAAAAACACTCTGCTTTTGAGAAACAGGCACTCTTGCATTCTACTGTGTTTCCTATAGGAGCAGTACAGTGAGCTAGGTCAGAACAAAAGAACTGTGCTTCCTACACGAACGGGGCATATCTAGTTCAACTCAGTATTAGAAACTAAGTAAAACAGGAGCTTCTCATCATTCCAATACACTGGATTTGCTGGGAACAGACCCGAGTGCTATTTGCACTGTTTATGGCCAGAATAGCACAATAGTGGTGTTCTTACCCTGAATTAACACTTAATGCTAGAATTTGAAACTGTGTGTGATTCAACTCCGTTTAGGAAGTTGTATTGAACCCCAGTTGGCCTTACAAGAAAAACACTCTGCTTTTGAGAAACAGGCACTCTTGCATTCTACTGTGTTTCCTATAGGAGCAGTACAGTGAGCTAGCTCAGAACAAAAGAACTGTGCTTCCTACAAGAACGTGGCATATCTAGTTCAACTCAGTATTAGAAACTAAGTAAAACAGGAGCTTCTCTTCATTCCAATACACTGTATTTGCTGGGAACAGACGCGAGTGCTATTTGAACTGTTTATGGCCAGAATAGCACAATAGTGGTGTTCTTAACCTGAATTAACACTTAATGCTAGAATTTGAAACTGTGTGTGATTCAACTCCATTTAGGAAGTTGTATTGAACCCCAGTTGGCCATACAAGAAAAACACTCTGCTTTTGAGAAACAGGCACTCTTGCATTCTACTGTGTTTCCTATAGGGCCAGTACAGTGTGCTAGCTCAGAACGAAAGAACTGTGCTTCCTACACGAACGGGGCATATCTAGTTCAACTCAGTATTAGAAACTAAGTAAAACAGGAGCGTCTCTTCATTCCAATACACTGTATTTGCTGGGAACAGACGCGAGTGCTATTTGCACTGTTTATGGCCAGAATAGCACAATAGTGGTGTTCTTACCCTGAATTAACACTTAATGCTAGAATTTGAAACTGTGTGTGATTCAACTCCGTTTAGGAAGTTGTATTGAACCCCAGTTGGCCTTACAAGAAAAACACTCTGCTTTTGAGAAACAGGCACTCTTGCATTCTACTGTGTTTCCTATAGGAGCAGTACAGTGAGCTAGCTCAGAACAAAAGAACTGTGCTTCCTACACGAACGGGGCATATCTAGTTCAACTCAGTATTAGAAACTAAGTAAAACAGGAGCGTCTCTTCATTCCAAAACACTGTATTTGCTGGGAACAGACGCGAGTGCTATTTGCACTGTTTATGGCCAGAATAGCACAATAGTGGTGTTCTTACCCTGAATTAACAATTAATGCTAGAATTTGAAACTGTGTGTGATTCAACTCCGTTTAGGAAGTTGTATTGAACCCCAGGTGGCCATACAAGAAAAACACTCTACTTTTGAGAAACAGACACTCTTGCATTCTACTGTGTTTCCTGTAGGGCCAGTACAGTGAGCTAGCTCAGAACAAAAGAACTGTGCTTCCTACACGAACGGGGCATATCTAGTTCAACTCAGTATTAGAAACTAAGTAAAACAGGAGCGTCTCTTCATTCCAATACACTGTATTTGCTGGGAACAGACGCGAGTGCTATTTGCACTGTTTATGGCCAGAATAGCACAATAGTGGTGTTCTTACCCTGAATTAACACTTAATGCTAGAATTTGAAACTGTGTGTGATTCAACTCCGTTTAGGAAGTTGTATTGAACCCCAGGTGGCCATACAAGAAAAACACTCTACTTTTGAGAAACAGACACTCTTGCATTCTACTGTGTTTCCTGTAGGGCCAGTACAGTGAGCTAGCTCAGAACAAAAGAACTGTGCTTCCTACACGATCGGGGCGTATCTAGTTCAACTCAGTATTAGAAACTAAGTAAAACAGGAGCGTCTCTTCATTGCAATACACTGTATTTGCTGGGAACAGACGCGAGAGCTATTTGCACTCTTTATGGCCAGAATAGCACAATAGTGGTGTTCTTACCCTGAATTAACACTTAATGCTAGAATTTGAAACTGTGTGTGATTCAACTCCGTTTAGGAAGTTGTATTGAACCCCAGTTGGCCTTACAAGAAAAACACTCTGCTTTTGAGAAACAGGCACTCTTGCATTCTACTGTGTTTCCTATAGGGCCAGTACAGTGAGCTAGCTCAGAACAAAAGAACTGTGCTTCCTACACGAACGGGGCATATGTAGTTCAACTCTGTATTAGAAACTAAGTAAACCAGGAGCTTCTCTTCATTCCATTACACTGGATTTGCTGGGAACAGACGCGAGTGCTATTTTCACTGTTTATGGCCAGAATAGCACAATAGTGGTGTTCTTACACATAATTAACACTTAATGCTAGAATTTGAAACTGTGTGTGATTCAACTCCGTTTAGGAAGTTGTATTGAACCCCAGTTTGCCATACAAGAAAAACACTCTGCTTTTGAGAAACAGGCACTCTTGCATTCTACTGTGTTTCCTATGGGGCCAGTACAGTGTGCTAGCTCAGAACAAAAGAACTGTGCTTCCTACATGAACGGGGCATATCTAGTTCAACTCAGTATTAGAAACTAAGTAAAACAGGAGCGTCTCTTCATGGCAATACACTGTATTTGCTGGGAACAGACGCGAGAGCTATTTGCACTGTTTATGGCCAGAATAGCACAATAGTGGTGTTCTTACCCTGAATTAACACTTAATGCTAGAATTTGAAATTGTGTGTGATTCAACTCCGTTTAGGAAGTTGTATTGAACCCCAGTTGGCCTTACAAGAAAAACACTCTGCTTTTGAGAAACAGGCACACTTGCATTCTACTGTGTTTCCTATAGGAGCAGTACAGTGAGCTAGCTCAGAACAAAAGAACTGTGCTTCCTACACAAACGGGGCATATCTAGTTCAACTCAGTATTAGAAACGAAGTAAAACAGGAGCGTCTCTTCATTCCAATACACTGTATTTGCTGGGAACAGACGCGAGTGCTATTTGCACTGTTTATGGCCAGAATAGCACAATAGTGATGTTCTTACGCTGAATTAACACTTAATGCTAGAATTTGAAACTGTGTGTGATTCAACTCCGTTTAGGAAGTTGTATTGAACCCCAGTTGGCCATACAAGAAAAACACTCTGCTTTTGAGAAACAGGCACTCTTGCATTCTACTGTGTTTCCTATAGGAGCAGTACAGTGAGCTAGCTCAGAACAAAAGAACTGTGCTTCCTACACAAACGGGGCATATCTAGTTCAACTCAGTATTATAAACTGAGTAAAACAGGAGCGTCTCTTCATTCCAATACACTGTATTTGCTGGGAACAGACGCTAGTGCTATTTGCACTGTTTATGGCCAGAATAGCACAATAGTGGTGTTCTTAAACTGAATTAACACTTAATGCTAGAACTTGAAACTGTGTGTGATTCAACTCCGTTTAGGAAGTTGTATTGAATCCCAGTTGGCCATACAAGGAAAACACTCTGCTTTTGAGAAACAGACACTCTTGCATTCTACTGTGTTTCCTATAGGGCCAGTACAGTGAGCAAGCTCAGAACAAAAGAACTGTGCTTCCTACACAAACGGGGCATATCTAGTTCAACTCAGTATTAGAAACTAAGTAAAACAGGAGCGTCTCTTCATTCCAATACACTGTATTTGCTGGGAACAGATGCGAGTGCTATTTGCACTGTTTATGGCCAGAATAGCACAATAGTGGTGTTCTTACCCTGAATTAACACTTAATGGTACAATTTGAAACTGTGTGTGATTGAACTCCGTTTAGGAAGTTGTATTGAACCCCAGTTGGCCTTACAAGAAAAACACTCTGCTTTTGAGAAACAGGCACTCTTGCATTCTACTGTGTTTCCTATAGGGCCAGTACAGTGTGCTATCTCAGAACAAAAGAACTGTGCTTCCTACACGAACGGGGCATATCTAGTTCAACTCAGTATTAGAAACTAAGTAAAACAGGAGCGTCTCTTCATTGCAATACACTGTATTTGCTGGGAAAAGACGTGAGAGCTATTTGCACTGTTTATGGCCAGAATAGCACAATAGTGGTGTTCTTACCCTGAATTAACACTTAATGCTAGAATTTGAAACTGTGTGTGATTCAACTCCGTTTAGGAAGTTGTATTGAACCCCAGTTGGCCTTACAAGAAAAACACTCTGCTTTTGAGAAACAGACACTCTTGCATTCTACTGTGTTTCCTATAGGAGCAGTACAGTGAGCTAGCTCAGAACAAAAGAACTGTGCTTCCTACACGAACGGGGCATATGTAGTTCAACTCAGTATTAGAAACGAAGTAAAACAGGAGCTTCTCCTCATTCCAATACACTGTATTTGCTGGGAACAGACGCGAGTGCTATTTGCACTGTTTATGGCCAGAATAGCACAATAGTGGTGTTCTTATCCTGAATTAACACTTAATGCTAGAACTTGGAACTGTGTGTGATTCAACTCCGTTTAGGAAGTTGTATTGAACCCCAGTTGGCCATACAAGAAAAACACTCTGCTTTTGAGAAACAGGCACTCTTGCATTCTACTGTGTTTCCTATAGGGCCAGTACAGTGAGCTAGCTCAGAACAAAAGAACTGTGCTTCCTACACGAATGGGGCATATCTAGTTCAAATCAGTATTAGAAACTAAGTAAAACAGGAGCTTCTCTTCATTCCAATACACTGTATTTGCTGGGAACAGACCCGAGTGCTATTTGCACTGTTTATGGCCACAATAGCACAATAGTGGTGTTCTTAGGCTGAATTAACACTTAATGCTAGAATTTGAAACTGTGTGTGATTCAACTCCGTTTAGGAAGTTGTATTGAACCCCAGTTGGCCATACAAGAAAAACACTCTGCTTTTGAGAAACAGGCACTCTTGCATTCTACTGTGTTTCCTATAGGAGCAGTACAGTGAGCTAGTTCAGAACAAAAGAACTGTGCTTCCTACACAAACGGGGCATATCTAGTTCAACTCAGTATTAGAAACTGAGTAAAACAGGAGCGTCTCTTCATTCCAATACACTGTATTTGCTGGGAACAGACGCGAGTGCTATTTGCACTGTTTATGGCCAGAATAGCACAATAATGGTGTTCTTACCCTGAATTAACACTTAATGCTAGAACTTGAAACTGTGTGTGATTCAACTCCGTTTAGGAAGTTGTATTGAATCCCAGTTGGCCATACAAGAAAAACACTCTGCTTTTGAGAAACAGACACTCTTGCATTCTACTGTGTTTCCTATAGGGCCAGTACAGTGAGCAAGCTCAGAACAAAAGAACTGTGCTTCCTACACAAACGGGGCATATCTAGTTCAACTCAGTATTAGAAACTGAGTAAAACAGGAGCGTCTCTTCATTCCAATACACTGTATTTGCTGGGAACAGACGCGAGTGCTATTTGCACTGTTTATGGCCAGAATAGCACAATAGTGGTGTTCTTACACTGAATTAACACTTAATGCTAGAACTTGAAACTGTGTGTGATTCAACTCCGTTTAGGAAGTTGTATTGAACCCGAGTTGGCCATACAAGAAAAACACTCTGCTTTTGAGAAACAGGCACTCTTGCATTCTACTGTGTTTCCTATAGGAGCAGTACAGTGAGCTAGCTCAGAACAAAAGAACTGTGCTTCCTACACGAACGGGGCATATCTAGTTCAACTCAGTATTAGAAACGAAGTAAAACAGGAGCTTCTCCTCATTCCAATACACTGTATTTGCTGGGAACAGATGCGAGTGCTATTTGCTCTGTTTATGTCCAGAATAGCACAATAGTGGTGTTCTTACCCTGAATTAACACTTAATGCTAGAACTTGAAACTGTGTGTGATTCAACTCCGTTTAGGAAGTTGTATTGAACCCCAATTGGCCATACAAGAAAAACACTCTGCTTTTGAGAAACAGACACTCTTGCATTCTACTGTGTTTCCTATAGGGCCAGTATAGTGAGCTAGCTCAGAACAAAAGAACTGTGCTTCCTACACGAACGGGGCATACCTAGTTCAACTCAGTATTAGAAACTAAGTAAAACAGGAGCATCTGTTCATTGCAATACACTGTATTTGCTGGGAACAGACGCGAGAGCTATTTGCACTGTTTATGGCCAGAATAGCACAATAGTGGTGTTCTTACCCTAAATTAACACTTAATGCTAGAATTTGAAACTGTGTGTGATTCAACTCCGTTTAGGAAGTTGTATTGAACCCCAGTTGGCCTTACAAGAAAAACACTCTGCTTTTGAGAAACAGGCACTCTTGCATTCTACTGTGTTTCCTATAGGAGCAGTACAGTGAGCTAGCTCAGAACAAAAGAACTGTGCTTCCTACACGAACGGGGCATATCTAGTTCAACTCAGTATTAGAAACTAAGTAAAACAGGAGCTTCTGTTCATTCCAATACACTGGATTTGCTGGGAACAGACGCGAGTGCTATTTGAACTGTTTATGGCAAGAATAGCACAATAGTGGTGTTCTTACGCTGAATTAACACTTAATGCTAGAATTTGAAACTGTGTGTGATTCAACTCCGTTTAGGAAGTTGTATTGAACCCCGGTTGGCCATACAAGAAAAACACTCTGCTTTTGAGAAACAGGCACTCTTGCATTCTACTGTGTTTCCTATAGGAGCAGTACAGTGAGCTAGTTCAGAACAAAAGAACTGTGCTTCCTACACAAACGGGGCATATCTAGTTCAACTCAGTATTAGAAACTGAGTAAAACAGGAGCGTCTCTTCATTCCAATACACTGTATTTGCTGGGAACAGACGCGAGTGCTATTTGCACTGTTTATGGCCAGAATAGCACAATAGTGGTGTTCTTACCCTGAATTAACACTTAATGCTAGAATTTGAAACTGTGTGTGATTCAACTCCGTTTAGGAAGTTGTATTGAACCCCAGTTGGCCATACAAGAAAAACACTCTGCTTTTGAGAAACAGGCACTCTTGCATTCTACTGTGTTTCCTATAGGGCCAGTACAGTGTGCTAGCTCAGAACAAAAGAACTGTGCTTCCTAAATGAACGGGGCATATCTAGTTCAACTCAGTATTAGAAACTAAGTAAAACAGGAGCGTCTGTTCATTCCAATACACTGTATTTGCTGGGAACAGACGCGAGTGCTATTTGCACTGTTTATGGCCAGAATAGCACAATAGTGGTGTTCTTACCCTGAATTAACACTTAAAGCTAGAACTTGAAACTGTGTGTGATTCAACTCCGTTTAGGAAGTTGTATTGAATCCCAGTTGGCCATACAAGAAAAACACTCTGCTTTTGAGAAACAGACACTCTTGCATTCTACTGTGTTTCCTATAGGGCCAGTACAGTGAGCTAGCTCAGAACAAAAGAACTGTGCTTCCTACACGAACGTGGCATATCTAGTTCAACTCAGTATTAGAAACTAAGTAAAACAGGAGCGTCTCTTCATTGCAATACACTGTATTTGCTGGGAACAGACGCGAGTGCTATTTGCACTGTTTATGGCCAGAATAGCACAATAGTGGTGTTCTTACCCTGAATTAACCCTTAATGCTAGAATTTGAAACTGTGTGTGATTCAACTCCGTTAAGGAAGTTGTATTGAACCCCAGTTGGCCATACAAGAAAAACACTCTGCTTTTGAGAAAAGGGCACTCTTGCATTCTACTGTGTTTCCTATAGGGCCAGTACAGTGAGCTAGCTCAGAACAAAAGAACTGTGCTTCCTAAATGAACGTGGCATATCTAGTTCAACTCAGTATTAGAAACTGAGTAAAACAGGAGCGTCTCTTCATTCCAATACACTGTATTTGCTGGGAACAGACGCGAGTGCTATTTGCACTGTTTATGGCCAGAATAGCACAATAGTGGTGTTCTTACCCTGAATTAACACTTAATGCTAGAACTTGGAACTGTGTGTGATTCAACTCCGTTTAGGAAGTTGTATTGAACCCCCGTTGGCCATACAAGAAAAACACTCTGCTTTTGAGAAACAGGCACTCTTGCATTCTACTGTGTTTCCTATAGGGCCAGTACAGTGAGCTAGCTCAGAACAAAAGAACTGTGCTTCCTACACGAACGGGGCATATCTAGTTCAACTCAGTATTAGAAACTACGTAAAACAGGAGCTTCTCTTCATTCCAATACACTGTATTTGCTGGGAACAGACGCGAGTGCTATTTGCACTGTTTATGGCCAGAATAGCACAATAGTGGTGTTCTTACGCTGAATTAACACTTAATGCTAGAATTTGAAACTGTGTGTGATTCAACTCCGTTTAGGAAGTTGTATTGAACCCCAGTTGGCCATACAAGAAAAACACTCTGCTTTTGAGAAACAGGCACTCTTGCATTCTACTGTGTTTCCTATAGGGCCAGTACAGTGAGCTAGTTCAGAACAAAAGAACTGTGCTTCCTACACAAACGGGGCATATCTAGTTCAACTCAGTATTAGAAACTGAGTAAAACAGGAGCGTCTCTTCATTCCAATACACTGTATTTGCTGGGAACAGACGCGAGTGCTATTTGCACTGTTTATGGCCAGAATAGCACAATAGTGTTGTTCTTACCCTGAATTAACACTTAATGCTAGAACTTGAAACTGTGTGTGATTCAACTCCGTTTAGGAAGTTGTATTGAACCCGAGTTGGCCTTACAAGAAAAACACTCTGCTTTTGAGAAACAGGCACTCTTGCATTCTACTGTGTTTCCTATAGGAGCAGTACAGTGAGCTAGCTCAGAACAAAAGAACTGTGCTTCCTACACTAACGGGGCATATGTAGTTCAACTCAGTATTAGAAACGAAGTAAAACAGGAGCTTCTCCTATTCCAATACACTGTAATTGCTGGGAACAGACGCGAGTGCTATTTGCACTGTTTATGTCTAGAATAGCATAATAGTGGTGTTCTTACCCTGAATTAACACTTAATGCTAGAACTTGGAACTGTGTGTGATTCAACTCCGTTTAGGAAGTTGTATTGAACCCCAGTTGGCCATAAAAGAAAAACACTCTGCTTTTGAGAAACAGGCACTCTTGCATTCTACTGTGTTTCCTATAGGAGCAGTACAGTGAGCTAGCTCAGAACAAAAGAACTGTGCTTCCTACACAAACGGGGCATATCTAGTTCAACTCAGTATTATAAACTGAGTAAAACAGGAGCGTCTCTTCATTCCAATACACTGTATTTGCTGGGAACAGACGCTAGTGCTATTTGCACTGTTTATGGCCAGAATAGCACAATAGTGGTGTTCTTAAACTGAATTAACACTTAATGCTAGAACTTGAAACTGTGTGTGATTCAACTCCGTTTAGGAAGTTGTATTGAATCCCAGTTGGCCATACAAGAAAAACACTCTGCTTTTGAGAAACAGACACTCTTGCATTCTACTGTGTTTCCTATAGGGCCAGTACAGTGAGCAAGCTCAGAACAAAAGAACTGTGCTTCCTACACAAACGGGGCATATCTAGTTCAACTCAGTATTAGAAACTGAGTAAAACAGGAGCGTCTCTTCATTCCAATACACTGTATTTGCTGGGAACAGACGCGAGTGCTATTTGCACTGTTTATGGCCAGAATAGCACAATAGTGGTGTTCTTACACTGAATTAACACTTAATGCTAGAACTTGAAACTGTGTGTGATTCAACTCCGTTTAGGAAGTTGTATTGAACCCGAGTTGGCCATACAAGAAAAACACTCTGCTTTTGAGAAACAGGCACTCTTGCATTCTACTGTGTTTCCTATAGGAGCAGTACAGTGAGCTAGCTCAGAACAAAAGAACTGTGCTTCCTACACGAACGGGGCATATCTAGTTCAACTCAGTATTAGAAACGAAGTAAAACAGGAGCTTCTCCTCATTCCAATACACTGTATTTGCTGGGAACAGATGCGAGTGCTATTTGCTCTGTTTATGTCCAGAATAGCACAATAGTGGTGTTCTTACCCTGAATTAACACTTAATGCTAGAACTTGAAACTGTGTGTGATTCAACTCCGTTTAGGAAGTTGTATTGAACCCCAATTGGCCATACAAGAAAAACACTCTGCTTTTGAGAAACAGACACTCTTGCATTCTACTGTGTTTCCTATAGGGCCAGTATAGTGAGCTAGCTCAGAACAAAAGAACTGTGCTTCCTACACGAACGGGGCATACCTAGTTCAACTCAGTATTAGAAACTAAGTAAAACAGGAGCATCTGTTCATTGCAATACACTGTATTTGCTGGGAACAGACGCGAGAGCTATTTGCACTGTTTATGGCCAGAATAGCACAATAGTGGTGTTCTTACCCTAAATTAACACTTAATGCTAGAATTTGAAACTGTGTGTGATTCAACTCCGTTTAGGAAGTTGTATTGAACCCCAGTTGGCCTTACAAGAAAAACACTCTGCTTTTGAGAAACAGGCACTCTTGCATTCTACTGTGTTTCCTATAGGAGCAGTACAGTGAGCTAGCTCAGAACAAAAGAACTGTGCTTCCTACACGAACGGGGCATATCTAGTTCAACTCAGTATTAGAAACTAAGTAAAACAGGAGCTTCTGTTCATTCCAATACACTGGATTTGCTGGGAACAGACGCGAGTGCTATTTGAACTGTTTATGGCAAGAATAGCACAATAGTGGTGTTCTTACGCTGAATTAACACTTAATGCTAGAATTTGAAACTGTGTGTGATTCAACTCCGTTTAGGAAGTTGTATTGAACCCCGGTTGGCCATACAAGAAAAACACTCTGCTTTTGAGAAACAGGCACTCTTGCATTCTACTGTGTTTCCTATAGGAGCAGTACAGTGAGCTAGTTCAGAACAAAAGAACTGTGCTTCCTACACAAACGGGGCATATCTAGTTCAACTCAGTATTAGAAACTGAGTAAAACAGGAGCGTCTCTTCATTCCAATACACTGTATTTGCTGGGAACAGACGCGAGTGCTATTTGCACTGTTTATGGCCAGAATAGCACAATAGTGGTGTTCTTACCCTGAATTAACACTTAATGCTAGAATTTGAAACTGTGTGTGATTCAACTCCGTTTAGGAAGTTGTATTGAACCCCAGTTGGCCATACAAGAAAAACACTCTGCTTTTGAGAAACAGGCACTCTTGCATTCTACTGTGTTTCCTATAGGGCCAGTACAGTGTGCTAGCTCAGAACAAAAGAACTGTGCTTCCTAAATGAACGGGGCATATCTAGTTCAACTCAGTATTAGAAACTAAGTAAAACAGGAGCGTCTGTTCATTCCAATACACTGTATTTGCTGGGAACAGACGCGAGTGCTATTTGCACTGTTTATGGCCAGAATAGCACAATAGTGGTGTTCTTACCCTGAATTAACACTTAAAGCTAGAACTTGAAACTGTGTGTGATTCAACTCCGTTTAGGAAGTTGTATTGAATCCCAGTTGGCCATACAAGAAAAACACTCTGCTTTTGAGAAACAGACACTCTTGCATTCTACTGTGTTTCCTATAGGGCCAGTACAGTGAGCTAGCTCAGAACAAAAGAACTGTGCTTCCTACACGAACGTGGCATATCTAGTTCAACTCAGTATTAGAAACTAAGTAAAACAGGAGCGTCTCTTCATTGCAATACACTGTATTTGCTGGGAACAGACGCGAGTGCTATTTGCACTGTTTATGGCCAGAATAGCACAATAGTGGTGTTCTTACCCTGAATTAACCCTTAATGCTAGAATTTGAAACTGTGTGTGATTCAACTCCGTTAAGGAAGTTGTATTGAACCCCAGTTGGCCATACAAGAAAAACACTCTGCTTTTGAGAAAAGGGCACTCTTGCATTCTACTGTGTTTCCTATAGGGCCAGTACAGTGAGCTAGCTCAGAACAAAAGAACTGTGCTTCCTAAATGAACGTGGCATATCTAGTTCAACTCAGTATTAGAAACTGAGTAAAACAGGAGCGTCTCTTCATTCCAATACACTGTATTTGCTGGGAACAGACGCGAGTGCTATTTGCACTGTTTATGGCCAGAATAGCACAATAGTGGTGTTCTTACCCTGAATTAACACTTAATGCTAGAACTTGGAACTGTGTGTGATTCAACTCCGTTTAGGAAGTTGTATTGAACCCCCGTTGGCCATACAAGAAAAACACTCTGCTTTTGAGAAACAGGCACTCTTGCATTCTACTGTGTTTCCTATAGGGCCAGTACAGTGAGCTAGCTCCGAACAAAAGAACTGTGCTTCCTACACGAACGGGGCATATCTAGTTCAACTCAGTATTAGAAACTACGTAAAACAGGAGCTTCTCTTCATTCCAATACACTGTATTTGCTGGGAACAGACGCGAGTGCTATTTGCACTGTTTATGGCCAGAATAGCACAATAGTGGTGTTCTTACGCTGAATTAACACTTAATGCTAGAATTTGAAACTGTGTGTGATTCAACTCCGTTTAGGAAGTTGTATTGAACCCCAGTTGGCCATACAAGAAAAACACTCTGCTTTTGAGAAACAGGCACTCTTGCATTCTACTGTGTTTCCTATAGGGCCAGTACAGTGAGCTAGTTCAGAACAAAAGAACTGTGCTTCCTACACAAACGGGGCATATCTAGTTCAACTCAGTATTAGAAACTGAGTAAAACAGGAGCGTCTCTTCATTCCAATACACTGTATTTGCTGGGAACAGACGCGAGTGCTATTTGCACTGTTTATGGCCAGAATAGCACAATAGTGTTGTTCTTACCCTGAATTAACACTTAATGCTAGAACTTGAAACTGTGTGTGATTCAACTCCGTTTAGGAAGTTGTATTGAACCCGAGTTGGCCTTACAAGAAAAACACTCTGCTTTTGAGAAACAGGCACTCTTGCATTCTACTGTGTTTCCTATAGGAGCAGTACAGTGAGCTAGCTCAGAACAAAAGAACTGTGCTTCCTACACTAACGGGGCATATGTAGTTCAACTCAGTATTAGAAACGAAGTAAAACAGGAGCTTCTCCTATTCCAATACACTGTAATTGCTGGGAACAGACGCGAGTGCTATTTGCACTGTTTATGTCTAGAATAGCATAATAGTGGTGTTCTTACCCTGAATTAACACTTAATGCTAGAACTTGGAACTGTGTGTGATTCAACTCCGTTTAGGAAGTTGTATTGAACCCCAGTTGGCCATACAAGAAAAACACTCTGCTTTTGAGAAACAGGCACTCTTGCATTCTACTGTGTTTCCTATAGGAGCAGTACAGTGAGCTAGCTCAGAACAAAAGAACTGTGCTTCCTACACAAACGGGGCATATCTAGTTCAACTCAGTATTATAAACTGAGTAAAACAGGAGCGTCTCTTCATTCCAATACACTGTATTTGCTGGGAACAGACGCTAGTGCTATTTGCACTGTTTATGGCCAGAATAGCACAATAGTGGTGTTCTTAAACTGAATTAACACTTAATGCTAGAACTTGAAACTGTGTGTGATTCAACTCCGTTTAGGAAGTTGTATTGAATCCCAGTTGGCCATACAAGAAAAACACTCTGCTTTTGAGAAACAGACACTCTTGCATTCTACTGTGTTTCCTATAGGGCCAGTACAGTGAGCAAGCTCAGAACAAAAGAACTGTGCTTCCTACACAAACGGGGCATATCTAGTTCAACTCAGTATTAGAAACTAAGTAAAACAGGAGCGTCTCTTCATTCCAATACACTGTATTTGCTGGGAACAGATGCGAGTGCTATTTGCACTGTTTATGGCCAGAATAGCACAATAGTGGTGTTCTTACCCTGAATTAACACTTAATGGTACAATTTGAAACTGTGTGTGATTCAACTCCGTTTAGGAAGTTGTATTGAACCCCAGTTGGCCTTACAAGAAAAACACTCTGCTTTTGAGAAACAGGCACTCTTGCATTCTACTGTGTTTCCTATAGGGCCAGTACAGTGTGCTATCTCAGAACAAAAGAACTGTGCTTCCTACACGAACGGGGCATATCTAGTTCAACTCAGTATTAGAAACTAAGTAAAACAGGAGCGTCTCTTCATTGCAATACACTGTATTTGCTGGGAACAGACGTGAGAGCTATTTGCACTGTTTATGGCCAGAATAGCACAATAGTGGTGTTCTTACCCTGAATTAACACTTAATGCTAGAATTTGAAACTGTGTGTGATTCAACTCCGTTTAGGAAGTTGTATTGAACCCCAGTTGGCCTTACAAGAAAAACACTCTGCTTTTGAGAAACAGACACTCTTGCATTCTACTGTGTTTCCTATAGGAGCAGTACAGTGAGCTAGCTCAGAACAAAAGAACTGTGCTTCCTACACGAACGGGGCATATGTAGTTCAACTCAGTATTAGAAACGAAGTAAAACAGGAGCTTCTCCTCATTCCAATACACTGTATTTGCTGGGAACAGACGCGAGTGCTATTTGCACTGTTTATGGCCAGAATAGCACAATAGTGGTGTTCTTATCCTGAATTAACACTTAATGCTAGAACTTGGAACTGTGTGTGATTCAACTCCGTTTAGGAAGTTGTATTGAACCCCAGTTGGCCATACAAGAAAAACACTCTGCTTTTGAGAAACAGGCACTCTTGCATTCTACTGTGTTTCCTATAGGGCCAGTACAGTGAGCTAGCTCAGAACAAAAGAACTGTGCTTCCTACACGAACGGGGCATATCTAGTTCAAATCAGTATTAGAAACTAAGTAAAACAGGAGCTTCTCTTCATTCCAATACACTGTATTTGCTGGGAACAGACCCGAGTGCTATTTGCACTGTTTATGGCCACAATAGCACAATAGTGGTGTTCTTAGGCTGAATTAACACTTAATGCTAGAATTTGAAACTGTGTGTGATTCAACTCCGTTTAGGAAGTTGTATTGAACCCCAGTTGGCCATACAAGAAAAACACTCTGCTTTTGAGAAACAGGCACTCTTGCATTCTACTGTGTTTCCTATAGGAGCAGTACAGTGAGCTAGTTCAGAACAAAAGAACTGTGCTTCCTACACAAACGGGGCATATCTAGTTCAACTCAGTATTAGAAACTGAGTAAAACAGGAGCGTCTCTTCATTCCAATACACTGTATTTGCTGGGAACAGACGCGAGTGCTATTTGCACTGTTTATGGCCAGAATAGCACAATAATGGTGTTCTTACCCTGAATTAACACTTAATGCTAGAACTTGAAACTGTGTGTGATTCAACTCCGTTTAGGAAGTTGTATTGAACCCCAATTGGCCATACAAGAAAAACACTCTGCTTTTGAGAAACAGACACTCTTGCATTCTACTGTGTTTCCTATAGGGCCAGTACAGTGAGCTAGCTCAGAACAAAAGAACTGTGCTTCCTACACGAACGGGGCATACCTAGTTCAACTCAGTATTAGAAACTAAGTAAAACAGGAGCATCTGTTCATTGCAATACACTGTATTTGCTGGGAACAGACGCGAGAGCTATTTGCACTGTTTATGGCCAGAATAGCACAATAGTGGTGTTCTTACCCTAAATTAACACTTAATGCTAGAATTTGAAACTGTGTGTGATTCAACTCCGTTTAGGAAGTTGTATTGAACCCCAGTTGGCTTTACAAGAAAAACACTCTGCTTTTGAGAAACAGGCACTCTTGCATTCTACTGTGTTTCCTATAGGAGCAGTACAGTGAGCTAGCTCAGAACAAAAGAACTGTGCTTCCTACACGAACGGGGCATATCTAGTTCAACTCAGTATTAGAAACTAAGTAAAACAGGAGCTTCTGTTCATTCCAATACACTGGATTTGCTGGGAACAGACGCGAGTGCTATTTGAACTGTTTATGGCAAGAATAGCACAATAGTGGTGTTCTTACGCCGAATTAACACTTAATGCTAGAATTTGAAACTGTGTGTGATTCAACTCCGTTTAGTAAGTTGTATTGAACCCCGGTTGGCCATACAAGAAAAACACTCTGCTTTTGAGAAACAGGCACTCTTGCATTCTACTGTGTTTCCTATAGGAGCAGTACAGTGAGCTAGTTCAGAACAAAAGAACTGTGCTTCCTACACAAACGGGGCATATCTAGTTCAACTCAGTATTAGAAACTGAGTAAAACAGGAGCGTCTCTTCATTCCAATACACTGTATTTGCTGGGAACAGACGCGAGTGCTATTTGCACTGTTTATGGCCAGAATAGCACAATAGTGGTGTTCTTACCCTGAATTAACACTTAATGCTAGAATTTGAAACTGTGTGTGATTCAACTCCGTTTAGGAAGTTGTATTGAACCCCAGTTGGCCATACAAGAAAAACACTCTGCTTTTGAGAAACAGGCACTCTTGCATTCTACTGTGTTTCCTATAGGAGCAGTACAGTGAGCTAGTTCAGAACAAAAGAACTGTGCTTCCTACACAAACGGGGCATATGTAGTTCAACTCAGTATTAGAAACGAAGTAAAACAGGAGCTTCTCCTCATTCCAATACACTGTATTTGCTGGGAACAGACGCGAGTGCTATTTGCACTGTTTATGTCCAGAATAGCACAATAGTGGTGTTCTTACCCTGAATTAACACTTAATGCTAGAACTTGGAACTGTGTGTGATTCAACTCCGTTTAGGAAGTTGTATTGAACCCCAGTTGGCCATACAAGAAAAACACTCTGCTTTTGAGAAACAGACACTCTTGCATTCTACTGTGTTTCCTATAGGGCCAGTACAGTGAGATAGCTCAGAACAAAAGAACTGTGCTTCCTACACGAACGTGGCATATCTAGTTCAACTCAGTATTAGAAACTAAGTAAAACAGGAGCGTCTCTTCATTGCAATACACTGTATTTGCTGGGAACAGACGCGAGTGCTATTTGCACTGTTTATGGCCAGAATAGCACAATAGTGGTGTTCTTACCCTGAATTAACCCTTAATGCTAGAATTTGAAACTGTGTGTGATTCAACTCCGTTAAGGAAGTTGTATTGAACCCCAGTTGGCCATACAAGAAAAACACTCTGCTTTTGAGAAAAGGGCACTCTTGCATTCTACTGTGTTTCCTATAGGGCCAGTACAGTGAGCTAGCTCAGAACAAAAGAACTGTGCTTCCTAAATGAACGTGGCATATCTAGTTCAACTCAGTATTAGAAACTGAGTAAAACAGGAGCGTCTCTTCATTCCAATACACTGTATTTGCTGGGAACAGACGCGAGTGCTATTTGCACTGTTTATGGCCAGAATAGCACAATAGTGGTGTTCTTACCCTGAATTAACACTTAATGCTAGAACTTGGAACTGTGTGTGATTCAACTCCGTTTAGGAAGTTGTATTGAACCCCCGTTGGCCTTACAAGAAAAACACTCTGCTTTTGAGAAACAGGCACTCTTGCATTCTACTGTGTTTCCTATAGGGCCAGTACAGTGAGCTAGCTCAGAACAAAAGAACTGTGCTTCCTACACGAACGGGGCATATCTAGTTCAACTCAGTATTAGAAACTGAGTAAAACAGGAGCGTCTCTTCATTCCAATACACTGTATTTGCTGGGAACAGACGCGAGTGCTATTTGCACTGTTTATGGCCAGAATAGCACAATAGTGGTGTTCTTACGCTGAATTAACACTTAATGCTAGAATTTGAAACTGTGTGTGATTCAACTCCGTTTAGGAAGTTGTATTGAACCCCAGTTGGCCATACAAGAAAAACACTCTGCTTTTGAGAAACAGGCACTCTTGCATTCTACTGTGTTTCCTATAGGAGCAGTACAGTGAGCTAGTTCAGAACAAAAGAACTGTGCTTCCTACACAAACGGGGCATATCTAGTTCAACTCAGTATTAGAAACTGAGTAAAACAGGAGCGTCTCTTCATTCCAATACACTGTATTTGCTGGGAACAGACGCGAGTGCTATTTGCACTGTTTATGGCCAGAATAGCACAATAGTGTTGTTCTTACCCTGAATTAACACTTAATGCTAGAACTTGAAACTGTGTGTGATTCAACTCCGTTTAGGAAGTTGTATTGAACCCGAGTTGGCCTTACAAGAAAAACACTCTGCTTTTGAGAAACAGGCACTCTTGCATTCTACTGTGTTTCCTATAGGAGCAGTACAGTGAGCTAGCTCAGAACAAAAGAACTGTGCTTCCTACACTAACGGGGCATATGTAGTTCAACTCAGTATTAGAAACGAAGTAAAACAGGAGCTTCTCCTATTCCAATACACTGTAATTGCTGGGAACAGACGCGAGTGCTATTTGCACTGTTTATGTCTAAAATAGCACAATAGTGGTGTTCTTACCCTGAATTAACACTTAATGCTAGAACTTGGAACTGTGTGTGATTCAACTCCGTTTAGGAAGTTGTATTGAACCCCAGTTGGCCATACAAGAAAAACACTCTGCTTTTGAGAAACAGACACTCTTGCATTCTACTGTGTTTCCTATAGGGCCAGTACAGTGAGCTAGCTCAGAACAAAAGAACTGTGCTTCCTACACGAACGGGGCATATCTAGTTCAACTCAGTATTAGAAACTAAGTAAAACAGGAGCGTCTCTTCATTGCAATACACTGTATTTGCTGGGAACAGACGCGAGAGCTATTTGCACTGTTTATGGCCAGAATAGCACAATAGTGGTGTTCTTACACTGAATTAACACTTAATGCTAGAATTTGAAACTGTGTGTGATTCAACTACGTTTAGGAAGTTGTATTGAACCCCAGTTGGCCTTACAAGAAAAACACTCTGCTTTTGAGAAACAGGCACTCTTGCATTCTACTGTGTTTCCTATAGGAGCAGTACAGTGAGCTAGCTCAGAACAAAAGAACTGTGCTTCCTACACGAACGGGGCATATGTAGTTCAACTCAGTATTAGAAACGAAGTAAAACAGGAGCTTCTCCTCATTCCAATACACTGTATTTGCTGGGAACAGACGCGAGTGCTATTTGCACTGTTTATGTCCAGAATAGCACAATAGTGGTGTTCTTACCCTGAATTAACACTTAATGCTAGAACTTGGAACTGTGTGTGATTCAACTCCGTTTAGGAAGTTGTATTGAACCCCAGTTGGCCATACAAGAAAAACACTCTGCTTTTGAGAAACAGACACTCTTGCATTCTACTGTGTTTCCTATAGGGCCAGTACAGTGAGCTAGCTCAGAACAAAAGAACTGTGCTTCCTACACGAACGGGGCATATCTAGTTCAACTCAGTATTAGAAACTAAGTAAAACAGGAGCGTCTCTTCATTGCAATACACTGTATTTGTTGGGAACAGACGCGAGAGCTATTTGCACTGTTTATGGCCAGAATAGCACAATAGTGGTGTTCTTACCCTGAATTAACACTTAATGCTAGAATTTGAAACTGTGTGTGATTCAACTCCGTTTAGGAAATTGTATTGAACCCCAGTTGGCCTTACAAGAAAAACACTCTGCTTTTGAGAAACAGGCACTCTTGCATTCTACTGTGTTTCCTATAGGAGCAGTACAGTGAGCTAGCTCAGAACAAAAGAACTGTGCTTCCTACACGAACGGGGCATATCTAGTTCAACTCAGTATTAGAAACTAAGTAAAACAGGAGCTTCTCTTCATTCCAATACACTGGATTTGCTGGGAACAGACGCGAGTGCTATTTGAACTGTTTATGGTCAGAATAGCACAATAGTGGAGTTCTTACGCTGAATTAACACTTAATGCTAGAATTTGAAACTGTGTGTGATTCAACTCCGTTTAGGAAGTTGTATTGAACCCCGGTTGGCCATACAAGAAAAACACTCTGCTTTTGAGAAACAGGCACTCTTGCATTCTACTGTGTTTCCTATAGGAGCAGTACAGTGAGCTAGTTCAGAACAAAAGAACTGTGCTTCCTACACAAACGGGGCATATCTAGTTCAACTCAGTATTAGAAACTAAGTAAAACAGGAGCGTCTGTTCATTCCAATACACTGTATTTGCTGGGAACAGACGCGAGTGCTAT
The DNA here is from genome assembly GCF_049852395.1 of Peromyscus maniculatus bairdii. Taxonomy (NCBI): domain Eukaryota; kingdom Metazoa; phylum Chordata; class Mammalia; order Rodentia; family Cricetidae; genus Peromyscus; species Peromyscus maniculatus. The sequence continues at coordinate 41,413,656 of NC_134865.1, read as the reverse complement.
TTGCACTGTTTATGGCCAGAATAGCACAATAGTGGTGTTCTTACCCTGAATTAACACTTAAAGCTAGAACTTGAAACTGTGTGTGATTCAACTCCGTTTAGGAAGTTGTATTGAATCCCAGTTGGCCATACAAGAAAAACACTCTGCTTTTGAGAAAAGGGCACTCTTGCATTCTACTGTGTTTCCTATAGGGCCAGTACAGTGTGCTAGCTCAGAACAAAAGAACTGTGCTTCCTACATGAACGTGGCATATCTAGTTCAACTCAGTATTAGAAACTAAGTAAAACAGGAGCTTCTGTTCATTCCAATACACTGGATTTGCTGGGAACAGACGCGAGTGCTATTTGAACTGTTTATGGCAAGAATAGCACAATAGTGGTGTTCTTACGCTGAATTAACACTTAATGCTAGAACTTGAAACTGTGTGTGATTCAACTCCGTTTAGGAAGTTGTATTGAACCCCGGTTGGCCATACAAGAAAAACACTCTGCTTTTGAGAAACAGGCACTCTTGCATTCTACTGTGTTTCCTATAGGGCCAGTACAGTGAGCAAGCTCAGAAAAAAGAACTGTGCTTCCTACACGAACGGGGCATATCTAGTTCAACTCAGTATTAGAAACTGAGTAAAACAGGAGCGTCTCTTCATTCCAATACACTGTATTTGCTGGGAACAGACGCGAGTGCTATTTGCACTGTTTATGGCCAGAATAGCACAATAGTGGTGTTCTTACCCTGAATTAACACTTAATGCTAGAACTTGAAACTGTGTGTGATTCAACTCCGTTTAGGAAGTTGTATTGAACCCCAGTTGGCCATACAAGAAAAACACTCTGCTTTTGAGAAACAGGCACTCTTGCATTCTACTGTGTTTCCTATAGGGCCAGTACAGTGTGCTAGCTCAGAACAAAAGAACTGTGCTTCCTACACGAACGGGGCATATCTAGTTCAACTCAGTATTAGAAACTAATTAAAACAGGAGCGTCTCCTCATTCCAATACACTGTATTTGCTGGGAACAGACGCGAGTGCTATTTGCACTGTTTATGGCCAGAATAGCACAATAGTGGTGTTCTTACCCTGAATTAACACTTAAAGCTAGAACTTGAAACTGTGTGTGATTCAACTCCGTTTAGGAAGTTGTATTGAACCCCAGTTGGCCATACAAGAAAAACACTCTGCTTTTGAGAAACAGACACTCTTGCATTCTACTGTGTTTCCTATAGGGCCAGTACAGTGAGCTAGCTCAGAACAAAAGAACTGTGCTTCCTACACGAACGTGGCATATCTAGTTCAACTCAGTATTAGAAACTAAGTAAAACAGGAGCGTCTCTTCATTGCAATACACTGTATTTGCTGGGAACAGACGCGAGTGCTATTTGCACTGTTTATGGCCAGAATAGCACAATAGTGGTGTTCTTACCCTGAATTAACCCTTAATGCTAGAACTGGAAACTGTGTGTGATTCAACTCCGTTAAGGAAGTTGTATTGAACCCCAGTTGGCCATACAAGAAAAACACTCTGCTTTTGAGAAAAGGGCACTCTTGCATTCTACTGTGTTTCCTATAGGGCCAGTACAGTGAGCTAGCTCAGAACAAAAGAACTGTGCTTCCTACACGAACGGGGCATATCTAGTTCAACTCAGTATTAGAAACGAAGTAAAACAGGAGCTTCTCCTATTCCAATACACTGTAATTGCTGGGAACAGACGCGAGTGCTATTTGCACTGTTTATGTCTAGAATAGCACAATAGTGGTGTTCTTACCCTGAATTAACACTTAATGCTAGAACTTGGAACTGTGTGTGATTCAACTCCGTTTAGGAAGTTGTATTGAACCCCAGTTGGCCATACAAGAAAAACACTCTGCTTTTGAGAAACAGACACTCTTGCATTCTACTTTGTTTCCTATAGGGCCAGTACAGTGAGCTAGCTCAGAACAAAAGAACTGTGCTTCCTACACGAACGGGGCATATCTAGTTCAACTCAGTATTAGAAACTAAGTAAAACAGGAGCGTCTCTTCATTGCAATACACTGTATTTGCTGGGAACAGACGCGAGAGCTATTTGCACTGTTTATGGCCAGAATAGCACAATAGTGGTGTTCTTACCCTGAATTAACACTTAATGCTAGAATTTGAAACTGTGTGTGATTCAACTACGTTTAGGAAGTTGTATTGAACCCCAGTTGGCCTTACAAGAAAAACACTCTGCTTTTGAGAAACAGGCACTCTTGCATTCTACTGTGTTTCCTATAGGAGCAGTACAGTGAGCTAGCTCAGAACAAAAGAACTGTGCTTCCTACACGAACGGGGCATATGTAGTTCAACTCAGTATTAGAAACGAAGTAAAACAGGAGCTTCTCCTCATTCCAATACACTGTATTTGCTGGGAACAGACGCGAGTGCTATTTGCACTGTTTATGTCCAGAATAGCACAATAGTGGTGTTCTTACCCTGAATTAACACTTAATGCTAGAACTTGGAACTGTGTGTGATTCAACTCCGTTTAGGAAGTTGTATTGAACCCCAGTTGGCCATACAAGAAAAACACTCTGCTTTTGAGAAACAGACACTCTTGCATTCTACTGTGTTTCCTATAGGGCCAGTACAATGAGCTAGCTCAGAACAAAAGAACTGTGCTTCCTACACGAACGGGGCATATCTAGTTCAACTCAGTATTAGAAACTAAGTAAAACAGGAGCGTCTCTTCATTGCAATACACTGTATTTGTTGGGAACAGACGCGAGAGCTATTTGCACTGTTTATGGCCAGAATAGCACAATAGTGGTGTTCTTACCCTGAATTAACACTTAATGCTAGAATTTGAAACTGTGTGTGATTCAACTCCGTTTAGGAAATTGTATTGAACCCCAGTTGGCCTTACAAGAAAAACACTCTGCTTTTGAGAAACAGGCACTCTTGCATTCTACTGTGTTTCCTATAGGAGCAGTACAGTGAGATAGCTCAGAACAAAAGAACTGTGCTTCCTACACGAACGGGGCATATCTAGTTCAACTCAGTATTAGAAACTAAGTAAAACAGGAGCTTCTCTTCATTCCAATACACTGGATTTGCTGGGAACAGACGCGAGTGCTATTTGAACTGTTTATGGTCAGAATAGCACAATAGTGGTGTTCTTACGCTGAATTAACACTTAATGCTAGAATTTGAAACTGTGTGTGATTCAACTCCGTTTAGGAAGTTGTATTGAACCCCGGTTGGCCATACAAGAAAAACACTCTGCTTTTGAGAAACAGGCACTCTTGCATTCTACTGTGTTTCCTATAGGAGCAGTACAGTGAGCTAGTTCAGAACAAAAGAACTGTGCTTCCTACACAAACGGGGCATATCTAGTTCAACTCAGTATTAGAAACTAAGTAAAACAGGAGCGTCTGTTCATTCCAATACACTGTATTTGCTGGGAACAGACGCGAGTGCTATTTGCACTGTTTATGGCCAGAATAGCACAATAGTGGTGTTCTTACCCTGAATTAACACTTAAAGCTAGAACTTGAAACTGTGTGTGATTCAACTCCGTTTAGGAAGTTGTATTGAATCCCAGTTGGCCATACAAGAAAAACACTCTGCTTTTGAGAAAAGGGCACTCTTGCATTCTACTGTGTTTCCTATAGGGCCAGTACAGTGTGCTAGCTCAGAACAAAAGAACTGTGCTTCCTACATGAACGTGGCATATCTAGTTCAACTCAGTATTAGAAACTAAGTAAAACAGGAGCTTCTGTTCATTCCAATACACTGGATTTGCTGGGAACAGACGCGAGTGCTATTTGAACTGTTTATGGCAAGAATAGCACAATAGTGGTGTTCTTACGCTGAATTAACACTTAATGCTAGAACTTGAAACTGTGTGTGATTCAGCTCCGTTTAGGAAGTTGTATTGAACCCCGGTTGGCCATACAAGAAAAACACTCTGCTTTTGAGAAACAGGCACTCTTGCATTCTATTGTGTTTCCTATAGGGCCAGTACAGTGAGCAAGCTCAGAAAAAAGAACTGTGCTTCCTACACGAACGGGGCATATCTAGTTCAACTCAGTATTAGAAACTGAGTAAAACAGGAGCGTCTCTTCATTCCAATACACTGTATTTGCTGGGAACAGACGCGAGTGCTATTTGCACTGTTTATGGCCAGAATAGCACAATAGTGGTGTTCTTACCCTGAATTAACACTTAATGCTAGAACTTGAAACTGTGTGTGATTCAACTCCGTTTAGGAAGTTGTATTGAATCCCAGTTGGCCATACAAGAAAAACACTCTGCTTTTGAGAAACAGGCACTCTTGCATTCTACTGTGTTTTCTATAGGGCCAGTACAGTGTGCTAGCTCAGAACAAAAGAACTGTGCTTCCTACACGAACGGGGCATATCTAGTTCAACTCAGTATTAGAAACTAAGTAAAACAGGAGCGTCTCCTCATTCCAATACACTGTATTTGCTGGGAACAGACGCGAGTGCTATTTGCACTGTTTATGGCCAGAATAGCACAATAGTGGTGTTCTTACCCTGAATTAACACTTAAAGCTAGAATTTGAAACTGTGTGTGATTCAACTCCGTTTAGGAAGTTGTATTGAACCCCAGTTGGCCACACAAGAAAAACACTCTGCTTTTGAGAAACAGACACTCTTGCATTCTACTGTGTTTCCTATAGGGCCAGTACAGTGAGCTAGCTCAGAACAAAAGAACTGTGCTTCCTACACGAACGTGGCATATCTAGTTCAACTCAGTATTAGAAACTAAGTAAAACAGGAGCGTCTCTTCATTGCAATACACTGTATTTGCTGGGAACAGACGCGAGTGCTATTTGCACTGTTTATGGCCAGAATAGCACAATAGTGGTATTCTTACCCTGAATTAACCCTTAATGCTAGAACTGGAAACTGTGTGTGATTCAACTCCGTTAAGGAAGTTGTATTGAACCCCAGTTGGCCATACAAGAAAAACACTCTGCTTTTGAGAAAAGGGCACTCTTGCATTCTACTGTGTTTCCTATAGGGCCAGTACAGTGAGCTAGCTCAGAACAAAAGAACTGTGCTTCCTACACGAACGGGGCATATCTAGTTCAACTCAGTATTAGAAACTAAGTAAAACAGGAGCGTCTCTTCATTGCAATACACTGTATTTGCTGGGAACAGACGCGAGAGCTATTTGCACTGTTTATGGCCAGAATAGCACACTAGTGGTGTTCTTACCCTGAATTAACACTTAATGCTAGAATTTGAAACTGTGTGTGATTCAACTCCGTTTAGTAAGTTGTATTGAACCCCAGTTGGCCTTACAAGAAAAACACTCTGCTTTTGAGAAACAGGCACTCTTGCATTCTACTGTGTTTCCTATAGGAGCAGTACAGTGAGCTAGCTCAGAACAAAAGAACTGTGCTTCCTACACGAACGGGGCATATGTAGTTCAACTCAGTATTAGAAACGAAGTAAAACAGAAGCTTCTCCTCATTCCAATACACTGTATTTGCTGGGAACAGACGCGAGTGCTATTTGCACTGTTTATGTCCAGAATAGCACAATAGTGGTGTTCTTACCCTGAATTAACACTTAATGCTAGAACTTGAAACTGTGTGTGATTCAACTCCGTTTAGGAAGTTGTATTGAACCCCAGTTGGCCATACAAGAAAAACACTCTGCTTTTGAGAAACAGACACTCTTGCATTCTACTGTGTTTCCTATAGGGCCAGTACAGTGAGCTAGCTCAGAACAAAAGAACTGTGCTTCCTACACGAACGGGGCATATCTAGTTCAACTCAGTATTAGAAACTAAGTAAAACAGGAGCGTCTCTTCATTCCAATACACTGTATTTGCTGGGAACAGACGCGAGTGCTATTTGCACTGTTTATGGCCAGAATAGCACAATAGTGGTGTTCTTACCCTGAATTAACACTTAATGCTAGAACTTGGAACTGTGTGTGATTCAACTCCGTTTAGGAAGTTGTATTGAACCCCCGTTGGCCATACAAGAAAAACACTCTGCTTTTGAGAAACAGGCACTCTTGCATTCTACTGTGTTTCCTATAGGGCCAGTACAGTGAGCTAGCTCAGAACAAAAGAACTGTGCTTCCTACACGAACGGGGCATATCTAGTTCAACTCAGTATTAGAAACTGAGTAAAACAGGAGCGTCTCTTCATTCCAATACACTGTATTTGCTGGGAACAGACGCGAGTGCTATTTGCACTGTTTATGGCCAGAATAGCACAATAGTGGTGTTCTTACGCTGAATTAACACTTAATGCTAGAATTTGAAACTGTGTGTGATTCAACTCCGTTTAGGAAGTTGTATTGAACCCGAGTTGGCCTTACAAGAAAAGCACTCTGCTTTTGAGAAACAGGCACTCTTGCATTCTACTGTGTTTCCTATAGGAGCAGTACAGTGAGCTAGCTCAGAACAAAAGAACTGTGCTTCCTACACGAACGGGGCATATCTAGTTCAACTCAGTATTAGAAACTGAGTAAAACAGGAGCGTCTCTTCATTCCAATACACTGTATTTGCTGGGAACAGACGCGAGTGCTATTTGCACTGTTTATGGCCAGAATAGCACAATAGTGGTGTTCTTACACTGAATTACACTTAATGCTAGAAGTTGAAACTGTGTGTGATTCAACTCCGTTTAGGAAGTTGTATTGAACCCGAGTTGGCCTTACAAGAAAAGCACTCTGCTTTTGAGAAACAGGCACTCTTGCATTCTACTGTGTTTCCTATAGGAGCAGTACAGTGAGCTAGCTCAGAACAAAAGAACTGTGCTTCCTACACGAACGCGGCATATGTAGTTCAACTCAGTATTAGAAACGAAGTAAAACAGGAGCTTCTCCTCATTCCAATGACTGTATTTGCTGGGAACAGACGCGAGTGCTATTTGCACTGTTTATGTCCAGAATAGCACAATAGTGGTCTTCTTACCCTGAATTAACACTTAATGCTAGAACTTGGAACTGTGTGTGATTCAACTCCGTTTAGGAAGTTGTATTGAACCCCAGTTGGCCATACAAGAAAAACACTCTGCTTTTGAGAAACAGACACTCTTGCATTCTACTGTGTTTCCTATAGGGCCAGTACAGTGAGCTAGCTCAGAACAAAAGAACTGTGCTTCCTACACGAACGGGGCATATCTAGTTCAACTCAGTATTAGAAACTAAGTAAAACAGGAGCGTCTCTTCATTGCAATACACTGTATTTGCTGGGAACAGACGCGAGAGCTATTTGCACTGTTTATGGCCAGAATAGCACAATAGTGGTGCTCTTACCCTGAATTAACACTTAATGCTAGAATTTGAAACTGTGTGTGATTCAACTCCGTTTAGGAAATTGTATTGAACCCCAGTTGGCCTTACAAGAAAAACACTCTGCTTTTGAGAAACAGGCACTCTTGCATTCTACTGTGTTTCCTATAGGAGCAGTACAGTGAGCTAGCTCAGAACAAAAGAACTGTGCTTCCTACACGAACGGGGCATATCTAGTTCAACTCAGTATTAGAAACTAAGTAAAACAGGAGCTTCTCTTCATTCCAATACACTGGATTTGCTGGGAACAGACGCGAGTGCTATTTGAACTGTTTATGGCCAGAATAGCACAATAGTGGTGTTCTTACGCTGAATTAACACTTAATGCTAGAATTTGAAACTGTGTGTGATTCAACTCCGTTTAGGAAGTTGTATTGAACCCCGGTTGGCCATACAAGAAAAACACTCTGCTTTTGAGAAACAGGCACTCTTGCATTCTACTGTGTTTCCTATAGGAGCAGTACAGTGAGCTAGTTCAGAACAAAAGAACTGTGCTTCCTACACAAACGGGGCATATCTAGTTCAACTCAGTATTAGAAACTGAGTAAAACAGGAGCCTCTCTTCATTCCAATACACTGTATTTGCTGGGAACAGACGCGAGTGCTATTTGCACTGTTTATGGCCAGAATAGCACAATAGTGGTGTTCTTACCCTGAATTAACACTTAAAGCTAGAACTTGAAACTGTGTGTGATTCAACTCCGTTTAGGAAGTTGTATTGAATCCCAGTTGGCCATACAAGAAAAACACTCTGCTTTTGAGAAAAGGGCACTCTTGCATTCTACTGTGTTTCCTATAGGGCCAGTACAGTGTGCTAGCTCAGAACAAAAGAAATGTGCTTCCTACATGAACGTGGCATATCTAGTTCAACTCAGTATTAGAAACTGAGTAAAACAGGAGCGTCTCTTCATTCCAATACACTGTATTTGCTGGGAACAGACGCGAGTGCTATTTGCACTGTTTATGGCCAGAATAGCACAATAGTGGTGTTCTTACCCTGAATTAACACTTAATGCTAGAACTTGAAACTGTGTGTGATTCAACTCCGTTTAGGAAGTTGTATTGAATCCCAGTTGGCCATACAAGAAAAACACTCTGCTTTTGAGAAACAGACACTCTTGCATTATACTGTGTTTCCTATAGGGCCAGTACAGTGAGCAAGCTCAGAACAAAGAACTGTGCTTCCTACACGAACGGGGCATATCTAGTTCAACTCAGTATTAGAAACTAAGTAAAACAGGAGCGTCTCTTCATTCCAATACACTGTATTTGCTGGGAACAGACGCGAGTGCTATTTGCACTGTTTATGGCCAGAATAGCACAATAGTGGTGTTCTTACCCTGAATTAACACTTAATGCTAGAACTTGAAACTGTGTGTGATTCAACTCCGTTTAGGAAGTTGTATTGAATCCCAGTTGGCCATACAAGAAAAACACTCTGCTTTTGAGAAACAGACACTCTTGCATTATACTGTGTTTCCTATAGGGCCAGTACAGTGAGCAAGCTCAGAACAAAAGAACTGTGCTTCCTACACGAACGGGGCATATCTAGTTCAACTCAGTATTAGAAACTGAGTAAAACAGGAGCGTCTCTTCATTCCAATACACTGTATTTGCTGGGAACAGACGCGAGTGCTATTTGCACTGTTTATGGCCAGAATAGCACAATAGTGGTGTTCTTACCCTGAATTAACACTTAATGCTAGAACTTGGAACTGTGTGTGATTCAACTCCGTTTAGGAAGTTGTATTGAACCCCCGTTGGCCATACAAGAAAAACACTCTGCTTTTGAGAAACAGGCACTCTTGCATTCTACTGTGTTTCCTATAGGGCCAGTACAGTGAGCTAGCTCAGAACAAAAGAACTGTGCTTCCTACACGAACGGGGCATATCTAGTTCAACTCAGTATTAGAAATTACGTAAAACAGGAGCTTCTCTTCATTCCAATTCACTGTATTTGCTGGGAACAGACGCGAGTGCTATTTGCACTGTTTATGGCCAGAATAGCACAATAGTGGTGTTCTTACGCTGAATTAACACTTAATGCTAGAACTTGGAACTGTGTGTGATTCAACTCCGTTTAGTAAGTTGTATTGAACCCCGGTTGGCCATACAAGAAAAACACTCTGCTTTTGAGAAACAGGCACTCTTGCATTCTACTGTGTTTCCTATAGGAGCAGTACAGTGAGCTAGTTCAGAACAAAAGAACTGTGCTTCCTACACAAACGGGGCATATCTAGTTCAACTCAGTATTAGAAACTGAGTAAAACAGGAGCGTCTCTTCATTCCAATACACTGTATTTGCTGGGAACAGACGCGAATGCTATTTACACTGTTTATGGCCAGAATAGTACAATAGTGGTGTTCTTACCCTGAATTAACACTTAATGCTAGAACTTGAAACTGTGTGTGATTCAACTCCGTTTAGGAAGTTGTATTGAACCCGAGTTGGCCTTACAAGAAAAACACTCTGCTTTTGAGAAACAGGCACTCTTGCATTCTACTGTGTTTCCTATAGGAGCAGTACAGTGAGCTAGCTCAGAACAAAAGAACTGTGCTTCCTACACGAACGGGGCATATGTAGTTCAACTCAGTATTAGAAACGAAGTAAAACAGGAGCTTCTCCTCATTCCAATACACTGTATTTGCTGGGAACAGACGCGAGTGCTATTTGCACTGTTTATGTCTAGAATAGCACAATAGTGGTGTTCTTACCCTGAATTAACACTTAATGCTAGAACTTGGAACTGTGTGTGATTCAACTCCGTTTAGGAAGTTGTATTGAACCCCAGTTGGCCATACAAGAAAAACACTCTGCTTTTGAGAAACAGACACTCTTGCATTCTACTGTGTTTCCTATAGGGCCAGTACAGTGAGCTAGCTCAGAACAAAAGAACTGTGCTTCCTACACGAACGGGGCATATCTAGTTCAACTCAGTATTAGAAACTAAGTAAAACAGGAGCGTCTCTTCATTGCAATACACTGTATTTGCTGGGAACAGACGCGAGAGCTATTTGCACTGTTTATGGCCAGAATAGCACAATAGTGGTGTTCTTACCCTGAATTAACACTTAATGCTAGAATTTGAAACTGTGTGTGATTCAACTCCGTTTAGGAAGTTGTATTGAACCCCAGTTGGCCTTACAAGAAAAACACTCTGCTTTTGAGAAACAGGCACTCTTGCATTCTACTGTGTTTCCTATAGGAGCAGTACAGTGAGCTAGCTCAGAACAAAAGAACTGTGCTTCCTACACGAACGGGGCATATCTAGTTCAACTCAGTATTAGAAACTAAGTAAAACAGGAGCTTCTGTTCATTCCAATACACTGGATTTGCTGGGAACAGACGCGAGTGCTATTTGAACTGTTTATGGCAAGAATAGCACAATAGTGGTGTTCTTACGCTGAATTAACACTTAATGCTAGAATTTGAAACTGTGTGTGATTCAACTCCGTTTAGTAAGTTGTATTGAACCCCGGTTGGCCATACAAGAAAAACACTCTGCTTTTGAGAAACAGGCACTCTTGCATTCTACTGTGTTTCCTATAGGAGCAGTACAGTGAGCTAGTTCAGAACAAAAGAACTGTGCTTCCTACACAAACGGGGCATATCTAGTTCAACTCAGTATTAGAAACTGAGTAAAACAGGAGCGTCTCTTCATTCCAATACACTGTATTTGCTGGGAACAGACACGAGTGCTATTTGCACTGATTATGGCCAGAATAGCACAATAGTGGTGTTCTTACCCTGAATTAACACTTAATGCTAGAACTTGAAACTGTGTGTGATTCAACTCCGTTTAGGAAGTTGTATTGAACCCGAGTTGGCCTTACAAGAAAAACACTCTGCTTTTGAGAAACAGGCACTCTTGCATTCTACTGTGTTTCCTATAGGAGCAGTACAGTGAGCTAGCTCAGAACAAAAGAACTGTGCTTCCTACACGAACGGGGCATATGTAGTTCAACTCAGTATTAGAAACGAAGTAAAACAGGAGCTTCTCCTCATTCCAATACACTGTATTTGCTGGGAACAGACGCGAGTGCTATTTGCACTGTTTATGTCTAGAATAGCACAATAGTGGTGTTCTTACCCTGAATTAACACTTAATGCTACAACTTGGAACTGTGTGTGATTCAACTCCGTTTAGGAAGTTGTATTGAACCCCAGTTGGCCATACAAGAAAAACACTCTGCTTTTGAGAAACAGACACTCTTGCATTCTACTGTGTTTCCTATAGGGCCAGTACAGTGAGCTAGCTCAGAACAAAAGAACTGTGCTTCCTACACGAACGGGGCATATCTAGTTCAACTCAGTATTAGAAACTAAGTAAAACAGGAGCGTCTCTTCATTGCAATACACTGTATTTGCTGGGAACAGACGCGAGAGCTATTTGCACTGTTTATGGCCAGAATAGCACAATAGTGGTGTTCTTACCCTGAATTAACACTTAATGCTAGAATTTGAAACTGTGTGTGATTCAACTCCGTTTAGGAAGTTGTATTGAACCCCAGTTGGCCTTACAAGAAAAACACTCTGCTTTTGAGAAACAGGCACTCTTGCATTCTACTGTGTTTCCTATAGGAGCAGTACAGTGAGCTAGCTCAGAACAAAAGAACTGTGCTTCCTACACGAACGGGGCATATCTAGTTCAACTCAGTATTAGAAACTAAGTAAAACAGGAGCTTCTCTTCATTCCAATACACTGGATTTGCTGGGAACAGACGCGAGTGCTATTTGAACTGTTTATGGCAAGAATAGCACAATAGTGGTGTTCTTACGCTGAATTAACACTTAATGCTAGAATTTGAAACTGTGTGTGATTCAACTCCGTTTAGTAAGTTGTATTGAACCCCGGTTGGCCATACAAGAAAAACACTCTGCTTTTGAGAAACAGGCACTCTTGCATTCTACTGTGTTTCCTATAGGAGCAGTACAGTGAGCTAGTTCAGAACAAAAGAACTGTGCTTCCTACACAAACGGGGCATATCTAGTTCAACTCAGTATTAGAAACTGAGTAAAACAGGAGCGTCTCTTCATTCCAATACACTGTATTTGCTGGGAACAGACGCGAGTGCTATTTGCACTGTTTATGGCCAGAATAGCACAATAGTGGTGTTCTTACGCTGAATTAACACTTAATGCTAGAATTTGAAACTGTGTGTGATTCAACTCCGTTTAGGAAGTTGTATTCAACCCCAGTTGGCCATACAAGAAAAACACTCTGCTTTTGAGAAAGAGGCACTCTTGCATTCTACTGTGTTTCCTATAGGGCCAGTACAGTGTGCTAGCTCAGAACAAAAGAACTGTGCTTCCTACATGAACGGGGCATATCTGGTTCAACTCAGTATTAGAAACTAAGTAAAACAGGAGCGTCTCTTCATTCCAATACACTGTATTTGCTGGGAACAGACGCGAGTGCTATTTGCACTGTTTATGGCCAGAATAGCACAATAGTGGTGTTCTTACCCTGAATTACACTTAATGCTAGAACTTGAAACTGTGTGTGATTCAACTCCGTTTAGGAAGTTGTATTGAACCCGAGTTGGCCTTACAAGAAAAACACTCTGCTTTTGAGAAACAGGCACTCTTGCATTCTACTGTGTTTCCTATAGGAGCAGTACAGTGAGCTAGCTCAGAACAAAAGAACTGTGCTTCCTACACGAACGGGGCATATGTAGTTCAACTCAGTATTAGAAACGAAGTAAAACAGGAGATTCTCCTCATTCCAATACACTGTATTTGCTGGGAACAGACGCGAGTGCTATTTGCACTGTTTATGTCCAGAATAGCACAATAGTGGTGTTCTTACCCTGAATTAACACTTAATGCTAGAACTTGGAACTGTGTGTGATTCAACTCCGTTTAGGAAGTTGTATTGAACCCCAGTTGGCCATACAAGAAAAACACTCTGCTTTTGAGAAACAGACACTCTTGCATTCTACTGTGTTTGTTATAGGGCCAGTACAGTGAGCTAGCTCAGAACAAAAGAACTGTGCTTCCTACACGAACGGGGCATATCTAGTTCAACTCAGTATTAGAAACTAAGTAAAACAGGAGCGTCTCTTCATTGCAATACACTGTATTTGCTGGGAACAGACGCGAGAGCTATTTGCACTGTTTATGGCCAGAATAGCACAATAGTGGTGTTCTTAGGCTGAATTAACACTTAATGCTAGAATTTGAAACTGTGTGTGATTCAACTCCGTTTAGGAAGTTGTATTGAACCCCAGTTGGCCTTACAAGAAAAACACTCTGCTTTTGAGAAACAGGCACTCTTGCATTCTACTGTGTTTCCTATAGGAGCAGTACAGTGAGCTAGCTCAGAACAAAAGAACTGTGCTTCCTACACGAACGGGGCATATGTAGTTCAACTCAGTATTAGAAACGAAGTAAAACAGGAGCTTCTCCTCATTCCAATACACTGTATTTGCTGGGAACAGACGCGAGTGCTATTTGCACTGTTTATGTCCAGAATAGCACAATAGTGGTGTTCTTACCCTGAATTAACACTTAATGCTAGAACTTGGAACTGTGTGTGATTCAACTCCGTTTAGGAAGTTGTATTGAACCCCAGTTGGCCATACAAGAAAAACACTCTGCTTTTGAGAAACAGACACTCTTGCATTCTACTGTGTTTCCTATAGGGCCAGTACAGTGAGCTAGCTCAGAACAAAAGAACTGTGCTTCCTACACGAACGGGGCATATCTAGTTCAACTCAGTATTAGAAACTAAGTAAAACAGGAGCGTCTCTTCATTGCAATACACTGTATTTGCTGGGAACAGACGCGAGAGCTATTTGCACTGTATATGGCCAGAATAGCACAATAGTGGTGTTCTTACCCTGAATTAACACTTAATGCTAGAATTTGAAACTGTGTGTGATTCAACTCCGTTTAGGAAATTGTATTGAACCCCAGTTGGCCTTACAAGAAAAACACTCTGCTTTTGAGAAACAGGCACTCTTGCATTCTACTGTGTTTCCTATAGGAGCAGTACAGTGAGCTAGCTCAGAACAAAAGAACTGTGCTTCCTACACGAACGGGGCATATCTAGTTCAACTCAGTATTAGAAACTAAGTAAAACAGGAGCTTCTCTTCATTCCAATACACTGTATTTGCTGGGAACAGACGCGAGTGCTATTTGAACTGTTTATGGCCAGAATAGCACAATAGTGGTGTTCTTACGCTGAATTAACACTTAATGCTAGAATTTGAAACTGTGTGTGATTCAACTCAGTTTAGGAAGTTGTATTGAAGCCCGGTTGGCCATACAAGAAAAACACTCTGCTTTTGAGAAACAGGCACTCTTGCATTCTACTGTGTTTCCTATAGGAGCAGTACAGTGAGCTAGTTCAGAACAAAAGAACTGTGCTTCCTACACAAACGGGGCATATCTAGTTCAACTCAGTATTAGAAACTGAGTAAAACAGGAGCGTCTCTTCATTCCAATACACTGTATTTGCTGGGAACAGACGCGATTGCTATTTGCACTGTTTATGGCCAGAATAGCACAATAGTGGTGTTCTTACCCTGAATTAACACTTAAAGCTAGAACTTGAAACTGTGTGTGATTCAACTCCGTTTAGGAAGTTGTATTGAATCCCAGTTGGCCATACAAGAAAAACACTCTGCTTTTGAGAAAAGGGCACTCTTGCATTCTACTGTGTTTCCTATAGGGCCAGTACAGTGAGCTAGCTCAGAACAAAAGAACTGTGCTTCCTACACGAACGGGGCATATCTAGTTCAACTCAGTATTAGAAACTAAGTAAAACAGGAGCGTCTCTTCATTGCAATACACTGTATTTGCTGGGAACAGACGCGAGAGCTATTTGCACTGTTTATGGCCAGAATAGCACAATAGTGGTGTTCTTAGGCTGAATTAACACTTAATGCTAGAATTTGAAACTGTGTGTGATTCAACTCCGTTTAGGAAGTTGTATTGAACCCCAGTTGGCCTTACAAGAAAAACACTCTGCTTTTGAGAAACAGGCACTCTTGCATTCTACTGTGTTTCCTATAGGAGCAGTACAGTGAGCTAGCTCAGAACAAAAGAACTGTGCTTCCTACACGAACGGGGCATATGTAGTTCAACTCAGTATTAGAAACGAAGTAAAACAGGAGCTTCTCCTCATTCCAATACACTGTATTTGCTGGGAACAGATGCGAGTGCTATTTGCACTGTTTATGTCCAGAATAGCACAATAGTGGTGTTCTTACCCTGAATTAACACTTAATGCTAGAACTTGGAACTGTGTGTGATTCAACTCCGTTTAGGAAGTTGTATTGAACCCCAGTTGGCCATACAAGAAAAACACTCTGTTTTTGAGAAACAGACACTCTTGCATTCTACTGTGTTTCCTATAGGGCCAGTACAGTGAGCTAGCTCAGAACAAAAGAACTGTGCTTCCTACATGAACGTGGCATATCTAGTTCAACTCAGTATTAGAAACTGAGTAAAACAGGAACGTCTCTTCATTCCAATACACTGTATTTGCTGGGAACAGACGCGAGTGCTATTTGCACTGTTTATGGCCAGAATAGCACAATAGTGGTGTTCTTACCCTGAATTAACACTTAATGCTAGAACTTGAAACTGTGTGTGATTCAACTCCGTTTAGGAAGTTGTATTGAATCCCAGTTGGCCATACAAGAAAAACACTCTGCTTTTGAGAAACAGACACTCTTGCATTATACTGTGTTTCCTATAGGGCCAGTACAGTGAGCAAGCTCAGAACAAAGAACTGTGCTTCCTACACGAACGGGGCATATCTAGTTCAACTCAGTATTAGAAACTAAGTAAAACAGGAGCGTCTCTTCATTCCAATACACTGCATTTGCTGGGAACAGACGCGAGTGCTATTTGCACTGTTTATGGACAGAATAGCACAATAGTGGTGTTCTTACCCTGAATTAACACTTAATGCTAGAACTTGAAACTGTGTGTGATTCAACTCCGTTTAGGAAGTTGTATTGAATCCCAGTTGGCCATACAAGAAAAACACTCTGCTTTTGAGAAACAGGCACTCTTGCATTATACTGTGTTTCCTATAGGGCCAGTACAGTGAGCAAGCTCAGAACAATAGAACTGTGCTTCCTACACGAACGGGGCATATCTAGTTCAACTCAGTATTAGAAACTGAGTAAAACAGGAGCGTCTCTTCATTCCAATACACTGTATTTGCTGGGAACAGACGCGAGTGCTATTTGCACTGTTTATGGCCAGAATAGCACAATAGTGGTGTTCTTACCCTGAATTAACACTTAATGCTAGAACTTGGAACTGTGTGTGATTCAACTCCGTTTAGGAAGTTGTATTGAACCCCCGTTGGCCATACAAGAAAAACACTCTGCTTTTGAGAAACAGGCACTCTTGCATTCTACTGTGTTTCCTATAGGGCCAGTACAGTGAGCTAGCTCAGAACAAAAGAACTGTGCTTCCTACACGAACGGGGCATATCTAGTTCAACTCAGTATTAGAAACTACGTAAAACAGGAGCTTCTCTTCATTCCAATACACTGTATTTGCTGGGAACAGACGCGAGTGCTATTTGCACTGTTTATGGCCAGAATAGCACAATAGTGGTGTTCTTACCCTGAATTAACACTTAATGCTAGAATTTGAAACTGTGTGTGATTCAACTCCGTTTAGGAAGTTGTATTGAACCCCAGTTGGCCATACAAGAAAAACACTCTGCTTTTGAGAAACAGGCACTCTTGCATTCTACTGTGTTTCCTATAGGAGCAGTACAGTGAGCTAGTTCAGAACAAAAGAACTGTGCTTCCTACACAAACGGGGCATATGTAGTTCAACTCAGTATTAGAAACGAAGTAAAACAGGAGCTTCTCCTCATTCCAATACACTGTATTTGCTGGGAACAGACGCGAGTGCTATTTGCACTGTTTATGTCCAGAATAGCACAATAGTGGTGTTCTTACCCTGAATTAACACTTAATGCTAGAACTTGGAACTGTGTGTGATTCAACTCCGTTTAGGAAGTTGTATTGAACCCCAGTTGGCCATACAAGAAAAACACTCTGCTTTTGAGAAACAGACACTCTTGCATTCTACTGTGTTTCCTATAGGAGCAGTACAGTGAGCTAGTTCAGAACAAAAGAACTGTGCTTCCTACACGAACGGGGCATATCTAGTTCAACTCAGTATTAGAAACTAAGTAAAACAGGAGCTTCTCTTCATTCCAATACACTGGATTTGCTGGGAACAGACGCGAGTGCTATTTGAACTGTTCATGGCCAGAATAGCACAATAGTTGTGTTCTTACGCTGAATTAACACTTAATGCTAGAATTTGAAACTGTGTGTGATTCAACTCCGTTTAGGAAGTTGTATTGAACCCCGGTTGTCCATACAAGAAAAACACTCTGCTTTTGAGAAACAGGCACTCTTGCATTCTACTGTGTTTCCTATAGGAGCAGTACAGTGAGCTAGTTCAGAACAAAAGAACTGTGCTTCCTGCACAAACGGGGCATATCTAGTTCAACTCAGTATTAGAAACTGAGTAAAACAGGAGCGTCTCTTCATTCCAATACACTGTATTTGCTGGGAACAGACGCGAGTGCTATTTGCACTGTTTATGCCCAGAATAGCACAATAGTGGTGTTCTTACCCTGAATTAACACTTAAAGCTAGAACTTGAAACTGTGTGTGATTCAACTCCGTTTAGGAAGTTGTATTGAATCCCAGTTGGCCATACAAGAAAAACACTCTGCTTTTGAGAAAAGGGCACTCTTGCATTCTACTGTGTTTCCTATAGGGCCAGTACAGTGTGCTAGCTCAGAACAAAAAAACTGTGCTTCCTACATGAACGTGGCATATCTAGTTCAACTCAGTATTGAAAACTGAGTAAAACAGGAACGTCTCTTCATTCCAATACACTGTATTTGCTGGGAACAGACGCGAGTGCTATTTGCACTGTTTATGGCCAGAATAGCACAATAGTGGTGTTCTTACCCTGAATTAACACTTAATGCTAGAACTTGAAACTGTGTGTGATTCAACTCCGTTTAGGAAGTTGTATTGAATCCCAGTTGGCCATACCAGAAAAACACTCTGCTTTTGAGAAACAGACACTCTTGCATTATACTGTGTTTCCTATAGGGCCAGTACAGTGAGCAAGCTCAGAACAAAGAACTGTGCTTCCTACACGAACGGGGCATATCTAGTTCAACTCAGTATTAGAAACTAAGTAAAACAGGAGTGTCTCTTCATTCCAATACACTGTATTTGCTGGGAACAGACGCGAGTGCTATTTGTACTGTTTATGTCCAGAATAGCACAATAGTGGTGTTCTTACCCTGAATTAACACTTAATGCTAGAACTTGAAACTGTGTGTGATTCAACTCCGTTTAGGAAGTTGTATTGAATCCCAGTTGGCCATACAAGAAAAACACTCTGCTTTTGAGAAACAGACACTCTTGCATTATACTGTGTTTCCTATAGGGCCAGTACAGTGAGCTAGCTCAGAACAAAAGAACTGTGCTTCCTACACGAACGGGGCATATCTAGTTCAACTCAGTATTAGAAACTGAGTAAAACAGGAGCGTCTCTTCATTCCAATACACTGTATTTGCTGGGAACAGACGCGAGTGCTATTTGCACTGTTTATGGCCAGAATAGCACAATAGTGGTGTTCTTACCCTGAATTAACACTTAATGCTAGAACTTGGAACTGTGTGTGATTCAACTCCGTTTAGGAAGTTGTATTGAACCCCCGTTGGCCATACAAGAAAAACACTCTGCTTTTGAGAAACAGGCACTCTTGCATTCTACTGTGTTTCCTATAGGGCCAGTACAGTGAGCTAGCTCAGAACAAAAGAACTGTGCTTCCTACACGAACGGGGCATATCTAGTTCAACTCAGTATTAGAAACTACGTAAAACAGGAGCTTCTCTTCATTCCAATACACTGTATTTGCTGGGAACAGACGCGAGTGCTATTTGCACTGTTTATGGCCAGAATAGCACAATAGTGGTGTTCTTACGCTGAATTAACACTTAATGCTAGAATTTGAAACTGTGTGTGATTCAACTCCGTTTAGGAAGTTGTATTGAACCCCAGTTGGCCATACAAGAAAAACACTCTGCTTTTGAGAAACAGGCACTCTTGCATTCTACTGTGTTTCCTATAGGAGCAGTACAGTGAGCTAGTTCAGAACAAAAGAACTGTGCTTCCTACACAAACGGGGCATATCTAGTTCAACTCAGTATTAGAAACTGAGTAAAACAGGAGCGTCTCTTCATTCCAATACACTGTATTTGCTGGGAACAGACGCGAGTGCTATTTGCACTGTTTATGGCCAGAATAGCACAATAGTGGTGTTCTTACCCTGAATTAACACTTAATGCTAGAACTTGAAACTGTGTGTGATTCAACTCCGTTCAGGAAGTTGTATTGAATCCCAGTTGGCCATACAAGAAAAACACTCTGCTTTTGAGAAACAGACACTCTTGCATTATACTGTGTTTCCTATAGGGCCAGTACAGTGAGCAAGCTCAGAACAAAGAACTGTGCTTCCTACACGAACGGGGCCTATCTAGTTCAACTCAGTATTAGAAACTAAGTAAAACAGGAGCGTCTCTTCATTCCAATACACTGTATTTGCTGGGAACAGACGCGAGTGCTATTTGTACTGTTTATGGCCAGAATAGCACAATAGTGGTGTTCTTACCCTGAATTAACACTTAATGCTAGAACTTGAAACTGTGTGTGATTCAACTCCGTTTAGGAAGTTGTATTGAATCCCAGTTGGCCATACAAGAAAAACACTCTGCTTTTGAGAAACAGACACTCTTGCATTATACTGTGTTTCCTATAGGGCCAGTACAGTGAGCAAGCTCAGAACAAAAGAACTGTGCTTCCTACACGAACGGGGCATATCTAGTTCAACTCAGTATTAGAAACTGAGTAAAACAGGAGCGTCTCTTCATTCCAATACACTGTATTTGCTGGGAACAGACGCGAGTGCTATTTGCACTGTTTATGGCCAGAATAGCACAATAATGTTGTTCTTACCCTGAATTAACACTTAATGCTAGAACTTGGAACTGTGTGTGATTCAACTCCGTTTAGGAAGTTGTATTGAACCCCCGTTGGCCATACAAGAAAAACACTCTGCTTTTGAGAAACAGGCACTCTTGCATTCTACTGTGTTTCCTATAGGGCCAGTACAGTGAGCTAGCTCAGAACAAAAGAACTGTGCTTCCTACACGAACGGGGCATATCTAGTTCAACTCAGTATTAGAAACTAAGTAAAACAGGAGCTTCTCTTCATTCCAATACACTGTATTTGCTGGGAACAGACGCGAGTGCTATTTGCACTGTTTATGGCCAGAATAGCACAATAGTGGTGTTCTTACGCTGAATTAACACTTAATGCTAGAATTTGAAACTGTGTGTGATTCAACTCCGTTTAGGAAGTTGTATTGAACCCCAGTTGGCCATACAAGAAAAACACTCTGCTTTTGAGAAACAGGCACTCTTGCATTCTACTGTGTTTCCTATAGGAGCAGTACAGTGAGCTAGTTCAGAACAAAACAACTGTGCTTCCTACACAAACGGGGCATATCTAGTTCAACTCAGTATTAGAAACTGAGTAAAACAGGAGCGTCTCTTCATTCCAATAAACTGTATTTGCTGGGAACAGACGCGAGTGCTATTTGCACTGTTTATGGCCAGAATAGCACAATAGTGGTGTTCTTACCCTGAATTACACTTAATGCTAGAAATTGAAACTGTGTGTGATTCAACTCCGTTTAGGAAGTTGTATTGAACCCGAGTTGTCCTTACAAGAAAAACACTCTGCTTTTGAGAAACAGGCACTCTTGCATTCTACTGTGTTTCCTATAGGAGCAGTACAGTGAGCTAGCTCAGAACAAAAGAACTGTGCTTCCTACACGAACGGGGAATATGTAGTTCAACTCAGTATTAGAAACGAAGTAAAACAGGAGCTTCTCCTCATTCCAATACACTGTATTTGCTGGGAACAGACGCGAGTGCTATTTGCACTGTTTATGTCCAGAATAGCACAATAGTGGTGTTCTTACCCTGAATTAATACTTAATGCTAGAACTTGGAACTGTGTGTGATTCAACTCCGTTTAGGAAGTTGTATTGAATCCCAGTTGGCCATACAAGAAAAACACTCTGCTTTTGAGAAACAGGCACTCTTGCATTATACTGTGTTTCCTATAGGGCCAGTACAGTGAGCAAGCTCAGAACAATAGAACTGTGCTTCCTACACGAACGGGGCATATCTAGTTCAACTCAGTATTAGAAACTGAGTAAAACAGGAGCGTCTCTTCATTCCAATACACTGTATTTGCTGGGAACAGACGCGAGTGCTATTTGCACTGTTTATGGCCAGAATAGCACAATAGTGGTGTTCTTACCCTGAATTAACACTTAATGCTAGAACTTGGAACTGTGTGTGATTCAACTCCGTTTAGGAAGTTGTATTGAACCCCCGTTGGCCATACAAGAAAAACACTCTGCTTTTGAGAAACAGGCACTCTTGCATTCTACTGTGTTTCCTATAGGGCCAGTACAGTGAGCTAGCTCAGAACAAAAGAACTGTGCTTCCTACACGAACGGGGCATATCTAGTTCAACTCAGTATTAGAAACTACGTAAAACAGGAGCTTCTCTTCATTCCAATACACTGTATTTGCTGGGAACAGACGCGAGTGCTATTTGCACTGTTTATGGCCAGAATAGCACAATAGTGGTGTTCTTACCCTGAATTAACACTTAATGCTAGAATTTGAAACTGTGTGTGATTCAACTCCGTTTAGGAAGTTGTATTGAACCCCAGTTGGCCATACAAGAAAAACACTCTGCTTTTGAGAAACAGGCACTCTTGCATTCTACTGTGTTTCCTATAGGAGCAGTACAGTGAGCTAGTTCAGAACAAAAGAACTGTGCTTCCTACACAAACGGGGCATATGTAGTTCAACTCAGTATTAGAAACGAAGTAAAACAGGAGCTTCTCCTCATTCCAATACACTGTATTTGCTGGGAACAGACGCGAGTGCTATTTGCACTGTTTATGTCCAGAATAGCACAATAGTGGTGTTCTTACCCTGAATTAACACTTAATGCTAGAACTTGGAACTGTGTGTGATTCAACTCCGTTTAGGAAGTTGTATTGAACCCCAGTTGGCCATACAAGAAAAACACTCTGCTTTTGAGAAACAGACACTCTTGCATTCTACTGTGTTTCCTATAGGAGCAGTACAGTGAGCTAGTTCAGAACAAAAGAACTGTGCTTCCTACACGAACGGGGCATATCTAGTTCAACTCAGTATTAGAAACTAAGTAAAACAGGAGCTTCTCTTCATTCCAATACACTGGATTTGCTGGGAACAGACGCGAGTGCTATTTGAACTGTTCATGGCCAGAATAGCACAATAGTTGTGTTCTTACGCTGAATTAACACTTAATGCTAGAATTTGAAACTGTGTGTGATTCAACTCCGTTTAGGAAGTTGTATTGAACCCCGGTTGTCCATACAAGAAAAACACTCTGCTTTTGAGAAACAGGCACTCTTGCATTCTACTGTGTTTCCTATAGGAGCAGTACAGTGAGCTAGTTCAGAACAAAAGAACTGTGCTTCCTACACAAACGGGGCATATCTAGTTCAACTCAGTATTAGAAACTGAGTAAAACAGGAGCGTCTCTTCATTCCAATACACTGTATTTGCTGGGAACAGACGCGAGTGCTATTTGCACTGTTTATGCCCAGAATAGCACAATAGTGGTGTTCTTACCCTGAATTAACACTTAAAGCTAGAACTTGAAACTGTGTGTGATTCAACTCCGTTTAGGAAGTTGTATTGAATCCCAGTTGGCCATACAAGAAAAACACTCTGCTTTTGAGAAAAGGGCACTCTTGCATTCTACTGTGTTTCCTATAGGGCCAGTACAGTGTGCTAGCTCAGAACAAAAAAACTGTGCTTCCTACATGAACGTGGCATATCTAGTTCAACTCAGTATTGAAAACTGAGTAAAACAGGAACGTCTCTTCATTCCAATACACTGTATTTGCTGGGAACAGACGCGAGTGCTATTTGCACTGTTTATGGCCAGAATAGCACAATAGTGGTGTTCTTACCCTGAATTAACACTTAATGCTAGAACTTGAAACTGTGTGTAATTCAACTCCGTTTAGGAAGTTGTATTGAATCCCAGTTGGCCATACAAGAAAAACACTCTGCTTTTGAGAAACAGACACTCTTGCATTATACTGTGTTTCCTATAGGGCCAGTACAGTGAGCAAGCTCAGAACAAAGAACTGTGCTTCCTACACGAACGGGGCATATCTAGTTCAACTCAGTATTAGAAACTAAGTAAAACAGGAGTGTCTCTTCATTCCAATACACTGTATTTGCTGGGAACAGACGCGAGTGCTATTTGTACTGTTTATGTCCAGAATAGCACAATAGTGGTGTTCTTACCCTGAATTAACACTTAATGCTAGAACTTGAAACTGTGTGTGATTCAACTCCGTTTAGGAAGTTGTATTGAATCCCAGTTGGCCATACAAGAAAAACACTCTGCTTTTGAGAAACAGACACTCTTGCATTATACTGTGTTTCCTATAGGGCCAGTACAGTGAGCTAGCTCAGAACAAAAGAACTGTGCTTCCTACACGAACGGGGCATATCTAGTTCAACTCAGTATTAGAAACTGAGTAAAACAGGAGCGTCTCTTCATTCCAATACACTGTATTTGCTGGGAACAGACGCGAGTGCTATTTGCACTGTTTATGGCCAGAATAGCACAATAGTGGTGTTCTTACCCTGAATTAACACTTAATGCTAGAACTTGGAACTGTGTGTGATTCAACTCCGTTTAGGAAGTTGTATTGAACCCCCGTTGGCCATACAAGAAAAACACTCTGCTTTTGAGAAACAGGCACTCTTGCATTCTACTGTGTTTCCTATAGGGCCAGTACAGTGAGCTAGCTCAGAACAAAAGAACTGTGCTTCCTACACGAACGGGGCATATCTAGTTCAACTCAGTATTAGAAACTACGTAAAACAGGAGCTTCTCTTCATTCCAATACACTGTATTTGCTGGGAACAGACGCGAGTGCTATTTGCACTGTTTATGGCCAGAATAGCACAATAGTGGTGTTCTTACGCTGAATTAACACTTAATGCTAGAATTTGAAACTGTGTGTGATTCAACTCCGTTTAGGAAGTTGTATTGAACCCCAGTTGGCCATACAAGAAAAACACTCTGCTTTTGAGAAACAGGCACTCTTGCATTCTACTGTGTTTCCTATAGGAGCAGTACAGTGAGCTAGTTCAGAACAAAAGAACTGTGCTTCCTACACAAACGGGGCATATCTAGTTCAACTCAGTATTAGAAACTGAGTAAAACAGGAGCGTCTCTTCATTCCAATACACTGTATTTGCTGGGAACAGACGCGAGTGCTATTTGCACTGTTTATGGCCAGAATAGCACAATAGTGGTGTTCTTACCCTGAATTAACACTTAATGCTAGAACTTGAAACTGTGTGTGATTCAACTCCGTTCAGGAAGTTGTATTGAATCCCAGTTGGCCATACAAGAAAAACACTCTGCTTTTGAGAAACAGACACTCTTGCATTATACTGTGTTTCCTATAGGGCCAGTACAGTGAGCAAGCTCAGAACAAAGAACTGTGCTTCCTACACGAACGGGGCCTATCTAGTTCAACTCAGTATTAGAAACTAAGTAAAACAGGAGCGTCTCTTCATTCCAATACACTGTATTTGCTGGGAACAGACGCGAGTGCTATTTGTACTGTTTATGGCCAGAATAGCACAATAGTGGTGTTCTTACCCTGAATTAACACTTAATGCTAGAACTTGAAACTGTGTGTGATTCAACTCCGTTTAGGAAGTTGTATTGAATCCCAGTTGGCCATACAAGAAAAACACTCTGCTTTTGAGAAACAGACACTCTTGCATTATACTGTGTTTCCTATAGGGCCAGTACAGTGAGCAAGCTCAGAACAAAAGAACTGTGCTTCCTACACGAACGGGGCATATCTAGTTCAACTCAGTATTAGAAACTGAGTAAAACAGGAGCGTCTCTTCATTCCAATACACTGTATTTGCTGGGAACAGACGCGAGTGCTATTTGCACTGTTTATGGCCAGAATAGCACAATAGTGTTGTTCTTACCCTGAATTAACACTTAATGCTAGAACTTGGAACTGTGTGTGATTCAACTCCGTTTAGGAAGTTGTATTGAACCCCCGTTGGCCATACAAGAAAAACACTCTGCTTTTGAGAAACAGGCACTCTTGCATTCTACTGTGTTTCCTATAGGGCCAGTACAGTGAGCTAGCTCAGAACAAAAGAACTGTGCTTCCTACACGAACGGGGCATATCTAGTTCAACTCAGTATTAGAAACTAAGTAAAACAGGAGCTTCTCTTCATTCCAATACACTGTATTTGCTGGGAACAGACGCGAGTGCTATTTGCACTGTTTATGGCCAGAATAGCACAATAGTGGTGTTCTTACGCTGAATTAACACTTAATGCTAGAATTTGAAACTGTGTGTGATTCAACTCCGTTTAGGAAGTTGTATTGAACCCCAGTTGGCCATACAAGAAAAACACTCTGCTTTTGAGAAACAGGCACTCTTGCATTCTACTGTGTTTCCTATAGGAGCAGTACAGTGAGCTAGTTCAGAACAAAACAACTGTGCTTCCTACACAAACGGGGCATATCTAGTTCAACTCAGTATTAGAAACTGAGTAAAACAGGAGCGTCTCTTCATTCCAATAAACTGTATTTGCTGGGAACAGACGCGAGTGCTATTTGCACTGTTTATGGCCAGAATAGCACAATAGTGGTGTTCTTACCCTGAATTACACTTAATGCTAGAAATTGAAACTGTGTGTGATTCAACTCCGTTTAGGAAGTTGTATTGAACCCGAGTTGTCCTTACAAGAAAAACACTCTGCTTTTGAGAAACAGGCACTCTTGCATTCTACTGTGTTTCCTATAGGAGCAGTACAGTGAGCTAGCTCAGAACAAAAGAACTGTGCTTCCTACACGAACGGGGCATATGTAGTTCAACTCAGTATTAGAAACGAAGTAAAACAGGAGCTTCTCCTCATTCCAAAATACTGTATTTGCTGGGAACAGACGCGAGTGCTATTTGCACTGTTTATGTCCAGAATAGCACAATAGTGGTGTTCTTACCCTGAATTAATACTTAATGCTAGAACTTGGAACTGTGTGTGATTCAACTCCGTTTAGGAAGTTGTATTGAACCCCAGTTGGCCATACAAGAAAAACACTCTGCTTTTGAGAAACAGACACTCTTGCATTCTACTGTGTTTCCTATAGGGCCAGTACAGTGAGCTAGCTCAGAACAAAAGAACTGTGCTTCCTACACGAACGGGGCATATCTAGTTCAACTCAGTATTAGAAACTAAGTAAAACAGGAGCGTCTCTTCATTGCAATACACTGTATTTGCTGGGAACAGACGCGAGAGCTATTTGCACTGTTTATGGCCAGAATAGCACAATAGTCGTGTTCTTACCCTGAATTAACACTTAATGCTAGAATTTGAAACTGTGTGTGATTCAACTCCGTTTAGGAAGTTGTATTGAACCCCAGTTGGCCTTACAAGAAAAACACTCTGCTTTTGAGAAACAGGCACTCTTGCATTCTACTGTGTTTCCTATAGGAGCAGTACAGTGAGCTAGCTCAGAACAAAAGAACTGTGCTTCCTACACAAACGGGGCATATCTAGTTCAACTCAGTATTAGAAACTGAGTAAAACAGGAGCGTCTCTTCATTCCAATACACTGTATTTGCTGGGAACAGACGCGATTGCTATTTGCACTGTTTATGGCCAGAATAGCACAATAGTGGTGTTCTTACCCTGAATTAACACTTAAAGCTAGAACTTCAAACTGTGTGTGATTCAACTCCGTTTAGGAAGTTGTATTGAATCCCAGTTGGCCATACAAGAAAAACACTCTGCTTTTGAGAAAAGGGCACTCTTGCATTCTACTGTGTTTCCTATAGGGCCAGTACAGTGAGCTAGCTCAGAACAAAAGAACTGTGCTTCCTACACGAACGGGGCATATCTAGTTCAACTCAGTATTAGAAACTAAGTAAAACAGGAGCGTCTCTTCATTGCAATACACTGTATTTGCTGGGAACAGACGCGAGAGCTATTTGCACTGTTTATGGCCAGAATAGCACAATAGTGGTGTTCTTAGGCTGAATTAACACTTAATGCTAGAATTTGAAACTGTGTGTGATTCAACTCCGTTTAGGAAGTTGTATTGAACCCCAGTTGGCCTTACAAGAAAAACACTCTGCTTTTGAGAAACAGGCACTCTTGCATTCTACTGTGTTTCCTATAGGAGCAGTACAGTGAGCTAGCTCAGAACAAAAGAACTGTGCTTCCTACACGAACGGGGCATATGTAGTTCAACTCAGTATTAGAAACGAAGTAAAACAGGAGCTTCTTCTCATTCCAGTACACTGTATTTGCTGGGAACAGACGCGAGTGCTATTTGCACTGTTTATGTCCAGAATAGCACAATAGTGGTGTTCTTACCCTGAATTAACACTTAAAGCTAGAACTTGGAACTGTGTGTGATTCAACTCCGTTTAGGAAGTTGTATTGAACCCCAGTTGGCCATACAAGAAAAACACTCTGCTTTTGAGAAACAGGCACTCTTGCATTCTACTGTGTTTCCTATAGGAGCAGTACAGTGAGCTAGCTCAGAACAAAAGAACTGTGCTTCCTACACGAACGGGGCATATCTAGTTCAACTCAGTATTAGAAACTAAGTAAAACAGGAGCTTCTCTTCATTCCAATACACTGGATTTGCTGGGAACAGACGCGAGTGCTATTTGAACTGTTTATGGCCAGAATAGCACAATAGTGGTGTTCTTACGCTGAATTAACACTTAATGCTAGAATTTGAAACTGTGTGTGATTCAACTCCGTTTAGGAAGTTGTATTGAACCCCGGTTGGCCATACAAGAAAAACACTTTGCTTTTGAGAAACAGGCACTCTTGCATTCTACTGTGTTTCCTATAGGAGCAGTACAGTGAGCTAGTTCAGAACAAAAGAACTGTGCTTCCTACACAAACGGGGCATATCTAGTTCAACTCAGTATTAGAAACTGAGTAAAACAGGAGCGTCTCTTCATTCCAATACACTGTATTTGCTGGGAACAGACGCGATTGCTATTTGCACTGTTTATGGCCAGAATAGCACAATAGGGGTGTTCTTACCCTGAATTAACACTTAAAGCTAGAACTTGAAACTGTGTGTGATTCAACTCCGTTTAGGAAGTTGTATTGAATCCCAGTTGGCCATACAAGAAAAACACTCTGCTTTTGAGAAAAGGGCACTCTTGCATTCTACTGTGTTTCCTATAGGGCCAGTACAGTGTGCTAGCTCAGAACAAAAAAACTGTGCTTCCTACATGAACGTGGCATATCTAGTTCAACTCAGTATTAGAAACTGAGTAAAACAGGAACGTCTCTTCATTCCAATACACTGTATTTGCTGGGAACAGACGCGAGTGCTATTTGCACTGTTTATGGCCAGAATAGCACAATAGCGGTGTTCTTACCCTGAATTAACACTTAATGCTAGAACTTGAAACTGTGTGTGATTCAACTCCGTTTAGGAAGTTGTATTGAATCCCAGTTGGCCATACAAGAAAAACACTCTGCTTTTGAGAAACAGACACTCTTGCATTATACTGTGTTTCCTATAGGGCCAGTACAGTGAGCAAGCTCAGAACAAAGAACTGTGCTTCCTACACGAACGGGGCATATCTAGTTCAACTCAGTATTAGAAACTAAGTAAAACAGGAGCGTCTCTTCATTCCAATACACTGTATTTGCTGGGAACAGACGCGAGTGCTATTTGCACTGTTTATGGCCAGAATAGCACAATAGTGGTGTTCTTACCCTGAATTAACACTTAATGCTAGAACTTGAAACTGTGTGTGATTCAACTCCGTTTAGGAAGTTGTATTGAATCCCAGTTGGCCATACAAGAAAAACACTCTGCTTTTGAGAAACAGACACTCTTGCATTATACTGTGTTTCCTATAGGGCCAGTACAGTGAGCAAGCTCAGAACAAAAGAACTGTGCTTCCTACACGAACGGGGCATATCTAGTTCAACTCAGTATTAGAAACTGAGTAAAACAGGAGCGTCTCTTCATTCCAATACACTGCATTTGCTGGGAACAGACGCGAGTGCTATTTGCACTGTTTATGGCCAGAATAGCACAACAGTGGTGTTCTTACCCTGAATTAACACTTAATGCTAGAACTTGGAACTGTGTGTGATTCAACTCCGTTTAGGAAGTTGTATTGAACCCCCGTTGGCCATACAAGAAAAACACTCTGCTTTTGAGAAACAGGCACTCTTGCATTCTACTGTGTTTCCTATAGGAGCAGTACAGTGAGCTAGCTCAGAACAAAAGAACTGTGCTTCCTACACGAACGGGGCATATCTAGTTCAACTCAGTATTAGAAACTACATAAAACAGGAGCTTCTCTTCATTCCAATACACTGTATTTGCTGGGAACAGACGCGAGTGCTATTTGCACTGTTTATGGCCAGAATAGCACAATAGTGGTGTTCTTACCCTGAATTAACACTTAATGCTAGAATTTGAAACTGTGTGTGATTCAACTCCGTTTAGGAAGTTGTATTGAACCCCAGTTGGCCATACAAGAAAAACACTCTGCTTTTGAGAAACAGGCACTCTTGCATTCTACTGTTTTTCCTATAGGAGCAGTACAGTGAGCTAGTTCAGAACAAAAGAACTGTGCTTCCTACACCAACGGGGCATATCTAGTTCAACTCAGTATTAGAAACTAAGTAAAACAGGAGCTTCTCTTCATTCCAATACACTGGATTTGCTGGGAACAGACGCGAGTGCTATTTGAACTGTTTATGGCCAGAATAGCACAATAGTGGTGTTCTTACGCTGAATTAACACTTAATGCTAGAATATGAAACTGTGTGTGATTCAACTCCGTTTAGGAAGTTGTATTGAACCCCGGTTGTCCATACAAGAAAAACACTCTGCTTTTGAGAAACAGGCACTCTTGCATTCTACTGTGTTTCCTATAGGAGCAGTACAGTGAGCTAGTTCAGAACAAAAGAACTGTGCTTCCTACACAAACGGGGCATATCTAGTTCAACTCAGTATTAGAAACTGAGTAAAACAGGAGCGTCTCTTCATTCCAATACACTGTATTTGCTGGGAACAGACGCGAGTGCTATTTGCACTGTTTATGGCCAGAATAGCACAATAGTGGTGTTCTTACCCTGAATTAACACTTAAAGCTAGAACTTGAAACTGTGTGTGATTCAACTCCGTTTAGGAAGTTGTATTGAATCCCAGTTGGCCATACAAGAAAAACACTCTGCTTTTGAGAAAAGGGCACTCTTGCATTCTACTGTGTTTTCTATAGGGCCAGTACAGTGTGCTAGCTCAGAACAAAAAAACTGTGCTTCCTACATGAACGTGGCATATCTAGTTCAACTCAGTATTAGAAACTGAGTAAAACAGGAACGTCTCTTCATTCCAATACACTGTATTTGCTGGGAACAGACGCGAGTGCTATTTGCACTGTTTATGGCCAGAATAGCACAATAGTGGTGTTCTTACCCTGAATTAACACTTAATGCTAGAACTTGAAACTGTGTGTGATTCAACTCCGTTTAGGAAGTTGTATTGAATCCCAGTTGGCCATACAAGAAAAACACTCTGCTTTTGAGAAACAGACACTCTTGCATTATACTGTGTTTCCTATAGGGCCAGTACAGTGAGCAAGCTCAGAACAAAGAACTGTGCTTCCTACACGAACGGGGCATATCTAGTTCAACTCAGTATTAGAAACTAAGTAAAACAGGAGTGTCTCTTCATTCCAATACACTGTATTTGCTGGGAAAAGACGCGAGTGCTATTTGCACTGTTTATGGCCAGAATAGCACAATAGTGGTGTTCTTACCCTGAATTAACACTTAATGCTAGAACTTGAAACTGTGTGTGATTCAACTCCGTTTAGGAAGTTGTATTGAATCCCAGCGGCCATACAAGAAAAACACTCTGCTTTTGAGAAACAGACACTCTTGCATTATACTGTGTTTCCTATAGGGCCAGTACAGTAAGCTAGCTCAGAACAAAAGAACTGTGCTTCCTACACGAACGGGGCATATCTAGTTCAACTCAGTATTAGAAACTGAGTAAAACAGGAGCGTCTCTTCATTCCAATACACTGTATTTGCTGGGAACAGACGCGAGTGCTATTTGCACTGTTTATGGCCAGAATAGCACAACAGTTGTGTTCTTACCCTGAATTAACACTTAATGCTAGAACTTGAAACTGTGTGTGATTCAACTCCGTTTAGGAAGTTGTATTGAACCCCCGTTGGCCATACAAGAAAAACACTCTGCTTTTGAGAAACAGGCACTCTTGCATTCTACTGTGTTTCCTATAGGGCCAGTACAGTGAGCTAGCTCAGAACAAAAGAACTGTGCTTCCTACACGAACGGGGCATATCTAGTTCAACTCAGTATTAGAAACTACATAAAACAGGAGCTTCTCTTCATTCCAATACACTGTATTTGCTGGGAACAGACGCGAGTGCTATTTGTACTGTTTATGGCCAGAATAGCACAATAGTGGTGTTCTTACCCTGAATTAACACTTAATGCTAGAATTTGAAACTGTGTGTGATTCAACTCCGTTTAGGAAGTTGTATTGAACCCCAGTTGGCCATACAAGAAAAACACTCTGCTTTTGAGAAACAGGCACTCTTGCATTCTACTGTGTTTCCTATAGGAGCAGTACAGTGAGCTAGTTCAGAACAAAAGAACTGTGCTTCCTACACAAACGCGGCATATGAAGTTCAACTCAGTATTAGAAACGAAGTAAAACAGGAGCTTCTCCTCATTCCAATACACTGTATTTGCTGGGAACAGACGCGAGTGCTATTTGCACTGTTTATGTCCAGAATAGCACAATAGTGGTGTTCTTACCCTGAATTAACACTTAATGCTAGAACTTGGAACTGTGTGTGATTCAACTCCGTTTAGGAAGTTGTATTGAACCCCAGTTGGCCATACAAGAAAAACACTCTGCTTTTGAGAAACAGACACTCTTGCATTCTACTGTGTTTCCTATAGGAGCAGTACAGTGAGCTAGTTCAGAACAAAAGAACTGTGCTTCCTACACGAACGGGGCTTATCTAGTTCAACTCAGTATTAGAAACTAAGTAAAACAGGAGCTTCTCTTCATTCCAATACACTGGATTTGCTGGGAACAGACGCGAGTGCTATTTGAACTGTTTATGGCCAGAATAGCACAATAGTAGTGTTCTTACGCTGAATTAACACTTAATGCTAGAATATGAAACTGTGTGTGATTCAACTCCGTTTAGGAAGTTGTATTGAACCCCGGTTGTCCATACAAGAAAAACACTCTGCTTTTGAGAAACAGGTACTCTTGCATTCTACTGTGTTTCCTATAGGAGCAGTACAGTGAGCTAGTTCAGAACAAAAGAACTGTGCTTCCTACACAAACGGGGCATATCTAGTTCAACTCAGTATTAGAAACTGAGTAAAACAGGAGCGTCTCTTCATTCCAATACACTGTATTTGCTGGGAACAGACGCGAGTGCTATTTGCACTGTTTATGGCCAGAATAGCACAATAGTGGTGTTCTTACCCTGAATTAACACTTAAAGCTAGAACTTGAAACTGTGTGTGATTCAACTCCGTTTAGGAAGTTGCATTGAATCCCAGTTGGCCATACAAGAAAAACACTCTGCTTTTGAGAAAAGGGCACTCTTGCATTCTACTGTGTTTCCTATAGGGCCAGTACAGTGTGCTAGCTCAGAACAAAAAAACTGTGCTTCCTACATGAACGTGGCATATCTAGTTCAACTCAGTATTAGAAACTGAGTAAAACAGGAACGTCTCTTCATTCCAATACACTGTATTTGCTGGGAACAGACGCGAGTGCTATTTGCACTGTTTATGGCCAGAATAGCACAATAGTGGTGTTCTTACCCTGAATTAACACTTAATGCTAGAACTTGAAACTGTGTGTGATTCAACTCCGTTTAGGAAGTTGTATTGAATCCCAGTTGGCCATACAAGAAAAACACTCTGCTTTTGAGAAACAGACACTCTTGCATTATACTGTGTTTCCTATAGGGCCAGTACAGTGAGCAAGCTCAGAACAAAGAACTGTGCTTCCTACACGAACGGGGCATATCTAGTTCAACTCAGTATTAGAAACTAAGTAAAACAGGAGTGTCTCTTCATTCCAATACACTGTATTTGCTGGGAACAGACGCGAGTGCTATTTGTACTGTTTATGGCCAGAATAGCACAATAGTGGTGTTCTTACCCTGAATTAACACTTAATGCTAGAACTTGAAACTGTGTGTGATTCAACTCCGTTTAGGAAGTTGTATTGAATCCCAGTTGGCCATACAAGAAAAACACTCTGCTTTTGAGAAACAGACACTCTTGCATTATACTGTGTTTCCTATAGGGCCAGTACAGTAAGCTAGCTCAGAACAAAAGAACTGTGCTTCCTACACGAACGGGGCATATCTAGTTCAACTCAGTATTAGAAACTGAGTAAAACAGGAGCGTCTCTTCATTCCAATACACTGTATTTGCTGGGAACAGACGCGAGTGCTATTTGCACTGTTTATGGCCAGAATAGCACAATAGTGGTGTTCTTACCCTGAATTAACACTTAATGCTAGAACTTGGAACTGTGTGTGATTCAACTCCGTTTAGGAAGTTGTATTGAACCCCCGTTGGCCATACAAGAAAAACACTCTGCTTTTGAGAAACAGGCACTCTTGCATTCTACTGTGTTTCCTATAGGGCCAGTACAGTGAGCTAGCTCAGAACAAAAGAACTGTGCTTCCTACACGAACGGGGCATATCTAGTTCAACTCAGTATTAGAAACTACGTAAAACAGGAGCTTCTCTTCATTCCAATACACTGTATTTGCTGGGAACAGACGCGAGTGCTATTTGCACTGTTTATGGCCAGAATAGCACAATAGTGGTGTTCTTACGCTGAATTAACACTTAATGCTAGAATTTGAAACTGTGTGTGATTCAACTCCGTTTAGGAAGTTGTATTGAACCCCAGTTGACCATACAAGAAAAACACTCTGCTTTTGAGAAAAGGGCACTCTTGCATTCTACTGTGTTTCCTATAGGGCCAGTACAGTTTGCTAGCTCAGAACAAAAGAACTGTGCTTCCTACATGAACGTGGCATATCTAGTTCAACTCAGTATTAGAAACTGAGTAAAACAGGAGCTTCTCTTCATTCCAATACACTGTATTTCCTGGGAACAGACGCGAGTGCTATTTGCACTGTTTATGGCCAGAATAGCACAATAGTGGTGTTCTTACCCTGAATTAACACTTAATGCTAGAACTTGCAACTGTGTGTGATTCAACTCCGTTCAGGAAGTTGTATTGAATCCCAGTTGGCCATACAAGAAAAACACTCTGCTTTTGAGAAACAGACACTCTTGCATTATACTGTGTTTCCTATAGGGCCAGTACAGTGAGCAAGCTCAGAACAAAGAACTGTGCTTCCTACACGAACGGGGCATATCTAGTTCAACTCAGTATTAGAAACTAAGTAAAACAGGAGCGTCTCTACATTCCAATACACTGTATTTGCTGGGAACAGACGCGAGTGCTATTTGTACTGTTTATGGCCAGAATAGCACAATAGTGGTGTTCTTACCCTGAATTAACACTTAATGCTAGAACTTGAAACTGTGTGTGATTCAACTCCGTTTAGGAAGTTGTATTGAATCCCAGTTGGCCATACAAGAAAAACACTCTGCTTTTGAGAAACAGACACTCTTGCATTATACTGTGTTTCCTATAGGGCCAGTACAGTGAGCAAGCTCAGAACAAAAGAACTGTGCTTCCTACACGAACGGGGCATATCTAGTTCAACTCAGTATTAGAAACTGAGTAAAACAGGAGCGTCTCTTCATTCCAATACACTGTATTTGCTGGGAACAGACGCGAGTGCTATTTGCACTGTTTATGGCCAGAATAGCACAATAGTGGTGTTCTTACCCTGAATTAACACTTAATGCTAGAACTTGAAACTGTGTGTGATTCAACTCCGTTTAGGAAGTTGTATTGAATCCCAGTTGGCCATACAAGAAAAACACTCTGCTTTTGAGAAACAGACACTCTTGCATTATACTGTGTTTCCTATAGGGCCAGTACAGTGAGCAAGCTCAGAACAAAAGAACTGTGCTTCCTACACGAACGGGGCATATCTAGTTCAACTCAGTATTAGAAACTAAGTAAAACAGGAGTGTCTCTTCATTCCAATACACTGTATTTGCTGGGAACAGACGTGAGTGCTATTTGCACTGTTTATGGCCAGAATAGCACAATAGTGGTGTTCTTACCCTGAATTAACACTTAATGCTAGAACTTGGAACTGTGTGTGATTCAACTCCGTTTAGGAAGTTGTATTGAACCCCCGTTGGCCATACAAGAAAAACACTCTGCTTTTGAGAAACAGGCACTCTTGCATTCTACTGTGTTTCCTATAGGGCCAGTACAGTGAGCTAGCTCAGAACAAAAGAACTGTGCTTCCTACACGAACGGGGCATATCTAGTTCAACTCAGTATTAGAAACTAAGTAAAACATGAGCTTCTCTTCATTCCAATACACTGTATTTGCTGGGAACAGACGCGAGTGCTATTTGCACTGTTTATGGCCAGAATAGCACAATAGTGGTGTTCTTACGCTGAATTAACACTTAATGCTAGAATTTGAAACTGTGTGTGATTCAACTCCGTTTAGGAAGTTGTATTGAACCCCAGTTGGCCATACAAGAAAAACACTCTGCTTTTGAGAAACAGGCACTCTTGCATTCTACTGTGTTTCCTATAGGAGCAGTACAGTGAGCTAGTTCAGAACAAAAGAACTGTGCTTCCTACACAAACGGGGCATATCTAGTTCAACTCAGTATTAGAAACTGAGTAAAACAGGAGCGTCTCTTCATTCCAATACACTGTATTTGCTGGGAACAGACGCGAGTGCTATTTGCACTGTTTATGGCCAGAATAGCACAATAGTGGTGTTCTTACCCTGAATTACACTTAATGCTAGAACTTGAAACTGTGTGTGATTCAACTCCGTTTAGAAAGTTGTATTGAACCCGAGTTGGCCTTACAAGAAAAACACTCTGCTTTTGAGAAACAGGCACTCTTGCATTCTACTGTGTTTCCTATAAGAGCAGTACAGTGAGCTAGCTCAGAACAAAAGAACTGTGCTTCCTACACGAACGGGGCATATGTAGTTCAACTCCGTATTAGAAACGAAGTAAAACAGGAGCTTCTCCTCATTCCAATACACTGTATTTGCTGGGAACAGACGCGAGTGCTATTTGCACTGTTTATGTCCAGAATAGCACAATAGTGGTGTTCTTACCCTGAATTAACACTTAATGCTAGAACTTGAAACTGTGTGTGATTCAACTCCGTTTAGGAAGTTGTATTGAATCCCAGTTGGCCATACAAGAAAAACACTCTGCTTTTGAGAAACAGACACTCTTGCATTATACTGTGTTTCCTATAGGGCCAGTACAGTGAGCAAGCTCAGAACTAAGAACTGTGCTTCCTACACGAACGGGGCATATCTAGTTCAACTCAGTATTAGAAACTAAGTAAAACAGGAGCGTCTCTTCATTCCAATACACTGTATTTGCTGGGAACAGACGCGAGTGCTATTTGCACTGTTTATGGCCAGAATAGCACAATAGTGGTGTTCTTACCCTGAATTAACACTTAATGCTAGAACTTGAAACTGTGTGTGATTCAACTCCGTTTAGGAAGTTGTATTGAATCCCAGTTGGCCATACAAGAAAAACACTCTGCTTTTGAGAAACAGACACTCTTGCATTATACTGTGTTTCCTATAGGGCCAGTACAGTGAGCAAGCTCAGAACAAAAGAACTGTGCTTCCTACACGAACGGGGCATATCTAGTTCAACTCAGTATTAGAAACTGAGTAAAACAGGAGCGTCTCTTCATTCCAATACACTGTATTTGCTGGGAACAGACGCGAGTGCTATTTGCACTGTTTATGGCCAGAATAGCACAATAGTGGTGTTCTTACCCTGAATTAACACTTAATGCTAGAACTTGGAACTGTGTGTGATTCAACTCCGTTTAGGAAGTTGTATTGAACCCCCGTTGGCCATACAAGAAAAACACTCTGCTTTTGAGAAACAGGCACTCTTGCATTCTACTGTGTTTCCTATAGGGCCAGTACAGTGAGCTAGCTCAGAACAAAAGAACTGTGCTTCCTACACGAACGGGGCATATCTAGTTCAACTCAGTATTAGAAACTACGTAAAACAGGAGCTTCTCTTCATTCCAATACACTGTATTTGCTGGGAACAGACGCGAGTGCTATTTGCACTGTTTATGGCCAGAATAGCACAATAGTGGTGTTCTTACGCTGAATTAACACTTAATGCTAGAATTTGAAACTGTGTGTGATTCAACTCCGTTTAGGAAGTTGTATTGAACCCCAGTTGGCCATACAAGAAAAACACTCTGCTTTTGAGAAACAGGCACTCTTGCATTCTACTGTGTTTCCTATAGGAGCAGTACAGTGAGCTAGTTCAGAACAAAAGAACTGTGCTTCCTACACGAACGGGGCATATCTAGTTCAACTCAGTATTAGAAACTGAGTAAAACAGGAGCGTCTCTTCATTCCAATACACTGTATTTGCTGGGAACAGACGCGAGAGCTATTTGCACTGTTTATGGCCAGAATAGCACAATAGTGGTGTTCTTACCCTGAATTAACACTTAATGCTAGAAGTTGAAACTGTGTGTGATTCAACTCCGTTTAGGAAGTTGTATTGAACCCGAGTTGGCCTTACAAGAAAAACACTCTGCTTTTGAGAAACAGGCACTCTTGCATTCTACTGTGTTTCCTATAGGAGCAGTACAGTGAGCTAGCTGAGAACAAAAGAACTGTGCTTCCTACACGAACGGGGCATATGTAGTTCAACTCAGTATTAGAAACTAAGTAAAACAGGAGCGTCTCTTCATTGTAATACACTGTATTTGCTGGGAACAGACGCGAGTGCTATTTGCACTGTTTATGTCTAGAATAGCACAATAGTGGTGTTCTTACCCTGAATTAACACTTAATGCTAGAACTTGGAACTGTGTGTGATTCAACTCCGTTTAGGAAGTTGTATTGAACCCCAGTTGGCCATACAAGAAAAACACTCTGCTTTTGAGAAACAGACACTCTTGCATTCTACTGTGTTTCCTATAGGGCCAGTACAGTGAGCTAGCTCAGAACAAATGAACTGTGCTTCCTACACGAACGGGGCATATCTAGTTCAACTCAGTATTAGAAACTAAGTAAAACAGGAGCGTCTCTTCATTGCAATACACTGTATTTGCTGGGAACAGACGCGAAAGCTATTTGCACTGTTTATGGCCAGAATAGCACAATAGTGGTGTTCTTACCCTGAATTAACACTTAATGCTAGAATTTGAAACTGTGTGTGATTCAACTCCGTTTAGGAAGTTGTATTGAACCCCAGTTGGCCTTACAAGAAAAACACTCTGCTTTTGAGAAACAGGCACTCTTGCATTCTACTGTGTTTCCTATAGGAGCAGTACAGTGAGCTAGCTCAGAACAAAAGAACTGTGCTTCCTACAAAACGGGGCATATGTAGTTCAACTCAGTATTAGAAACGTAGTAAAACAGGAGCTTCTCCTCATTCCAATACACTGGATTTGCTGGGAACAGACGCGAGTGCTATTTGCACTGTTTATGGCCAGAATAGCACAATAGTGGTGTTCTTACCCTGAATTAACACTTAATGCTAGAACTTGGAACTGTGTGTGATTCAACTCCGTTTAGGAAGTTGTATTGAACCCCAGTTGGCCATACAAGAAAAACTCTGCTTTTGAGAAACAGACACTCTTGCATTCTACTGTGTTTCCTATAGGGCCAGTACAGTGAGCTAGCTCAGAACAAAAGAACTGTGCTTCCTACACGAACGGGGCATATCTAGTTCAACTCAGTATTAGAAACTAAGTAAAACAGGAGCGTCTCTTCATTGCAATACACTGTATTTGCTGGGAACAGACGCGAGAGCTATTTGCACTGTTTATGGCCAGAATAGCACAATAGCGGTGTTCTTACCCTGAATTAACACTTAATGCTAGAACTTGAAACTGTGTGTGATTCAACTCCGTTTAGGAAGTTGTATTGAATCCCAGTTGGCCATACAAGAAAAACACTCTGCTTTTGAGAAACAGACACTCTTGCATTATACTGTGTTTCCTATAGGGCCAGTACAGTGAGCAAGCTCAGAACAAAGAACTGTGCTTCCTACACGAACGGGGCATATCTAGTTCAACTCAGTATTAGAAACTAAGTAAAACAGGAGCGTCTCTTCATTCCAATACACTGTATTTGCTGGGAACAGACGCGAGTGCTATTTGCACTGTTTATGGCCAGAATAGCACAATAGTGGTGTTCTTACCCTGAATTAACACTTAATGCTAGAACTTGAAACTGTGTGTGATTCAACTCCGTTTAGGAAGTTGTATTGAATCCCAGTTGGCCATACAAGAAAAACACTCTGCTTTTGAGAAACAGACACTCTTGCATTATACTGTGTTTCCTATAGGGCCAGTACAGTGAGCAAGCTCAGAACAAAAGAACTGTGCTTCCTACACGAACGGGGCATATCTAGTTCAACTCAGTATTAGAAACTGAGTAAAACAGGAGCGTCTCTTCATTCCAATACACTGCATTTGCTGGGAACAGACGCGAGTGCTATTTGCACTGTTTATGGCCAGAATAGCACAACAGTGGTGTTCTTACCCTGAATTAACACTTAATGCTAGAACTTGGAACTGTGTGTGATTCAACTCCGTTTAGGAAGTTGTATTGAACCCCCGTTGGCCATACAAGAAAAACACTCTGCTTTTGAGAAACAGGCACTCTTGCATTCTACTGTGTTTCCTATAGGGCCAGTACAGTGAGCTAGCTCAGAACAAAAGAACTGTGCTTCCTACACGAACGGGGCATATCTAGTTCAACTCAGTATTAGAAACTACATAAAACAGGAGCTTCTCTTCATTCCAATACACTGTATTTGCTGGGAACAGACGCGAGTGCTATTTGCACTGTTTATGTCCAGAATAGCACAATAGTGGTGTTCTTACCCTGAATTAACACTTAATGCTAGAATTTGAAACTGTGTGTGATTCAACTCCGTTTAGGAAGTTGTATTGAACCCCAGTTGGCCATACAAGAAAAACACTCTGCTTTTGAGAAACAGGCACTCTTGCATTCTACTGTTTTTCCTATAGGAGCAGTACAGTGAGCTAGTTCAGAACAAAAGAACTGTGCTTCCTACACCAACGGGGCATATCTAGTTCAACTCAGTATTAGAAACTAAGTAAAACAGGAGCTTCTCTTCATTCCAATACAGTGGATTTGCTGGGAACAGACGCGAGTGCTATTTGAACTGTTTATGGCCAGAATAGCACAATAGTGGTGTTCTTACGCTGAATTAACACTTAATGCTAGAATATGAAACTGTGTGTGATTCAACTCCGTTTAGGAAGTTGTATTGAACCCCGGTTGTCCATACAAGAAAAACACTCTGCTTTTGAGAAACAGGCACTCTTGCATTCTACTGTGTTTCCTATAGGAGCAGTACAGTGAGCTAGTTCAGAACAAAAGAACTGTGCTTCCTACACAAACGGGGCATATCTAGTTCAACTCAGTATTAGAAACTGAGTAAAACAGGAGCGTCTCTTCATTCCAATACACTGTATTTGCTGGGAACAGACGCGAGTGCTATTTGCACTGTTTATGGCCAGAATAGCACAATAGTGGTGTTCTTACCCTGAATTAACACTTAAAGCTAGAACTTGAAACTGTGTGTGATTCAACTCCGTTTAGGAAGTTGTATTGAATCCCAGTTGGCCATACAAGAAAAACACTCTGCTTTTGAGAAAAGGGCACTCTTGCATTCTACTGTGTTTTCTATAGGGCCAGTACAGTGTGCTAGCTCAGAACAAAAAAACTGTGCTTCCTACATGAACGTGGCATATCTAGTTCAACTCAGTATTAGAAACTGAGTAAAACAGGAACGTCTCTTCATTCCAATACACTGTATTTGCTGGGAACAGACGCGAGTGCTATTTGCACTGTTTATGTCCAGAATAGCACAATAGTGGTGTTCTTACCCTGAATTAACACTTAATGCTAGAACTTGAAACTGTGTGTGATTCAACTCCGTTTAGGAAGTTGTATTGAATCCCAGTTGGCCATACAAGAAAAACACTCTGCTTTTGAGAAACAGACACTCTTGCATTATACTGTGTTTCCTATAGGGCCAGTACAGTGAGCAAGCTCAGAACAAAGAACTGTGCTTCCTACACGAACGGGGCATATCTAGTTCAACTCAGTATTAGAAACTAAGTAAAACAGGAGTGTCTCTTCATTCCAATACACTGTATTTGCTGGGAAAAGACGCGAGTGCTATTTGCACTGTTTATGGCCAGAATAGCACAATAGTGGTGTTCTTACCCTGAATTAACACTTAATGCTAGAACTTGAAACTGTGTGTGATTCAACTCCGTTTAGGAAGTTGTATTGAATCCCAGCGGCCATACAAGAAAAACACTCTGCTTTTGAGAAACAGACACTCTTGCATTATACTGTGTTTCCTATAGGGCCAGTACAGTAAGCTAGCTCAGAACAAAAGAACTGTGCTTCCTACACGAACGGGGCATATCTAGTTCAACTCAGTATTAGAAACTGAGTAAAACAGGAGCGTCTCTTCATTCCAATACACTGTATTTGCTTGGAACAGACGCGAGTGCTATTTGCACTGTTTATGGCCAGAATAGCACAACAGTTGTGTTCTTACCCTGAATTAACACTTAATGCTAGAACTTGAAACTGTGTGTGATTCAACTCCGTTTAGGAAGTTGTATTGAACCCCCGTTGGCCATACAAGAAAAACACTCTGCTTTTGAGAAACAGGCACTCTTGCATTCTACTGTGTTTCCTATAGGGCCAGTACAGTGAGCTAGCTCAGAACAAAAGAACTGTGCTTCCTACACGAACGGGGCATATCTAGTTCAACTCAGTATTAGAAACTACATAAAACAGGAGCTTCTCTTCATTCCAATACACTGTATTTGCTGGGAACAGACGCGAGTGCTATTTGTACTGTTTATGGCCAGAATAGCACAATAGTGGTGTTCTTACCCTGAATTAACACTTAATGCTAGAATTTGAAACTGTGTGTGATTCAACTCCGTTTAGGAAGTTGTATTGAACCCCAGTTGGCCATACAAGAAAAACACTCTGCTTTTGAGAAACAGGCACTCTTGCATTCTACTGTGTTTCCTATAGGAGCAGTACAGTGAGCTAGTTCAGAACAAAAGAACTGTGCTTCCTACACAAACGCGGCATATGAAGTTCAACTCAGTATTAGAAACGAAGTAAAACAGGAGCTTCTCCTCATTCCAATACACTGTATTTGCTGGGAACAGACGCGAGTGCTATTTGCACTGTTTATGTCCAGAATAGCACAATAGTGGTGTTCTTACCCTGAATTAACACTTAATGCTAGAACTTGGAACTGTGTGTGATTCAACTCCGTTTAGGAAGTTGTATTGAACCCCAGTTGGCCATACAAGAAAAACACTCTGCTTTTGAGAAACAGACACTCTTGCATTCTACTGTGTTTCCTATAGGAGCAGTACAGTGAGCTAGTTCAGAACAAAAGAACTGTGCTTCCTACACGAACGGGGCTTATCTAGTTCAACTCAGTATTAGAAACTAAGTAAAACAGGAGCTTCTCTTCATTCCAATACACTGGATTTGCTGGGAACAGACGCGAGTGCTATTTGAACTGTTTATGGCCAGAATAGCACAATAGTGGTGTTCTTACGCTGAATTAACACTTAATGCTAGAATATGAAACTGTGTGTGATTCAACTCCGTTTAGGAAGTTGTATTGAACCCCGGTTGTCCATACAAGAAAAACACTCTGCTTTTGAGAAACAGGTACTCTTGCATTCTACTGTGTTTCCTATAGGAGCAGTACAGTGAGCTAGTTCAGAACAAAAGAACTGTGCTTCCTACACAAACGGGGCATATCTAGTTCAACTCAGTATTAGAAACTGAGTAAAACAGGAGCGTCTCTTCATTCCAATACACTGTATTTGCTGGGAACAGACGCGAGTGCTATTTGCACTGTTTATGGCCAGAATAGCACAATAGT
This sequence comes from Peromyscus maniculatus bairdii, assembly GCF_049852395.1. Lineage (NCBI taxonomy): Eukaryota > Metazoa > Chordata > Mammalia > Rodentia > Cricetidae > Peromyscus > Peromyscus maniculatus. The sequence goes on along the minus strand of NC_134865.1, from coordinate 41,369,962 downwards.
GGTGTTCTTACCCTGAATTAACACTTAAAGCTAGAACTTGAAACTGTGTGTGATTCAACTCCGTTTAGGAAGTTGCATTGAATCCCAGTTGGCCATACAAGAAAAACACTCTGCTTTTGAGAAACAGACACTCTTGCATTATACTGTGTTTCCTATAGGGCCAGTACAGTGAGCAAGCTCAGAACAAAGAACTGTGCTTCCTACACGAACGGGGCATATCTAGTTCAACTCAGTATTAGAAACTAAGTAAAACAGGAGTGTCTCTTCATTCCAATACACTGTATTTGCTGGGAACAGACGCGAGTGCTATTTGTACTGTTTATGGCCAGAATAGCACAATAGTGGTGTTCTTACCCTGAATTAACACTTAATGCTAGAACTTGAAACTGTGTGTGATTCAACTCCGTTTAGGAAGTTGTATTGAATCCCAGTTGGCCATACAAGAAAAACACTCTGCTTTTGAGAAACAGACACTCTTGCATTATACTGTGTTTCCTATAGGGCCAGTACAGTAAGCTAGCTCAGAACAAAAGAACTGTGCTTCCTACACGAACGGGGCATATCTAGTTCAACTCAGTATTAGAAACTGAGTAAAACAGGAGCGTCTCTTCATTCCAATACACTGTATTTGCTGGGAACAGACGCGAGTGCTATTTGCACTGTTTATGGCCAGAATAGCACAATAGTGGTGTTCTTACCCTGAATTAACACTTAATGCTAGAACTTGGAACTGTGTGTGATTCAACTCCGTTTAGGAAGTTGTATTGAACCCCCGTTGGCCATACAAGAAAAACACTCTGCTTTTGAGAAACAGGCACTCTTGCATTCTACTGTGTTTCCTATAGGGCCAGTACAGTGAGCTAGCTCAGAACAAAAGAACTGTGCTTCCTACACGAACGGGGCATATCTAGTTCAACTCAGTATTAGAAACTACGTAAAACAGGAGCTTCTCTTCATTCCAATACACTGTATTTGCTGGGAACAGACGCGAGTGCTATTTGCACTGTTTATGGCCAGAATAGCACAATAGTGGTGTTCTTACGCTGAATTAACACTTAATGCTAGAATTTGAAACTGTGTGTGATTCAACTCCGTTTAGGAAGTTGTATTGAACCCCAGTTGACCATACAAGAAAAACACTCTGCTTTTGAGAAAAGGGCACTCTTGCATTCTACTGTGTTTCCTATAGGGCCAGTACAGTTTGCTAGCTCAGAACAAAAGAACTGTGCTTCCTACATGAACGTGGCATATCTAGTTCAACTCAGTATTAGAAACTGAGTAAAACAGGAGCTTCTCTTCATTCCAATACACTGTATTTCCTGGGAACAGACGCGAGTGCTATTTGCACTGTTTATGGCCAGAATAGCACAATAGTGGTGTTCTTACCCTGAATTAACACTTAATGCTAGAACTTGCAACTGTGTGTGATTCAACTCCGTTCAGGAAGTTGTATTGAATCCCAGTTGGCCATACAAGAAAAACACTCTGCTTTTGAGAAACAGACACTCTTGCATTATACTGTGTTTCCTATAGGGCCAGTACAGTGAGCAAGCTCAGAACAAAGAACTGTGCTTCCTACACGAACGGGGCATATCTAGTTCAACTCAGTATTAGAAACTAAGTAAAACAGGAGCGTCTCTACATTCCAATACACTGTATTTGCTGGGAACAGACGCGAGTGCTATTTGTACTGTTTATGGCCAGAATAGCACAATAGTGGTGTTCTTACCCTGAATTAACACTTAATGCTAGAACTTGAAACTGTGTGTGATTCAACTCCGTTTAGGAAGTTGTATTGAATCCCAGTTGGCCATACAAGAAAAACACTCTGCTTTTGAGAAACAGACACTCTTGCATTATACTGTGTTTCCTATAGGGCCAGTACAGTGAGCAAGCTCAGAACAAAAGAACTGTGCTTCCTACACGAACGGGGCATATCTAGTTCAACTCAGTATTAGAAACTGAGTAAAACAGGAGCGTCTCTTCATTCCAATACACTGTATTTGCTGGGAACAGACGCGAGTGCTATTTGCACTGTTTATGGCCAGAATAGCACAATAGTGGTGTTCTTACCCTGAATTAACACTTAATGCTAGAACTTGAAACTGTGTGTGATTCAACTCCGTTTAGGAAGTTGTATTGAATCCCAGTTGGCCATACAAGAAAAACACTCTGCTTTTGAGAAACAGACACTCTTGCATTATACTGTGTTTCCTATAGGGCCAGTACAGTGAGCAAGCTCAGAACAAAAGAACTGTGCTTCCTACACGAACGGGGCATATCTAGTTCAACTCAGTATTAGAAACTAAGTAAAACAGGAGTGTCTCTTCATTCCAATACACTGTATTTGCTGGGAACAGACGTGAGTGCTATTTGCACTGTTTATGGCCAGAATAGCACAATAGTGGTGTTCTTACCCTGAATTAACACTTAATGCTAGAACTTGGAACTGTGTGTGATTCAACTCCGTTTAGGAAGTTGTATTGAACCCCCGTTGGCCATACAAGAAAAACACTCTGCTTTTGAGAAACAGGCACTCTTGCATTCTACTGTGTTTCCTATAGGGCCAGTACAGTGAGCTAGCTCAGAACAAAAGAACTGTGCTTCCTACACGAAGGGGGCATATCTAGTTCAACTCAGTATTAGAAACTAAGTAAAACATGAGCTTCTCTTCATTCCAATACACTGTATTTGCTGGGAACAGACGCGAGTGCTATTTGCACTGTTTATGGCCAGAATAGCACAATAGTGGTGTTCTTACGCTGAATTAACACTTAATGCTAGAATTTGAAACTGTGTGTGATTCAACTCCGTTTAGGAAGTTGTATTGAACCCCAGTTGGCCATACAAGAAAAACACTCTGCTTTTGAGAAACAGGCACTCTTGCATTCTACTGTGTTTCCTATAGGAGCAGTACAGTGAGCTAGTTCAGAACAAAAGAACTGTGCTTCCTACACAAACGGGGCATATCTAGTTCAACTCAGTATTAGAAACTGAGTAAAACAGGAGCGTCTCTTCATTCCAATACACTGTATTTGCTGGGAACAGACGCGAGTGCTATTTGCACTGTTTATGGCCAGAATAGCACAATAGTGGTGTTCTTACCCTGAATTACACTTAATGCTAGAACTTGAAACTGTGTGTGATTCAACTCCGTTTAGAAAGTTGTATTGAACCCGAGTTGGCCTTACAAGAAAAACACTCTGCTTTTGAGAAACAGGCACTCTTGCATTCTACTGTGTTTCCTATAAGAGCAGTACAGTGAGCTAGCTCAGAACAAAAGAACTGTGCTTCCTACACGAACGGGGCATATCTAGTTCAACTCAGTATTAGAAACGAAGTAAAACAGGAGCTTCTCCTCATTCCAATACACTGTATTTGCTGGGAACAGACGCGAGTGCTATTTGCACTGTTTATGTCCAGAATAGCACAATAGTGGTGTTCTTACCCTGAATTAACACTTAATGCTAGAACTTGAAACTGTGTGTGATTCAACTCCGTTTAGGAAGTTGTATTGAATCCCAGTTGGCCATACAAGAAAAACACTCTGCTTTTGAGAAACAGACACTCTTGCATTATACTGTGTTTCCTATAGGGCCAGTACAGTGAGCAAGCTCAGAACTAAGAACTGTGCTTCCTACACGAACGGGGCATATCTAGTTCAACTCAGTATTAGAAACTAAGTAAAACAGGAGCGTCTCTTCATTCCAATACACTGTATTTGCTGGGAACAGACGCGAGTGCTATTTGCACTGTTTATGGCCAGAATAGCACAATAGTGGTGTTCTTACCCTGAATTAACACTTAATGCTAGAACTTGAAACTGTGTGTGATTCAACTCCGTTTAGGAAGTTGTATTGAATCCCAGTTGGCCATACAAGAAAAACACTCTGCTTTTGAGAAACAGACACTCTTGCATTATACTGTGTTTCTTATAGGGCCAGTACAGTGAGCAAGCTCAGAACAAAAGAACTGTGCTTCCTACACGAACGGGGCATATCTAGTTCAACTCAGTATTAGAAACTGAGTAAAACAGGAGCGTCTCTTCATTCCAATACACTGTATTTGCTGGGAACAGACGCGAGTGCTATTTGCACTGTTTATGGCCAGAATAGCACAATAGTGGTGTTCTTACCCTGAATTAACACTTAATGCTAGAACTTGGAACTGTGTGTGATTCAACTCCGTTTAGGAAGTTGTATTGAACCCCCGTTGGCCATACAAGAAAAACACTCTGCTTTTGAGAAACAGGCACTCTTGCATTCTACTGTGTTTCCTATAGGGCCAGTACAGTGAGCTAGCTCAGAACAAAAGAACTGTGCTTCCTACACGAACGGGGCATATCTAGTTCAACTCAGTATTAGAAACTACGTAAAACAGGAGCTTCTCTTCATTCCAATACACTGTATTTGCTGGGAACAGACGCGAGTGCTATTTGCACTGTTTATGGCCAGAATAGCACAATAGTGGTGTTCTTACGCTGAATTAACACTTAATGCTAGAATTTGAAACTGTGTGTGATTCAACTCCGTTTAGGAAGTTGTATTGAACCCCAGTTGGCCATACAAGAAAAACACTCTGCTTTTGAGAAACAGGCACTCTTGCATTCTACTGTGTTTCCTATAGGAGCAGTACAGTGAGCTAGTTCAGAACAAAAGAACTGTGCTTCCTACACGAACGGGGCATATCTAGTTCAACTCAGTATTAGAAACTGAGTAAAACAGGAGCGTCTCTTCATTCCAATACACTGTATTTGCTGGGAACAGACGCGAGAGCTATTTGCACTGTTTATGGCCAGAATAGCACAATAGTGGTGTTCTTACCCTGAATTAACACTTAATGCTAGAAGTTGAAACTGTGTGTGATTCAACTCCGTTTAGGAAGTTGTATTGAACCCGAGTTGGCCTTACAAGAAAAACACTCTGCTTTTGAGAAACAGGCACTCTTGCATTCTACTGTGTTTCCTATAGGAGCAGTACAGTGAGCTAGCTGAGAACAAAAGAACTGTGCTTCCTACACGAACGGGGCATATGTAGTTCAACTCAGTATTAGAAACTAAGTAAAACAGGAGCGTCTCTTCATTGTAATACACTGTATTTGCTGGGAACAGACGCGAGTGCTATTTGCACTGTTTATGTCTAGAATAGCACAATAGTGGTGTTCTTACCCTGAATTAACACTTAATGCTAGAACTTGGAACTGTGTGTGATTCAACTCCGTTTAGGAAGTTGTATTGAACCCCAGTTGGCCATACAAGAAAAACACTCTGCTTTTGAGAAACAGACACTCTTGCATTCTACTGTGTTTCCTATAGGGCCAGTACAGTGAGCTAGCTCAGAACAAATGAACTGTGCTTCCTACACGAACGGGGCATATCTAGTTCAACTCAGTATTAGAAACTAAGTAAAACAGGAGCGTCTCTTCATTGCAATACACTGTATTTGCTGGGAACAGACGCGAAAGCTATTTGCACTGTTTATGGCCAGAATAGCACAATAGTGGTGTTCTTACCCTGAATTAACACTTAATGCTAGAATTTGAAACTGTGTGTGATTCAACTCCGTTTAGGAAGTTGTATTGAACCCCAGTTGGCCTTACAAGAAAAACACTCTGCTTTTGAGAAACAGGCACTCTTGCATTCTACTGTGTTTCCTATAGGAGCAGTACAGTGAGCTAGCTCAGAACAAAAGAACTGTGCTTCCTACAAAACGGGGCATATGTAGTTCAACTCAGTATTAGAAACGTAGTAAAACAGGAGCTTCTCCTCATTCCAATACACTGGATTTGCTGGGAACAGACGCGAGTGCTATTTGCACTGTTTATGGCCAGAATAGCACAATAGTGGTGTTCTTACCCTGAATTAACACTTAATGCTAGAACTTGGAACTGTGTGTGATTCAACTCCGTTTAGGAAGTTGTATTGAACCCCAGTTGGCCATACAAGAAAAACTCTGCTTTTGAGAAACAGACACTCTTGCATTCTACTGTGTTTCCTATAGGGCCAGTACAGTGAGCTAGCTCAGAACAAAAGAACTGTGCTTCCTACACGAACGGGGCATATCTAGTTCAACTCAGTATTAGAAACTAAGTAAAACAGGAGCGTCTCTTCATTGCAATACACTGTATTTGCTGGGAACAGACGCGAGAGCTATTTGCACTGTTTATGGCCAGAATAGCACAATAGTGGTGTTCTTACCCTGAATTAACACTTAATGCTAGAATTTGAAACTGTGTGTGATTCAACTCCGTTTAGGAAATTGTATTGAACCCCAGTTGGCCTTACAAGAAAAACACTCTGCTTTTGAGAAACAGGCACTCTTGCATTCTACTGTGTTTCCTATAGGAGCAGTACAGTGAGCTAGCTCAGAACAAAAGAACTGTGCTTCCTACACGAACGGGGCATATCTAGTTCAACTCAGTATTAGAAACTAAGTCAAACAGGAGCTTCTCTTCATTCCAATACACTGGATTTGCTGGGAACAGACGCGAGTGCTATTTGAACTGTTTATGGCCAGAATAGCACAATAGTGGTGTTCTTACGCTGAATTAACACTTAATGCTAGAATTTGAAACTGTGTGTGATTCAACTCCGTTTAGGAAGTTGTATTGAACCCCGGTTGGCCATACAAGAAAAACACTCTGCTTTTGAGAAACAGGCACTCTTGCATTCTACTGTGTTTCCTATAGGAGCAGTACAGTGAGCTAGTTCAGAACAAAAGAAGTGTGCTTCCTACACAAACGGGGCATATCTAGTTCAACTCAGTATTAGAAACTGAGTAAAACAGGAGCGTCTCTTCATTCCAATACACTGTATTTGCTGGGAACAGACGCGAGTGCTATTTGCACTGTTTATGGCCAGAATAGCACAATAGTGGTGTTCTTACCCTGAATTAACACTTAAAGCTAGAACTTGAAACTGTGTGTGATTCAACTCCGTTTAGGAAGTTGTATTGAATCCCAGTTGTCCATACAAGAAAAACACTCTGCTTTTGAGAAAAGGGCACTCTTGCATTCTACTGTGTTTCCTATAGGGCCAGTACAGTGTGCTAGCTCAGAACAAAAGAACTGTGCTTCCTACATGAACGTGGCATATCTAGTTCAACTCAGTATTAGAAACTGAGTAAAACAGGAGCGTCTCTTCATTCCAATACACTGTATTTGCTGGGAACAGACGCGAGTGCTATTTGCACTGTTTATGGCCAGAATAGCACAATAGTGGTGTTCTTACCCTGAATTAACACTTAATGCTAGAACTTGAAACTGTGTGTGATTCAACTCCGTTTAGGAAGTTGTATTGAATCCCAGTTGGCCATACAAGAAAAACACTCTGCTTTTGAGAAACAGGCACTCTTGCATTCTACTGTGTTTCCTATAGGGCCAGTACAGTGAGCTAGCTCAGAACAAAAGAACTGTGCTTCCTACACGAACGGGGCATATCTAGTTCAACTCAGTATTAGAAACTACGTAAAACAGGAGCTTCTCTTCATTCCAATACACTGTATTTGCTGGGAACAGACGCGAGTGCTATTTGCACTGTTTATGGCCAGAATAGCACAATAGTGGTGTTCTTACGCTGAATTAACACTTAATGCTAGAATTTGAAACTGTGTGTGATTCAACTCCGTTTAGGAAGTTGTATTGAACCCCAGTTGGCCATACAAGAAAAACACTCTGCTTTTGAGAAACAGGCACTCTTGCATTCTACTGTGTTTCCTATAGGAGCAGTACAGTGAGCTAGTTCAGAACAAAAGAACTGTGCTTCCTACACAAACGGGGCATATCTAGTTCAACTCAGTATTAGAAACTGAGTAAAACAGGAGCGTCTCTTCATTCCAATACACTGTATTTGCTGGGAACAGACGCGAGTGCTATTTGCACTGTTTATGGCCAGAATAGCACAATAGTGGTGTTCTTACCCTGAATTAACACTTAATTCTAGAACTTGAAACTGTGTGTGATTCAACTCCGTTTAGGAAGTTGTATTGAACCCGAGTTGGCCTTACAAGAAAAACACTCTGCTTTTGAGAAACAGGCACTCTTGCATTCTACTGTGTTTCCTATAGGAGCAGTACAGTGAGCTAGCTCAGAACAAAAGAACTGTGCTTCCTACACGAACGGGGCATATGTAGTTCAACTCAGTATTAGAAACGAAGTAAAACAGGAGCTTCTCCTCATTCCAATACACTGTATTTGCTGGGAACAGACGCGAGTGCTATTTGTACTGTTTATGTCCAGAACAGCACAATAGTGGTGTTCTTACCCTGAATTAACACTTAATGCTAGAACTTGGAACTGTGTGTGATTCAACTCCGTTTAGGAAGTTGTATTGAACCCCAGTTGGCCATACAAGAAAAACACTCTGCTTTTGAGAAACAGACACTCTTGCATTCTACTGTGTTTCCTATAGGGCCAGTACAGTGAGCTAGCTCAGAACCAAAGAACTGTGCTTCCTACACGAACGGGGCATATCTAGTTCAACTCAGTATTAGAAACTAAGTAAAACAGGAGCGTCTCTTCATTGCAATACACTGTATTTGCTGGGAACAGACGCGAGAGCTATTTGCACTGTTTATGGCCAGAATAGCACAATAGTGGTGTTCTTACCCTGAATTAACACTTAATGCTAGAATTTGAAACTGTGTGTGATTCAACTCCGTTTAGGAAGTAGTATTGAACCCCGGTTGGCCATACAAGAAAAACACTCTGCTTTTGAGAAACAGGCACTCTTGCATTCTACTGTGTTTCCTATAGGAGCAGTACAGTGAGCTAGTTCAGAACAAAAGAACTGTGCTTCCTACACAAACGGGGCATATCTAGTTCAACTCAGTATTAGAAACTGAGTAAAACAGGAGCGTCTCTTCATTCCAATACACTGTATTTGCTGGGAACAGACGCGAGTGCTATTTGCACTGTTTATGGCCAGAATAGCACAATAGTGGTGTTCTTACCCTGAATTAACACTTAATGCTAGAATTTGAAACTGTGTGGGATTAAACTCCGTTTAGGAAGTTGTATTGAACCCCAGTTGGCCATACAAGAAAAACACTCTGCTTTTGAGAAACAGGCACTCTTGCATTCTACTGTGTTTCCTATAGGGCCAGTACAGTGTGCTAGCTCAGAACAAAAGAACTGTGCTTCCTACATGAATGGGGCATATCTAGTTCAACTCAGTATTAGAAACTAAGTAAAACAGGAGCGTCTCTTCATTCCAATACACTGTATTTGCTGGGAACAGACGCGAGTGCTATTTGCACTGTTTATGGCCAAAATAGCACAAAAGTGGTGTTCTTACCCTGAATTAACACTTAATGCTAGAACTTGAAACTGTGTGTGATTCAACTCCGTTTAGGAAGTTGTATTGAATCCCAGTTGGCCATACAAGAAAAACACTCTGCTTTTGACAAACAGACACTCTTGCATTCTACTGTGTTTCCTATAGGGCCAGTACAGTGAGCTAGATCAGAACAAAAGAACTGTGCTTCCTACACGAACGGGGCATATCTAGTTCAACTCAGTATTAGAAACTAAGTAAAACAGGAGCGTCTCTTCATTGCAATACACTGTATTTGCTGGGAACAGACGCGAGTGCTATTTGCACTGTTTATGGACAGAATAGCACAATAGTGGTGTTCTTACCCTGAATTAACACTTAATGCTAGAATTTGAAACTGTGTGTGATTCAACTCCGTTAAGGAAGTTGTATTGAACCCCAGTTGGCCATACAAGAAAAACACTCTGCTTTTGAGAAACAGGCACTCTTGCATTCTACTGTGTTTCCTATAGGGCCAGTACAGTGTGCTAGCTCAGAACAAAAGAACTGTGCTTCCTACATGAACGTGGCATATCTAGTTCAACTCAGTATTAGAAACTGAGTAAAACAGGAGCATCTCTTCATTCCAATACACTGTATTTGCTGGGAACAGACGCGAGTGCTATTTGCACTGTTTATGGCCAGAATAGCACAATAGTGGTGTTCTTACCCTGAATTAACACTTAATGCTAGAACTTGAAACTGTGTGTGATTCAACTCCGTTTAGGAAGTTGTATTGAATCCCAGTTGGCCATACAAGAAAAACACTCTGCTTTTGAGAAACAGACGCTCTTGCATTATACTGTGTTTCCTATAGGGCCAGTACAGTGAGCAAGCTCAGAACAAAAGAACTGTGCTTCATACACGAACGGGGCATATCTAGTTCAACTCAGTATTAGAAACTAAGTAAAACAGGAGCTTCTCTTCATTCCAATACACTGTATTTGCAGGGAACAGACGCGAGTGCTATTTGCACTGTTTATGGCCAAAATAGCACAATAGTGGTGTTCTTACCCTGAATTAACACTTAATGCTAGAATTTGAAACTGTGTCTGATTCAATTCCGTTTAGGAAGTTGTATTGAACCCCAGTTGGCCTTACAAGAAAAACACTCTGCTTTTGAGAAACAGGCACTCTTGGATTCTACTGTGTTTCCTATAGGAGCAGTACAGTGAGCTAGCTCAGAACAAAAGAACTGTGCTTCCTACACAAACGGGGCATATCTAGTTCAACTCAGTATTAGAAACTAAGTAAAACAGGAGCGTCTCTTCATTGCAATACACTGTATTTGCTGGGAACAGACGCGAGTGCTATTTGCACTGTTTATGTCCAGAATAGCACAATAGTGGTGTTCTTACACTGAATTAACACTTAATGCTAGAACTTGGAACTGTGTGTGATTCAACTCCGTTTAGGAAGTTGTATTGAACCCCAGTTGGCCATACAAGAAAAACACTCTGCTTTTGAGAAACAGACACTCTTGCATTCTACTGTGTTTCCTATAGGGCCAGTACAGTGAGCTAGCTCAGAACAAAAGAACTGTGCTTCCTACACGAACGGGGCATATCTAGTTCAACTCAGTATTAGAAACTAAGTAAAACAGGAGCGTCTCTTCATTGCAATACACTGTATTTGCTGGGAACAGACGCGAGAGCTATTTGCACTGTTTATGGCCAGAATAGCACAATAGTCGTGTTCTTACCCTGAATTAACACTTAATGCTAGAATTTGAAACTGTGTGTGATTCAACTCCGTTTAGGAAGTTGTATTGAACCCCAGTTGGCCTTACAAGAAAAACACTCTGCTTTTGAGAAACAGGCACTCTTGCATTCTACTGTGTTTCCTATAGGAGCAGTACAGTGAGCTAGCTCAGAACAAAAGAACTGTGCTTCCTACACGAACGGGGCATATGTAGTTCAACTCAGTATTAGAAACGAAGTAAAACAGCAGCTTCTCCTCATTCCAATACACTGTATTTGCTGGGAACAGACGCGAGTGCTATTTGCACTGTTTATGTCCAGAATAGCACAATAGTGGTGTTCTTACCCTGAATTAACACTTAATGCTAGAACTTGGAACTGTGTGTGATTCAACTCCGTTTAGGAAGTTGTATTGAACCCCAGTTGGCCATACAAGAAAAACACTCTGCTTTTGAGAAACAGGCACTCTTGCATTCTACTGTGTTTCCTATAGGAGCAGTACAGTGAGCTAGTTCAGAACAAAAGAACTGTGCTTCCTACACAAACGGGGCATATCTAGTTCAACTCAGTATTAGAAACTGAGTAAAACAGGAGCGTCTCTTCATTCCAATACACTGTATTTGCTGGGAACAGACGCGAGTGCTATTTGCACTGTTTATGGCCAGAATAGCACAATAGTGGTGTTCTTACCCTGAATTAACACTTAATGCTAGAATTTGAAACTGTGTGTGATTCAACTCCGTTTAGGAAGTTGTATTGAACCCCAGTTGGCCATACAAGAAAAACACTCTGCTTTTGAGAAACAGGCACTCTTGCATTCTACTGTGTTTCCTATAGGGCCAGTACAGTGTGCTAGCTCAGAACAAAAGAACTGTGCTTCCTACATGAACGGGGCATATCTAGTTCAACTCAGTATTAGAAACTAAGTAAAACAGGAGCGTCTCTTCATTCCAATACACGGTATTGTCTGGGAACAGACGCGAGTGCTATTTGCACTGTTTATGGCCAAAATAGCACAATAGTGGTGTTCCTACCCTGAATTAACACTTAATGCTAGAACTTGGAACTGTGTGTGATTCAACTCCGTTTAGGAAGTTGTATTGAACCCCAGTTGGCCATACAAGAAAAACACTCTGCTTTTGAGAAACAGACACTCTTGCATTCTACTGTGTTTCCTATAGGGCCAGTACAGTGAGCTAGCTCAGAACAAAAGAACTGTGCTTCCTACACGAACGGGGCATATCTAGTTCAACTCAGTATTAGAAACTAAGTAAAACAGGAGCGTCTCTTCATTGCAATACACTGTATTTGCTGGGAACAGACGCGAGTGCTATTTGCACTGTTTATGGACAGAATAGCACAATAGTGGTGTTCTTACCCTGAATTAACACTTAATGCTAGAATTTGAAACTGTGTGTGATTCAACTCCGTTTAGGAAGTTGTATTGAATCCCAGTTGGCCATACAAGAAAAACACTCTGCTTTTGAGAAACAGACACTCTTGCATTCTACTGTGTTTCCTATAGGGCCAGTACAGTGAGCAAGCTCAGAACAAAAGAACTGTGCTTCCTACACGAACGGGGCATATCTAGTTCAACTCAGTATTAGAAACTAAGTAAAACAGGAGCGTCTCTTTATTCCAATACACTGTATTTGCTGGGAACAGACGCGAGTGCTATTTGCACTGTTTATGGCCAGAATAGCACACTAGTGGTCTTCTTACCCTGAATTAACACTTAATGCTAGAATTTGAAACTGTGTGTGATTCAACTCCGTTTAGGAAGTTGTGTTGAACCCCAGTTGGCCATACAAGAAAAACACTCTGCTTTTGAGAAACAGACACTCTTGCATTCTACTGTGTTTCCTATAGGGCCAGTACAGTGAGCTAGTTCAGAACAAAAGAACTGTGCTTCCTACACGAACGGGGCATATCTAGTTCAACTCAGTATTAGAAACTAAGTAAAACAGGAGCGTCTCTTCATTGCAATATACTGTATTTGCTGGGAACAGATGCGAGAGCTATTTGCACTGTTTATGGCCAGAATAGCACAATAGTGGTGTTCTTACCCTGAATTAACACTTAATGCTAGAATTTGAAACTGTGTGTGATTCAACTCCGTTTAGGAAGTTGTATTGAACCCCAGTTGGCCTTACAAGAAAAACACTCTGCTTTTGAGAAACAGGCACTCTTGCATTCTACTGTGTTTCCTATAGGGCCAGTACAGTGAGCTAGCTCAGAACAAAAGAACTGTGCTTCCTACACAAACGGGGCATATCTAGTTCAACTCAGTATTAGAAACTAAGTCAAACAGGAGCTTCTCTTCATTCCAATACACTGTATTTGCTGGGAACAGACGCGAGTGCTATTTGCACTGTTTATGGCCAGAATAGCACAATAGTGGTGTTCTTACCCTGAATTAACGCTTAATGCTAGAATTTGAAACTGTGTGTGATTCAACTCCGTTTAGGAAGTTGTATTGAACCCCAGTTGGCCATACAAGAAAAACACTCTGCTTTTGAGAAACAGGCACTCTTGCATTCTACTGTGATTCCTGTAGGGCCAGTACAGTGTGCTAGCTCAGAACAAAAGAACTGTGCTTCCTACATGAACGGGGCATATCTAGTTCAACTCAGTATTAGAAACTAAGTAAAACAGGAGAGTCTCTTCATTCCAATACACTGTATTTGCTGGGAACAGACGCGAGTGCTATTTGCACTGTTTATGGCCAGAATAGCACAATAGTGGTGTTCTTACCCTGAATTAACACTTAATGCTAGAACTTGAAACTGTGTGTGATTCAACTCTGTTTAGGAAGTTGTATTGAATCCCAGTTGGCCATACAAGAAAAACACTCTGCTTTTGAGAAACAGACACTCTTGCATTCTACTGTGTTTCTTATAGGGCCAGTACAGTGAGCTAGCTCAGAACAAAAGAACTGTGCTTCCTACACGAACGGGGCATATCTAGTTCAACTCAGTATTAGAAACTAAGTAAAACAGGAGCGTCTCTTCATTGCAATACACTGTATTTGCTGGAAACAGACGCGAGTGCTATTTGCACTGTTTATGGCCAGAATAGCACAATAGTGGTGTTCTTACCCTGAATTAACACTTAATGCTAGAATTTGAAACTGTGTGTGATTCAACTCCGTTTAGGAAGTTGTATTGAACCCCAGTTGGCCTTACAAGAAAAACACTCTGCTTTTGAGAAACAGGCACTCTTGCATTCTACTGTGTTTCCTATAGGGCCAGTACAGTGAGCTAGCTCAGAACAAAAGAACTGTGCTTCCTACTCGAACGGGGCATATCTAGTTCAACTCAGTATTAGAAACTAAGTAAAACAGGAGCTTCTCTTCATTCCAATACACTGGATTTGCTGGGAACAGACATGAGTGCTATTTGCACTGTTTATGGCCAGAATAGCACAATAGTGGTGTTCTTACCCTGAATTAACACTTAATGCTAGAATTTGAAACTGTGTGTGATTCAACTTCGTTTAGGAAGTTGTATTGAACCCCAGGTGGCCATACAAGAAAAACACTCTGCTTTTGAGAAACAGGCACTCTTGCATTCTACTGTGTTTCCTATAGGGCCAGTACAGTGTGCTAGCTCAGAAAAAAAGAACTGTGCTTCCTACATGAACGGGGCATATCTAGTTCAACTCAGTATTAGAAACTAAGTAAAACAGGAGCGTCTCTTCATTCCAATACACTGTATTTGCTGGGAACAGACGCGAGAGCTATTTGCACTGTTTATGGCCAGAATAGCACAATAGTGGTGTTCTTACCCTGAAGTAACACTTAATGCTAGAACTTGAAACTGTGTGTGATTCAACTCCGTTTAGGAAGTTGTATTGAATCCCAGTTGGCCATACAAGAAAAACACTCTGCTTTTGAGAAACAGACACTCTTGCATTCTACTGTGTTTCTTATAGGGCCAGCACAGTGTGCTAGCTCAGAACAAAAGAACTGTGCTTCCTACATGAACGTGGCCTATCTAGTTCAACTCAGTATTATAAACTGAGTAAAACAGGAGCGTCTCTTCATTCCAATACACTGTATTTGCTGGGAACAGACGCGAGTGCTATTTGCACTGTTTATGGCCAGAATAGCACAATAGTGGTGTTCTTACCCTGAATTAACACTTAATGCTAGAATTTGAAACTGTGTGTGATTCAACTCCGTTAAGGAAGTTGTATTGAACCCCAGTTGGCCATACAAGAAAAACACTCTGCTTTTGAGAAACAGGCACTCTTGCATTCTACTGTGTTTCCTATAGGGCCAGTACAGTGTGCTAGCTCAGAACAAAAGAACTGTGCTTCCTACACGAACGGGGCATATCTAGTTCAACTCAGTATTAGAAACTGAGTAAAACAGGAGCGTCTCTTAATTCCAATACACTGTATTTGCTGGGAACAGACGCGAGTGCTATTTGCACTGTTTATGGCCAGAGTAGCACACTAGTTGTGTTCTTACCCTGAATTAACACTTAATGCTAGAATTTGAAACTGTGTGTGATTCAACTCCGTTTAGGAAGTTGTATTGAACCCCAGTTGGCCATACAAGAAAAACACTCTGCTTTTGAGAAACAGACACTCTTGCATTCTACTGTGTTTCCTATAGGGCCAGTACAGTGAGCTAGTTCAGAACAAAAGAACTGTGCTTCCTACACGAACGGGGCATATCTAGTTCAACTCAGTATTAGAAACTAAGTAAAACAGGAGCGTCTCTTCATTGCAATATACTGTATTTGCTGGGAACAGATGCGAGAGCTATTTGCACTGTTTATGGCCAGAATAGCACAATAGTGGTGTTCTTACCCTGAATTAACACTTAATGCTAGAATTTGAAACTGTGTGTGATTCAACTCCGTTTAGGAAGTTGTATTGAACCCCAGTTGGCCTTACAAGAAAAACACTCTGCTTTTGAGAAACAGGCACTCTTGCATTCTACTGTGTTTCCTATAGGGCCAGTACAGTGAGCTAGCTCAGAACAAAAGAACTGTGCTTCCTACACGAACGGGGCATATCTAGTTCAACTCAGTATTAGAAACTAAGTCAAACAGCAGCTTCTCTTCATTCCAATACACTGTATTTGCTGGGAACAGACGCGAGTGCTATTTGCACTGTTTATGGCCAGAATAGCACAATAGTGGTGTTCTTACCCTGAATTAACACTTAATGCTAGAATTTGAAACTGTGTGTGATTCAACTCCGTTTAGGAAGTTGTACTGAACCCCAGTTGGCCTTACAAGAAAAACACTCTGCTTTTGAGAAACAGGCACTCTTGCATTCTACTGTGTTTCCTATAGGGCCAGTACAGTGAGCTAGCTCAGAACAAAAGAACTGTGCTTCCTACTCGAACGGGGCATATCTAGTTCAACTCAGTATTAGAAACTAAGTAAAACAGGAGCTTCTCTTCATTCCAATACACTGGATTTGCTGGGAACAGACATGAGTGCTATTTGCACTGTTTATGGCCAGAATAGCACAATAGTGGTGTTCTTACCCTGAATTAACACTTAATGCTAGAATTTGAAACTGTGTGTGATTCAACTTCGTTTAGGAAGTTGTATTGAACCCCAGGTGGCCATACAAGAAAAACACTCTGCTTTTGAGAAACAGGCACTCTTGCATTCTACTGTGTTTCCTATAGGGCCAGTACAGTGTGCTAGCTCAGAACAAAAGAACTGTGCTTCCTACATGAACGGGGCATATCTAGTTCAACTCAGTATTAGAAACTAAGTAAAACAGGAGCGTCTCTTCATTCCAATACACTGTATTTGCTGGGAACAGACGCGAGAGCTATTTGCACTGTTTATGGCCAGAATAGCACAATAGTGGTGTTCTTACCCTGAAGTAACACTTAATGCTACAACTTGAAACTGTGTGTGATTCAACTCCGTTTAGGAAGTTGTATTGAATCCCAGTTGGCCATACAAGAAAAACACTCTGCTTTTGAGAAACAGACACTCTTGCATTCTACTGTGTTTCTTATAGGGCCAGCACAGTGTGCTAGCTCAGAACAAAAGAACTGTGCTTCCTACATGAACGTGGCCTATCTAGTTCAACTCAGTATTAGAAACTGAGTAAAACAGGAGCGTCTCTTCATTCCAATACACTGTATTTGCTGGGAACAGACGCGAGTGCTATTTGCACTGTTTATGGCCAGAATAGCACAATAGTGGTGTTCTTACCCTGAATTAACACTTAATGCTAGAATTTGAAACTGTGTGTGATTCAACTCCGTTAAGGAAGTTGTATTGAACCCCAGTTGGCCATACAAGAAAAACACTCTGCTTTTGAGAAACAGGCACTCTTGCATTCTACTGTGTTTCCTATAGGGCCAGTACAGTGTGCTAGCTCAGAACAAAAGAACTGTGCTTCCTACACGAACGGGGCATATCTAGTTCAACTCAGTATTAGAAACTGAGTAAAACAGGAGCGTCTCTTCATTCCAATACACTGTATTTGCTGGGAACAGACGCGAGTGCTATTTGCACTGTTTATGGCCAGAGTAGCACACTAGTGGTGTTCTTACCCTGAATTAACACTTAATGCTAGAATTTGAAACTGTGTGTGATTCAACTCCGATAAGGAAGTTGTATTGAACCCCAGTTGGCCATACAAGAAAAACACTCTGCTTTTGAGAAACAGACACTCTTGCATTCTACTGTGTTTCCTATAGGGCCAGTACAGTGAGCTAGTTCAGAACAAAAGAACTGTGCTTCCTACACGAACGGGGCATATCTAGTTCAACTCAGTATTAGAAACTAAGTAAAACAGGAGCGTCTCTTCATTGCAATATACTGTATTTGCTGGGAACAGATGCGAGAGCTATTTGCACTGTTTATGGCCAGAATAGCACAATAGTGGTGTTCTTACCCTGAATTAACACTTAATGCTAGAATTTGAAACTGTGTGTGATTCAACTCCGTTTAGGAAGTTGTATTGAACCCCAGTTGGCCTTACAAGAAAAACACTCTGCTTTTGAGAAACAGGCACTCTTGCATTCTACTGTGTTTCCTATAGGGCCAGTACAGTGAGCTAGCTCAGAACAAAAGAACTGTGCTTCCTACACGAACGGGGCATATCTAGTTCAACTCAGTATTAGAAACTAAGTCAAACAGCAGCTTCTCTTCATTCCAATACACTGTATTTGCTGGGAACAGACGCGAGTGCTATTTGCACTGTTTATGGCCAGAATAGCACAATAGTTGTGTTCTTACCCTGAATTAACACTTAATGCTAGAATTTGAAACTGTGTGTGATTCAACTCCGTTTAGGAAGTTGTACTGAACCCCAGTTGGCCTTACAAGAAAAACACTCTGCTTTTGAGAAACAGGCACTCTTGCATTCTACTGTGTTTCCTATAGGGCCAGTAAAGTGAGCTAGCTCAGAACAAAAGAACTGTGCTTCCTACTCGAACGGGGCATATCTAGTTCAACTCAGTATTAGAAACTAAGTAAAACAGGAGCTTCTCTTCATTCCAATACACTGGATTTGCTGGGAACAGACATGAGTGCTATTTGCACTGTTTATGGCCAGAATAGCACAATAGTGGTGTTCTTACCCTGAATTAACACTTAATGCTAGAATTTGAAACTGTGTGTGATTCAACTTCGTTTAGGAAGTTGTATTGAACCCCAGGTGGCCATACAAGAAAAACACTCTGCTTTTGAGAAACAGGCACTCTTGCATTCTACTGTGTTTCCTATAGGGCCAGTACAGTGTGCTAGCTCAGAACAAAAGAACTGTGCTTCCTACATGAACGGGGCATATCTAGTTCAACTCAGTATTAGAAACTAAGTAAAACAGGAGCGTCTCTTCATTCCAATACACTGTATTTGCTGGGAACAGACGCGAGTGCTATTTGCACTGTTTATGGCCAGAATAGCACAATAGTGGTGTTCTTACCCTGAAGTAACACTTAATGCTAGAACTTGAAACTGTGTGTGATTCAACTCCGTTTAGGAAGTTGTATTGAATCCCAGTTGGCCATACAAGAAAAACACTCTGCTTTTGCGAAACAGACACTCTTGCATTCTACTGTGTTTCTTATAGGGCCAGCACAGTGTGCTAGCTCAGAACAAAAGAACTGTGCTTCCTACATGAACGTGGCCTATCTAGTTCAACTCAGTATTATAAACTGAGTAAAACAGGAGCGTCTCTTCATTCCAATACACTGTATTTGCTGGGAACAGACGCGAGTGCTATTTGCACTGTTTATGGCCAGAATAGCACAATAGTGGTGTTCTTACCCTGAATTAACACTTAATGCTAGAATTTGAAACTGTGTGTGATTCAACTCCGTTAAGGAAGTTGTATTGAACCCCAGTTGGCCATACAAGAAAAACACTCTGCTTTTGAGAAACAGGCACTCTTGCATTCTACTGTGTTTCCTATAGGGCCAGTACAGTGTGCTAGCTCAGAACAAAAGAACTGTGCTTCCTACATGAACGTGGCCTATCTATTTCAACTCAGTATTAGAAACTGAGTAAAACAGGAGCGACTCTTCATTCCAATACACTGTATTTGCTGGGAACAGACGCGAGTGCTATTTGCACTGTTTATGGCCAGAATAGCACTCTAGTGGTGTTCTTACCCTGAATTAACACTTAATGCTAGAATTTGAAACTGTGTGTGATTCAACTCCGTTTAGGAAGTTGTATTGAACCCCAGTTGGCCATACAAGAAAAACACTCTGCTTTTGAGAAACAGACACTCTTGCATTCTACTGTGTTTCCTATAGGGCCAGTACAGTGAGCTAGTTCACAACAAAAGAACTGTGCTTCCTACACGAACGGGGCATATCTAGTTCAACTCAGTATTAGAAACTAAGTAAAACAGGAGCGTCTCTTCATTCCAATACACTGTATTTGCTGGGAACAGATGTGAGAGCTATTTGCACTGTTTATGGCCAGAATAGCACAATAGTGGTGTTCTTACCCTGAATTAACACTTAATGCTAGAATTTGAAACTGTGTGTGATTCAACTCCGTTTAGGAAGTTGTATTGAACCCCAGTTGGCCTTACAAGAAAAACACTCTGCTTTTGAGAATCAGGCACTCTTGCATTCTACTGTGTTTCCTATAGGGCCAGTAAAGTGAGCTAGCTCAGAACAAAAGAACTGTGCTTCCTACACGAACGGGGCATATCTAGTTCAACTCAGTATTAGAAACTAAGTCAAACAGGAGCTTCTCTTCATTCCAATACACTGGATTTGCTGGGAACAGACGCGAGTGCTATTTGCACTGTTTATGGCCAGAATAGCACAATAGTGGTGTTCTTACCCTGAATTAACACTTAATGCTAGAATTTGAAACTGTGTGTGATTCAACTCCGTTTAGGAAGTTGTATTGAACCCCAGTTGGCCATACAAGAAAAACACTCTGCTTTTGAGAAACAGGCACTCTTGCATTCTACTGTGTTTCCTATAGGGCCAGTACAGTGTGCTAGCTCAAAACAAAAGAACTGTGCTTCCTACATGAACGGGGCATATCTAGTTCAACTCAGTATTAGAAACTAAGTAAAACAGGAGCGTCTCTTCATTTAAATACACTGTATTTGCTGGGAACAGACGCGAGTGCTATTTGCACTGTTTATGGCCAGAATAGCACAATAGTGGTGTTCTTACCCTGAAGTAACACTTAATGCTAGAACTTGAAACTGTGTGTGATTCAACTCCGTTTAGGAAGTTGTATTGAATCCCAGTTGGCCATACAAGAAAAACACTCTGCTTTTGAGAAACAGACACTCTTGCATTCTACTGTGTTTCTTATAGGGCCAGCACAGTGTGCTAGCTCAGAACAAAAGAACTGTGCTTCCTACATGAACGTGGCCTATCTAGTTCAACTCAGTATTATAAACTGAGTAAAACAGGAGCGTCTCTTCATTCCAATACACTGTATTTGCTGGGAACAGACGCGAGTGCTATTTGCACTGTTTATGGCCAGAATAGCACAATAGTGGTGTTCTTACCCTGAATTAACACTTAATGCTAGAATTTGAAACTGTGTGTGATTCAACTCCGTTAAGGAAGTTGTATTGAACCCCAGTTGGCCATACAAGAAAAACACTCTGCTTTTGAGAAACAGGCACTCTTGCATTCTACTGTGTTTCCTATAGGGCCAGTACAGTGTGCTAGCTCAGAACAAAAGAACTGTGCTTCCTACATGAACGTGGCCTATCTAGTTCAACTCAGTATTAGAAACTGAGTAAAACAGGAGCGTCTCTTCATTCCAATACACTGTATTTGCTGGGAACAGACGCGAGTGCTATTTGCACTGTTTATGGCCAGAATAGCACACTAGTGGTGTTCTTACCCTGAATTAACACTTAATGCTAGAATTTGAAACTGTGTGTGATTCAACTCCGTTTAGGAAGTTGTATTGAACCCCAGTTGGCCATACAAGAAAAACACTCTGCTTTTGAGAAACAGACACTCTTGCATTCTACTGTGTTTCCTATAGGGCCAGTACAGTGAGCTAGTTCACAACAAAAGAACTGTGCTTCCTACACGAACGGGGCATATCTAGTTCAACTCAGTATTAGAAACTAAGTAAAACAGGAGCGTCTCTTCATTCCAATACACTGTATTTGCTGGGAACAGATGTGAGAGCTATTTGCACTGTTTATGGCCAGAATAGCACAATAGTGGTGTTCTTACCCTGAATTAACACTTAATGCTAGAATTTGAAACTGTGTGTGATTCAACTCCGTTTAGGAAGTTGTATTGAACCCCAGTTGGCCTTACAAGAAAAACACTCTGCTTTTGAGAATCAGGCACTCTTGCATTCTACTGTGTTTCCTATAGGGCCAGTACAGTGAGCTAGCTCAGAACAAAAGAACTGTGCTTCCTACACGAACGCGGCATATCTAGTTCAACTCAGTATTAGAAACTAAGTCAAACAGGAGCTTCTCTTCATTCCAATACACTGGATTTGCTGGGAACAGACGCGAGTGCTATTTGCACTGTTTATGGCCAGAATAGCACAATAGTGGTGTTCTTACCCTGAATTAACACTTAATGCTAGAATTTGAAACTGTGTGTGATTCAACTCCGTTTAGGAAGTTGTATTGAACCCCAGTTGGCCATACAAGAAAAACACTCTACTTTTGAGAAACAGGCACTCTTGCATTCTACTGTGTTTCCTATAGGGCCAGTACAGTGTGCTAGCTCAGAACAAAAGAACTGTGCTTCCTACATGAACGGGGCATATCTAGTTCAACTCAGTATTAGAAACTAAGTAAAACAGGAGCGTCTCTTCATTCCAATACACTGTATTTGCTGGGAACAGACGCGAGTGCTATTTGCACTGTTTATGGCCAGAATAGCACAATAGTGGTGTTCTTACCCTGAATTAACACTTAATGCTAGAATTTGAAACTGTGTGTGATTCAACTCCGTTTAGGAAGTTGTATTGAACCCCAGTTGGCCTTACAAGAAAAACACTCTGCTTTTGAGAAACAGGCACTCTTGCATTCTACTGTGTTTCCTATAGGGCCAGTACAGTGTGCTAGCTCAGAACAAAAGAACTGTGCTTCCTACATGAACGTGGCCTATCTAGTTCAACTCAGTATTAGAAACTGAGTAAAACAGGAGCGTCTCTTCATTCCAATACACTGTATTTGCTGGGAACAGACGCGAGTGCTATTTGCACTGTTTATGGACAGAATAGCACAATAGTGGTGTTCTTACCCTGAATTAACACTTAATGCTAGAACTTGAAACTGTGTGTGATTCAACTCCGTTTAGGAAGTTGTATTGAATCCCAGTTGGCCATACAAGAAAAACACTCTGCTTTTGAGAAACAGACACTCTTGCATTCTACTGTGTTTCCTATAGGGCCAGTACAGTGAGCAAGCTCAGAACAAAAGAACTGTGCTTCCTACACGAACGGGGCATATCTAGTTCAACTCAGTATTAGAAACTAAGTAAAACAGGAGCGTCTCTTCATTCCAATACACTGTATTTGCTGGGAACAGACGCGAGTGCTATTTGCACTGTTTATGGCCAGAATAGCACACTAGTGGTGTTCTTACCCTGAATTAACACTTAATGCTAGAATTTGAAACTGTGTGTGATTCAACTCCGTTTAGAAAGTTGTATTGAACCCCAGTTGGCCATACAAGAAAAACACTCTGCTTTTGAGAAACAGGCACTCTTGCATTCTACTGTTTTTCCTATAGGGCCAGTACAGTGTGCTAGCTCAGAACAAAAGAACTGTGCTTCCTACATGAACGGGGCATATCTAGTTCAACTCAGTATTAGAAACTAAGTAAAACAGGAGCGTCTCTTCATTCCAATACACTGTATTTGCTGGGAACAGACGCGAGTGCTATTTGCACTGTTTATGGCCAGAATAGCACAATAGTGGTGTTCTTACCCTGAATTAACACTTAATGCTAGAACTTGAAACTGTGTGTGATTCAACTCCGTTTAGGAAGTTGTATTGAACCCGAGTTGGCCATACAAGAAAAACACTCTGCTTTTGAGAAACAGGCACTCTTGCATTCTACTGTGTTTCCTATAGGAGCAGTACAGTGAGCTATCTCAGAACAAAAGAACTGTGCTTCCTACATGAACGGGGCATATCTAGTTCAACTCAGTATTAGAAACGGAGTAAAACAGGAGCGTCTCTTCATTGCAATACACTGTATTTGCTGGAAACAGACGCGAGTGCTATTTGCACTGTTTATGGCCAGAATAGCACAATAGTGGTGTTCTTACCCTGAATTAACACTTAATGCTAGAACTTGAAACTGTGTGTGATTCAACTCCGTTTAGGAAGTTGTATTGAACCCCAGTTGGCCTTACAAGAAAAACACTCTGCTTTTGAGAAACAGGCACTCTTGCATTCTACTGTGTTTCCTATAGGGCCAGTACAGTGAGCTAGCTCAGAACAAAAGAACTGTGCTTCCTACACGAACGGGGCATATCTAGTTCAACTCAGTATTAGAAACTAAGTAAAACAGGAGCGTCTCTTCATTGCAATATACTGTATTTGCTGGGAACAGATGCGAGAGCTATTTGCACTGTTTATGGCCAGAATAGCACAATAGTGGTGTTCTTACCCTGAATTAACACTTAATGCTAGAATTTGAAACTGTGTGTGATTCAACTCCGTTTAGGAAGTTGTATTGAACCCCAGTTGGCCTTACAAGAAAAACACTCTGCTTTTGAGAAACAGGCACTCTTGCATTCTACTGTGTTTCCTATAGGGCCAGTACAGTGAGCTAGCTCAGAACAAAAGAACTGTGCTTCCTACACGAACGGGGCATATCTAGTTCAACTCAGTATTAGAAACTAAGTCAAACAGCAGCTTCTCTTCATTCCAATACACTGTATTTGCTGGGAACAGACGCGAGTGCTATTTGCACTGTTTATGGCCAGAATAGCACAATAGTGGTGTTCTTACCCTGAATTAACACTTAATGCTAGAATTTGAAACTGTGTGTGATTCAACTCCGTTTAGGAAGTTGTACTGAACCCCAGTTGGCCTTACAAGAAAAACACTCTGCTTTTGAGAAACAGGCACTCTTGCATTCTACTGTGTTTCCTATAGGGCCAGTACAGTGAGCTAGCTCAGAACAAAAGAACTGTGCTTCCTACTCGAACGGGGCATATCTAGTTCAACTCAGTATTAGAAACTAAGTAAAACAGGAGCTTCTCTTCATTCCAATACACTGGATTTGCTGGGAACAGACATGAGTGCTATTTGCACTGTTTATGGCCAGAATAGCACAATAGTGGTGTTCTTACCCTGAATTAACACTTAATGCTAGAATTTGAAACTGTGTGTGATTCAACTTCGTTTAGGAAGTTGTATTGAACCCCAGGTGGCCATACAAGAAAAACACTCTGCTTTTGAGAAACAGGCACTCTTGCATTCTACTGTGTTTCCTATAGGGCCAGTACAGTGTGCTAACTCAGAACAAAAGAACTGTGCTTCCTACATGAACGTGGCCTATCTAGTTCAACTCAGTATTATAAACTGAGTAAAACAGGAGCGTCTCTTCATTCCAATACACTGTATTTGCTGGGAACAGACGCGAGTGCTATTTGCACTGTTTATGGCCAGAATAGCACAATAGTGGTGTTCTTACCCTGAATTAACACTTAATGCTAGAATTTGAAACTGTGTGTGATTCAACTCCGTTAAGGAAGTTGTATTGAACCCCAGTTGGCCATACAAGAAAAACACTCTGCTTTTGAGAAACAGGCACTCTTGCATTCTACTGTGTTTCCTATAGGGCCAGTACAGTGTGCTAGCTCAGAACAAAAGAACTGTGCTTCCTACATGAACGTGGCCTATCTAGTTCAACTCAGTATTAGAAACTGAGTAAAACAGGAGCGTCTCTTCATTCCAATACACTGTATTTGCTGGGAACAGACGCGAGTGCTATTTGCACTGTTTATGGCCAGAATAGCACTCTAGTGGTGTTCTTACCCTGAATTAACACTTAATGCTAGAATTTGAAACTGTGTGTGATTCAACTCCGTTTAGGAAGTTGTATTGAACCCCAGTTGGCCATACAAGAAAAACACTCTGCTTTTGAGAAACAGACACTCTTGCATTCTACTGTGTTTCCTATAGGGCCAGTACAGTGAGCTAGTTCACAACAAAAGAACTGTGCTTCCTACACGAACGGGGCATATCTAGTTTAACTCAGTATTAGAAACTAAGTAAAACAGGAGCGTCTCTTCATTCCAATACACTGTATTTGCTGGGAACAGATGTGAGAGCTATTTGCACTGTTTATGGCCAGAATAGCACAATAGTGGTGTTCTTACCCTGAATTAACACTTAATGCTAGAATTTGAAACTGTGTGTGATTCAACTCCGTTTAGGAAGTTGTATTGAACCCCAGTTGGCCTTACAAGAAAAACACTCTGCTTTTGAGAATCAGGCACTCTTGCATTCTACTGTGTTTCCTATAGGGCCAGTAAAGTGAGCTAGCTCAGAACAAAAGAACTGTGCTTCCTACACGAACGGGGCATATCTAGTTCAACTCAGTATTAGAAACTAAGTCAAACAGGAGCTTCTCTTCATTCCAATACACTGGATTTGCTGGGAACAGACGCGAGTGCTATTTGCACTGTTTATGGCCAGAATAGCACAATAGTGGTGTTCTTACCCTGAATTAACACTTAATGCTAGAATTTGAAACTGTGTGTGATTCAACTCCGTTTAGGAAGTTGTATTGAACCCCAGTTGGCCATACAAGAAAAACACTCTGCTTTTGAGAAACAGGCACTCTTGCATTCTACTGTGTTTCCTATAGGGCCAGTACAGTGTGCTAGCTCAAAACAAAAGAACTGTGCTTCCTACATGAACGGGGCATATCTAGTTCAACTCAGTATTAGAAACTAAGTAAAACAGGAGCGTCTCTTCATTTAAATACACTGTATTTGCTGGGAACAGACGCGAGTGCTATTTGCACTGTTTATGGCCAGAATAGCACAATAGTGGTGTTCTTACCCTGAAGTAACACTTAATGCTAGAACTTGAAACTGTGTGTGATTCAACTCCGTTTAGGAAGTTGTATTGAATCCCAGTTGGCCATACAAGAAAAACACTCTGCTTTTGAGAAACAGACACTCTTGCATTCTACTGTGTTTCTTATAGGGCCAGCACAGTGTGCTAGCTCAGAACAAAAGAACTGTGCTTCCTACATGAACGTGGCCTATCTAGTTCAACTCAGTATTATAAACTGAGTAAAACAGGAGCGTCTCTTCATTCCAATACACTGTATTTGCTGGGAACAGACGCGAGTGCTATTTGCACTGTTTATGGCCAGAATAGCACAATAGTGGTGTTCTTAACCTGAATTAACACTTAATGCTAGAATTTGAAACTGTGTGTGATTCAACTCCGTTAAGGAAGTTGTATTGAACCCCAGTTGGCCATACAAGAAAAACACTCTGCTTTTGAGAAACAGGCACTCTTGCATTCTACTGTGTTTCCTATAGGGCCAGTACAGTGTGCTAGCTCAGAACAAAAGAACTGTGCTTCCTACATGAACGTGGCCTATCTAGTTCAACTCAGTATTAGAAACTGAGTAAAACAGGAGCGTCTCTTCATTCCAATACACTGTATTTGCTGGGAACAGACGCGAGTGCTATTTGCACTGTTTATGGACAGAATAGCACAATAGTGGTGTTCTTACCCTGAATTAACACTTAATGCTAGAACTTGAAACTGTGTGTGATTCAACTCCGTTTAGGAAGTTGTATTGAATCCCAGTTGGCCATACAAGAAAAACACTCTGCTTTTGAGAAACAGACACTCTTGCATTCTACTGTGTTTCCTATAGGGCCAGTACAGTGAGCAAGCTCAGAACAAAAGAACTGTGCTTCCTACACGAACGGGGCATATCTAGTTCAACTCAGTATTAGAAACTAAGTAAAACAGGAGCGTCTCTTCTTTCCAATACACTGTATTTGCTGGGAACAGACGCGAGTGCTATTTGCACTGTTTATGGCCAGAATAGCACACTAGTGGTGTTCTTACCGTGAATTAACACTTAATGCTAGAATTTGAAACTGTGTGTGATTCAACTCCGTTTAGGAAGTTGTATTGAACCACAGTTGGCCATACAAGAAAAACACTCTGCTTTTGAGAAACAGACACTCTTGCATTCTACTGTGTTTCCTATAGGGCCAGTACAGTGAGCTAGTTCACAACAAAAGAACTGTGCTTCCTACACGAACGGGGCATATCTAGTTCAACTCAGTATTAGAAACTAAATAAAACAGGAGCGTCTCTTCATTGCAATACACTGTATTTGCTGGGAACAGATGTGAGAGCTATTTGCACTGTTTATGGCCAGAATAGCACAATAGTGGTGTTCTTACCCTGAATTAACACTTAATGCTAGAATTTGAAACTATGTGTGATTCAACTCCGTTTAGGAAGTTGTATTGAACCCCAGTTGGCCTTACAAGAAAAACACTCTGCTTTTGAGAAACAGGCACTCTTGCATTCTACTGTGTTTCCTATAGGGCCAGTACAGTGAGCTTGCTCAGAACAAAAGAACTGTGCTTCCTACACGAACGGGGCATATCTAGTTCAACTCAGTATTAGAAACTAAGTCAAACAGGAGCTTCTCTTCATTCCAATACACTGGATTTGCTGGGAACAGACGCGAGTGCTATTTGCACTGTTTATGGCCAGAATAGCACAATAGTGGTGTTCTTACCCTGAATTAACACTTAATGCTAGAATTTGAAACTGTGTGTGATTCAACTCCGTTTAGAAAGTTGTATTGAACCCCAGTTGGCCATACAAGAAAAACACTCTGCTTTTGAGAAACAGGCACTCTTGCATTCTACTGTGTTTCCTATAGGGCCAGTACAGTGTGCTAGCTCAGAACAAAAGAACTGTGCTTCCTACATGAACGGGGCATATCTAGTTCAACTCAGTATTAGAAACTAAGTAAAACAGGAGCGTCTCTTCATTCCAATACACTGTATTTGCTGGGAACAGACGCGAGTGCTATTTGCACTGTTTATGGCCAGAATAGCACAATAGTGGTGTTCTTACCCTGAATTAACACTTAATGCTAGAACTTGAAACTGTGTGTGATTCAACTCCGTTTAGGAAGTTGTATTGAACCCGAGTTGGCCATACAAGAAAAACACTCTGCTTTTGAGAAACAGGCACTCTTGCATTCTACTGTGTTTCCTATAGGAGCAGTACAGTGAGCTATCTCAGAACAAAAGAATTGTGCTTCCTACATGAACGGGGCATATCTAGTTCAACTCAGTATTAGAAACGGAGTAAAACAGGAGTGTCTCTTCATTGCAATACACTGTATTTGCTGGAAACAGACGCGAGTGCTATTTGCACTGTTTATGGCCAGAATAGCACAATAGTGGTGTTCTTACCCTGAATTAACACTTAATGCTAGAACTTGAAACTGTGTGTGATTCAACTCCGTTTAGGAAGTTGTATTGAACCCCAGTTGGCCTTACAAGAAAAACACTCTGCTTTTGAGAAACAGGCACTCTTGCATTCTACTGTGTTTCCTATAGGGCCAGTACAGTGAGCTAGCTCAGAACAAAAGAACTGTGCTTCCTACACGAACGGGGCATATCTAGTTCAACTCAGTATTAGAAACTAAGTAAAACAGGAGCGTCTCTTCATTGCAATATACTGTATTTGCTGGGAACAGATGCGAGAGCTATTTGCACTGTTTATGGCCAGAATAGCACAATAGTGGTGTTCTTACCCTGAATTAACACTTAATGCTAGAATTTGAAACTGTGTGTGATTCAACTCCGTTTAGGAAGTTGTATTGAACCCCAGTTGGCCTTACAAGAAAAACACTCTGCTTTTGAGAAACAGGCACTCTTGCATTCTACTGTGTTTCCTATAGGGCCAGTACAGTGAGCTAGCTCAGAACAAAAGAACTGTGCTTCCTACACGAACGGGGCATATCTAGTTCAACTCAGTATTAGAAACTAAGTCAAACAGCAGCTTCTCTTCATTCCAATACACTGTATTTGCTGGGAACAGACGCGAGTGCTATTTGCACTGTTTATGGCCAGAATAGCACAATAGTGGTGTTCTTACCCTGAATTAACACTTAATGCTAGAATTTGAAACTGTGTGTGATTCAACTCCGTTTAGGAAGTTTTACTGAACCCCAGTTGGCCTTACAAGAAAAACACTCTGCTTTTGAGAAACAGGCACTCTTGCATTCTACTGTGTTTCCTATAGGGCCAGTACAGTGAGCTAGCTCAGAACAAAAGAACTGTGCTTCCTACTCGAACGGGGCATATCTAGTTCAACTCAGTATTAGAAACTAAGTAAAACAGGAGCTTCTCTTCATTCCAATACACTGGATTTGCTGGGAACAGACATGAGTGCTATTTGCACTGTTTATGGCCAGAATAGCACAATAGTGGTGTTCTTACCCTGAATTAACACTTAATGCTAGAATTTGAAACTGTGTGTGATTCAACTTCGTTTAGGAAGTTGTATTGAACCCCAGGTGGCCATACAAGAAAAACACTCTGCTTTTGAGAAACAGGCACTCTTGCATTCTACTGTGTTTCCTATAGGGCCAGTACAGTGTGCTAGCTCAGAACAAAAGAACTGTGCTTCCTACTTGAACGGGGCATATCTAGTTCAACTCAGTATTAGAAACTAAGTAAAACAGGAGCGTCTCTTCATTCCAATACACTGTATTTGCTGGGAACAGACGCGAGTGCTATTTGCACTGTTTATGGCCAGAATAGCACAATAGTGGTGTTCTTACCCTGAAGTAACACTTAATGCTAGAACTTGAAACTGTGTGTGATTCAACTCCGTTTAGGAAGTTGTATTGAATCCCAGTTGGCCATACAAGAAAAACACTCTGCTTTTGCGAAACAGACACTCTTGCATTCTACTGTGTTTCTTATAGGGCCAGCACAGTGTGCTAGCTCAGAACAAAAGAACTGTGCTTCCTACATGAACGTGGCCTATCTAGTTCAACTCAGTATTATAAACTGAGTAAAACAGGAGCGTCTCTTCATTCCAATACACTGTATTTGCTGGGAACAGACGCGAGTGCTATTTGCACTGTTTATGGCCAGAATAGCACAATAGTGGTGTTCTTACCCTGAATTAACACTTAATGCTAGAATTTGAAACTGTGTGTGATTCAACTCCGTTAAGGAAGTTGTATTGAACCCCAGTTGGCCATACAAGAAAAACACTCTGCTTTTGAGAAACAGGCACTCTTGCATTCTACTGTGTTTCCTATAGGGCCAGTACAGTGTGCTAGCTCAGAACAAAAGAACTGTGCTTCCTACATGAACGTGGCCTATCTAGTTCAACTCAGTATTAGAAACTGAGTAAAACAGGAGCGTCTCTTCATTCCAATACACTGTATTTGCTGGGAACAGACGCGAGTGCTATTTGCACTGTTTATGGCCAGAATAGCACTCTAGTGGTGTTCTTACCCTGAATTAACACTTAATGCTAGAATTTGAAACTGTGTGTGATTCAACTCCGTTTAGGAAGTTGTATTGAACCCCAGTTGGCCATACAAGAAAAACACTCTGCTTTTGAGAAACAGACACTCTTGCATTCTACTGTGTTTCCTATAGGGCCAGTACAGTGAGCTAGTTCACAACAAAAGAACTGTGCTTCCTACACGAACGGGGCATATCTAGTTCAACTCAGTATTAGAAACTAAGTCAAACAGGAGCTTCTCTTCATTCCAATACACTGGATTTGCTGGGAACAGACGCGAGTGCTATTTGCACTGTTTATGGCCAGAATAGCACAATAGTGGTGTTCTTACCCTGAAGTAACACTTAATGCTAGAACTTGAAACTGTGTGTGATTCAACTCCGTTTAGGAAGTTGTATTGAATCCCAGTTGGCCATACAAGAAAAACACTCTGCTTTTGAGAAACAGACACTCTTGCATTCTATTGTGTTTCTTATAGGGCCAGCACAGTGTGCTAGCTCAGAACAAAAGAACTGTGCTTCCTACATGAACGTGGCCTATCTAGTTCAACTCAGGATTATAAACTGAGTAAAACAGGAGCGTCTCTTCATTCCAATACACTGTATTTGCTGGGAACAGACGCGAGTGCTATTTGCACTGTTTATGGCCAGAATAGCACAATAGTGGTGTTCTTACCCTGAATTAACACTTAATGCTAGAATTTGAAACTGTGTGTGATTCAACTCCGTTAAGGAAGTTGTATTGAACCCCAGTTGGCCATACAAGAAAAACACTCTGCTTTTGAGAAACAGGCACTCTTGCATTCTACTGTGTTTCCTATAGGGCCAGTACAGTGTGCTAGCTCAGAACAAAAGAACTGTGCTTCCTACATGAACGTGGCCTATCTAGTTCAACTCAGTATTAGAAACTGAGTAAAACAGGAGCGTCTCTTCATTCCAATACACTGTATTTGCTGGGAACAGACGCGAGTGCTATTTGCACTGTTTATGGCCAGAATAGCACACTAGTGGTGTTCTTACCCTGAATTAACACTTAATGCTAGAATTTGAAACTGTGTGTGATTCAACTCCGTTTAGGAAGTTGTATTGAACCCCAGTTGGCCATACAAGAAAAACACTCTGCTTTTGAGAAACAGACACTCTTGCATTCTACTGTGTTTCCTATAGGGCCAGTACAGTGAGCTAGTTCACAACAAAAGAACTGTGCTTCCTACACGAACGGGGCATATCTAGTTCAACTCAGTATTAGAAACTAAGTAAAACAGGAGCGTCTCTTCATTCCAATACACTGTATTTGCTGGGAACAGATGTGAGAGCTATTTGCACTGTTTATGGCCAGAATAGCACAATAGTGGTGTTCTTACCCTGAATTAACACTTAATGCTAGAATTTGAAACTGTGTGTGATTCAACTCCGTTTAGGAAGTTGTATTGAACCCCAGTTGGCCTTACAAGATAAACACTCTGCTTTTGAGAATCAGGCACTCTTGCATTCTACTGTGTTTCCTATAGGGCCAGTACAGTGTGCTAGCTCAGAACAAAAGAACTGTGCTTCCTACATGAACGGGGCATATCTAGTTCAACTCAGTATTAGAAACTAAGTAAAACAGGAGCGTCTCTTCATTCCAATACACTGTATTTGCTGGGAACAGACGCGAGTGCTATTTGCATTGTTTATGGCCAGAAGAGCACAATAGTGGTGTTCTTACCCTGAAGTAACATTTAATGCTAGAACTTGAAACTGTGTGTGATTCAACTCCGTTTAGGAAGTTGTATTGAATCCCAGTTGGCCATACAAGAAAAACACTCTGCTTTTGAGAAACAGACACTCTTGCATTCTACTGTGTTTCTTATAGGGCCAGTACAGTGAGCTAGCTCAGAACAAAAGAACTGTGCTTCCTACACGAACGGGGCATATCTAGTTCAACTCAGTATTAGAAACTAAGTAAAACAGGAGCGTCTCTTCATTGTAATACACTGTATTTGCTGGGAACAGACGCGAGTGCTATTTGCACTGTTTATGGCCAGAATAGCACAATAGTGGTGTTCTTACCCTGAATTAACACTTAATGCTAGAATTTGAAACTGTGTGTGATTCAACTACGTTTAGGAAGTTGTATTGAACCCCAGTTGGCCTTACAAGAAAAACACTCTGCTTTTGAGAAACAGGCACTCTTGCATTCTACTGTGTTTCCTATAGGGCCAGTACAGTGAGCTAGCTCAGAACAAAAGAACTGTGCTTCCTACACGAACGGGGCATATCTAGTTCAACTCAGTATTAGAAACTAAGTAAAACAGGAGCGTCTCTTCATTGTAATACACTGTATTTGCTGGGAACAGACGCGAGTGCTATTTGCACTGTTTATGGCCAGAATAGCACAATAGTGGTGTTCTTACCCTGAATTAACACTTAATGCTAGAATTTGAAACTGTGTGTGATTCAACTCCGTTTAGGAAGTTGTATTGAACCCCAGTTGGCCTTACAAGAAAAACACTCTGCTTTTGAGAAACAGGCACTCTTGCATTCTACTGTGTTTCCTATAGGGCCAGTACAGTGAGCTAGCTCAGAACAAAAGAACTGTGCTTCCTACACGAACGGGGCATATCTAGTTCAACTCAGTATTAGAAACTAAGTAAAACAGGAGCGTCTCTTCATTGCTATACACTGTATTTGCTGGGAACAGACGCGAGAGCTATTTGCACTGTTTATGGCCAGAATAGCACAATAGTGGTGTTCTTACCCTGAATTAACACTTAATTCTAGAATTTGAAACTGTGTGTGATTCATCTCCGTTTAGGAAGTTGTATTGAACCCCAGTTGGCCTTACAAGAAAAACACTCTGCTTTTGAGAAACAGGCACTCTTGCATTCTACTGTGTTTCCTATAGGGCCAGTACAGTGAGCTAGCTCAGAACAAAAGAACTGTGCTTCCTACACGAACGGGGCATATCTAGTTCAACTCAGTATTATAAACTAAGTAAAACAGGAGCTTCTCTTCATTCCAATACACTGTATTTGCTGGGAACAGACGCGAGTGCTATTTGCACTGTTTATGGCCAGAATAGCACAATAGTGGTGTTCTTACCCTGAATTAACACTTAATGCTAGAATTTGAAACTGTGTGTGATTCAACTCCGTTTAGGAAGTTGTATTGAACCCCAGTTGGCCATACAAGAAAAACACTCTGCTTTTGAGAAACAGGCACTCTTGCATTCTACTGCGTTTCCTATAGGGCCAGTACAGTGTGCTAGCTCAGAACAAAAGAACTGTGCTTCCTACACGAACGGGGCATATCTAGTTCAACTCAGTATTAGAAACTACGTAAAACAGGAGCGTCTCTTCATTCCAATACACTGTATTTGCTGGGAACAGACGCGAGTGCTATTTGCACTGTTTATGTCCAGAATAGCACAATAGTGGTGTTCTTACCCTGAATTAACACTTAATGCTAGAACTTGGAACTGTGTGTGATTCAACTCCGTTTAGGAAGTTGTATTGAACCCCAGTTGGCCATACAAGAAAAACACTCTGCTTTTGAGAAACAGACACTCTTGCATTCTACTGTGTTTCCTATAGGGCCAGTACAGTGAGCTAGCTCAGAACAAAAGAACTGTGCTTCCTACACGAACGGGGCATATCTAGTTCAACTCAGTATTAGAAACTAAGTAAAACAGGAGCGTCTCTTCATTGCAATACACTGTATTTGCTGGGAAGACGCGAGAGCTATTTGCACTGTTTATGGCCAGAATAGCACAATAGTGGTGTTCTTACCCTGAATTAACACTTAATGCTAGAATTTGAAACTGTGTGTGATTCAACTCCGTTTAGGAAGTTGTATTGAACCCCAGTTGGCCTTACAAGAAAAACACTCTGCTTTTGAGAAACAGGCACTCTTGCATTCTACTGTGTTTCCTATAGGAGCAGTACAGTGAGCTAGCTCAGAACAAAAGAACTGTGCTTCCTACACGAACGGGGCATATCTAGTTCAACTCAGTATTAGAAACTAAGTAAAACAGGAGCGTCTCTTCATTGCTATACACTGTATTTGCTGGGAACAGACGCGAGAGCTATTTGCACTGTTTATGGCCAGAATAGCACAATAGTGGTGTTCTTACCCTGAATTAACACTTAATTCTAGAATTTGAAACTGTGTGTGATTCATCTCCGTTTAGGAAGTTGTATTGAACCCCAGTTGGCCTTACAAGAAAAACACTCTGCTTTTGAGAAACAGGCACTCTTGCATTCTACTGTGTTTCCTATAGGGCCAGTACAGTGAGCTAGCTCAGAACAAAAGAACTGTGCTTCCTACACGAACGGGGCATATCTAGTTCAACTCAGTATTATAAACTAAGTAAAACAGGAGCTTCTCTTCATTCCAATACACTGTATTTGCTGGGAACAGACGCGAGTGCTATTTGCACTGTTTATGGCCAGAATAGCACAATAGTGGTGTTCTTACCCTGAATTAACACTTAATGCTAGAATTTGAAACTGTGTGTGATTCAACTCCGTTTAGGAAGTTGTATTGAACCCCAGTTGGCCATACAAGAAAAACACTCTGCTTTTGAGAAACAGGCACTCTTGCATTCTACTGTGTTTCCTATAGGGCCAGTACAGTGTGCTAGCTCAGAACAAAAGAACTGTGCTTCCTACACGAACGGGGCATATCTAGTTCAACTCAGTATTAGAAACTACGTAAAACAGGAGCGTCTCTTCATTCCAATACACTGTATTTGCTGGGAACAGACGCGAGTGCTATTTGCACTGTTTATGTCCAGAATAGCACAATAGTGGTGTTCTTACCCTGAATTAACACTTAATGCTAGAACTTGGAACTGTGTGTGATTCAACTCCGTTTAGGAAGTTGTATTGAACCCCAGTTGGCCATACAAGAAAAACACTCTGCTTTTGAGAAACAGACACTCTTGCATTCTACTGTGTTTCCTATAGGGCCAGTACAGTGAGCTAGCTCAGAACAAAAGAACTGTGCTTCCTACACGAACGGGGCATATCTAGTTCAACTCAGTATTAGAAACTAAGTAAAACAGGAGCGTCTCTTCATTGCAATACACTGTATTTGCTGGGAACAGACGCGAGAGCTATTTGCACTGTTTATGGCCAGAATAGCACAATAGTGGTGTTCTTACCCTGAATTAACACTTAATGCTAGAATTTGAAACTGTGTGTGATTCAACTCCGTTTAGGAAGTTGTATTGAACCCCAGTTGGCCTTACAAGAAAAACACT
The DNA here is from genome assembly GCF_049852395.1 of Peromyscus maniculatus bairdii. Classification (NCBI taxonomy): domain Eukaryota; kingdom Metazoa; phylum Chordata; class Mammalia; order Rodentia; family Cricetidae; genus Peromyscus; species Peromyscus maniculatus. Next base: position 41,333,741 of record NC_134865.1, on the reverse strand, counting down.
CTGCTTTTGAGAAACAGGCACTCTTGCATTCTACTGTGTTTCCTATAGGGCCAGTACAGTGAGCTAGCTCAGAACAAAAGAACTGTGCTTCCTACACGAACGGGGCATATCTAGTTCAACTCAGTATTAGAAACTAAGTAAAACAGGAGCTTCTCTTCATTCCAATACACTGGATTTGCTGGGAACAGACGTGAGTGCTATTTGCACTGTTTATGGCCAGAATAGCACAATAGTGGTGTTCTTACCCTGAATTAACACTTAATGCTAGAATTTGAAACTGTGTGTGATTCAACTCCGTTTAGGAAGTTGTATTGAACTCCAGGTGGCCATACAAGAAAAACACTCTGCTTTTGAGAAACAGGCACTCTTGCATTCTACTGTGTTTCCTATAGGGCCAGTACAGTGTGCTAGCTCAGAACAAAAGTACTGTGCTTCCTACATGAACGGGGCATATCTAGTTCAACTCAGTATTAGAAACTAAGTAAAACAGGAGCGTCTCTTCATTCCAACACACTGTATTTGCTGGGAACAGACGCGAGTGCTATTTGCATTGTTTATGGCCAGAATAGCACAATAGTGGTGTTCTTACCCTGAAGTAACATTTAATGCTAGAACTTGAAACTGTGTGTGATTCAACTCCGTTTAGGAAGTTGTATTGAATCCCAGTTGGCCATACAAGAAAAACACTCTGCTTTTGAGAAACAGACACTCTTGCATTCTACTGTGTTTCTTATAGGGCCAGTACAGTGAGCTAGCTCAGAACAAAAGAACTGTGCTTCCTAAACGAACGGGGCATATCTAGTTCAACTCAGTATTAGAAACTAAGTAAAACAGGAGCGTCTCTTCATTGTAATACACTGTATTTGCTGGGAACAGACGCGAGTGCTATTTGCACTGTTTATGGCCAGAATAGCACAATAGTGGTGTTCTTACCCTGAATTAACACTTAATGCTAGAATTTGAAACTGTGTGTGATTCAACTCCGTTTAGGAAGTTGTATTGAACCCCAGTTGGCCTTACAAGAAAAACACTCTGCTTTTGAGAAACAGGCACTCTTGCATTCTACTGTGTTTCCTATAGGAGCAGTACAGTGAGCTAGCTCAGAACAAAAGAACTGTGCTTCCTACACGAACGGGGCATATCTAGTTCAACTCAGTATTAGAAACTAAGTAAACCAGGAGCTTCTCCTCATACCAATACACTGTATTTGCTGGGAACAGACGCGAGTGCTATTTGCACTGTTTATGGACAGAATAGCACAATAGTGGTGTTCTTACCCTGAATTAACACTTAATGCTAGAACTTGGAACTGTGTGTGATTCAACTCCGTTTAGGAAGTTGTATTGAACCCCAGTTGGCCCTACAAGAAAAACACTCTGCTTTTGAGAAACAGACCCTCTTGCATTCTACTGTGTTTCCTATAGGAGCAGTACAGTGAGCTAGTTCAGAACAAAATAACTGTGCTTCCTACACGAACGGGGCATATCTAGTTCAACTCAGTATTAGAAACTAAGTAAAACAGGAGCGTGTCTTCATTGCAATACACTGTATTTGCTGGGAACAGACGCGAGAGCTATTTGCACTGTTTATGGCCAGAATAGCACAATAGTGGTGTTCTTACCCTGAATTAACACTTAATGCTAGAATTTGAAACTGTGTGTGATTCAACTCCGTTTAGGAAATAGTATTGAACCCCAGTTGGCCTTACAAGAAAAACACTCTGCTTTTGAGAAACAGGCACTCTTGCATTCTACTGTGTTTCCTATAGGTGCAGTACAGTGAGCTAGCTCAGAACAAAAGAACTGTGCTTCCTACACGAACGGGGCATATCTAGTTCAACTCAGTATTAGAAACTAAGTAAAACAGGAGCTTCTCTTCATTCCAATACACTGGATTTGCTGGGAAAGGACGCGAGTGCTATTTGAACTGTTTATGGCCAGAATAGCACAATAGTGGTGTTCTTACGCTGAATTAACACTTAGTGCTAGAATTTGAAACTGTGTGTGATTCAACTCCGTTTAGGAAGTTGTATTGAACCCCAGTTGGCCATACAAGAAAAACACTCTGCTTTTGAGAAACATGCACTCTTGCATTCTACTGTGTTTCCTATAGGAGCAGTACAGTGAGCTAGTTCAGAACAAAAGAACTGTGCTTCCTACACAAACGGGGCATATCTAGTTCAACTCAGTATTAGAAACTAAGTAAAACAGGAGCGTCTCTTCATTCCAATACACTGTATTTGCTGGGAACAGACGCGAGTGCTATTTGCACTGTTTATGGCCAGAATAGCACAATAGTGGTGTTCTTACCCTGAATTAACACTTAATGCTAGAATTTGAAACTGTGTGTGATTCAACTCCGTTTAGGAAGTTGTATTGAACCCCAGTTGGCCATACAAGAAAAACACTCTGCTTTTGAGAAACAGGCACTCTTGCTTTCTACTGTGTTTCCTATAGGGCCAGTACAGTGTGCTAGCTCAGAACAAAAGAACTGTGCTTCCTACATGAACGGGGCATATCTAGTTCAACTCAGTATTAGAAACTAAGTAAAACAGGAGCGTCTCTTCATTCCAATACACTGTATTTGCTGGGAACAGACGCGAGTGCTATTTGCACTGTTTATGGCCAAAATAGCACAATAGTGGTGTTCTTACCCTGAATTAACACTTAATGCTAGAACTTGAAACTGTGTGTGATTCAACTCCGTTTAGGAAGTTGTATTGAATCCCAGTTGGCCATACAAGAAAAACACTCTGCTTTTGACAAACAGACACTCTTGCATTCTACTGTGTTTCCTATAGGGCCAGTACAGTGAGCTAGCTCAGAACAAAAGAACTGTGCTTCCTACACGAACGGGGCATATCTAGTTCAACTCAGTATTAGAAACTAAGTAAAACAGGAGCGTCTCTTCATTCCAATACAATGTATTTGCTGGGAACAGACGCGAGTGCTATTTGCATTGTTTATGGACAGAATAGCACAATAGTGGTGTTCTTACCCTGAATTAACACTTAATGCTAGAATTTGAAACTGTGTGTGATTCAACTCCGTTAAGGAAGTTGTATTGAACCCCAGTTGGCCATACAAGAAAAACACTCTGCTTTTGAGAAACAGGCACTCTTGCATTCTACTGTGTTTCCTATAGGGCCAGTACAGTGTGCTAGCTCAGAACAAAAGAACTGTGCTTCGTACATGAACGGGGCATATCTAGTTCAACTCAGTATTAGAAACTGAGTAAAACAGGAGCGTCTCTTCATTCCAATACACTGTATTTGCTGGGAACAGACGCGAGTGCTATTTGCACTGTTTATGGCCAGAATAGCACAATAGTGGTGTTCTTACCCTGAATTAACACTTAATGCTAGAATTTGAAACTGTGTGTGATTCAACTCCGTTTAGGAAGTTGTATTGAACCCCAGTTGGCCTTACAAGAAAAACACTCTGCTTTTGAGAAACAGGCACTCTTGAATTCTACTGTGTTTCCTATAGGAGCAGTACAGTGAGCTAGCTCAGAACAAAAGAACTGTGCTTCCTACACGAACGGGGCATATCTAGTTCTACTCAGTATTAGAAACTAAGTAAAACAGGAGCGTCTCTTCATTCCAATACACTGTATTTGCTGGGAACAGACGCGAGTGCTATTTGCACTGTTTATGGCCAGAATAGCACACTAGTGGTGTTCTTACCCTGAATTAACACTTAATGCTAGAATTTGAAATTGTGTGTGATTCAATTCCGTTTAGGAAGTTGTATTGAACCCCAGTTGGCCATACAAGAAAAACACTCTGCTTTTGAGAAACAGACACTCTTGCATTATACTGTGTTTCCTATAGGGCCAGTACAGTGAGCTAGTTCAGAACAAAAGAACTGTGCTTCCTACACGAACGGGGCATATCTAGTTCAACTCAGTATTAGAAACTAAGTAAAACAGGAGCGTCTCTTCATTGCAATACACTGTATTTGCTGGGAACAGATGCGAGAGCTATTTGCACTGTTTATGGCCAGAATAGCACAATAGTGGTGTTCTTACCCTGATTTAACACTTAAAGCTAGAATTTGAAACTGTGTGTGATTCAACTCCGTTTAGGAAGTTGTATTGAACCCCACTTGGCCTTACAAGAAAAACACTCTGCTTTTGAGAAACAGGCACTCTTGCATTCTACTGTGTTTCCTATAGGGCCAGTACAGTGAGCTAGCTCAGAACAAAAGAACTGTGCTTCCTACACGAACGGGGCATATCTAGTTCAAATCAGTATTATAAACTAAGTCAAACAGGAGCTTCTCTTCATTCCAATACACCTGATTTGCTGGGAACAGACGCGAGTGCTATTTGCACTGTTTATGGCCAGAATAGCACAATAGTGGTGTTCTTACCCTGAATTAACACTTAATGCTAGAATTTGAAACTGTGTGTGATTCAACTCCGTTTAGGAAGTTGTATTGAACCCCAGTTGGCCATACAAGAAAAACACTCTGCTTTTGAGAAACAGGCACTCTTGCATTCTACTGCGTTTCCTATAGGGCCAGTACAGTGTGCTAGCTCAGAACAAAAGAACTGTGCTTCCTACATGAACGGGGCATATCTAGTTCAACTCAGTATTAGAAACTAAGTAAAACAGGAGCGTCTCTTCATTCCAATACACTGTATTTGCTGGGAACAGACGCGAGTGCTATTTGCACTGTTTATGGCCAGAATAGCACAATAGTGGTGTTCTTACCCTGAATTAACACTTAATGCTAGAATTTGAAACTGTGTGTGATTCAACTCCGTTAGGGAAGTTGTATTGAACCCCAGTTGGCCATACAAGAAAAACACTCTGCTTTTGAGAAACAGGCATTCTTGCATTCTACTGTGTTTCCTATAGGGCCAGTACAGTGTGCTAGCTCAGAACAAAAGAACTGTGCTTCCTACATGAACGGGGCATATCTAGTTCAACTCAGTATTAGAAACTGAGTAAAACAGGAGCGTCTCTTCATTCCAATACACTGTATTTGCTGGGAACAGACGCGAGTGCTATTTGCACTGTTTATGGCCAGAATAGCACAATAGTGGTGTTCTTACCCTGAATTAACACTTAATGCTAGAATTTGAAACTGTGTGTGATTCAACTCCGTTTAGGAAGTTGTATTGAACCCCAGGTGGCCATACAAGAAAAACGCTCTGCTTTTGAGAAACAGGCACTCTTGCATTCTACTGTGTTTCCTATAGGGCCAGTACAGTGTGCTAGCTCAGAACAAAAGAACTGTGCTTCCTACATGAACGGGGCATATCTAGTTCAACTCAGTATTAGAAACTAAGTAAAACAGGAGCGTCTCTTCATTGTAATACACTGTATTTGCTGGGAACAGACGCGAGTGCTATTTGGACTGTTTATGGCCAGAATAGCACAATAGTGGTGTTCTTACCCTGAATTAACACTTAATGCTAGAATTTGAAACTGTGTGTGATTCAACTCCGTTTAGGAAGTTGTATTGAACCCCAGTTGGCCTTACAAGAAAAACACTCTGCTTTTGAGAAACAGGCACTCTTGCATTCTACTGTGTTTCCTATAGGGCCAGTACAGTGAGCTAGCTCAGAACAAAAGAACTGTGCTTCCTACACGAACGGGGCATATCTAGTTCAACTCAGTATTAGAAACTAAGTAAAACAGGAGCGTCTCTTCATTGCAATACACTGTATTTGCTGGGAACAGACGCGGGAGCTATTTGCACTGTTTATGGCCAGAATAGCACAATAGTGGTGTTCTTACCCTGAATTAACACTTAATGCTAGAATTTGAAACTGTGTGTGATTCAACTCCGTTTAGGAAGTTGTATTGAACCCCAGTTGGCCTTACAAGAAAAACACTCTGCTTTTGAGAAACAGGCACTCTTGCATTCTACTGTGTTTCCTATAGGGCCAGTACAGTGAGCTAGCTCAGAACAAAAGAACTGTGCTTCCTACACGAACGGGGCATATCTAGTTCAACTCAGTATTATAAACTAAGTAAAACAGGAGCTTCTCTTCATTCCAATACACTGTATTTGCTGGGAACAGACGCGAGTGCTATTTGCACTGTTTATGGCCAGAATAGCACAATAGTGGTGTTCTTACCCTGAATTAACACTTAATGCTAGAACTTGGAACTGTGTGTGATTCAACTCCGTTTAGGAAGTTGTATTGAATCCCAGTTGGCCATACAAGAAAAACACTCTGCTTTTGAGAAACAGACACTCTTGCATTCTACTGTGTTTCTTATAGGGCCAGTACAGTGAGCTAGCTCAGAACAAAAGAACTGTGCTTCCTACACGAACGGGGCATATCTAGTTCAACTCAGTATTAGAAACTAAGTAAAACAGGAGCGTCTCTTCATTGCAATACACTGTATTTGCTGGAAACAGACGCGAGTGCTATTTGCACTGTTTATGGCCAGAATAGCACAATAGTGGTGTTCTTACCCTGAATTAACACTTAATGCTAGAATTTGAAACTGTGTGTGATTCAACTCCGTTTAGGAAGTTGTATTGAACCCCAGTTGGCCTTACAAGAAAAACACTCTGCTTTTGAGAAACAGGCACTCTTGCATTCTATTGTGTTTCCTATAGGGCCAGTACAGTGAGCTAGCTCAGAACAAAAGAACTGTGCTTCCTACACGAACGGGGCATATCTAGTTCAACTCAGTATTAGAAACTAAGTAAAACAGGAGCTTCTCTTCATTCCAATACACTGGATTTGCTGGGAACAGACGTGAGTGCTATTTGCACTGTTTATGGCCAGAATAGCACAATAGTGGTGTTCTTACCCTGAATTAACACTTAATGCTAGAATTTGAAACTGTGTGTGATTCAACTCCGTTTAGGAAGTTGTATTGAACCCCAGGTGGCCATACAAGAAAAACACTCTGCTTTTGAGAAACAGGCACTCTTGCATTCTACTGTGTTTCCTATAGGGCCAGTACAGTGTGCTAGCTCAGAACAAAAGAACTGTGCTTCCTACATGAACGGGGCATATCTAGTTCAACTCAGTATTAGAAACTAAGTAAAACAGGAGCGTCTCTTCATTCCAATACACTGTATTTGCTGGGAACAGACGCAAGTGCTATTTGCACTGTTTATGGCCAGAATAGCACAATAGTGGTGTTCTTACCCTGAATTAACACTTAATGCTAGAACTTGAAACTGTGTGTGATTCAACTCCGTTTAGGAAGTTGTATTGAATCCCAGTTGGCCATACAAGAAAAACACTCTGCTTTTGAGAAACAGACACTCTTGCATTCTACTGTGTTTCTTATAGGGCCAGTACAGTGAGCTAGCTCAGAACAAAAGAACTGTGCTTCCTACACGAACGGGGCATATCTAGTTCAACTCAGTATTAGAAACTAAGTAAAACAGGAGCGTCTCTTCATTGTAATACACTGTATTTGCTGGGAACAGACGCGAGTGCTATTTGCACTGTTTATGGCCAGAATAGCACAATAGTGGTGTTCTTACCCTGAATTAACACTTAATGCTAGAATTTGAAACTGTGTGTGATTCAACTCCGTTTAGGAAGTTGTATTGAACCCCAGTTGGCCTTACACGAAAAACACTCTGCTTTTGAGAAACAGGCACTCTTGCATTCTACTGTGTTTCCTATAGGGCCAGTACAGTGAGCTTGCTCAGAACAAAAGAACTGTGCTTCCTACACGAACGGGGCATATCTAGTTCAACTCAGTATTAGAAACTAAGTAAAACAGGAGCGTCTCTTCATTGCAATACACTGTATTTGCTGGGAACAGACGCGAGAGCTATTTGCACTGTTTATGGCCAGAATAGCACAATAGTGGTGTTCTTACCCTGAATTAACACTTAATGCTAGAATTTGAAACTGTGTGTGATTCAACTCCGTTTAGGAAGTTGTATTGAACCCCAGTTAGCCTTACAAGAAAAACACTCTGCTTTTGAGAAACAGGCATTCTTGCATTCTACTGTGTTTCCTATAGGGCCAGTACAGTGTGCTAGCTCAGAACAAAAGAACTGTGCTTCCTACACGAACGGGGCATATCTAGTTCAACTCAGTATTAGAAACTAAGTAAAACAGGAGCTTCTCTTCATTCCAATACACTGTATTTGCTGGGAACAGACGCAAGTGCTATTTGCACTGTTTATGGCCAGAATAGCACAATAGTGGTGTTCTTACCCTGAATTAACACTTAATGCTAGAACTTGAAACTGTGTGTGATTCAACTCCGTTTAGGAAGTTGTATTGAATCCCAGTTGGCCATACAAGAAAAACACTCTGCTTTTGAGAAACAGACACTCTTGCATTCTACTGTGTTTCTTATAGGGCCAGTACAGTGAGCTAGCTCAGAACAAAAGAACTGTGCTTCCTACACGAACGGGGCATATCTAGTTCAACTCAGTATTAGAAACTAAGTAAAACAGGAGCTTCTCTTCATTCCAATACACTGGATTTGCTGGGAACAGACGTGAGTGCTATTTGCACTGTTTATGGCCAGAATAGCACAATAGTGGTGTTCTTACCCTGAATCACCACTTAATGCTAGAATTTGAAACTGTGTGTGATTCAACTCCGTTTAGGAAGTTGTATTGAACCCCAGGTGGCCATACAAGAAAAACACTCTGCTTTTGAGAAACAGGCACTCTTGCATTCTACTGTGTTTCCTATAGGGCCAGTACAGTGTGCTAGCTCAGAACAAAAGAACTGTGCTTCCTACACGAACGGGGCATATCTAGTTCAACTCAGTATTAGAAACTAAGTAAAACAGGAGCGTCTCTTCATTCCAATACACTGTATTTGCTGGGAACAGACGCGAGTGCTATTTGTACTGTTTATGGCCAGAATAGCAGAATAGTGGTGTTCTTACCCTGAATTAACACTTAATGCTAGAACTTGAAACTGTGTGTGATTCAACTCCGTTTAGGAAGTTGCATTGAATCCCAGTTGGCCATACAAGAAAAACACTCTGCTTTTGAGAAACAGACACTCTTGCATTCTACTGTGTTTCTTATAGGGCCAGTACAGTGAGCTAGCTCAGAACAAAAGAACTGTGCTTCCTACACGAACGGGGCATATCTAGTTCAACTCAGTATTAGAAACTAAGTAAAACAGGAGCGTCTCTTCATTGTAATACACTGTATTTGCTGGGAACAGACGCGAGTACTATTTGCACTGTTTATGGCCAGAATAGCACAATAGTGGTGTTCTTACCCTGAATTAACACTTAATGCTAGAACTTGAAACTGTGTGTGATTCAACTCCGTTTAGGAAGTTGTATTGAACCCCAGTTGGCCTTACAAGAAAAACACTCTGCTTTTGAGAAACAGGCACTCTTGCATTCTACTGTGTTTCCTATAGGGCCAGTACAGTGAGCTAGCTCAGAACAAAAGAACTGTGCTTCCTACACGAACGGGGCATATCTAGTTCAACTCAGTATTAGAAACTAAGTAAAACAGGAGCGTCTCTTCATTGCAATACACTGTATTTGCTGGGAACAGACGCGAGAGCTATTTGCACTGTTTATGGCCAGAATAGCACAATAGTGGTGTTCTTACCCTGAATTAACACTTAATGCTAGAATTTGAAACTGTGTGTGATTCAACTCCGTTTAGGAAGTTGTATTGAACCCCAGTTGGCCTTACAAGAAAAACACTCTGCTTTTGAGAAACAGGCACTCTTGCATTCTACTGTGTTTCCTATAGGGCCAGTACAGTGAGCTAGCTCAGAACAAAAGAACTGTGCTTCCTACACGAACGGGGCATATCTAGTTCAACTCAGTATTATAAACTAAGTAAAACAGGAGCTTCTCTTCATTCCAATACACTGTATTTGCTGGGAACAGACGCGAGTGCTATTTGCACTGTTTATGGCCAGAATAGCACAATAGTGGTGTTCTTACCCTGAATTAACACTTAATGCTAGAACTTGAAACTGTGTGTGATTCAACTCCGTTTAGGAAGTTGTATTGAATCCCAGTTGGCCATACAAGAAAAACACTCTGCTTTTGAGAAACAGACACTCTTGCATTCTACTGTGTTTCTTATAGGGCCAGTACAGTGAGCTAGCTCAGAACAAAAGAACTGTGCTTCCTACACGAACGGGGCATATCTACTTCAACTCAGTATTAGAAACTAAGTAAAACAGGAGCGTCTCTTCATTGCAATACACTGTATTTGCTGGAAACAGACGCGAGTGCTATTTGCACTGTTTATGGCCAGAATAGCACAATAGTGGTGTTCTTACCCTGAATTAACACTTAATGCTAGAATTTGAAACTGTGTGTGATTCAACTCCGTTTAGGAAGTTGTATTGAACCCCAGTTGGCCTTACAAGAAAAACACTCTGCTTTTGAGAAACAGGCACTCTTGCATTCTACTGTGTTTCCTATAGGGCCAGTACAGTGAGGTAGCTCAGAACAAAAGAACTGTGCTTCCTACACGAACGGGGCATATCTAGTTCAACTCAGTATTACAAACTAAGTAAAACAGGAGCTTCTCTTCATTCCAATACACTGGATTTGCTGGGAACAGACGTGAGTGCTATTTGCACTGTTTATGGCCAGAATAGCACAATAGTGGTGTTCTTACCCTGAATTAACACTTAATGCTAGAATTTGAAACTGTGTGTGATTCAACTCCGTTTAGGAAGTTGTATTGAACCCCAGGTGGCCATACAAGAAAAACACTCTGCTTTTGAGAAACAGGCACTCTTGCATTCTACTGTGTTTCCTATAGGGCCAGTACAGTGTGCTAGCTCAGAACAAAAGAACTGTGCTTCCTACATGAACGGGGCATATCTAGTTCAACTCAGTATTAGAAACTAAGTAAAACAGGAGCATCTCTTCATTCCAATACACTGTATTTGCTGGGAACAGACGCGAGTGCTATTTGCACTGTTTATGGCCAGAATAGCACAATAGTGGTGTTCTTACCCTGAATTAACACTTAATGCTAGAATTTGAAACTGTGTGTGATTCAACTCCGTTTAGGAAGTTGTATTGAATCCCAGTTGGCCATACAAGAAAAACACTCTGCTTTTGAGAAACAGACACTCTTGCATTCTACTGTGTTTCTTATAGGGCCAGTACAGTGAGCTAGCTCAGAACAAAAGAACTGTGCTTCCTACACGAACGGGGCATATCTAGTTCAACTCAGTATTAGAAACTAAGTAAAACAGGAGCGTCTCTCCATTGTAATACACTGTATTTGCTGGGAACAGACGCGAGTGCTATTTGCACTGTTTATGGCCAGAATAGCACAATAGTGGTGTTCTTACCCTGAATTAACACTTAATGCTAGAATTTGAAACTGTGTGTGATTCAACTCCGTTTAGGAAGTTGTATTGAACCCCAGTTGGCCTTACAAGAAAAACACTCTGCTTTTGAGAAACAGGCACTCTTGCATTCTACTGTGTTTCCTATAGGGCCAGTATAGTGAGCTAGCTCAGAACAAAAGAACTGTGCTTCCTACACGAAAGGGGCATATCTAGTTCAACTCAGTATTAGAAACTAAGTAAAACAGGAGCGTCTCTTCATTGCAATACACTGTATTTGCTGGGAACAGACGCGAGAGCTATTTGCACTGTTTATGGCCAGAATAGCACAATAGTGGTGTTCTTACCCTGAATTACCACTTAATGCTAGAATTTGAAACTGTGTGTGATTCAACTCCGTTTAGGAAGTTGTATTGAACCCCAGTTGGCCTTACAAGAAAAACACTCTGCTTTTGAGAAACAGGCACTCTTGCATTCTACTGTGTTTCCTATAGGGCCAGTACAGTGAGCTAGCTCAGAACAAAAGAACTGTGCTTCCTACACGAACGGGGCATATCTAGTTCAACTCAGTATTATAAACTAAGTAAAACAGGAGCTTCTCTTCATTCCAATACACTGTATTTGCTGGGAGCAGACGCGAGTGCTATTTGCACTGTTTATGGCCAGAATAGCACAATAGTGGTGTTCTTACCCTGAATTAACACTTAATGCTAGAACTTGAAACTGTGTGTGATTCAACTCCGTTTAGGAAGTTGTATTGAATCCCAGTTGGCCATACAAGAAAAACACTCTGCTTTTGAGAAACAGACACTCTTGCATTCTACTGTGTTTCTTATAGGGCCAGTACAGTGAGCTAGCTCAGAACAAAAGAACTGTGCTTCCTACACGAACGGGGCATATCTACTTCAACTCAGTATTAGAAACTAAGTAAAACAGGAGCGTCTCTTCATTGCAATACACTGTATTTGCTGGAAACAGACGCGAGTGCTATTTGCACTGTTTATGGCCAGAATAGCACAATAGTGGTGTTCTTACCCTGAATTAACACTTAATGCTAGAATTTGAAACTGTGTGTGATTCAACTCCGTTTAGGAAGTTGTATTGAACCCCAGTTGGCCTTACAAGAAAAACACTCTGCTTTTGAGAAACAGGCACTCTTGCATTCTACTGTGTTTCCTATAGGGCCAGTACAGTGAGCTAGCTCAGAACAAAAGAACTGTGCTTCCTACACGAACGGGGCATATCTAGTTCAACTCAGTATTAGAAACTAAGTAAAACAGGAGCTTCTCTTCATTCCAATACACTGGATTTGCTGGGAACAAACGTGAGTGCTATTTGCACTGTTTATGGCCAGAATAGCACAATAGTGGTGTTCTTACCCTGAATTAACACTTAATGCTAGAATTTGAAACTGTGTGTGATTCAACTCCGTTTAGGAAGTTGTATTGAACCCCAGGTGGCCATACAAGAAAAACACTCTGCTTTTGAGAAACAGACACTCTTGCATTCTACTGTGTTTCCTATAGGGCCAGTACAGTGTGCTAGCTCAGAACAAAAGAACTGTGCTTCCTACATGAACGTGGCCTATCTAGTTCAACTCAGTATTAGAAACTAAGTAAAACAGGAGCGTCTCTTCATTCCAATACACTGTATTTGCTGGGAACAGACGCGAGTGCTATTTGCACTGTTTATGGCCAGAATAGCACAATAGTTGTGTTCTTACCCTGAAGTAACACTTAATGCTAGAACTTGAAAGTGTGTGTGATTCAACTCCGTTTAGGAAGTTGTATTGAATCCCAGTTGGCCATACAAGAAAAACACTCTGCTTTTGAGAAACAGACACTCTTGCATTCTACTGTGTCTTATAGGGCCAGTACAGTGAGCTAGCTCAGAACAAAAGAACTGTGCTTCCTACACGAACGGGGCATATCTAGTTCAACTCAGTATTAGAAACTAAGTAAAACAGGAGCGTCTCTTCATTGCTATACACTGTATTTGCTGGGAACAGATGCGAGAGCTATTTGCACTGTTTATGGCCAGAGTAGCACAATAGTGGTGTTCTTACCCTGAATTAACACTTAATGCTAGAATTTGAAACTGTGTGTGATTCAACTCCGTTTAGGAAGTTGTATTGAACCCCAGTTGGCCTTACAAGAAAAACACTCTGCTTTTGAGAAACAGGCTCTCTTGCATTCTACTGTGTTTCCTATAGGGCCAGTACAGTGTGCTAGCTCAGAACAAAAGAACTGTGCTTCCTACACGAACGGGGCATATCTAGTTCAACTCAGTATTAGAAACTGAGTAAAACAGGAGCGTCTCTTCATTCCAATACACTGTATTTGCTGGGAACAGACGCGAGTGCTATTTGCACTGTTTATGGCCAGAATAGCACAATAGTGGTGTTCTTACCCTGAATTAACACTTAATGCTAGAACTTGAAACTGTGTGTGATTCAACTCCGTTTAGGAAGTTGTATTGAATCCCAGTTGGCCATACAAGAAAAACACTCTGCTTTTGAGAAACAGACACTCTTGCATTCTACTGTGTTTCTTATAGGGCCAGTACAGTGAGCTAGCTCAGAACAAAAGAACTGTGCTTCCTACACGAACGGGGCATATCTAGTTCAACTCAGTATTAGAAACTAAGTAAAACAGGAGCGTCTCTTCATTGCAATACACTGTATTTGCTGGGAACAGACGCGAGAGCTATTTGCACTGTTTATGGCCAGAATAGCACAATAGTGGTGTTCTTACCCTGAATTAACACTTAATGCTAGAATTTGAAACTGTGTGTGATTCAACTCCGTTTAGGAAGTTGTATTGAACCCCAGTTGGCCTTACAAGAAAAACACTCTGCTTTTGAGAAACAGGCACTCTTGCATTCTACTGTGTTTCCTATAGGGCCAGTACAGTGAGCTAGCTCAGAACAAAAGAACTGTGCTTCCTACACGAACGGGGCATATCTAGTTCAACTCAGTATTATAAACTAAGTAAAACAGGAGCTTCTCTTCATTCCAATACACTGTATTTGCTGGGAGCAGACGCGAGTGCTATTTGCACTGTTTATGGCCAGAATAGCACAATAGTGGTGTTCTTACCCTGAATTAACACTTAATGCTAGAACTTGAAACTGTGTGTGATTCAACTCCGTTTAGGAAGTTGTATTGAATCCCAGTTGGCCATACAAGAAAAACACTCTGCTTTTGAGAAACAGACACTCTTGCATTCTACTGTGTTTCTTATAGGGCCAGTACAGTGAGCTAGCTCAGAACAAAAGAACTGTGCTTCCTACACGAACGGGGCATATCTACTTCAACTCAGTATTAGAAACTAAGTAAAACAGGAGCGTCTCTTCATTGCAATACACTGTATTTGCTGGAAACAGACGCGAGTGCTATTTGCACTGTTTATGGCCAGAATAGCACAATAGTGGTGTTCTTACCCTGAATTAACACTTAATGCTAGAATTTGAAACTGTGTGTGATTCAACTCCGTTTAGGAAGTTGTATTGAACCCCAGTTGGCCTTACAAGAAAAACACTCTGCTTTTGAGAAACAGGCACTCTTGCATTCTACTGTGTTTCCTATAGGGCCAGTACAGTGAGCTAGCTCAGAACAAAAGAACTGTGCTTCCTACACGAACGGGGCATATCTAGTTCAACTCAGTATTAGAAACTAAGTAAAACAGGAGCGTCTCTTCATTCCAATACACTGTATTTGCTGGGAACAGACGCGAGTGCTATTTGCACTGTTTATGGCCAGAATAGCACAATAGTGGTGTTCTTACCCTGAAGTAACACTTAATGCTAGAACTTGAAACTGTGTGTGATTCAACTCCGTTTAGGAAGTTGTATTGAATCCCAGTTGGCCATACAAGAAAAACACTCTGCTTTTGAGAAACAGACACTCTTGCATTCTACTGTGTCTTATAGGGCCAGTACAGTGAGCTAGCTCAGAACAAAAGAACTGTGCTTCCTACACGAACGGGGCATATCTAGTTCAACTCAGTATTAGAAACTAAGTAAAACAGGAGCGTCTCTTCATTGCTATACACTGTATTTGCTGGGAACAGATGCGAGAGCTATTTGCACTGTTTATGGCCAGAGTAGCACAATAGTGGTGTTCTTACCCTGAATTAACACTTAATGCTAGAATTTGAAACTGTGTGTGATTCAACTCCGTTTAGGAAGTTGTATTGAACCCCAGTTGGCCTTACAAGAAAAACACTCTGCTTTTGAGAAACAGGCTCTCTTGCATTCTACTGTGTTTCCTATAGGGCCAGTACAGTGTGCTAGCTCAGAACAAAAGAACTGTGCTTCCTACACGAACGGGGCATATCTAGTTCAACTCAGTATTAGAAACTGAGTAAAACAGGAGCGTCTCTTCATTCCAATACACTGTATTTGCTGGGAACAGACGCGAGTGCTATTTGCACTGTTTATGGCCAGAATAGCACAATAGTGGTGTTCTTACCCTGAATTAACACTTAATGCTAGAACTTGAAACTGTGTGTGATTCAACTCCGTTTAGGAAGTTGTATTGTATCTCAGTTGGCCATACAAGAAAAACACTCTGCTTTTGAGAAACAGACACTCTTGCATTCTACTGTGTTTCCTATAGGGCCAGTACAGTGAGCAAGCTCAGAAAAAAAGAACTGTGCTTCCTACACGAACGGGGCATATCTAGTTCAACTCAGTATTAGAGACTAAGTAAAACAGGAGCGTCTCTTCATTCCAATACACTGTATATGCTGGGAAAAGACGCGAGTGCTATTTGCACTGTTTATGGCCAGAATAGCACACTAGTGGTGTTCTTACCCTGAATTAACACTTAATGCTAGAATTTGAAACTGTGTGTGATTCAACTCCGTTTAGGAAGTTGTATTGTACCCCAGTTGGCCATACAAGAAAAACACTCTGCTTTTGAGAAACAGGCACTCTTGCATTCTACTGTGTTTCCTATAGGGCCAGTACAGTGTGCTAGCTCAGAACAAAAGAACTGTGCTTCCTACACGAACGGGGCATATCTAGTTCAACTCAGTATTAGAAACTGAGTAAAACAAGAGCGTCTCTTCATTCCAATACACTGTATTTGCTGGGAACAGACGCGAGTGCTATTTGCACTGTTTATGTCCAAAATAGCACAATAGTGGTGTTCTTACCCTGAATTAACACTTAATGCTAGAACTTGGAACTGTGTGTGATTCAACTCCGTTTAGGAAGTTGTATTGAACCCCAGTTGGCCATACAAGAAAAACACTCTGCTTTTGAGAAACAGACACTCTTGCATTCTACTGTGTTTCCTATAGGGCCAGTACAGTGAGCTAGCTCAGAACAAAAGAACTGTGCTTCCTACACGAACGGGGCATATCTAGTTCAACTCAGTATTAGAAACTAAGTAAAACAGGAGCGTCTCTTCATTGCAATACACTGTATTTGCTGGGAACAGACGCGAGAGCTCTTTGCACTGTTTATGGCCAGAATAGCACAATAGTGGTGTTCTTACCCTGAATTACCACTTAATGCTAGAATTTGAAACTGTGTGTGATTCAACTCCGTTTAGGAAGTTGTATTGAACCCCAGTTGGCCTTACAAGAAAAACACTCTGCTTTTGAGAAACAGGCACTCTTGCATTCTACTGTGTTTCCTATAGGAGCAGTACAGTGAGCTAGCTCAGAACAAAAGAACTGTGCTTCCTACACGAACGGGGCATATCTAGTTCAACTCAGTATTAGAAACTAAGTCAAACAGGAGCTTCTCTTCATTCCAATACACTGGATTTGCTGGGAACAGACGCGAGTGCTATTTGCACTGTTTATGGCCAGAATAGCACAATAGTGGTGTTCTTACACTGAATTAACACTTAATGCTAGAATTTGAAACTGTGTGTGATTCAACTCCGTTTAGGAAGTTGCATTGAACCCCAGGTGGCCATACAAGAAAAACACTCTGCTTTTGAGAAACAGGCACTCTTGCATTCTACTGTGTTTCCTATAGGGCCAGTACAGTGTGCTAGCTCAGAACAAAAGAACTGTGCTTCCTACATGAACGGGGCATATCTAGTTCAACTCAGTATTAGAAACAGTAAAACAGGAGCGTCTCTTCATTCCAATACACTGTATTTGCTGGGAACAGACGCGAGTGCTATTTGCACTGTTTATGGCCAGAATAGCACAATAGTGGTGTTCTTACCATGTATTAACACTTAATGCTAGAACTTGAAACTGTGTGTGATTCAACTCCGTTTAGGAAGTTGTATTGAATCCCAGTTGGCCATACAAGAAAAACACTCTGCTTTTGAGAAACAGACACTCTTGCATTCTACTGTGTTTCTTAAAGGGCCAGCACAGTGTGCTAGCTCAGAACAAAAGAACTGTGCTTCCTACATGAACGTGGCCTATCTAGTTCAACTCAGTATTAGAAACTGAGTAAAACAGGAGCGTCTCTTCATTCCAATACACTGTATTTGCTGGGAACAGACGCGAGTGCTATTTGCACTGTTTATGGCCAGAATAGCACAATAGTGGTGTTCTTACCCTGAATTAACACTTAATGCTAGAATTTGAAACTGTGTGTGATTCAACTCCGTTAAGGAAGTTGTATTGAACCCCAGTTGGCCATACAAGAAAAACACTCTGCTTTTGAGGAACAGGCACTCTTGCATTCTACTGTGTTTCCTATAGGGCCAGTACAGTGTGCTAGCTCAGAACAAAAGAACTGTGCTTCCTACATGAACGTGGCCTATCCAGTTCAACTCAGTATTAGAAACTGAGTAAAACAGGAGCGTCTCTTCATTCCAATACACTGTATTTGCTGGGAACAGACGCGAGTGCTATTTGCACTGTTTATGGCCAGAATAGCACACTAGTGGTGTTCTTACCCTGAATTAACACTTAATGCTAGAATTTGAAACTGTGTGTGATTCAACTCCGTTTAGGAAGTTGTATTGAACCCCAGTTGGCCATACAAGAAAAACACTCTGCTTTTGAGAAACAGACACTCTTGCATTCTACTGTGTTTCCTATAGGGCCAGTACAGTGAGCTAGTTCACAACAAAAGAACTGTGCTTCCTACACGAACGGGGCATATCTAGTTCAACTCAGTATTAGAAACTAAGTAAAACAGGAGCGTCTCTTCATTCCAATACACTGTATTTGCTGGGAACAGATGTGAGAGCTATTTGCACTGTTTATGGCCAGAATAGCACAATAGTGGTGTTCTTACCCTGAATTAACACTTAATGCTAGAATTTGAAACTGTGTGTGATTCAACTCCGTTTAGGAAGTTGTATTGACCCCCAGTTGGCCTTACAAGAAAAACACTCTGCTTTTGAGAAACAGGCACTCTTGCATTCTACTGTGTTTCCTATAGGGCCAGTACAGTGTGCTAGCTCAGAACAAAAGAACTGTGCTTCCTACATGAACGGGGCATATCTAGTTCAACTCAGTATTAGAAACTAAGTAAAACAGGAGCGTCTCTTCATTCCAATACACTGTATTTGCTGGGAACAGACGCGAGTGCTATTTGCACTGTTTATGGCCAGAATAGCACAATAGTGGTGTTCTTAACCTGAATTAACACTTAATGCTAGAATTTGAAACTGTGTGTGATTCAACTCCGTTAAGGAAGTTGTATTGAACCCCAGTTGGCCATACAAGAAAAACACTCTGCTTTTGAGAAACAGGCACTCTTGCATTCTACTGTGTTTCCTATAGGGCCAGTACAGTGTGCTAGCTCAGAACAAAAGAACTGTGCTTCCTACATGAACGTGGCCTATCTAGTTCAACTCAGTATTAGAAACTGAGTAAAACAGGAGCGTCTCTTCCTTCCAATACACTGTATTTGCTGGGAACAGACGCGAGTGCTATTTGCACTGTTTATGGCCAGAATAGCACAATAGTGGTGTTCTTACCCTGAATTAACACTTAATGCTAGAACTTGAAACTGTGTGTGATTCAACTCCGTTTAGGAAGTTGTATTGAATCCCAGTTGGCCATACAAGAAAAACACTCTGCTTTTGAGAAACAGACACTCTTGCATTCTACTGTGTTTCCTATAGGGCCAGTACAGTGAGCAAGCTCAGAACAAAAGAACTGTGCTTCCTACACGAACGGGGCATATCTAGTTCAACTCAGTATTAGAAACTAAGTAAAACAGGAGCGTCTCTTCATTCCAATACACTGTATTTGCTGGGAACAGACGCGAGTGCTATTTGCACTGTTTATGGCCAGAATAGCACACTAGTGGTGTTCTTACCCTGAATTAACACTTAATGCTAGAATTTGAAACTGTGTGTGATTCAACTCCGTTAAGGAAGTTGTATTGAACCCCAGTTGGCCATACAAGAAAAACACTCTGCTTTTGAGAAACAGACACTCTTGCATTCTACTGTGTTTCCTATAGGGCCAGTACAGTGAGCTAGTTCACAACAAAAGAACTGTGCTTCCTACACGAACGGGGCATATCTAGTTCAACTCAGTATTAGAAACTAAGTAAAACAGGAGCGTCTCTTCATTGCAATACACTGTATTTGCTGGGAACAGATGTGAGAGCTATTTGCACTGTTTATGGCCAGAATAGCACAATAGTGGTGTTCTTACCCTGAATTAACACTTAATGCTAGAATTTGAAACTATGTGTGATTCAACTCCGTTTAGGAAGTTGTATTGAACCCCAGTTGGCCTTACAAGAAAAACACTCTGCTTTTGAGAAACAGGCACTCTTGCATTCTACTGTGTTTCCTATAGGGCCAGTACAGTGAGCTTGCTCAGAACAAAAGAACTGTGCTTCCTACATGAACGGGGCATATCTAGTTCAACTCAGTATTAGAAACTAAGTAAAACAGGAGCTTCTCTTCATTCCAATACACTGGATTTGCTGGGAACAGACGCGAGTGCTATTTGCACTGTTTATGGCCAGAATAGCACAATAGTGGTGTTCTTACCCTGAATTAACACTTAATGCTAGAATTTGAAACTGTGTGTGATTCAACTCCGTTTAGGAAGTTGTATATAACCCCAGTTGGCCATACAAGAAAAACACTCTGCTTTTGAGAAACAGGCACTCTTACATTCTACTGTGTTTCCTATAGGGCCAGTACAGTGTGCTAGCTCAGAACAAAAGAACTGTGCCTCCTACATGAACGGGGCATATCTAGTTTAACTCAGTATTAGAAACTAAGTAAAACAGGAGCGTCTCTTCATTCCAATACACTGTATTTGCTGGGAACAGACGCGAGTGCTATTTGCACTGTTTATGGCCAGAATAGCACAATAGTGGTGTTCTTACCCTGAATTATCACTTAATGCTAGAACTTGAAACTGTGTGTGATTCAACTCCGTTTAGGAAGTTGTATTGAATCCCAGTTGGCCATACAAGAAAAACACTCTGCTTTTGAGAAACAGGCACTCTTGCATTCTACTGTGTTTCCTATAGGGCCAGTACAGTGTGCTAGCTCAGAACAAAAGAACTGTGCTTCCTACACGAACGGGGCATATCTAGTTCAACTCAGTATTAGAAACTGAGTAAAACAAGAGCGTCTCTTCATTCCAATACACTGTATTTGCTGGGAACAGACGCGAGTGCTATTTGCACTGTTTATGTCCAAAATAGCACAATAGTGGTGTTCTTACCCTGAATTAACACTTAATGCTAGAACTTGGAACTGTGTGTGATTCAACTCCGTTTAGGAAGTTGTATTGAACCCCAGTTGGCCATACAAGAAAAACACTCTGCTTTTGAGAAACAGACACTCTTGCATTCTACTGTGTTTCCTATAGGGCCAGTACAGTGAGCTAGCTCAGAACAAAAGAACTGTGCTTCCTACACGAACGGGGCATATCTAGTTCAACTCAGTATTAGAAACTAAGTAAAACAGGAGCGTCTCTTCATTGCAATACACTGTATTTGCTGGGAACAGACGCGAGAGCTCTTTGCACTGTTTATGGCCAGAATAGCACAATAGTGGTGTTCTTACCCTGAATTAACACTTAATGCTAGAATTTGAAACTGTGTGTGATTCAACTCCGTTTAGGAAGTTGTATTGAACCCCAGTTGGCCTTACAAGAAAAACACTCTGCTTTTGAGAAACAGGCACTCTTGCATTCTACTGTGTTTCCTATAGGAGCAGTACAGTGAGCTAGCTCAGAACAAAAGAACTGTGCTTCCTACACGAACGGGGCATATCTAGTTCAACTCAGTATTAGAAACTAAGTCAAACAGGAGCTTCTCTTCATTCCAATACACTGGATTTGCTGGGAACAGACGCGAGTGCTATTTGCACTGTTTATGGCCAGAATAGCACAATAGTGGTGTTCTTACACTGAATTAACACTTAATGCTAGAATTTGAAACTGTGTGTGATTCAACTCCGTTTAGGAAGTTGCATTGAACCCCAGGTGGCCATACAAGA
This sequence comes from Peromyscus maniculatus bairdii, assembly GCF_049852395.1. Lineage (NCBI taxonomy): Eukaryota > Metazoa > Chordata > Mammalia > Rodentia > Cricetidae > Peromyscus > Peromyscus maniculatus. The sequence continues at coordinate 41,312,083 of NC_134865.1, read as the reverse complement.
AAAACACTCTGCTTTTGAGAAACAGGCACTCTTGCATTCTACTGTGTTTCCTATAGGGCCAGTACAGTGTGCTAGCTCAGAACAAAAGAACTGTGCTTCCTACATGAACGGGGCATATCTAGTTCAACTCAGTATTAGAAACTAAGTAAAACAGGAGCGTCTCTTCATTCCAATACACTGTATTTGCTGGGAACAGACGCGAGTGCTATTTGCACTGTTTATGGCCAGAATAGCACAATAGTGGTGTTCTTACCCTGAAGTAACACTTAATGCTAGAACTTGAAACTGTGTGTGATTCAACTCCGTTTAGGAAGTTGTATTGAATCCCAGTTGGCCATACAAGAAAAACACTCTGCTTTTGAGAAACAGGCACTCTTGCATTCTACTGTGTTTCATATAGGGCCAGTACAGTGTGCTAGCTCAGAACAAAAGAACTGTGCTTCCTACATGAACGGGGCATATCTAGTTCAACTCAGTATTAGAAACAGTAAAACAGGAGCGTCTCTTCATTCCAATACACTGTATTTGCTGGGAACAGACGCGAGTGCTATTTGCACTGTTTATGGCCAGAATAGCACAATAGTGGTGTTCTTACCATGTATTAACACTTAATGCTAGAACTTGAAACTGTGTGTGATTCAACTCCGTTTAGGAAGTTGTATTGAATCCCAGTTGGCCATACAAGAAAAACACTCTGCTTTTGAGAAACAGACACTCTTGCATTCTACTGTGTTTCTTAAAGGGCCAGCACAGTGTGCTAGCTCAGAACAAAAGAACTGTGCTTCCTACATGAACGTGGCCTATCTAGTTCAACTCAGTATTAGAAACTGAGTAAAACAGGAGCGTCTCTTCATTCCAATACACTGTATTTGCTGGGAACAGACGCGAGTGCTATTTGCACTGTTTATGGCCAGAATAGCACAATAGTGGTGTTCTTACCCTGAATTAACACTTAATGCTAGAATTTGAAACTGTGTGTGATTCAACTCCGTTAAGGAAGTTGTATTGAACCCCAGTTGGCCATACAAGAAAAACACTCTGCTTTTGAGGAACAGGCACTCTTGCATTCTACTGTGTTTCCTATAGGGCCAGTACAGTGTGCTAGCTCAGAACAAAAGAACTGTGCTTCCTACATGAACGTGGCCTATCCAGTTCAACTCAGTATTAGAAACTGAGTAAAACAGGAGCGTCTCTTCATTCCAATACACTGTATTTGCTGGGAACAGACGCGAGTGCTATTTGCACTGTTTATGGCCAGAATAGCACACTAGTGGTGTTCTTACCCTGAATTAACACTTAATGCTAGAATTTGAAACTGTGTGTGATTCAACTCCGTTTAGGAAGTTGTATTGAACCCCAGTTGGCCATACAAGAAAAACACTCTGCTTTTGAGAAACAGACACTCTTGCATTCTACTGTGTTTCCTATAGGGCCAGTACAGTGAGCTAGTTCACAACAAAAGAACTGTGCTTCCTACACGAACGGGGCATATCTAGTTCAACTCAGTATTAGAAACTAAGTAAAACAGGAGCGTCTCTTCATTCCAATACACTGTATTTGCTGGGAACAGATGTGAGAGCTATTTGCACTGTTTATGGCCAGAATAGCACAATAGTGGTGTTCTTACCCTGAATTAACACTTAATGCTAGAATTTGAAACTGTGTGTGATTCAACTCCGTTTAGGAAGTTGTATTGACCCCCAGTTGGCCTTACAAGAAAAACACTCTGCTTTTGAGAAACAGGCACTCTTGCATTCTACTGTGTTTCCTATAGGGCCAGTACAGTGTGCTAGCTCAGAACAAAAGAACTGTGCTTCCTACATGAACGGGGCATATCTAGTTCAACTCAGTATTAGAAACTAAGTAAAACAGGAGCGTCTCTTCATTCCAATACACTGTATTTGCTGGGAACATACGCGAGTGCTATTTGCACTGTTTATGGCCAGAATAGCACAATAGTGGTGTTCTTACCCTGAATTAACACTTAATGCTAGAATTTGAAACTGTGTGTGATTCAACTCCGTTAAGGAAGTTGTATTGAACCCCAGTTGGCCATACAAGAAAAACACTCTGCTTTTGAGAAACAGGCACTCTTGCATTCTACTGTGTTTCCTATAGGGCCAGTACAGTGTGCTAGCTCAGAACAAAAGAACTGTGCTTCCTACATGAACGTGGCCTATCTAGTTCAACTCAGTATTAGAAACTGAGTAAAACAGGAGCGTCTCTTCCTTCCAATACACTGTATTTGCTGGGAACAGACGCGAGTGCTATTTGCACTGTTTATGGCCAGAATAGCACAATAGTGGTGTTCTTACCCTGAATTAACACTTAATGCTAGAACTTGAAACTGTGTGTGATTCAACTCCGTTTAGGAAGTTGTATTGAATCCCAGTTGGCCATACAAGAAAAACACTCTGCTTTTGAGAAACAGACACTCTTGCATTCTACTGTGTTTCCTATAGGGCCAGTACAGTGAGCAAGCTCAGAACAAAAGAACTGTGCTTCCTACACGAACGGGGCATATCTAGTTCAACTCAGTATTAGAAACTAAGTAAAACAGGAGCGTCTCTTCATTCCAATACACTGTATTTGCTGGGAACAGACGCGAGTGCTATTTGCACTGTTTATGGCCAGAATAGCACACTAGTGGTGTTCTTACCCTGAATTAACACTTAATGCTAGAATTTGAAACTGTGTGTGATTCAACTCCGTTAAGGAAGTTGTATTGAACCCCAGTTGGCCATACAAGAAAAACACTCTGCTTTTGAGAAACAGACACTCTTGCATTCTACTGTGTTTCCTATAGGGCCAGTACAGTGAGCTAGTTCACAACAAAAGAACTGTGCTTCCTACACGAACGGGGCATATCTAGTTCAACTCAGTATTAGAAACTAAGTAAAACAGGAGCGTCTCTTCATTGCAATACACTGTATTTGCTGGGAACAGATGTGAGAGCTATTTGCACTGTTTATGGCCAGAATAGCACAATAGTGGTGTTCTTACCCTGAATTAACACTTAATGCTAGAATTTGAAACTATGTGTGATTCAACTCCGTTTAGGAAGTTGTATTGACCCCCAGTTGGCCTTACAAGAAAAACACTCTGCTTTTGAGAAACAGGCACTCTTGCATTCTACTGTGTTTCCTATAGGGCCAGTACAGTGTGCTAGCTCAGAACAAAAGAACTGTGCTTCCTACATGAACGGGGCATATCTAGTTCAACTCAGTATTAGAAACTAAGTAAAACAGGAGCGTCTCTTCATTCCAATACACTGTATTTGCTGGGAACATACGCGAGTGCTATTTGCACTGTTTATGGCCAGAATAGCACAATAGTGGTGTTCTTACCCTGAATTAACACTTAATGCTAGAATTTGAAACTGTGTGTGATTCAACTCCGTTAAGGAAGTTGTATTGAACCCCAGTTGGCCATACAAGAAAAACACTCTGCTTTTGAGAAACAGGCACTCTTGCATTCTACTGTGTTTCCTATAGGGCCAGTACAGTGTGCTAGCTCAGAACAAAAGAACTGTGCTTCCTACATGAACGTGGCCTATCTAGTTCAACTCAGTATTAGAAACTGAGTAAAACAGGAGCGTCTCTTCCTTCCAATACACTGTATTTGCTGGGAACAGACGCGAGTGCTATTTGCACTGTTTATGGCCAGAATAGCACAATAGTGGTGTTCTTACCCTGAATTAACACTTAATGCTAGAACTTGAAACTGTGTGTGATTCAACTCCGTTTAGGAAGTTGTATTGAATCCCAGTTGGCCATACAAGAAAAACACTCTGCTTTTGAGAAACAGACACTCTTGCATTCTACTGTGTTTCCTATAGGGCCAGTACAGTGAGCAAGCTCAGAACAAAAGAACTGTGCTTCCTACACGAACGGGGCATATCTAGTTCAACTCAGTATTAGAAACTAAGTAAAACAGGAGCGTCTCTTCATTCCAATACACTGTATTTGCTGGGAACAGACGCGAGTGCTATTTGCACTGTTTATGGCCAGAATAGCACACTAGTGGTGTTCTTACCCTGAATTAACACTTAATGCTAGAATTTGAAACTGTGTGTGATTCAACTCCGTTAAGGAAGTTGTATTGAACCCCAGTTGGCCATACAAGAAAAACACTCTGCTTTTGAGAAACAGACACTCTTGCATTCTACTGTGTTTCCTATAGGGCCAGTACAGTGAGCTAGTTCACAACAAAAGAACTGTGCTTCCTACACGAACGGGGCATATCTAGTTCAACTCAGTATTAGAAACTAAGTAAAACAGGAGCGTCTCTTCATTGCAATACACTGTATTTGCTGGGAACAGATGTGAGAGCTATTTGCACTGTTTATGGCCAGAATAGCACAATAGTGGTGTTCTTACCCTGAATTAACACTTAATGCTAGAATTTGAAACTATGTGTGATTCAACTCCGTTTAGGAAGTTGTATTGAACCCCAGTTGGCCTTACAAGAAAAACACTCTGCTTTTGAGAAACAGGCACTCTTGCATTCTACTGTGTTTCCTATAGGGCCAGTACAGTGAGCTTGCTCAGAACAAAAGAACTGTGCTTCCTACATGAACGGGGCATATCTAGTTCAACTCAGTATTAGAAACTAAGTAAAACAGGAGCTTCTCTTCATTCCAATACACTGGATTTGCTGGGAACAGACGCGAGTGCTATTTGCACTGTTTATGGCCAGAATAGCACAATAGTGGTGTTCTTACCCTGAATTAACACTTAATGCTAGAATTTGAAACTGTGTGTGATTCAACTCCGTTTAGGAAGTTGTATATAACCCCAGTTGGCCATACAAGAAAAACACTCTGCTTTTGAGAAACAGGCACTCTTACATTCTACTGTGTTTCCTATAGGGCCAGTACAGTGTGCTAGCTCAGAACAAAAGAACTGTGCCTCCTACATGAACGGGGCATATCTAGTTTAACTCAGTATTAGAAACTAAGTAAAACAGGAGCGTCTCTTCATTCCAATACACTGTATTTGCTGGGAACAGACGCGAGTGCTATTTGCACTGTTTATGGCCAGAATAGCACAATAGTGGTGTTCTTACCCTGAATTATCACTTAATGCTAGAACTTGAAACTGTGTGTGATTCAACTCCGTTTAGGAAGTTGTATTGAATCCCAGTTGGCCATACAAGAAAAACACTCTGCTTTTGAGAAACAGACACTCTTGCATTCTACTGTGTTTCTTATAGGGCCAGTACAGTGAGCTAGCTCAGAACAAAAGAACTGTGCTTCCTACACGAACGGGGCATATCTAGTTCAACTCAGTATTAGAAACTAAGTAAAACAGGAGCGTCTCTTCATTGCAATACACTGTATTTGCTGGAAACAGACGCGAGTGCTATTTGCACTGTTTATGGCCAGAATAGCACAATAGTGGTGTTCTTACCCTGAATTAACACTTAATGCTAGAACTTGAAACTGTGTGTGATACAACTCCGTTTAGGAAGTTGTATTGAACCCCAGTTGGCCTTACAAGAAAAACACTCTGCTTTTGAGAAACAGGCACTCTTGCATTCTACTGTGTTTCCTATAGGGCCAGTACAGTGAGCTAGCTCAGAACAAAAGAACTGTGCTTCCTACACGAACGGGGCATATCTAGTTCAACTCAGTATTAGAAACTAAGTAAAACAGGAGCTTCTCTTCATTCCAATACACTGGATTTGCTGGGAACAGACGTGAGTGCTATTTGCACTGTTTATGGCCAGAATAGCACAATAGTGGTGTTCTTACCCTGAATTAACACTTAATGCTAGAATTTGAAACTGTGTGTGATTCAACTCCGTTTAGGAAGTTGTATTGAACTCCAGGTGGCCATACAAGAAAAACACTCTGCTTTTGAGAAACAGGCACTCTTGCATTCTACTGTGTTTCCTATAGGGCCAGTACAGTGTGCTAGCTCAGAACAAAAGAACTGTGCTTCCTACATGAACGGGGCATATCTAGTTCAACTCAGTATTAGAAACTAAGTAAAACAGGAGCGTCTCTTCATTCCAACACACTGTATTTGCTGGGAACAGACGCGAGTGCTATTTGCACTGTTTATGGCCAGAATAGCACAATAGTGGTGTTCTTACCCTGAATTAACACTTAATGCTAGAATTTGAAACTGTGTGTGATTCAACTCCGTTTAGGAAGTTGTATTGAACCCCAGTTGGCCATACAAGAAAAACACTCTGCTTTTGAGAAACAGACACTCTTGCATTCTACTGTGTTTCCTATAGGGCCAGTACAGTGAGCTAGTTCACAACAAAAGAACTGTGCTTCCTACACGAACGGGGCATATCTAGTTCAACTCAGTATTAGAAACTAAGTAAAACAGGAGCGTCTCTTCATTCCAATACACTGTATTTGCTGGGAACAGATGTGAGAGCTATTTGCACTGTTTATGGCCAGAATAGCACAATAGTGGTGTTCTTACCCTGAATTAACACTTAATGCTAGAATTTGAAACTGTGTGTGATTCAACTCCGTTTAGGAAGTTGTATTGACCCCAAGTTGGCCTTACAAGAAAAACACTCTGCTTTTGAGAAACAGGCACTCTTGCATTCTACTGTGTTTCCTATAGGGCCAGTACAGTGTGCTAGCTCAGAACAAAAGAACTGTGCTTCCTACATGAACGGGGCATATCTAGTTCAACTCAGTATTAGAAACTAAGTAAAACAGGAGCGTCTCTTCATTCCAATACACTGTATTTGCTGGGAACAGACGCGAGTGCTATTTGCACTGTTTATGGCCAGAATAGCACAATAGTGGTGTTCTTACCCTGAATTAACACTTAATGCTAGAATTTGAAACTGTGTGTGATTCAACTCCGTTAAGGAAGTTGTATTGAACCCCAGTTGGCCATACAAGAAAAACACTCTGCTTTTGAGAAACAGGCACTCTTGCATTCTACTGTGTTTCCTATAGGGCCAGTACAGTGTGCTAGCTCAGAACAAAAGAACTGTGCTTCCTACATGAACGTGGCCTATCTAGTTCAACTCAGTATTAGAAACTGAGTAAAACAGGAGCGTCTCTTCCTTCCAATACACTGTATTTGCTGGGAACAGACGCGAGTGCTATTTGCACTGTTTATGGCCAGAATAGCACAATATTGGTGTTCTTACCCTGAATTAACACTTAATGCTAGAACTTGAAACTGTGTGTGATTCAACTCCGTTTAGGAAGTTGTATTGAATCCCAGTTGGCCATACAAGAAAAACACTCTGCTTTTGAGAAACAGACACTCTTGCATTCTACTGTGTTTCCTATAGGGCCAGTACAGTGAGCAAGCTCAGAACAAAAGAACTGTGCTTCCTACACGAACGGGGCATATCTAGTTCAACTCAGTATTAGAAACTAAGTAAAACAGGAGCGTCTCTTCATTCCAATACACTGTATTTGCTGGGAACAGACGCGAGTGCTATTTGCACTGTTTATGGCCAGAATAGCACACTAGTGGTGTTCTTACCCTGAATTAACACTTAATGCTAGAATTTGAAACTGTGTGTGATTCAACTCCGTTAAGGAAGTTGTATTGAACCCCAGTTGGCCATACAAGAAAAACACTCTGCTTTTGAGAAACAGACACTCTTGCATTCTACTGTGTTTCCTATAGGGCCAGTACAGTGAGCTAGTTCACAACAAAAGAACTGTGCTTCCTACACGAACGGGGCATATCTAGTTCAACTCAGTATTAGAAACTAAGTAAAACAGGAGCGTCTCTTCATTGCAATACACTGTATTTGCTGGGAACAGATGTGAGAGCTATTTGCACTGTTTATGGCCAGAATAGCACAATAGTGGTGTTCTTACCCTGAATTAACACTTAATGCTAGAATTTGAAACTATGTGTGATTCAACTCCGTTTAGGAAGTTGTATTGAACCCCAGTTGGCCTTACAAGAAAAACACTCTGCTTTTGAGAAACAGGCACTCTTGCATTCTACTGTGTTTCCTATAGGGCCAGTACAGTGAGCTTGCTCAGAACAAAAGAACTGTGCTTCCTACACGAACGGGGCATATCTAGTTCAACTCAGTATTAGAAACTAAGTAAAACAGGAGCTTCTCTTCATTCCAATACACTGGATTTGCTGGGAACAGACGCGAGTGCTATTTGCACTGTTTATGGCCAGAATAGCACAATAGTGGTGTTCTTACCCTGAATTAACACTTAATGCTAGAATTTGAAACTGTGTGTGATTCAACTCCGTTTAGGAAGTTGTATATAACTCCAGTAGGCCATACAAGAAAAACACTCTGCTTTTGAGAAACAGGCACTCTTACATTCTACTGTGTTTCCTATAGGGCCAGTACAGTGTGCTAGCTCAGAACAAAAGAACTGTGCTTCCTACATGAACGGGGCATATCTAGTTTAACTCAGTATTAGAAACTAAGTAAAACAGGAGCGTCTCTTCATTCCAATACACTGTATTTGCTGGGAACAGACGCGAGTGCTATTTGCACTGTTTATGGCCAGAATAGCACAATAGTGGTGTTCTTACCCTGAATTAACACTTAATGCTAGAACTTGAAACTGTGTGTGATTCAACTCCGTTTAGGAAGTTGTATTGAATCCCAGTTGGCCATACAAGAAAAACACTCTGCTTTTGAGAAACAGACACTCTTGCATTCTACTGTGTTTCTTATAGGGCCAGTACAGTGAGCTAGCTCAGAACAAAAGAACTGTGCTTCCTACACGAACGGGGCATATCTAGTTCAACTCAGTATTAGAAACTAAGTAAAACAGGAGCGTCTCTTCATTGAAATAAACTGTATTTGCTGGAAACAGACGCGAGTGCTATTTGCACTGTTTATGGCCAGAATAGCACAATAGTGGTGTTCTTACCCTGAATTAACACTTAATGCTAGAACTTGAAACTGTGTGTGATTCAACTCCGTTTAGGAAGTTGTATTGAACCCCAGTTGGCCTTACAAGAAAAACACTCTGCTTTTGAGAAACAGGCACTCTTGCATTCTACTGTGTTTCCTATAGGGCCAGTACAGTGAGCTAGCTCAGAACAAAAGAACTGTGCTTCCTACACGAACGGGGCATATCTAGTTCAACTCAGTATTAGAAACTAAGTAAAACAGGAGCTTCTCTTCATTCCAATACACTGGATTTGCTGGGAACAGACGTGAGTGCTATTTGCACTGTTTATGGCCAGAATAGCACAATAGTGGTGTTCTTACCCTGAATTAACACTTAATGCTAGAATTTGAAACTGTGTGTGATTCAACTCCGTTTAGGAAGTTGTATTGAACTCCAGGTGGCCATACAAGAAAAACACTCTGCTTTTGAGAAACAGGCACTCTTGCATTCTACTGTGTTTCCTATAGGGCCAGTACAGTGTGCTAGCTCAGAACAAAAGAACTGTGCTTCCTACATGAACGGGGCATATCTAGTTCAACTCAGTATTAGAAACTAAGTAAAACAGGAGCGTCTCTTCATTCCAACACACTGTATTTGCTGGGAACAGACGCGAGTGCTATTTGCATTGTTTATGGCCAGAATAGCACAATAGTGGTGTTCTTACCCTGAAGTAACATTTAATGCTAGAACTTGAAACTGTGTGTGATTCAACTCCGTTTAGGAAGTTGTATTGAATCCCAGTTGGCCATACAAGAAAAACACTCTGCTTTTGAGAAACAGACACTCTTGCATTCTACTGTGTTTCTTATAGGGCCAGTACAGTGAGCTAGCTCAGAACAAAAGAACTGTGCTTCCTACACGAACGGGGCATATCTAGTTCAACTCAGTATTAGAAACTAAGTAAAACAGGAGCGTCTCTTCATTGTAATACACTGTATTTGCTGGGAACAGACGCGAGTGCTATTTGCACTGTTTATGGCCAGAATAGCACAATAGTGGTGTTCTTACCCTGAATTAACACTTAATGCTAGAATTTGAAACTGTGTGTGATTCAACTCCGTTTAGGAAGTTGTATTGAACCCCAGTTGGCCTTACAAGAAAAACACTCTGCTTTTGAGAAACAGGCACTCTTGCATTCTACTGTGTTTCCTATAGGGCCAGTACAGTGAGCTAGCTCAGAACAAAAGAACTGTGCTTCCTACACGAATGGGGCATATCTAGTTCAACTCAGTATTAGAAACTAAGTAAAACAGGAGCGTCTCTTCATTCCAATACACTGTATTTGCTGGGAACAGACGCGAGTGCTATTTGCACTGTTTATGGCCAGAATAGCACAATAGTGGTGTTCTTACCCTGAATTAACACTTAATGCTAGAACTTGAAACTGTGTGTGATTCAACTCCGTTTAGGAAGTTGTATTGAACCCGAGTTGGCCTTACAAGAAAAACACTCTGCTTTTGTGAAACAGGCACTCTTGCATTCTACTGTGTTTCCTATAGGAGCAGTACAGTGAGCTAGCTCAGAACAAAAGAAGTGTGCTTCCTACACGAACGGGGCATATGTAGTTCAACTCAGTATTAGAAACGAAGTAAAACAGGAGCTTCTCCTCATTCCAATACACTGTATTTGCTGGGAACAGACGCGAGTGCTATTTGCACTGTTTATGTCCAGAATAGCACAATAGTGGTGTTCTTACCCTGAATTAACACTTAATGCTAGAACTTGGAACTGTGTGTGATTCAACTCCGTTTAGGAAGTTGTATTGAACCCCAGTTGGCCATACAAGAAAAACACTCTGCTTTTGAGAAACAGACACTCTTGCATTCTACTCTGTTTCCTATAGGGCCAGTACAGTGAGCTAGCTCAGAACAAAAGAACTGTGCTTCCTACACGAACGGGGCATATCTAGTTCAACTCAGTATTAGAAACTAAGTAAAACAGGAGCGTCTCTTCATTGCAATACACTGTATTTGCTGCGAACAGACGCGAGAGCTATTTGCACTGTTTATGGCCAGAATAGCACAATAGTGGTGTTCTTACCCTGAATTAACACTTAATGCTAGAATTTGAAACTGTGTGTGATTCAACTCCGTTTAGGAAGTTGTATTGAACCCCAGTTGGCCTTACAAGAAAAACACTCTGCTTTTGAGAAACAGGCACTCTTGCATTCTACTGTGTTTCCTATAGGAGCAGTACAGTGAGCTAGCTCAGAACAAAAGAACTGTGCTTCCTACACGAACGGGGCATATCTAGTTCAACTCAGTATTAGAAACTAAGTAAAACAGGAGCTTCTCCTCATTCCAATAAACTGTATTTGCTGGGAACAGACGCGAGTGCTATTTGCACTGTTTATGGACAGAATAGCACAATAGTGGTGTTCTTACCCTGAATTAACACTTAATGCTAGAACTTGGAACTGTGTGTGATTCAACTCCGTTTAGGAAGTTGTATTGAACCCCAGTTGGCCATACAAGAAAAACACTCTGCTTTTGAGAAACAGACACTCTTGCATTCTACTGTGTTTCCTATAGGGCCAGTACAGTGAGCTAGCTCAGAACAAAAGAACTGTGCTTCCTACACGAACGGGGCATATCTAGTTCAACTCAGTATTAGAAACTAAGTAAAACAGGAGCGTGTCTTCATTGCAATACACTGTATTTGCTGGGAACAGACGCGAGAGCTATTTGCACTGTTTATGGCCAGAATAGCACAATAGTGGTGTTCTTACCCTGAATTAACACTTAATGCTAGAATTTGAAACTGTGTGTGATTCAACTCCGTTTAGGAAGTTGTATTGAACCCCAGTTGGCCTTACAAGAAAAACACTCTGCTTTTGAGAAACAGGCACTCTTGCATTCTACTGTGTTTCCTATAGGAGCAGTACAGTGAGCTAGCTCAGAACAAAAGAACTGTGCTTCCTACACGAACGGGGCATATGTAGTTCAACTCAGTATTAGAAACGAAGTAAAACAGGAGCTTCTCCTCATTCCAATACACTGTATTTGCTGGGAACAGACGCGAGTGCTATTTGCACTGTTTATGGACAGAATAGCACAATAGTGGTGTTCTTACCCTGAATTAACACTTAATGCTAGAACTTGGAACTGTGTGTGATTCAACTCCGTTTAGGAAGTTGTATTGAACCCCAGTTGGCCATACAAGAAAAACACTCTGCTTTTGAGAAACAGACACTCTTGCATTCTACTGTGTTTCCTATAGGGCCAGTACAGTGAGCTAGCTCAGAACAAAAGAACTGTGCTTCCTACACGAACGGGGCATATCTAGTTCAACTCAGTATTAGAAACTAAGTAAAACAGGAGCTTCTCTTCATTGCAATACACTGTATTTGCTGGGAACAGACGCGAGAGCTATTTGCACTGTTTATGGCCAGAATAGCACAATAGTGGTGTTCTTACCCTGAATTAACACTTAATGCTAGAATTTAAAACTGTGTGTGATTCAACTCCGTTTAGGAAATAGTATTGAACCCCAGTTGGCCTTACAAGAAAAACACTCTGCTTTTGAGAAACAGGCACTCTTGCATTCTACTGTGTTTCCTATAGGTGCAGTACAGTGAGCTAGCTCAAAACAAAAGAACTGTGCTTCCTACACGAACGGGGCATATCTAGTTCAACTCAGTATTAGAAACTAAGTAAAACAGGAGCTTCTCGTCATTCCAATACACTGGATTTGCTGGGAAAGGACGCGAGTGCTATTTGAACTGTTTATGGCCAGAATAGCACAATAGTGGTGTTCTTACGCTGAATTAACACTTAGTGCTAGAATTTGAAACTGTGTGTGATTCAACTCCGTTTAGGAAGTTGTATTGAACCCCAGTTGGCCATACAAGAAAAACACTCTGCTTTTGAGAAACAGGCACTCTTGCTTTCTACTGTGTTTCCTATAGGGCCAGTACAGTGTGCTAGCTCAGAACAAAAGAACTGTGCTTCCTACATGAACGGGGCATATCTAGTTCAACTCAGTATTAGAAACTAAGTAAAACAGGAGCGTCTCTTCATTCCAATACACTGTATTTGCTGGGAACAGACGCGAGTGCTATTTGCACTGTTTATGGCCAAAATAGCACAATAGTGGTGTTCTTACCCTGAATTAACACTTAATGCTAGAACTTGAAACTGTGTGTGATTCAACTCCGTTTAGGAAGTTGCATTGAATCCCAGTTGGCCATACAAGAAAAACACTCTGCTTTTGACAAACAGACACTCTTGCATTCTACTGTGTTTCCTATAGGGCCAGTACAGTGAGCTAGCTCAGAACAAAAGAACTGTGCTTCCTACACGAACGGGGCATATCTAGTTCAACTCAGTATTAGAAACTCAGTAAAACAGGAGCGTCTCTTCATTGCAATACACTGTATTTGCTGGGAACAGACGCGAGTGCTATTTGCACTGTTTATGGACAGAATAGCACAATAGTGGTGTTCTTACCCTGAATTAACACTTAATGCTAGAATTTGAAACTGTGTGTGATTCAACTCCGTTTAGGAAGTTGTATTGAACCCCAGGTGGCCATACAAGAAAAACACTCTGCTTTTGAGAAACAGACACTCTTGCATTCTACTCTGTTTCCTATAGGCCCAGTACAGTGTGCTAGCTCAGAACAAAAGAACTGTGCTTCCTACATGAACGTGGCCTATCTAGTTCAACTCAGTATTAGAAACTAAGTAAAACAGGAGCGTCTCCTCATTCCAATACACTGTATTTGCTGGGAACAGACGGGAGTGCTATTTGCACTGTTTATGGCCAGAATAGCACAATAGTGGTGTTCTTACCCTGAATTAACACTTAATGCTAGAACTTGAAACTGTGTGTGATTCAACTCCGTTTAGGAAGTTGTATTGAATCCCAGTTGGCCATACAAGAAAAACACTCTGCTTTTGAGAAACAGACACTCTTGCATTCTACTGTGTTTCTTATAGGGCCAGTACCCTGAGCAAGCTCAGAAAAAAAGAACTGTGCTTCCTACACGAACGGGGCATATCTAGTTCAACTCAGTATTAGAAACTAAGTAAAACAGGAGCGTCTCTTCATTCCAATACACTGTATATGCTGGGAACAGACGCGAGAGCTATTTGCACTGTTTATGGCCAGAATAGCACACTAGTGGTGTTCTTACCCTGAATTAACACTTAATGCTAGAATTTGAAACTGTGTGTGATTCAACTCCGTTTAGGAAGTTGTATTGAACCCCAGTTGGCCATACAAGAAAAACACTCTGCTTTTGAGAAACAGGCACTCTTGCATTCTACTGTGTTTCCTATAGGGCCAGTACAGTGAGCTAGTTCAGAACAAAAGAACTGTGCTTCCTACACGAACGGGGCATATCTAGTTCAACTCAGTATTAGAAACTAAGTAAAACAGGAGCGTCTCTTCATTGCAATACACTGTATTTGCTGGGAACAGATGCGAGAGCTATTTGCACTGTTTATGGCCAGAATAGCACAATAGTGGTGTTCTTACCCTGAATTAACACTTAATGCTAGAATTTGAAACTGTGTGTGATTCAACTCCGTTTAGGAAGTTGTATTGAACCCCAGTTGGCCTTACAAGAAAAACACTCTGCTTTTGAGAAACAGGCACTCTTGCATTCTACTGTGTTTCCTATAGGGCCAGTACAGTGAGCTAGCTCAGAACAAAAGAACTGTGCTTCCTACACGAACGGGGCATATCTAGTTCAACTCAGTATTAGAAACTAAGTCAAACAGGAGCTTCTCTTCATTCCAATACACTGGATTTGCTGGGAACAGACGCGAGTGCTATTTGCACTGTTTATGGCCAGAATAGCACAATAGTGGTGTTCTTACCCTGAATTAACACTTAATGCTAGAATTTGAAACTGTGTGTGATTCAACTCCGTTTAGGAAGTTGTATTGAACCCCAGGTGGCCATACAAGAAAAACACTCTGCTTTTGAGAAACAGGCACTCTTGCATTCTACTGTGTTTCCTATAGGGCCAGTACAGTGTGCTAGCTCAGAACAAAAGAACTGTGCTTCCTACATGAACGGGGCATATCTAGTTCAACTCAGTATTAGAAACTAAGTAAAACAGGAGCGTCTCTTCATTCCAATACACTGTATTTGCTGGGAACAGACGCGAGTGCTATTTGCACTGTTTATGGCCAGAATAGCACAATAGTGGTGTTCTTACCCTGAAGTAACACTTAATGCTAGGACTTGAAACTGTGTGTGATTCAACTCCGTTTAGGAAGTTGTATTGAATCCCAGTTGGCCATACAAGAAAAACACTCTGCTTTTGAGAAACAGACACTCTTGCATTCTACTCTGTTTCTTATAGGGCCAGTACAGTGAGCTAGCTCAGAACAAAAGAACTGTGCTTCCTACACGAACGGGGCATATCTAGTTCAACTCAGTATTAGAAACTAAGTAAAACAGGAGCGTCTCTTCATTGTAATACACTGTATTTGCTGGGAACAGACTCGAGTGCTATTTGCACTGTTTATGGCCAGAATAGCACAATAGTGGTGTTCTTACCCTGAATTAACACTTAATGCTAGAATTTGAAACTGTGTGTGATTCAACTCCGTTTAGGAAGTTGTATTGAACCCCAGTTGGCCATACAAGAAAAACACTCTGCTTTTGAGAAACAGGCACTCTTGCATTCTACTGTGTTTCCTATAGGGCCAGTACAGTGTGCTAGCTCAGAACAAAAGAACTGTGCTTCCTACACGAACGGGGCATATCTAGTTCAACTCAGTATTAGAAACTGAGTAAAACAGGAGCGTCTCTTCATTCCAATACACTATATTTGCTGGGAACAGACGCGAGTGCTATTTGCACTGTTTATGTCCAGAATAGCACAATAGTGGTGTTCTTACCCTGAATTAACACTTAATGCTAGAACTTGGAACTGTGTGTGATTCAACTCCGTTTAGGAAGTTGTATTGAACCCCAGTTGGCCATACAAGAAAAACACTCTGCTTTTGAGAAACAGACACTCTTGCATTCTACTGTGTTTCCTATAGGGCCAGTACAGTGAGCTAGCTCAGAACAAAAGAACTGTGCTTCCTACACGAACGGGGCATATCTAGTTCAACTCAGTATTAGAAACTAAGTAAAACAGGAGCGTCTCTTCATTGCAATACACTGTATTTGCTGGGAACAGACGCGAGAGCTCTTTGCACTGTTTATGGCCAGAATAGCACAATAGTGGTGTTCTTACCCTGAATTAACACTTAATGCTAGAATTTGAAACTGTGTGTGATTCAACTCCGTTTAGGAAGTTGTATTGAACCCCAGTTGGCCTTACAAGAAAAACACTCTGCTTTTGAGAAACAGGCACTCTTGCATTCTACTGTGTTTCCTATAGGAGCAGTACAGTGAGCTAGCTCAGAACAAAAGAACTGTGCTTCCTACATGAACGGGGCATATGTAGTTCAACTCAGTATTAGAAACGAAGTAAAACAGGAGCTTCTCCTCATTCCAATACACTGTATTTGCTGGGAACAGACGCGAGTGCTATTTGCACTGTTTATGTCCAGAATAGCACAATAGTGGTGTTCTTACCCTGAATTAACACTTAATGCTAGAACTTGGAACTGTGTGTGATTCAACTCCGTTTAGGAAGTTGTATTGAACCCCAGTTGGCCATACAAGAAAAACACTCTGCTTTTGAGAAACAGACACTCTTGCATTCTACTGTGTTTCCTATAGGGCCAGTACAGTGAGCTAGCTCAGAACAAAAGAACTGTGCTTCCTACACGAACGGGGCATATCTAGTTCAACTCAGTATTAGAAACTAAGTAAAACAGGAGCGTGTCTTCATTGCAATACACTGTATTAGCTGGGAACAGACGCGAGAGCTCTTTGCACTGTTTATGGCCAGAATAGCACAATAGTGGTGTTCTTACCCTGAATTAACACTTAATGCTAGAATTTGAAACTGTGTGTGATTCAACTCCGTTTAGGAAGTTGTATTGAACCCCAGTTGGCCTTACAAGAAAAACACTCTGCTTTTGAGAAACAGGCACTCTTGCATTCTACTGTGTTTCCTATAGGAGCAGTACAGTGTGCTAGCTCAGAACAAAAGAACTGTGCTTCCTACATGAACGGGGCATATCTAGTTCAACTCAGTATTAGAAACTAAGTAAAACAGGAGCGTCTCTTCATTCCAATACACTGTATTTGCTGGGAACAGACGCGAGTGCTATTTGCACTGTTTATGGCCAGAATAGCACAATAGTGGTGTTCTTACCCTGAAGTAACACTTAATGCTAGAACTTGAAACTGTGTGTGATTCAACTCCGTTTAGGAAGTTGTATTGAATCCCAGTTGGCCATACAAGAAAAACACTCTGCTTTTGAGAAACAGGCACTCTTGCATTCTACTGTGTTTCATATAGGGCCAGTACAGTGTGCTAGTTCAGAACAAAAGAACTGTGCTTCCTACATGAACGGGGCATATCTAGTTCAACTCAGTATTAGAAACAGTAAAACAGGAGCGTCTCTTCATTCCAATACACTGTATTTGCTGGGAACAGACGCGAGTGCTATTTGCACTGTTTATGGCCAGAATAGCACAATAGTGGTGTTCTTACCATGTATTAACACTTAATGCTAGAACTTGAAACAGTGTGTGATTCAACTCCGTTTAGGAAGTTGTATTGAATCCCAGTTGGCCATACAAGAAAAACACTCTGCTTTTGAGAAACAGACACTCTTGCATTCTACTGTGTTTCTTAAAGGGCCAGCACAGTGTGCTAGCTCAGAACAAAAGAACTGTGCTTCCTACATGAACGGGGCCTATCTAGTTCAACTCAGTATTAGAAACTGAGTAAAACAGGAGCGTCTCTTCATTGCAATACACTGTATTTGCTGGGAACAGACGCGAGTGCTATTTGCACTGTTTATGGCCAGAATAGCACAATAGTGGTGTTCTTACCCTGAATTAACACTTAATGCTAGAATTTGAAACTGTGTGTGATTCAACTCCGTTAAGGAAGTTGTATTGAACCCCAGTTGGCCATACAAGAAAAACACTCTGCTTTTGAGAAACAGGCACTCTTGCATTCTACTGTGTTTCCTATAGGGCCAGTACAGTGTGCTAGCTCAGAACAAAAGAACTGTGCTTCCTACACAAACGGGGCATATCTAGTTCAACTCAGTATTAGAAACTAAGTAAAACAGGAGCGTCTCTTCATTCCAATACACTGTATTTGCTGGGAACAGATGTGAGAGCTATTTGCACTGTTAATGGCCAGAATAGCACAATAGTGGTGTTCTTACCCTGAATTAACACTTAATGCTAGAATTTGAAACTGTGTGTGATTCAACTCCGTTTAGGAAGTTGTATTGACCCCCAGTTGGCCTTACAAGAAAAACACTCTGCTTTTGAGAAACAGGCACTCTTGCATTCTACTGTGTTTCCTATAGGGCCAGTACAGTGTGCTAGCTCAGAACAAAAGAACTGTGCTTCCTACATGAACGGGGCATATCTAGTTCAACTCAGTATTAGAAACTGAGTAAAACAGGAGCGTCTCTTCCTTCCAATACACTGTATTTGCTGGGAACAGACGCGAGTGCTATTTGCACTGTTTATGGCCAGAATAGCACAATAGTGGTGTTCTTACCCTGAATTAACACTTAATGCTAGAACTTGAAACTGTGTGTGATTCAACTCCGTTTAGGAAGTTGTATTGAATCCCAGTTGGCCATACAAGAAAAACACTCTGCTTTTGAGAAACAGACACTCTTGCATTCTACTGTGTTTCCTATAGGGCCAGTACAGTGAGCTAGCTCAGAACAAAAGAACTGTGCTTCCTACACGAACGGGGCATATCTAGTTCAACTCAGTATTAGAAACTAAGTAAAACAGGAGCGTCTCTTCATTGCAATACACTGTATTTGCTGGGAACAGACGCGAGAGCTATTTGCACTGTTTATGGCCAGAATAGCACAATAGTGGTGTTCTTACCCTGAATTAACACTTAATGCTAGAATTTGAAACTGTGTGTGATTCAACTCCGTTTAGGAAGTTGTATTGAACCCCAGTTGGCCTTACAAGAAAAACACTCTGCTTTTGAGAAACAGGCACTCTTGCATTCTACTGTGTTTCCTATAGGAGCAGTACAGTGAGCTAGCTCAGAACAAAAGAACTGTGCTTCCTACACGAACGGGGCATATGTAGTTCAACTCAGTATTAGAAACGAAGTAAAACAGGAGCTTCTCCTCATTCCAATACACTGTATTTGCTGGGAACAGACGCGAGTGCTATTTGCACTGTTTATGTCCAGAATAGCACAATAGTGGTGTTCTTACCCTGAATTAACACTTAATGCTAGAACTTGGAACTGTGTGTGATTCAACTCCGTTTAGGAAGTTGTATTAAATCCCAGTTGGCCATACAAGAAAAACACTCTGCTTTTGAGAAACAGACACTCTTGCATTCTACTGTGTTTCTTATAGGGCCAGTACAGTGAGCTAGCTCAGAACAAAAGAACTGTGCTTCCTACACGAACGGGGCATATCTAGTTCAACTCAGTATTAGAAACTAAGTAAAACAGGTGCGTCTCTTCATTGTAATACACTGTATTTGCTGGGAACAGACTCGAGTGCTATTTGCACTGTTTATGGCCAGAATAGCACAATAGTGGTGTTCTTACCCTGAATTAAAACTTAATGCTAGAATTTGAAACTGTGTGTGATTCAACTCCGTTTAGGAAGTTGTATTGAACCCCAGTTGGCCATACAAGAAAAACACTCTGCTTTTGAGAAACAGGCACTCTTGCATTCTACTGTGTTTCCTATAGGGCCAGTACAGTGTGCTAGCTCAGAACAAAAGAACTGTGCTTCCTACACGAACGGGGCATATCTAGTTCAACTCAGTATTAGAAACTGAGTAAAACAGGAGCGTCTCTTCATTCCAATACACTATATTTGCTGGGAACAGACGCGAGAGCTATTTGCACTGTTTATGTCCAGAATAGCACAATAGTGGTGTTCTTACCCTGAATTAACACTTAATGCTAGAACTTGGAACTGTGTGTGATTCAACTCCGTTTAGGAAGTTGTATTGAACCCCAGTTGGCCATACAAGAAAAACACTCTGCTTTTGAGAAACAGACACTCTTGCATTCTACTGTGTTTCCTATAGGGCCAGTACAGTGAGCTAGCTCAGAACAAAAGAACTGTGCTTCCTACACGAACGGGGCATATCTAGTTCAACTCAGTATTAGAAACTAAGTAAAACAGGAGCGTCTCTTCATTGCAATACACTGTATTTGCTGGGAACAGACGCGAGAGCTATTTGCACTGTTTATGGCCAGAATAGCACAATAGTGGTGTTCTTACCCTGAATTAACACTTAATGCTAGAATTTGAAACTGTGTGTGATTCAACTCCGTTTAGGAAGTTGTATTGAACCCCAGTTGGCCTTACAAGAAAAACACTCTGCTTTTGAGAAACAGGCACTCTTGCATTCTACTGTGTTTCCTATAGGAGCAGTACAGTGAGCTAGCTCAGAACAAAAGAACTGTGCTTCCTACACGAACGGGGCATATGTAGTTCAACTCAGTATTAGAAACGAAGTAAAACAGGAGCTTCTCCTCATTCCAATACACTGTATTTGCTGGGAACAGACGCGAGTGCTATTTGCACTGTTTATGTCCAGAATAGCACAATAGTGGTGTTCTTACCCTGAATTAACACTTAATGCTAGAACTTGGAACTGTGTGTGATTCAACTCCGTTTAGGAAGTTGTATTGAATCCCAGTTGGCCATACAAGAAAAACACTCTGCTTTTGAGAAACAGACACTCTTGCATTCTACTGTGTTTCTTATAGGGCCAGTACAGTGAGCTAGCTCAGAACAAAAGAACTGTGCTTCCTACACGAACGGGGCATATCTAGTTCAACTCAGTATTAGAAACTAAGTAAAACAGGAGCGTCTCTTCATTGTAATACACTGTATTTGCTGGGAACAGACGCGAGTGCTATTTGCACTGTTTATGGCCAGAATAGCACAATAGTGGTGTTCTTACCCTGAATTAACACTTAATGCTAGAATTTGAAACTGTGTGTGATTCAACTCCGTTTAGGAAGTTGTATTGAACCCCAGTTGGCCATACAAGAAAAACACTCTGCTTTTGAGAAACAGGCACTCTTGCATTCTACTGTGTTTCCTATAGGGCCAGTACAGTGTGCTAGCTCAGAACAAAAGAACTGTGCTTCCTACACGAACGGGGCATATCTAGTTCAACTCAGTATTAGAAACTGAGTAAAACAGGAGCGTCTCTTCATTCCAATACACTATATTTGCTGGGAACAGACGCGAGTGCTATTTGCACTGTTTATGTCCAGAATAGCACAATAGTGGTGTTCTTACCCTGAATTAACACTTAATGCTAGAACTTGGAACTGTGTGTGATTCAACTCCGTTTAGGAAGTTGTATTGAACCCCAGTTGGCCATACAAGAAAAACACTCTGCTTTTGAGAAACAGACACTCTTGCATTCTACTGTGTTTCCTATAGGGCCAGTACAGTGAGCTAGCTCAGAACAAAAGAACTGTGCTTCCTACACGAACGGGGCATATCTAGTTCAACTCAGTATTAGAAACTAAGTAAAACAGGAGCGTCTCTTCATTGCAATACACTGTATTTGCTGGGAACAGACGAGAGAGCTATTTGCACTGTTTATGTCCAGAATAGCACAATAGTGGTGTTCTTACCCTGAATTAACACTTAATGCTAGAATTTGAAACTGTGTGTGATTCAACTCCGTTTAGGAAGTTGTATTGACCCCCAGTTGGCCTTACAAGAAAAACACTCTGCTTTTGAGAAACAGGCACTCTTGCATTCTACTGTGTTTCCTATAGGGCCAGTACAGTGTGCTAGCTCAGAACAAAAGAACTGTGCTTCCTACATGAACGGGGCATATCTAGTTCAACTCAGTATTAGAAACTGAGTAAAACAGGAGCGTCTCTTCCTTCCAATACACTGTATTTGCTGGGAACAGACGCGAGTGCTATTTGCACTGTTTATGGCCAGAATAGCACAATAGTGGTGTTCTTACCCTGAATTAACACTTAATGCTAGAACTTGAAACTGTGTGTGATTCAACTCCGTTTAGGAAGTTGTATTGAATCCCAGTTGGCCATACAAGAAAAACACTCTGCTTTTGAGAAACAGACACTCTTGCATTCTACTGTGTTTCCTATAGGGCCAGTACTGTGAGCAAGCTCAGAACAAAAGAACTGTGCTTCCTACACGAACGGGGCATATCTAGTTCAACTCAGTATTAGAAACTAAGTAAAACAGGAGCGTCTCTTCATTCCAATACACTGTATTTGCTGGGAACAGACGCGAGTGCTATTTGCACTGTTTATGGCCGGAATAGCACACTAGTGGTGTTCTTACCCTGAATTAACACTTAATGCTAGAATTTGAAACTGTGTGTGATTCAACTCCGTTAAGGAAGTTGTGTTGAACCCCAGTTGGCCATACAAGAAAAACACTCTGCTTTTGAGAAACAGGCACTCTTGCATTCTACTGTGTTTCCTATAGGGCCAGTACAGTGAGCTAGTTCACAACAAAAGAACTGTGCTTCCTACACGAACGGGGCATATCTAGTTCAACTCAGTATTAGAAACTAAGTAAAACAGGAGCGTCTCTTCATTGCAATACACTGTATTTGCTGGGAACAGATGTGAGAGCTATTTGCACTGTTTATGGCCAGAATAGCACAATAGTGGTGTTCTTACCCTGAATTAACACTTAATGCTAGAATTTGAAACTATGTGTGATTCAACTCCGTTTAGGAAGTTGTATTGAACCCCAGTTGGCCTTACAAGAAAAACACTCTGCTTTTGAGAAACAGGCACTTTTGCATTCTACTGTGTTTCCTATAGGGCCAGTACAGTGAGCTTGCTCAGAACAAAAGAACTGTGCTTCCTACACGAACGGGGCATATCTAGTTCAACTCAGTATTAGAAACTAAGTAAAACAGGAGCTTCTCTTCATTCCAATACACTGGATTTGCTGGGAACAGACGCGAGTGCTATTTGCACTGTTTATGGCCAGAATAGCACAATAGTGGTGTTCTTACCCTGAATTAACACTTAATGCTAGAATTTGAAACTGTGTGTGATTCAACTCCGTTTAGGAAGTTGTATATAACCCCAGTTGGCCATACAAGAAAAACACTCTGCTTTTGAGAAACAGGCACTCTTGCATTCTACTGTGTTTCCTATAGGGCCAGTACAGTGTGCTAGCTCAGAACAAAAGAACTGTGCTTCCTACATGAACGGGGCGTATCTAGTTCAACTCAGTATTAGAAACTAAGTAAAACAGGAGCGTCTCTTCATTCCAATACACTGTATTTGCTGGGAACAGACGCGAGTGCTATTTGCACTGTTTATGGCCAGAATAGCACAATAGTGGTGTTCTTACCCTGAATTAACACTTAATGCTAGAACTTGAAACTGTGTGTGATTCAACTCCGTTTAGGAAGTTGTATTGAATCCCAGTTGGCCATACAAGAAAAACACTCTGCTTTTGAGAAACAGACACTCTTGCATTCTACTGTGTTTCTTATAGGGCCAGTACAGTGAGCTAGCTCAGAACAAAAGAACTGTGCTTCCTACACGAACGGGGCATATCTACTTCAACTCAGTATTAGAAACTAAGTAAAACAGGAGCGTCTCTTCATTGCAATACACTGTATTTGCTGGAAACAGACGCGAGTGCTATTTGCACTGTTTATGGCCAGAATAGCACAATAGTGGTGTTCTTACCCTGAATTAACACTTAATGCTAGAACTTGAAACTGTGTGTGATTCAACTCCGTTTAGGAAGTTGTATTGAACCCCAGTTGGCCTTACAAGAAAAACACTCTGCTTTTGAGAAACAGGCACTCTTGCATTCTACTGTGTTTCCTATAGGGCCAGTACAGTGAGCTAGCTCAGAACAAAAGAACTGTGCTTCCTTCACGAACGTGGCATATCTAGTTCAACTCAGTATTAGAAACTAAGTAAAACAGGAGCTTCTCTTCATTCCAATACACTGGATTTGCTGGGAACAGACGTGAGTGCTATTTGCACTGTTTATGGCCAGAATAGCACAATAGTGGTGTTCTTACCCTGAAGTAACACTTAATGCTAGAACTTGAAACTGTGTGTGATTCAACTCCGTTTAGGAAGTTGTATTGAACCCCAGTTGGCCTTACAAGAAAAACACTCTGCTTTTGAGAAACAGGCACTCTTGCATTCTACTGTGTTTCCTATAGGGCCAG
This sequence comes from Peromyscus maniculatus bairdii, assembly GCF_049852395.1. Taxonomy (NCBI): domain Eukaryota; kingdom Metazoa; phylum Chordata; class Mammalia; order Rodentia; family Cricetidae; genus Peromyscus; species Peromyscus maniculatus. The sequence goes on along the minus strand of NC_134865.1, from coordinate 41,287,945 downwards.
TACAGTGTGCTAGCTCAGAACAAAAGAACTGTGCTTCCTACATGAACGGGGCATATCTAGTTCAACTCAGTATTAGAAACTAAGTAAAACAGGAGCGTCTCTTCATTCCAATACACTGTATTTGCTGGGAACAGACGCGAGTGCTATTTGCACTGTTTATGGCCAGAATAGCACAATAGTGGTGTTCTTACCCTGAAGTAACACTTAATGCTAGAACTTGAAACTGTGTGTGATTCAACTCCGTTTAGGAAGTTGTATTGAATCCCAGTTGGCCATACAAGAAAAACACTCTGCTTTTGAGAAACAGGCACTCTTGCATTCTACTGTGTTTCATATAGGGCCAGTACAGTGTGCTAGTTCAGAACAAAAGAACTGTGCTTCCTACATGAACGGGGCATATCTAGTTCAACTCAGTATTAGAAACAGTAAAACAGGAGCGTCTCTTCATTCCAATACACTGTATTTGCTGGGAACAGACGCGAGTGCTATTTGCACCGTTTATGGCCAGAATAGCACAATAGTGGTGTTCTTACCATGTATTAACACTTAATGCTAGAACTTGAAACTGTGTGTGATTCAACTCCGTTTAGGAAGTTGTATTGAATCCCAGTTGGCCATACAAGAAAAACACTCTGCTTTTGAGAAACAGACACTCTTGCATTCTACTGTGTTTCTTAAAGGGCCAGCACAGTGTGCTAGCTCAGAACAAAAGAACTGTGCTTCCTACATGAACGTGGCCTATCTACTTCAACTCAGTATTAGAAACTGAGTAAAACAGGAGCGTCTCTTCATTCCAATACACTGTATTTGCTGGGAACAGACGCGAGTGCTATTTGCACTGTTTATGGCCAGAATAGCACAATAGTGGTGTTCTTACCCTGAATTAACACTTAATGCTAGAATTTGAAACTGTGTGTGATTCAACTCCGTTAAGGAAGTTGTATTGAACCCCAGTTGGCCATACAAGAAAAACACTCTGCTTTTGAGAAACAGGCACTCTTGCATTCTACTGTGTTTCCTATAGGGCCAGTACAGTGTGCTAGCTCAGAACAAAAGAACTGTGCTTCCTACACAAACGGGGCATATCTAGTTCAACTCAGTATTAGAAACTAAGTAAAACAGGAGCGTCTCTTCATTCCAATACACTGTATTTGCTGGGAACAGATGTGAGAGCTATTTGCACTGTTTATGGCCAGAATAGCACAATAGTGGTGTTCTTACCCTGAATTAACACTTAATGCTAGAATTTGAAACTGTGTGTGATTCAACTCCGTTTAGGAAGTTGTATTGACCCCCAGTTGGCCTTACAAGAAAAACACTCTGCTTTTGAGAAACAGGCACTCTTGCATTCTACTGTGTTTCCTATAGGGCCAGTACAGTGTGCTAGCTCAGAACAAAAGAACTGTGCTTCCTACATGAACGGGGCATATCTAGTTCAACTCAGTATTAGAAACTGAGTAAAACAGGAGCGTCTCTTCCTTCCAATACACTGTATTTGCTGGGAACAGACGCGAGTGCTATTTGCACTGTTTATGGCCAGAATAGCACAATAGTGGTGTTCTTACCCTGAATTAACACTTAATGCTAGAACTTGAAACTGTGTGTGATTCAACTCCGTTTAGGAAGTTGTATTGAATCCCAGTTGGCCATACAAGAAAAACACTCTGCTTTTGAGAAACAGACACTCTTGCATTCTACTGTGTTTCCTATAGGGCCAGTACAGTGAGCAAGCTCAGAACAAAAGAACTGTGCTTCCTACACGAACGGGGCATATCTAGTTCAACTCAGTATTAGAAACTAAGTAAAACAGGAGCGTCTCTTCATTCCAATACACTGTATTTGCTGGGAACAGACGCGAGTGCTATTTGCACTGTTTATGGCCGGAATAGCACACTAGTGGTGTTCTTACCCTGAATTAACACTTAATGCTAGAATTTGAAACTGTGTGTGATTCAACTCCGTTAAGGAAGTTGTATTGAACCCCAGTTGGCCATACAAGAAAAACACTCTGCTTTTGAGAAACAGGCACTCTTGCATTCTACTGTGTTTCCTATAGGGCCAGTACAGTGAGCTAGTTCACAACAAAAGAACTGTGCTTCCTACACGAACGGGGCATATCTAGTTCAACTCAGTATTAGAAACTAAGTAAAACAGGAGCGTCTCTTCATTGCAATACACTGTATTTGCTGGGAACAGATGTGAGAGCTATTTGCACTGTTTATGGCCAGAATAGCACAATAGTGGTGTTCTTACCCTGAATTAACACTTAATGCTAGAATTTGAAACTATGTGTGATTCAACTCCGTTTAGGAAGTTGTATTGAACCCCAGTTGGCCTTACAAGAAAAACACTCTGCTTTTGAGAAACAGGCACTCTTGCATTCTACTGTGTTTCCTATAGGGCCAGTACAGTGAGCTTGCTCAGAACAAAAGAACTGTGCTTCCTACACGAACGGGGCATATCTAGTTCAACTCAGTATTAGAAACTAAGTAAAACAGGAGCTTCTCTTCATTCCAATACACTGGATTTGCTGGGAACAGACGCGAGTGCTATTTGCACTGTTTATGGCCAGAATAGCACAATAGTGGTGTTCTTACCCTGAATTAACACTTAATGCTAGAATTTGAAACTGTGTGTGATTCAACTCCGTTTAGGAAGTTGTATATAACCCCAGTTGGCCATACAAGAAAAACACTCTGCTTTTGAGAAACAGGCACTCTTGCATTCTACTGTGTTTCCTATAGGGCCAGTACAGTGTGCTAGCTCAGAACAAAAGAACTGTGCTTCCTACATGAACGGGGCATATCTAGTTCAACTCAGTATTAGAAACTAAGTAAAACAGGAGCGTCTCTTCATTCCAATACACTGTATTTGCTGGGAACAGACGCGAGTGCTATTTGCACTGTTTAAGGCCAGAATAGCACAATAGTGGTGTTCTTACCCTGAATTAACACTTAATGCTAGAACTTGAAACTGTGTGTGATTCAACTCCGTTTAGGAAGTTGTATTGAATCCCAGTTGGCCATACAAGAAAAACACTCTGCTTTTGAGAAACAGACACTCTTGCATTCTACTGTGTTTCTTATAGGGCCAGTACAGTGAGCTAGCTCAGAACAAAAGAACTGTGCTTCCTACACGAACGGGGCATATCTACTTCAACTCAGTATTAGAAACTAAGTAAAACAGGAGCGTCTCTTCATTGCAATACACTGTATTTGCTGGAAACAGACGCGAGTGCTATTTGCACTGTTTATGGCCAGAATAGCACAATAGTGGTGTTCTTACCCTGAATTAACACTTAATGCTAGAACTTGAAACTGTGTGTGATTCAACTCCGTTTAGGAAGTTGTATTGAACCCCAGTTGGCCTTACAAGAAAAACACTCTGCTTTTGAGAAACAGGCACTCTTGCATTCTACTGTGTTTCCTATAGGGCCAGTACAGTGAGCTAGCTCAGAACAAAAGAACTGTGCTTCCTACACGAACGGGGCATATCTAGTTCAACTCAGTATTAGAAACTAAGTAAAACAGGAGCTTCTCTTCATTCCAATACACTGGATTTGCTGGGAACAGACGTGAGTGCTATTTGCACTGTTTATGGCCAGAATAGCACAATAGTGGTGTTCTTACCCTGAATTAACACTTAATGCTAGAATTTGAAACTGTGTGTGATTCAACTCCATTTAGGAAGTTGTATTGAACTCCAGGTGGCCATACAAGAAAAACACTCTGCTTTTGAGAAACAGGCACTCTTGCATTCTACTGTGTTTCCTATAGGGCCAGTACAGTGTGCTAGCTCAGAACAAAAGAACTGTGCTTCCTACATGAACGGGGCATATCTAGTTCAACTCAGTATTAGAAACTAAGTAAAACAGGAGCGTCTCTTCATTCCAACACACTGTATTTGCTGGGAACAGACGCGAGTGCTATTTGCATTGTTTATGGCCAGAATAGCACAATAGTGGTGTTCTTACCCTGAAGTAACATTTAATGCTAGAACTTGAAACTGTGTGTGATTCAACTCCGTTTAGGAAGTTGTATTGAATCCCAGTTGGCCATACAAGAAAAACACTCTGCTTTTGAGAAACAGACACTCTTGCATTCTACTGTGTTTCTTATAGGGCCAGTACAGTGAGCTAGCTCAGAACAAAAGAACTGTGCTTCCTACACGAACGGGGCATATCTAGTTCAACTCAGTATTAGAAACTAAGTAAAACAGGAGCGTCTCTTCATTGTAATACACTGTATTTGCTGGGAACAGACGCGAGTGCTATTTGCACTGTTTATGGCCAGAATAGCACAATAGTGGTGTTCTTACCCTGAATTAACACTTAATGCTAGAATTTGAAACTGTGTGTGATTCAACTCCGTTTAGGAAGTTGTATTGAACCCCAGTTGGCCTTACAAGAAAAACACTCTGCTTTTGAGAAACAGGCACTCTTGCATTCTACTGTGTTTCCTATAGGGCCAGTACAGTGAGCTAGCTCAGAACAAAAGAACTGTGCTTCCTACACGAACGGGGCATATCTAGTTCAACTCAGTATTAGAAACTAAGTAAAACAGGAGCGTCTCTTCATTCCAATACACTGTATTTGCTGGGAACAGACGCGAGTGCTATTTGCACTGTTTATGGCCAGAATAGCACAATAGTGGTGTTCTTACCCTGAATTAACACTTAATGCTAGAACTTGAAACTGTGTGTGATTCAACTCCGTTTAGGAAGTTGTATTGAATCCCAGTTGGCCATACAAGAAAAACACTCTGCTTTTGAGAAACAGACACTCTTGCATTCTACTGTGTTTCTTATAGGGCCAGTACAGTGAGCTAGCTCAGAACAAAAGAACTGTGCTTCCTACACGAACGGGGCATATCTAGTTCAACTCAGTATTAGAAACTAAGTAAAACAGGAGCGTCTCTTCATTGTAATACACTGTATTTGCTGGGAACAGACGCGAGTACTATTTGCACTGTTTATGGCCAGAATAGCACAATAGTGGTGTTCTTACCCTGAATTAACACTTAATGCTAGAATTTGAAACTGTGTGTGATTCAACTCCGTTTAGGAAGTTGTATTGAACCCCAGTTGGCCTTACAAGAAAAACACTCTGCTTTTGAGAAACAGGCACTCTTGCATTCTACTGTGTTTCCTATAGGGCCAGTACAGTGTGCTAGCTCAGAACAAAAGAACTGTGCTTCCTACATGAACGGGGCATATCTAGTTCAACTCAGTATTAGAAACTAAGTAAAACAGGAGCGTCTCTTCATTCCAATACACTGTATTTGCTGGGAACAGACGCGAGTGCTATTTGCACTGTTTATGGCCAGAATAGCACAATAGTGGTGTTCTTACCCTGAATTAACACTTAATGCTAGAACTTGAAACTGTGTGTGATTCAACTCCGTTTAGGAAGTTGTATTGAATCCCAGTTGGCCATACAAGAAAAACACTCTGCTTTTGAGAAACAGACACTCTTGCATTCTACTGTGTTTCTTATAGGGCCAGTACAGTGAGCTAGCTCAGAACAAAAGAACTGTGCTTCCTACACGAACGGGGCATATCTAGTTCAACTCAGTATTAGAAACTAAGTAAAACAGGAGCGTCTCTTCATTGTAATACACTGTATTTGCTGGGAACAGACGCGAGTGCTATTTGCACTGTTTATGGCCAGAATAGCACAATAGTGGTGTTCTTACCCTGAATTAACACTTAATGCTAGAATTTGAAACTGTGTGTGATTCAACTCCGTTTAGGAAGTTGTATTGAACCCCAGTTGGCCTTACAAGAAAAACACTCTGCTTTTGAGAAACAGGCACTCTTGCATTCTACTGTGTTTCCTATAGGGCCAGTAAAGTGAGCTAGCTCAGAACAAAAGAACTGTGCTTCCTACACGAACGGGGCATATCTAGTTCAACTCAGTATTAGAAACTAAGTAAAACAGGAGCGTCTCTTCATTGCAATACACTGTATTTGCTGGGAACAGACGCGAGTGCTATTTGCACTGTTTATGGCCAGAATAGCACAATAGTGGTGTTCTTACCCTGAATTAACACTTAATGCTAGAATTTGAAACTGTGTGTGATTCAACTCCGTTTAAGAAGTTGTATTGAACCCCAGTTGGCCTTACAAGAAAAACACTCTGCTTTTGAGAAACAGGCATTCTTGCATTCTACTGTGTTTCCTATAGGGCCAGTACAGTGAGCTAGCTCAGAACAAAAGAACTGTGCTTCCTACACGAACGGGGCATATCTAGTTCAACTCAGTATTAGAAACTAAGTAAAACAGGAGCTTCTCTTCATTCCAATACACTGTATTTGCTGGGAACAGACGCGAGTGCTATTTGCACTGTTTATGGCCAGAATAGCACAATAGTGGTGTTCTTACCCTGAATTAACACTTAATGCTAGAACTTGAAACTGTGTGTGATTCAACTCCGTTTAGGAAGTTGTATTGAATCCCAGTTGGCCATACAAGAAAAACACTCTGCTTTTGAGAAACAGACACTCTTGCATTCTACTGTGTTTCTTATAGGGCCAGTACAGTGAGCTAGCTCAGAACAAAAGAACTGTGCTTCCTACACGAACGGGGCATATCTACTTCAACTCAGTATTAGAAACTAAGTAAAACAGGAGCGTCTCTTCATTGCAATACACTGTATTTGCTGGAAACAGACGCGAGTGCTATTTGCACTGTTTATGGCCAGATTAGCACAATAGTGGTGTTCTTACCCTGAATTAACACTTAATGCTAGAATTTGAAACTGTGTGTGATTCAACTCCGTTTAGGAAATTGTATTGAACCCCAGTTGGCCATACAAGAAAAACACTCTGCTTTTGAGAAACAGGCACTCTTGCATTCTACTCTGTTTCCTATAGGGCCAGTACAGTGAGCTAGCTCAGAACAAAAGAACTGTGCTTCCTACACGAACGGGGCATATCTAGTTCAACTCAGTATTAGAAACTAAGTAAAACAGGAGCTTCTCTTCATTCCAATACACTGGATTTGCTGGGAACAGACGTGAGTGCTATTTGCACTGTTTATGGCCAGAATAGCACAATAGTGGTGTTCTTACCCTGAATTAACACTTAATGCTAGAATTTGAAACTGTGTGTGATTCAACTCCGTTTAGGAAGTTGTACTGAACCCCAGGTGGCCATACAAGAAAAACACTCTACTTTTGAGAAACAGGCACTCTTGCATTCTACTGTGTTTCCTATAGGGCCAGTACAGTGTGCTAGCTCATTACAAAAGAACTGTGCTTCCTACATGAACGGGGCATATCTAGTTCAACTCAGTATTAGAAACTAAGTAAAACAGGAGCGTCTCTTCATTCCAATACACTGTATTTGCTGGGAACAGACGCGAGTGCTATTTGCACTGTTTATGGCCAGAATAGCACAATAGTGGTGTTCTTACCCTGAATTAACACTTAATGCTAGAACTTGAAACTGTGTGTGATTCAACTCCGTTTAGGAAGTTGTATGGAATCCCAGTTGGCCATACAAGAAAAACACTCTGCTTTTGAGAAACAGACACTCTTGCATTCTACTGTGTTTCTTATAGGGCCAGTACAGTGAGCTAGCTCAGAACAAAAGAACTGTGCTTCCTACACGAACGGGGCATATCTAGTTCAACTCAGTATTAGAAACTAAGTAAAACAGGAGCGTCTCTTCATTGTAATACACTGTATTTGCTGGAAACAGACGCGAGTGCTATTTGCACTGTTTATGGCCAGAATAGCACAATAGTGGTGTTCTTACCCTGAATTAACACTTAATGCTAGAATTTGAAACTGTGTGTGATTCAACTCCGTTTAGGAAGTTGTATTGAACCCCAGTTGGCCTTACAAGAAAAACACTCTGCTTTTGAGAAACAGGCACTCTTGCATTCTACTGTGTTTCCTATAGGGCCAGTACAGTGAGCTAGCTCAGAACAAAAGAACTGTGCTTCCTACACGAACGGGGCATATCTAGTTCAACTCAGTATTAGAAACTAAGTAAAACAGGAGCTTCTCTTCATTCCAATACACTGGATTTGCTGGGAACAGACGTGAGTGCTATTTGCACTGTTTATGGCCAGAATAGCACAATAGTGGTGTTCTTACCCTGAATTAACACTTAATGCTAGAATTTGAAACTGTGTGTGATTCAACTCCGTTTAGGAAGTTGTATTGAACCCCAGGTGGCCATACAAGAAAAACACTCTGCTTTTGAGAAACAGGCACTCTTGCATTCTACTGTGTTTCCTATAGGGCCAGTACAGTGTGCTAGCTCAGAACAAAAGAACTGTGCTTCCTACACGAACGGGGCATATCTAGTTCAACTCAGTATTAGAAACTAAGTAAAACAGGAGCGTCTCTTCATTGCAATACACTGTATTTGCTGGGAACAGACGCGAGAGCTATTTGCACTGTTTATGGCCAGAATAGCACAATAGTGGTGTTCTTACCCTGAATTAACACTTAATGCTAGAATTTGAAACTGTGTGTGATTCAACTCCGTTTAGGAAGTTGTATTGAACCCCAGTTGGCCTTACAAGAAAAACACTCTGCTTTTGAGAAACAGGCACTCTTGCATTCTACTGTGTTTCCTATAGGGCCAGTACAGTGAGCTAGCTCAGAACAAAAGAACTGTGCTTCCTACACGAAAGGGGCATATCTAGTTCAACTCAGTATTATAAACTAAGTAAAACAGGAGCTTCTCTTCATTCCAATACACTGTATTTGCTGGGAACAGACGCGAGTGCTATTTGCACTGTTTATGGCCAGAATAGCACAATAGTGGTGTTCTTACCCTGAATTAACACTTAATGCTAGAACTTGAAACTGTGTGTGATTCAACTCCGTTTAGGAAGTTGTATTGAATCCCAGTTGGCCATACAAGAAAAACACTCTGCTTTTGAGAAACAGACACTCTTGCATTCTACTGTGTTTCTTATAGGGCCAGTACAGTGAGCTAGCTCAGAACAAAAGAACTGTGCTTCCTACACGAACGGGGCATATCTACTTCAACTCAGTATTAGAAACTTAGTAAAACAGGAGCGTCTCTTCATTGCAATACACTGTATTTGCTGGAAACAGACGCGAGTGCTATTTGCACTGTTTATGGCCAGAATAGCACAATAGTGGTGTTCTTACCCTGAATTAACACTTAATGCTAGAATTTGAAACTGTGTGTGATTCAACTCCGTTTAGGAAGTTGTATTGAACCCCAGTTGGCCTTACAAGAAAAACACTCTGCTTTTGAGAAACAGGCACTCTTGCATTCTACTGTGTTTCCTATAGGGCCAGTACAGTGAGCTAGCTCAGAACAAAAGAACTGTGCTTCCTACACGAACGGGGCATATCTAGTTCAACTCAGTATTAGAAACTAAGTAAAACAGGAGCTTCTCTTCATTCCAATACACTGGATTTGCTGGGAACAGACGTGAGTGCTATTTGCACTGTTTATGGCCAGAATAGCACAATAGTGGTGTTCTTACCCTGATTTAACACTTAATGCTAGAATTTGAAACTGTGTGTGATTCAACTCCGTTTAGGAAGTTGTATTGAACCCCAGGTGGCCATACAAGAAAAACACTCTGCTTTTGAGAAACAGGCACTCTTGCATTCTACTGTGTTTCCTATAGGGCCAGTACAGTGTGCTAGCTCAGAACAAAAGAACTGTGCTTCCTACATGAACGGGGCATATCTAGTTCAACTCAGTATTAGAAACTAAGTAAAACAGGAGCATCTCTTCATTCCAATACACTGTATTTGCTGGGAACAGACGCGAGTGCTATTTGCACTGTTTATGGCCAGAATAGCACAATAGTGGTGTTCTTACCCTGAATTAACACTTAATGCTAGAACTTGAAACTGTGTGTGATTCAACTCCGTTTAGGAAGTTGTATTGAATCCCAGTTGGCCATACAAGAAAAACACTCTGCTTTTGAGAAACAGACACTCTTGCATTCTACTGTGTTTCTTATAGGGCCAGTACAGTGAGCTAGCTCAGAACAAAAGAACTGTGCTTCCTACACGAACGGGGCATATCTAGTTCAACTCAGTATTAGAAACTAAGTAAAACAGGAGCGTCTCTTCATTGTAATACACTGTATTTGCTGGGAACAGACGCGAGTGCTATTTGCACTGTTTATGGCCAGAATAGCACAATAGTGGTGTTCTTACCCTGAATTAACACTTAATGCTAGAATTTGAAACTGTGTGTGATTCACCTCCGTTTAGGAAGTTGTATTGAACCCCAGTTGGCCTTACAAGAAAAACACTCTACTTTTGAGAAACAGGCACTCTTGCATTCTACTGTGTTTCCTATAGGGCCAGTACAGTGAGCTAGCTCAGAACAAAAGAACTGTGCTTCCTACACGAACGGGGCATATCTAGTTCAACTCAGTATTAGAAACTAAGTCAAACAGGAGCGTCTCTTCATTGCAATACACTGTATTTGCTGGGAACAGACGCGAGAGCTATTTGCACTGTTTATGGCCAGAATAGCACAATAGTGGTGTTCTTACCCTGAATTAACACTTAATGCTAGAATTTGAAACTGTGTGTGATTCAACTCCGTTTAGGAAGTTGTATTGAACCCAGTAGGCCTTACAAGAAAAACACTCTGCTTTTGAGAAACAGGCACTCTTGCATTCTACTGTGTTTCCTATAGGGCCAGTACAGTGAGCTAGCTCAGAACAAAAGAACTGTGCTTCCTACACGAACGGGGCATATCTAGTTCAACTCAGTATTAGAAACTAAGTAAAACAGGAGCGTCTCTTCATTGCAATACACTGTATTTGCTGGGAACAGACGCGAGAGCTATTTGCACTGTTTATGGCCAGAATAGCACAATAGTGGTGTTCTTACCCTGAATTAACACTTAATGCTAGAATTTGAAACTGTGTGTGATTCAACTCCGTTTAGGAAGTTGTATTGAACCCCAGTTGGCCTTACAAGAAAAACACTCTGCTTTTGAGAAACAGGCACTCTTGCATTCTACTGTGTTTCCTATAGGAGCAGTACAGTGAGCTAGCTCAGAACAAAAGAACTGTGCTTCCTACACGAACGGGGCATATGTAGTTCAACTCAGTATTAGAAACGAAGTAAAACAGGAGCTTCTCCTCATTCCAATACACTGTATTTGCTGGGAACAGACGCGAGTGCTATTTGCACTGTTTATGTCCAGAATAGCACAATAGTGGTGTTCTTACCCTGAATTAACACTTAATGCTAGAACTTGGAACTGTGTGTGATTCAACTCCGTTTAGGAAGTTGTATTAAATCCCAGTTGGCCATACAAGAAAAACACTCTGCTTTTGAGAAACAGACACTCTTGCATTCTACTGTGTTTCTTATAGGGCCAGTACAGTGAGCTAGCTCAGAACAAAAGAACTGTGCTTCCTACACGAACGGGGCATATCTAGTTCAACTCAATATTAGAAACTAAGTAAAACAGGTGCGTCTCTTCATTGTAATACACTGTATTTGCTGGGAACAGACTCGAGTGCTATTTGCACTGTTTATGGCCAGAATAGCACAATAGTGGTGTTCTTACCCTGAATTAAAACTTAATGCTAGAATTTGAAACTGTGTGTGATTCAACTCCGTTTAGGAAGTTGTATTGAACCCCAGTTGGCCATACAAGAAAAACACTCTGCTTTTGAGAAACAGGCACTCTTGCATTCTACTGTGTTTCCTATAGGGCCAGTACAGTGTGCTAGCTCAGAACAAAAGAACTGTGCTTCCTACACGAACGGGGCATATCTAGTTCAACTCAGTATTAGAAACTGAGTAAAACAGGAGCGTCTCTTCATTCCAATACACTATATTTGCTGGGAACAGACGCGAGAGCTATTTGCACTGTTTATGTCCAGAATAGCACAATAGTGGTGTTCTTACCCTGAATTAACACTTAATGCTAGAACTTGGAACTGTGTGTGATTCAACTCCGTTTAGGAAGTTGTATTGAACCCCAGTTGGCCATACAAGAAAAACACTCTGCTTTTGAGAAACAGACACTCTTGCATTCTACTGTGTTTCCTATAGGGCCAGTACAGTGAGCTAGCTCAGAACAAAAGAACTGTGCTTCCTACACGAACGGGGCATATCTAGTTCAACTCAGTATTAGAAACTAAGTAAAACAGGAGCGTCTCTTCATTGCAATACACTGTATTTGCTGGGAACAGACGCGAGAGCTATTTGCACTGTTTATGGCCAGAATAGCACAATAGTGGTGTTCTTACCCTGAATTAACACTTAATGCTAGAATTTGAAACTGTGTGTGATTCAACTCCGTTTAGGAAGTTGTATTGAACCCCAGTTGGCCTTACAAGAAAAACACTCTGCTTTTGAGAAACAGGCACTCTTGCATTCTACTGTGTTTCCTATAGGAGCAGTACAGTGAGCTAGCTCAGAACAAAAGAACTGTGCTTCCTACACGAACGGGGCATATGTAGTTCAACTCAGTATTAGAAACGAAGTAAAACAGGAGCTTCTCCTCATTCCAATACACTGTATTTGCTGGGAACAGACGCGAGTGCTATTTGCACTGTTTATGTCCAGAATAGCACAATAGTGGTGTTCTTACCCTGAATTAACACTTAATGCTAGAACTTGGAACTGTGTGTGATTCAACTCCGTTTAGGAAGTTGTATTGAATCCCAGTTGGCCATACAAGAAAAACACTCTGCTTTTGAGAAACAGACACTCTTGCATTCTACTGTGTTTCTTATAGGGCCAGTACAGTGAGCTAGCTCAGAACAAAAGAACTGTGCTTCCTACACGAACGGGGCATATCTAGTTCAACTCAGTATTAGAAACTAAGTAAAACAGGAGCGTCTCTTCATTGTAATACACTGTATTTGCTGGGAACAGACGCGAGTGCTATTTGCACTGTTTATGGCCAGAATAGCACAATAGTGGTGTTCTTACCCTGAATTAACACTTAATGCTAGAATTTGAAACTGTGTGTGATTCAACTCCGTTTAGGAAGTTGTATTGAACCCCAGTTGGCCATACAAGAAAAACACTCTGCTTTTGAGAAACAGGCACTCTTGCATTCTACTGTGTTTCCTATAGGGCCAGTACAGTGTGCTAGCTCAGAACAAAAGAACTGTGCTTCCTACACGAACGGGGCATATCTAGTTCAACTCAGTATTAGAAACTGAGTAAAACAGGAGCGTCTCTTCATTCCAATACACTATATTTGCTGGGAACAGACGCGAGTGCTATTTGCACTGTTTATGTCCAGAATAGCACAATAGTGGTGTTCTTACCCTGAATTAACACTTAATGCTAGAACTTGGAACTGTGTGTGATTCAACTCCGTTTAGGAAGTTGTATTGAACCCCAGTTGGCCATACAAGAAAAACACTCTGCTTTTGAGAAACAGACACTCTTGCATTCTACTGTGTTTCCTATAGGGCCAGTACAGTGAGCTAGCTCAGAACAAAAGAACTGTGCTTCCTACACGAACGGGGCATATCTAGTTCAACTCAGTATTAGAAACTAAGTAAAACAGGAGCGTCTCTTCATTGCAATACACTGTATTTGCTGGGAACAGACGAGAGAGCTATTTGCACTGTTTATGTCCAGAATAGCACAATAGTGGTGTTCTTACCCTGAATTAACACTTAATGCTAGAATTTGAAACTGTGTGTGATTCAACTCCGTTTAGGAAGTTGTATTGACCCCCAGTTGGCCTTACAAGAAAAACACTCTGCTTTTGAGAAACAGGCACTCTTGCATTCTACTGTGTTTCCTATAGGGCCAGTACAGTGTGCTAGCTCAGAACAAAAGAACTGTGCTTCCTACATGAACGGGGCATATCTAGTTCAACTCAGTATTAGAAACTGAGTAAAACAGGAGCGTCTCTTCCTTCCAATACACTGTATTTGCTGGGAACAGACGCGAGTGCTATTTGCACTGTTTATGGCCAGAATAGCACAATAGTGGTGTTCTTACCCTGAATTAACACTTAATGCTAGAACTTGAAACTGTGTGTGATTCAACTCCGTTTAGGAAGTTGTATTGAATCCCAGTTGGCCATACAAGAAAAACACTCTGCTTTTGAGAAACAGACACTCTTGCATTCTACTGTGTTTCCTATAGGGCCAGTACTGTGAGCAAGCTCAGAACAAAAGAACTGTGCTTCCTACACGAACGGGGCATATCTAGTTCAACTCAGTATTAGAAACTAAGTAAAACAGGAGCGTCTCTTCATTCCAATACACTGTATTTGCTGGGAACAGACGCGAGTGCTATTTGCACTGTTTATGGCCGGAATAGCACACTAGTGGTGTTCTTACCCTGAATTAACACTTAATGCTAGAATTTGAAACTGTGTGTGATTCAACTCCGTTAAGGAAGTTGTATTGAACCCCAGTTGGCCATACAAGAAAAACACTCTGCTTTTGAGAAACAGGCACTCTTGCATTCTACTGTGTTTCCTATAGGGCCAGTACAGTGAGCTAGTTCACAACAAAAGAACTGTGCTTCCTACACGAACGGGGCATATCTAGTTCAACTCAGTATTAGAAACTAAGTAAAACAGGAGCGTCTCTTCATTGCAATACACTGTATTTGCTGGGAACAGATGTGAGAGCTATTTGCACTGTTTATGGCCAGAATAGCACAATAGTGGTGTTCTTACCCTGAATTAACACTTAATGCTAGAATTTGAAACTATGTGTGATTCAACTCCGTTTAGGAAGTTGTATTGAACCCCAGTTGGCCTTACAAGAAAAACACTCTGCTTTTGAGAAACAGGCACTTTTGCATTCTACTGTGTTTCCTATAGGGCCAGTACAGTGAGCTTGCTCAGAACAAAAGAACTGTGCTTCCTACACGAACGGGGCATATCTAGTTCAACTCAGTATTAGAAACTAAGTAAAACAGGAGCTTCTCTTCATTCCAATACACTGGATTTGCTGGGAACAGACGCGAGTGCTATTTGCACTGTTTATGGCCAGAATAGCACAATAGTGGTGTTCTTACCCTGAATTAACACTTAATGCTAGAATTTGAAACTGTGTGTGATTCAACTCCGTTTAGGAAGTTGTATATAACCCCAGTTGGCCATACAAGAAAAACACTCTGCTTTTGAGAAACAGGCACTCTTGCATTCTACTGTGTTTCCTATAGGGCCAGTACAGTGTGCTAGCTCAGAACAAAAGAACTGTGCTTCCTACATGAACGGGGCATATCTAGTTCAACTCAGTATTAGAAACTAAGTAAAACAGGAGCGTCTCTTCATTCCAATACACTGTATTTGCTGGGAACAGACGCGAGTGCTATTTGCACTGTTTATGGCCAGAATAGCACAATAGTGGTGTTCTTACCCTGAATTAACACTTAATGCTAGAACTTGAAACTGTGTGTGATTCAACTCCGTTTAGGAAGTTGTATTGAATCCCAGTTGGCCATACAAGAAAAACACTCTGCTTTTGAGAAACAGACACTCTTGCATTCTACTGTGTTTCTTATAGGGCCAGTACAGTGAGCTAGCTCAGAACAAAAGAACTGTGCTTCCTACACGAACGGGGCATATCTACTTCAACTCAGTATTAGAAACTAAGTAAAACAGGAGCGTCTCTTCATTGCAATACACTGTATTTGCTGGAAACAGACGCGAGTGCTATTTGCACTGTTTATGGCCAGAATAGCACAATAGTGGTGTTCTTACCCTGAATTAACACTTAATGCTAGAACTTGAAACTGTGTGTGATTCAACTCCGTTTAGGAAGTTGTATTGAACCCCAGTTGGCCTTACAAGAAAAACACTCTGCTTTTGAGAAACAGGCACTCTTGCATTCTACTGTGTTTCCTATAGGGCCAGTACAGTGAGCTAGCTCAGAACAAAAGAACTGTGCTTCCTTCACGAACGTGGCATATCTAGTTCAACTCAGTATTAGAAACTAAGTAAAACAGGAGCTTCTCTTCATTCCAATACACTGGATTTGCTGGGAACAGACGTGAGTGCTATTTGCACTGTTTATGGCCAGAATAGCACAATAGTGGTGTTCTTACCCTGAAGTAACACTTAATGCTAGAACTTGAAACTGTGTGTGATTCAACTCCGTTTAGGAAGTTGTATTGAACCCCAGTTGGCCTTACAAGAAAAACACTCTGCTTTTGAGAAACAGGCACTCTTGCATTCTACTGTGTTTCCTATAGGGCCAGTACAGTGTGCTAGCTCAGAACAAAAGAACTGTGCTTCCTACATGAACGGGGCATATCTAGTTCAACTCAGTATTAGAAACTAAGTAAAACAGGAGCGTCTCTTCATTCCAATACACTGTATTTGCTGGGAACAGACGCGAGTGCTATTTGCACTGTTTATGGCCAGAATAGCACAATAGTGGTGTTCTTACCCTGAAGTAACACTTAATGCTAGAACTTGAAACTGTGTGTGATTCAACTCCGTTTAGGAAGTTGTATTGAATCCCAGTTGGCCATACAAGAAAAACACTCTGCTTTTGAGAAACAGGCACTCTTGCATTCTACTGTGTTTCATATAGGGCCAGTACAGTGTGCTAGTTCAGAACAAAAGAACTGTGCTTCCTACATGAACGGGGCATATCTAGTTCAACTCAGTATTAGAAACAGTAAAACAGGAGCGTCTCTTCATTCCAATACACTGTATTTGCTGGGAACAGACGCGAGTGCTATTTGCACCGTTTATGGCCAGAATAGCACAATAGTGGTGTTCTTACCATGTATTAACACTTAATGCTAGAACTTGAAACTGTGTGTGATTCAACTCCGTTTAGGAAGTTGTATTGAATCCCAGTTGGCCATACAAGAAAAACACTCTGCTTTTGAGAAACAGACACTCTTGCATTCTACTGTGTTTCTTAAAGGGCCAGCACAGTGTGCTAGCTCAGAACAAAAGAACTGTGCTTCCTACATGAACGTGGCCTATCTACTTCAACTCAGTATTAGAAACTGAGTAAAACAGGAGCGTCTCTTCATTCCAATACACTGTATTTGCTGGGAACAGACGCGAGTGCTATTTGCACTGTTTATGGCCAGAATAGCACAATAGTGGTGTTCTTACCCTGAATTAACACTTAATGCTAGAATTTGAAACTGTGTGTGATTCAACTCCGTTAAGGAAGTTGTATTGAACCCCAGTTGGCCATACAAGAAAAACACTCTGCTTTTGAGAAACAGGCACTCTTGCATTCTACTGTGTTTCCTATAGGGCCAGTACAGTGTGCTAGCTCAGAACAAAAGAACTGTGCTTCCTACACAAACGGGGCATATCTAGTTCAACTCAGTATTAGAAACTAAGTAAAACAGGAGCGTCTCTTCATTCCAATACACTGTATTTGCTGGGAACAGATGTGAGAGCTATTTGCACTGTTTATGGCCAGAATAGCACAATAGTGGTGTTCTTACCCTGAATTAACACTTAATGCTAGAATTTGAAACTGTGTGTGATTCAACTCCGTTTAGGAAGTTGTATTGACCCCCAGTTGGCCTTACAAGAAAAACACTCTGCTTTTGAGAAACAGGCACTCTTGCATTCTACTGTGTTTCCTATAGGGCCAGTACAGTGTGCTAGCTCAGAACAAAAGAACTGTGCTTCCTACATGAACGGGGCATATCTAGTTCAACTCAGTATTAGAAACTGAGTAAAACAGGAGCGTCTCTTCCTTCCAATACACTGTATTTGCTGGGAACAGACGCGAGTGCTATTTGCACTGTTTATGGCCAGAATAGCACAATAGTGGTGTTCTTACCCTGAATTAACACTTAATGCTAGAACTTGAAACTGTGTGTGATTCAACTCCGTTTAGGAAGTTGTATTGAATCCCAGTTGGCCATACAAGAAAAACACTCTGCTTTTGAGAAACAGACACTCTTGCATTCTACTGTGTTTCCTATAGGGCCAGTACAGTGAGCAAGCTCAGAACAAAAGAACTGTGCTTCCTACACGAACGGGGCATATCTAGTTCAACTCAGTATTAGAAACTAAGTAAAACAGGAGCGTCTCTTCATTCCAATACACTGTATTTGCTGGGAACAGACGCGAGTGCTATTTGCACTGTTTATGGCCGGAATAGCACACTAGTGGTGTTCTTACCCTGAATTAACACTTAATGCTAGAATTTGAAACTGTGTGTGATTCAACTCCGTTAAGGAAGTTGTATTGAACCCCAGTTGGCCATACAAGAAAAACACTCTGCTTTTGAGAAACAGGCACTCTTGCATTCTACTGTGTTTCCTATAGGGCCAGTACAGTGAGCTAGTTCACAACA
Organism: Peromyscus maniculatus bairdii; assembly: GCF_049852395.1. Lineage (NCBI taxonomy): Eukaryota > Metazoa > Chordata > Mammalia > Rodentia > Cricetidae > Peromyscus > Peromyscus maniculatus. The sequence continues at coordinate 41,269,696 of NC_134865.1, read as the reverse complement.
AAAGAACTGTGCTTCCTACACGAACGGGGCATATCTAGTTCAACTCAGTATTAGAAACTAAGTAAAACAGGAGCGTCTCTTCATTGCAATACACTGTATTTGCTGGGAACAGATGTGAGAGCTATTTGCACTGTTTATGGCCAGAATAGCACAATAGTGGTGTTCTTACCCTGAATTAACACTTAATGCTAGAATTTGAAACTATGTGTGATTCAACTCCGTTTAGGAAGTTGTATTGAACCCCAGTTGGCCTTACAAGAAAAACACTCTGCTTTTGAGAAACAGGCACTCTTGCATTCTACTGTGTTTCCTATAGGGCCAGTACAGTGAGCTTGCTCAGAACAAAAGAACTGTGCTTCCTACACGAACGGGGCATATCTAGTTCAACTCAGTATTAGAAACTAAGTAAAACAGGAGCTTCTCTTCATTCCAATACACTGGATTTGCTGGGAACAGACGCGAGTGCTATTTGCACTGTTTATGGCCAGAATAGCACAATAGTGGTGTTCTTACCCTGAATTAACACTTAATGCTAGAATTTGAAACTGTGTGTGATTCAACTCCGTTTAGGAAGTTGTATATAACCCCAGTTGGCCATACAAGAAAAACACTCTGCTTTTGAGAAACAGGCACTCTTGCATTCTACTGTGTTTCCTATAGGGCCAGTACAGTGTGCTAGCTCAGAACAAAAGAACTGTGCTTCCTACATGAACGGGGCATATCTAGTTCAACTCAGTATTAGAAACTAAGTAAAACAGGAGCGTCTCTTCATTCCAATACACTGTATTTGCTGGGAACAGACGCGAGTGCTATTTGCACTGTTTAAGGCCAGAATAGCACAATAGTGGTGTTCTTACCCTGAATTAACACTTAATGCTAGAACTTGAAACTGTGTGTGATTCAACTCCGTTTAGGAAGTTGTATTGAATCCCAGTTGGCCATACAAGAAAAACACTCTGCTTTTGAGAAACAGACACTCTTGCATTCTACTGTGTTTCTTATAGGGCCAGTACAGTGAGCTAGCTCAGAACAAAAGAACTGTGCTTCCTACACGAACGGGGCATATCTACTTCAACTCAGTATTAGAAACTAAGTAAAACAGGAGCGTCTCTTCATTGCAATACACTGTATTTGCTGGAAACAGACGCGAGTGCTATTTGCACTGTTTATGGCCAGAATAGCACAATAGTGGTGTTCTTACCCTGAATTAACACTTAATGCTAGAACTTGAAACTGTGTGTGATTCAACTCCGTTTAGGAAGTTGTATTGAACCCCAGTTGGCCTTACAAGAAAAACACTCTGCTTTTGAGAAACAGGCACTCTTGCATTCTACTGTGTTTCCTATAGGGCCAGTACAGTGAGCTAGCTCAGAACAAAAGAACTGTGCTTCCTACACGAACGGGGCATATCTAGTTCAACTCAGTATTAGAAACTAAGTAAAACAGGAGCTTCTCTTCATTCCAATACACTGGATTTGCTGGGAACAGACGTGAGTGCTATTTGCACTGTTTATGGCCAGAATAGCACAATAGTGGTGTTCTTACCCTGAATTAACACTTAATGCTAGAATTTGAAACTGTGTGTGATTCAACTCCATTTAGGAAGTTGTATTGAACTCCAGGTGGCCATACAAGAAAAACACTCTGCTTTTGAGAAACAGGCACTCTTGCATTCTACTGTGTTTCCTATAGGGCCAGTACAGTGTGCTAGCTCAGAACAAAAGAACTGTGCTTCCTACATGAACGGGGCATATCTAGTTCAACTCAGTATTAGAAACTAAGTAAAACAGGAGCGTCTCTTCATTCCAACACACTGTATTTGCTGGGAACAGACGCGAGTGCTATTTGCATTGTTTATGGCCAGAATAGCACAATAGTGGTGTTCTTACCCTGAAGTAACATTTAATGCTAGAACTTGAAACTGTGTGTGATTCAACTCCGTTTAGGAAGTTGTATTGAATCCCAGTTGGCCATACAAGAAAAACACTCTGCTTTTGAGAAACAGACACTCTTGCATTCTACTGTGTTTCTTATAGGGCCAGTACAGTGAGCTAGCTCAGAACAAAAGAACTGTGCTTCCTACACGAACGGGGCATATCTAGTTCAACTCAGTATTAGAAACTAAGTAAAACAGGAGCGTCTCTTCATTGTAATACACTGTATTTGCTGGGAACAGACGCGAGTGCTATTTGCACTGTTTATGGCCAGAATAGCACAATAGTGGTGTTCTTACCCTGAATTAACACTTAATGCTAGAATTTGAAACTGTGTGTGATTCAACTCCGTTTAGGAAGTTGTATTGAACCCCAGTTGGCCTTACAAGAAAAACACTCTGCTTTTGAGAAACAGGCACTCTTGCATTCTACTGTGTTTCCTATAGGGCCAGTACAGTGAGCTAGCTCAGAACAAAAGAACTGTGCTTCCTACACGAACGGGGCATATCTAGTTCAACTCAGTATTAGAAACTAAGTAAAACAGGAGCGTCTCTTCATTCCAATACACTGTATTTGCTGGGAACAGACGCGAGTGCTATTTGCACTGTTTATGGCCAGAATAGCACAATAGTGGTGTTCTTACCCTGAATTAACACTTAATGCTAGAACTTGAAACTGTGTGTGATTCAACTCCGTTTAGGAAGTTGTATTGAATCCCAGTTGGCCATACAAGAAAAACACTCTGCTTTTGAGAAACAGACACTCTTGCATTCTACTGTGTTTCTTATAGGGCCAGTACAGTGAGCTAGCTCAGAACAAAAGAACTGTGCTTCCTACACGAACGGGGCATATCTAGTTCAACTCAGTATTAGAAACTAAGTAAAACAGGAGCGTCTCTTCATTGTAATACACTGTATTTGCTGGGAACAGACGCGAGTACTATTTGCACTGTTTATGGCCAGAATAGCACAATAGTGGTGTTCTTACCCTGAATTAACACTTAATGCTAGAATTTGAAACTGTGTGTGATTCAACTCCGTTTAGGAAGTTGTATTGAACCCCAGTTGGCCTTACAAGAAAAACACTCTGCTTTTGAGAAACAGGCACTCTTGCATTCTACTGTGTTTCCTATAGGGCCAGTACAGTGTGCTAGCTCAGAACAAAAGAACTGTGCTTCCTACATGAACGGGGCATATCTAGTTCAACTCAGTATTAGAAACTAAGTAAAACAGGAGCGTCTCTTCATTCCAATACACTGTATTTGCTGGGAACAGACGCGAGTGCTATTTGCACTGTTTATGGCCAGAATAGCACAATAGTGGTGTTCTTACCCTGAATTAACACTTAATGCTAGAACTTGAAACTGTGTGTGATTCAACTCCGTTTAGGAAGTTGTATTGAATCCCAGTTGGCCATACAAGAAAAACACTCTGCTTTTGAGAAACAGACACTCTTGCATTCTACTGTGTTTCTTATAGGGCCAGTACAGTGAGCTAGCTCAGAACAAGAGAACTGTGCTTCCTACACGAACGGGGCATATCTAGTTCAACTCAGTATTAGAAACTAAGTAAAACAGGAGCGTCTCTTCATTGTAATACACTGTATTTGCTGGGAACAGACGCGAGTGCTATTTGCACTGTTTATGGCCAGAATAGCACAATAGTGGTGTTCTTACCCTGAATTAACACTTAATGCTAGAATTTGAAACTGTGTGTGATTCAACTCCGTTTAGGAAGTTGTATTGAACCCCAGTTGGCCTTACAAGAAAAACACTCTGCTTTTGAGAAACAGGCACTCTTGCATTCTACTGTGTTTCCTATAGGGCCAGTAAAGTGAGCTAGCTCAGAACAAAAGAACTGTGCTTCCTACACGAACGGGGCATATCTAGTTCAACTCAGTATTAGAAACTAAGTAAAACAGGAGCGTCTCTTCATTGCAATACACTGTATTTGCTGGGAACAGACGCGAGTGCTATTTGCACTGTTTATGGCCAGAATAGCACAATAGTGGTGTTCTTACCCTGAATTAACACTTAATGCTAGAATTTGAAACTGTGTGTGATTCAACTCCGTTTAAGAAGTTGTATTGAACCCCAGTTGGCCTTACAAGAAAAACACTCTGCTTTTGAGAAACAGGCATTCTTGCATTCTACTGTGTTTCCTATAGGGCCAGTACAGTGAGCTAGCTCAGAACAAAAGAACTGTGCTTCCTACACGAACGGGGCATATCTAGTTCAACTCAGTATTAGAAACTAAGTAAAACAGGAGCTTCTCTTCATTCCAATACACTGTATTTGCTGGGAACAGACGCGAGTGCTATTTGCACTGTTTATGGCCAGAATAGCACAATAGTGGTGTTCTTACCCTGAATTAACACTTAATGCTAGAACTTGAAACTGTGTGTGATTCAACTCCGTTTAGGAAGTTGTATTGAATCCCAGTTGGCCATACAAGAAAAACACTCTGCTTTTGAGAAACAGACACTCTTGCATTCTACTGTGTTTCTTATAGGGCCAGTACAGTGAGCTAGCTCAGAACAAAAGAACTGTGCTTCCTACACGAACGGGGCATATCTACTTCAACTCAGTATTAGAAACTAAGTAAAACAGGAGCGTCTCTTCATTGCAATACACTGTATTTGCTGGAAACAGACGCGAGTGCTATTTGCACTGTTTATGGCCAGATTAGCACAATAGTGGTGTTCTTACCCTGAATTAACACTTAATGCTAGAATTTGAAACTGTGTGTGATTCAACTCCGTTTAGGAAATTGTATTGAACCCCAGTTGGCCATACAAGAAAAACACTCTGCTTTTGAGAAACAGGCACTCTTGCATTCTACTCTGTTTCCTATAGGGCCAGTACAGTGAGCTAGCTCAGAACAAAAGAACTGTGCTTCCTACACGAACGGGGCATATCTAGTTCAACTCAGTATTAGAAACTAAGTAAAACAGGAGCTTCTCTTCATTCCAATACACTGGATTTGCTGGGAACAGACGTGAGTGCTATTTGCACTGTTTATGGCCAGAATAGCACAATAGTGGTGTTCTTACCCTGAATTAACACTTAATGCTAGAATTTGAAACTGTGTGTGATTCAACTCCGTTTAGGAAGTTGTACTGAACCCCAGGTGGCCATACAAGAAAAACACTCTACTTTTGAGAAACAGGCACTCTTGCATTCTACTGTGTTTCCTATAGGGCCAGTACAGTGTGCTAGCTCATTACAAAAGAACTGTGCTTCCTACATGAACGGGGCATATCTAGTTCAACTCAGTATTAGAAACTAAGTAAAACAGGAGCGTCTCTTCATTCCAATACACTGTATTTGCTGGGAACAGACGCGAGTGCTATTTGCACTGTTTATGGCCAGAATAGCACAATAGTGGTGTTCTTACCCTGAATTAACACTTAATGCTAGAACTTGAAACTGTGTGTGATTCAACTCCGTTTAGGAAGTTGTATGGAATCCCAGTTGGCCATACAAGAAAAACACTCTGCTTTTGAGAAACAGACACTCTTGCATTCTACTGTGTTTCTTATAGGGCCAGTACAGTGAGCTAGCTCAGAACAAAAGAACTGTGCTTCCTACACGAACGGGGCATATCTAGTTCAACTCAGTATTAGAAACTAAGTAAAACAGGAGCGTCTCTTCATTGTAATACACTGTATTTGCTGGAAACAGACGCGAGTGCTATTTGCACTGTTTATGGCCAGAATAGCACAATAGTGGTGTTCTTACCCTGAATTAACACTTAATGCTAGAATTTGAAACTGTGTGTGATTCAACTCCGTTTAGGAAGTTGTATTGAACCCCAGTTGGCCTTACAAGAAAAACACTCTGCTTTTGAGAAACAGGCACTCTTGCATTCTACTGTGTTTCCTATAGGGCCAGTACAGTGAGCTAGCTCAGAACAAAAGAACTGTGCTTCCTACACGAACGGGGCATATCTAGTTCAACTCAGTATTAGAAACTAAGTAAAACAGGAGCTTCTCTTCATTCCAATACACTGGATTTGCTGGGAACAGACGTGAGTGCTATTTGCACTGTTTATGGCCAGAATAGCACAATAGTGGTGTTCTTACCCTGAATTAACACTTAATGCTAGAATTTGAAACTGTGTGTGATTCAACTCCGTTTAGGAAGTTGTATTGAACCCCAGGTGGCCATACAAGAAAAACACTCTGCTTTTGAGAAACAGGCACTCTTGCATTCTACTGTGTTTCCTATAGGGCCAGTACAGTGTGCTAGCTCAGAACAAAAGAACTGTGCTTCCTACACGAACGGGGCATATCTAGTTCAACTCAGTATTAGAAACTAAGTAAAACAGGAGCGTCTCTTCATTGCAATACACTGTATTTGCTGGGAACAGACGCGAGAGCTATTTGCACTGTTTATGGCCAGAATAGCACAATAGTGGTGTTCTTACCCTGAATTAACACTTAATGCTAGAATTTGAAACTGTGTGTGATTCAACTCCGTTTAGGAAGTTGTATTGAACCCCAGTTGGCCTTACAAGAAAAACACTCTGCTTTTGAGAAACAGGCACTCTTGCATTCTACTGTGTTTCCTATAGGGCCAGTACAGTGAGCTAGCTCAGAACAAAAGAACTGTGCTTCCTACACGAAAGGGGCATATCTAGTTCAACTCAGTATTATAAACTAAGTAAAACAGGAGCTTCTCTTCATTCCAATACACTGTATTTGCTGGGAACAGACGCGAGTGCTATTTGCACTGTTTATGGCCAGAATAGCACAATAGTGGTGTTCTTACCCTGAATTAACACTTAATGCTAGAACTTGAAACTGTGTGTGATTCAACTCCGTTTAGGAAGTTGTATTGAATCCCAGTTGGCCATACAAGAAAAACACTCTGCTTTTGAGAAACAGACACTCTTGCATTCTACTGTGTTTCTTATAGGGCCAGTACAGTGAGCTAGCTCAGAACAAAAGAACTGTGCTTCCTACACGAACGGGGCATATCTACTTCAACTCAGTATTAGAAACTTAGTAAAACAGGAGCGTCTCTTCATTGCAATACACTGTATTTGCTGGAAACAGACGCGAGTGCTATTTGCACTGTTTATGGCCAGAATAGCACAATAGTGGTGTTCTTACCCTGAATTAACACTTAATGCTAGAATTTGAAACTGTGTGTGATTCAACTCCGTTTAGGAAGTTGTATTGAACCCCAGTTGGCCTTACAAGAAAAACACTCTGCTTTTGAGAAACAGGCACTCTTGCATTCTACTGTGTTTCCTATAGGGCCAGTACAGTGAGCTAGCTCAGAACAAAAGAACTGTGCTTCCTACACGAACGGGGCATATCTAGTTCAACTCAGTATTAGAAACTAAGTAAAACAGGAGCTTCTCTTCATTCCAATACACTGGATTTGCTGGGAACAGACGTGAGTGCTATTTGCACTGTTTATGGCCAGAATAGCACAATAGTGGTGTTCTTACCCTGATTTAACACTTAATGCTAGAATTTGAAACTGTGTGTGATTCAACTCCGTTTAGGAAGTTGTATTGAACCCCAGGTGGCCATACAAGAAAAACACTCTGCTTTTGAGAAACAGGCACTCTTGCATTCTACTGTGTTTCCTATAGGGCCAGTACAGAGTGCTAGCTCAGAACAAAAGAACTGTGCTTCCTACATGAACGGGGCATATCTAGTTCAACTCAGTATTAGAAACTAAGTAAAACAGGAGCATCTCTTCATTCCAATACACTGTATTTGCTGGGAACAGACGCGAGTGCTATTTGCACTGTTTATGGCCAGAATAGCACAATAGTGGTGTTCTTACCCTGAATTAACACTTAATGCTAGAACTTGAAACTGTGTGTGATTCAACTCCGTTTAGGAAGTTGTATTGAATCCCAGTTGGCCATACAAGAAAAACACTCTGCTTTTGAGAAACAGACACTCTTGCATTCTACTGTGTTTCTTATAGGGCCAGTACAGTGAGCTAGCTCAGAACAAAAGAACTGTGCTTCCTACACGAACGGGGCATATCTAGTTCAACTCAGTATTAGAAACTAAGTAAAACAGGAGCGTCTCTTCATTGTAATACACTGTATTTGCTGGGAACAGACGCGAGTGCTATTTGCACTGTTTATGGCCAGAATAGCACAATAGTGGTGTTCTTACCCTGAATTAACACTTAATGCTAGAATTTGAAACTGTGTGTGATTCACCTCCGTTTAGGAAGTTGTATTGAACCCCAGTTGGCCTTACAAGAAAAACACTCTACTTTTGAGAAACAGGCACTCTTGCATTCTACTGTGTTTCCTATAGGGCCAGTACAGTGAGCTAGCTCAGAACAAAAGAACTGTGCTTCCTACACGAACGGGGCATATCTAGTTCAACTCAGTATTAGAAACTAAGTCAAACAGGAGCGTCTCTTCATTGCAATACACTGTATTTGCTGGGAACAGACGCGAGAGCTATTTGCACTGTTTATGGCCAGAATAGCACAATAGTGGTGTTCTTACCCTGAATTAACACTTAATGCTAGAATTTGAAACTGTGTGTGATTCAACTCCGTTTAGGAAGTTGTATTGAACCCAGTAGGCCTTACAAGAAAAACACTCTGCTTTTGAGAAACAGGCACTCTTGCATTCTACTGTGTTTCCTATAGGGCCAGTACAGTGAGCTAGCTCAGAACAAAAGAACTGTGCTTCCTACACGAACGGGGCATATCTAGTTCAACTCAGTATTATAAACTAAGTAAAACAGGAGCTTCTCTTCATTCCAATACACTGTATTTGCTGGGAACAGACGCGAGTGCTATTTGCACTGTTTATGGCCAGAATAGCACAATAGTGGTGTTCTTACCCTGAATTAACACTTAATGCTAGAACTTGAAACTGTGTGTGATTCAACTCCGTTTAGGAAGTTGTATTGAATCCCAGTTGGCCATACAAGAAAAACACTCTGCTTTTGAGAAACAGACACTCTTGCATTCTACTGTGTTTCTTATAGGGCCAGTACAGTGAGCTAGCTCAGAACAAAAGAACTGTGCTTCCTACACGAACGGGGCATATCTACTTCAACTCAGTATTAGAAACTAAGTAAAACAGGAGCGTCTCTTCATTGCAATACACTGTATTTGCTGGAAACAGACGCGAGTGCTATTTGCACTGTTTATGGCCAGAATAGCACAATAGTGGTGTTCTTACCCTGAATTAACACTTAATGCTAGAATTTGAAACTGTGTGTGATTCAACTCCGTTTAGGAAGTTGTATTGAACCCCAGTTGGCCTTACAAGAAAAACACTCTGCTTTTGAGAAACAGGCACTCTTGCATTCTACTGTGTTTCCTATAGGGCCAGTACAGTGAGCTAGCTCAGAACAAAAGAACTGTGCTTCCTACACGAACGGGGCATATCTAGTTCAACTCAGTATTAGAAACTAAGTAAAACAGGAGCTTCTCTTCATTCCAATACACTGGATTTGCTGGGAACAGACGTGAGTGCTATTTGCACTGTTTATGGCCAGAATAGCACAAGAGTGGTGTTCTTACACTGAATTAACACTTAATGCTAGAATTTGAAACTGTGTGTGATTCAACTCCGTTTAGGAAGTTGTATTGAACCCCAGGTGGCCATACAAGAAAAACACTCTGCTTTTGAGAAACAGACACTCTTGCATTCTACTGTGTTTCCTATAGGGCCAGTACGGTGTGCTAGCTCAGAACAAAAGAACTGTGCTTCCTACATGAACGTGGCCTATCTAGTTCAACTCAGTATTAGAAACTAAGTAAAACAGGAGCGTCTCTTCATTCCAATACACTGTATTTGCTGGGAACAGACGCGAGTGCTATTTGCACTGTTTATGGCCAGAATAGCACAATAGTGGTGTTCTTACCCTGAAGTAACACTTAATGCTAGAACTTGAAACTGTGTGTGATTCAACTCCGTTTAGGAAGTTGTATTGAATCCCAGTTGGCCATACAAGAAAAACACTCTGCTTTTGAGAAACAGACACTCTTGCATTCTACTGTGTCTTATAGGGCCAGTACAGTGAGCTAGCTCAGAACAAAAGAACTGTGCTTCCTACAGGAACGGGGCATATCTAGTTCAACTCAGTATTAGAAACTAAGTAAAACAGGAGCGTCTCTTCATTGCTATACACTGTATTTGCTGGGAACAGACGCGAGAGCTATTTGCACTGTTTATGGCCAGAGTAGCACAATAGTGGTGTTCTTACCCTGAATTAACACTTAATGCTAGAATTTGAAACTGTGTGTGATTCAACTCCGTTTAGGAATTTGTATTGAACCCCAGTTGGCCTTACAAGAAAAACACTCTGCTTTTGAGAAACAGGCTCTCTTGCATTCTACTGTGTTTCCTATAGGGCCAGTACAGTGTGCTAGCTCAGAACAAAAGAACTGTGCTTCCTACACGAACGGGGCATATCTAGTTCAACTCAGTATTAGAAACTGAGTAAAACAGGAGCGTCTCTTCATTCCAATACACTGTATTTGCTGGGAACAGACGCGAGTGCTATTTGCACTGTTTATGGCCAGAATAGCACAATAGTGGTGTTCTTACCCTGAATTAACACTTAATGCTAGAACTTGAAACTGTGTGTGATTCAACTCCGTTTAGGAAGTTGTATTGAATCCCAGTTGGCCATACAAGAAAAACACTCTGCTTTTGAAAAACGGACACTCTTGCATTCTACTGTGTTTCCTATAGGGCCAGTACAGTGAGCAAGCTCAGAAAAAAAGAACTGTGCTTCCTACACGAACGGGGCATATCTAGTTCAACTCAGTATTAGAAACTAAGTAAAACAGGAGCATCTCTTCATTCCAATACACTGTATATGCTGGGAACAGACGCGAGTGCTATTTGCATTGTTTATGGCCAGAATAGCACACTAGTGGTGTTCTTACCCTGAATTAACACTTAATGCTAGAATTTGAAACTGTGTGTGATTCAACTCCGTTTAGGAAGTTGTATTGAACCCCAGTTGGCCATACAAGAAAAACACTCTGCTTTTGAGAAACAGACACTCTTGCATTCTACTGTGTTTCCTATAGGGCCAGTACAGTGAGCTAGTTCAGAACAAAAGAACTGTGCTTCCTACACGAACGGGGCATATCTAGTTCAACTCAGTATTAGAAACTAAGTAAAACAGGAGCGTCTCTTCATTCCAATACACTGTATTTGCTGGGAACAGACGCGAGAGCTATTTGCACTGTTTATGGCCAGAATAGCACAATAGTGGTGTTCTTACCCTGAATTAACACTTAATGCTAGAATTTGAAACTGTGTGTGATTCAACTCCGTTTAGGAAGTTGTATTGAACCCCAGTTGGCCATACAAGAAAAACACTCTGCTTTTGAGAAACAGGCACTCTTGCATTCTACTGTGTTTCCTATAGGGCCAGTACAGTGTGCTAGCTCAGAACAAAAGAACTGTGCTTCCTACACCAACGGGGCATATCTAGTTCAACTCAGTATTAGAAACTGAGTAAAACAGGAGCGTCTCTTCATTCCAATACACTGTATTTGCTGGGAACAGACGCGAGTGCTATTTGCACTGTTTATGGCCAGAATAGCACAATAGTGGTGTTCTTACCCTGAATTAACACTTAATGCTAGAACTTGAAACTGTGTGTGATTCAACTCCGTTTAGGAAGTTGTATTGAATCCCAGTTGGCCATACAAGAAAAACACTCTGCTTTTGAGAAACAGACACTCTTGCATTATACTGTGTTTCCTATAGGGCCAGTACAGTGAGCAAGCTCAGAACAAAAGAACTGTGCTTCCTACACGAACGGGGCATATCTAGTTCAACTCAGTATTAGAAACTAAGTAAAACAGGAGTGTCTCTTCATTCCAATACACTGTATTTGCTGGGAACAGATGCGAGTGCTATTTGCACTGTTTATGGCCAGAATAGCACAATAGTGGTGTTCTTACCCTGAATTAACACTTAATGCTAGAACTTGGAACTGTGTGTGATTCAACTCCGTTTAGGAAGTTGTATTGAACCCCAGTTGGCCATACAAGAAAAACACTCTGCTTTTGAGAAACAGGCACTCTTGCATTCTACTGTGTTTCCTATAGGGCCAGTACAGTGAGCTAGTTCAGAACAAAAGAACTGTGCTTCCTACACAAACGGGGCATATCTAGTTCAACTCAGTATTAGAAACTGAGTAAAACAGGAGCGTCTCTTCATTCCAATACACTGTATTTGCTGGGAACAGACGCGAGTGCTATTTGCACTGTTTATTGCCAGAATAGCACAATAGTGGTGTTCTTACCCTGAATTACACTTAATGCTAGAACTTGAAACTGTGTGTGATTCAATTCCGTTTAGGAAGTTGTATTGAACCCGAGTTGGCCTTACAAGAAAAACACTCTGCTTTTGAGAAACAGGCACTCTTGCATTCTACTGTGTTTCCTCTAGGAGCAGTACAGTGAGCTAGCTCAGAACAAAAGAACTGTGCTTCCTACACGAACGGGGCATATGTAGTTCAACTCAGTATTAGAAACGAAGTAAAACAGGAGCTTCTCCTCATTCCAATACACTGTATTTGCTGGGAACAGACGCGAGTGCTATTTGCACTGTTTATGTCCAGAATAGCACAATAGTGGTGTTCTTACCCTGAATTAACACTTAATGCTAGAATTTGAAACTGTGTGTGATTCAACTCCGTTTAGGAAATTGTATTGAACCCCAGTTGGCCTTACAAGAAAAACACTCTGCTTTTGAGAAACAGACACTCTTGCATTCTACTGTGTCTTATAGGGCCAGTACAGTGAGCTAGCTCAGAACAAAAGAACTGTGCTTCCTACAGGAACGGGGCATATCTAGTTCAACTCAGTATTAGAAACTAAGTAAAACAGGAGCGTCTCTTCATTGCTATACACTGTATTTGCTGGGAACAGACGCGAGAGCTATTTGCACTGTTTATGGCCAGAGTAGCACAATAGTGGTGTTCTTACCCTGAATTAACACTTAATGCTAGAATTTGAAACTGTGTGTGATTCAACTCCGTTTAGGAATTTGTATTGAACCCCAGTTGGCCTTACAAGAAAAACACTCTGCTTTTGAGAAACAGGCTCTCTTGCATTCTACTGTGTTTCCTATAGGGCCAGTACAGTGTGCTAGCTCAGAACAAAAGAACTGTGCTTCCTACACGAACGGGGCATATCTAGTTCAACTCAGTATTAGAAACTGAGTAAAACAGGAGCGTCTCTTCATTCCAATACACTGTATTTGCTGGGAACAGACGCGAGTGCTATTTGCACTGTTTATGGCCAGAATAGCACAATAGTGGTGTTCTTACCCTGAATTAACACTTAATGCTAGAACTTGAAACTGTGTGTGATTCAACTCCGTTTAGGAAGTTGTATTGAATCCCAGTTGGCCATACAAGAAAAACACTCTGCTTTTGAAAAACGGACACTCTTGCATTCTACTGTGTTTCCTATAGGGCCAGTACAGTGAGCAAGCTCAGAAAAAAAGAACTGTGCTTCCTACACGAACGGGGCATATCTAGTTCAACTCAGTATTAGAAACTAAGTAAAACAGGAGCATCTCTTCATTCCAATACACTGTATATGCTGGGAACAGACGCGAGTGCTATTTGCATTGTTTATGGCCAGAATAGCACACTAGTGGTGTTCTTACCCTGAATTAACACTTAATGCTAGAATTTGAAACTGTGTGTGATTCAACTCCGTTTAGGAAGTTGTATTGAACCCCAGTTGGCCATACAAGAAAAACACTCTGCTTTTGAGAAACAGACACTCTTGCATTCTACTGTGTTTCCTATAGGGCCAGTACAGTGAGCTAGTTCAGAACAAAAGAACTGTGCTTCCTACACGAACGGGGCATATCTAGTTCAACTCAGTATTAGAAACTAAGTAAAACAGGAGCGTCTCTTCATTCCAATACACTGTATTTGCTGGGAACAGACGCGAGAGCTATTTGCACTGTTTATGGCCAGAATAGCACAATAGTGGTGTTCTTACCCTGAATTAACACTTAATGCTAGAATTTGAAACTGTGTGTGATTCAACTCCGTTTAGGAAGTTGTATTGAACCCCAGTTGGCCATACAAGAAAAACACTCTGCTTTTGAGAAACAGGCACTCTTGCATTCTACTGTGTTTCCTATAGGGCCAGTACAGTGTGCTAGCTCAGAACAAAAGAACTGTGCTTCCTACACCAACGGGGCATATCTAGTTCAACTCAGTATTAGAAACTGAGTAAAACAGGAGCGTCTCTTCATTCCAATACACTGTATTTGCTGGGAACAGACGCGAGTGCTATTTGCACTGTTTATGGCCAGAATAGCACAATAGTGGTGTTCTTACCCTGAATTAACACTTAATGCTAGAACTTGAAACTGTGTGTGATTCAACTCCGTTTAGGAAGTTGTATTGAATCCCAGTTGGCCATACAAGAAAAACACTCTGCTTTTGAGAAACAGACACTCTTGCATTATACTGTGTTTCCTATAGGGCCAGTACAGTGAGCAAGCTCAGAACAAAAGAACTGTGCTTCCTACACGAACGGGGCATATCTAGTTCAACTCAGTATTAGAAACTAAGTAAAACAGGAGTGTCTCTTCATTCCAATACACTGTATTTGCTGGGAACAGATGCGAGTGCTATTTGCACTGTTTATGGCCAGAATAGCACAATAGTGGTGTTCTTACCCTGAATTAACACTTAATGCTAGAACTTGGAACTGTGTGTGATTCAACTCCGTTTAGGAAGTTGTATTGAACCCCAGTTGGCCATACAAGAAAAACACTCTGCTTTTGAGAAACAGGCACTCTTGCATTCTACTGTGTTTCCTATAGGGCCAGTACAGTGAGCTAGTTCAGAACAAAAGAACTGTGCTTCCTACACAAACGGGGCATATCTAGTTCAACTCAGTATTAGAAACTGAGTAAAACAGGAGCGTCTCTTCATTCCAATACACTGTATTTGCTGGGAACAGACGCGAGTGCTATTTGCACTGTTTATTGCCAGAATAGCACAATAGTGGTGTTCTTACCCTGAATTACACTTAATGCTAGAACTTGAAACTGTGTGTGATTCAATTCCGTTTAGGAAGTTGTATTGAACCCGAGTTGGCCTTACAAGAAAAACACTCTGCTTTTGAGAAACAGGCACTCTTGCATTCTACTGTGTTTCCTCTAGGAGCAGTACAGTGAGCTAGCTCAGAACAAAAGAACTGTGCTTCCTACACGAACGGGGCATATGTAGTTCAACTCAGTATTAGAAACGAAGTAAAACAGGAGCTTCTCCTCATTCCAATACACTGTATTTGCTGGGAACAGACGCGAGTGCTATTTGCACTGTTTATGTCCAGAATAGCACAATAGTGGTGTTCTTACCCTGAATTAACACTTAATGCTAGAATTTGAAACTGTGTGTGATTCAACTCCGTTTAGGAAATTGTATTGAACCCCAGTTGGCCTTACAAGAAAAACACTCTGCTTTTGAGAAACAGGCACTCTTGCATTCTACTGTGTTTCCTATAGGAGCAGTACAGTGAGCTAGCTCAGAACAAAAGAACTGTGCTTCCTACACGAACGGGGCATATCTAGTTCAACTCAGTATTAGAAACTAAGTAAAACAGGAGCTTCTCTTCATTCCAATACACTGGATTTGCTGGGAAAGGACGCGAGTGCTATTTGAACTGTTTATGGCCAGAATAGCACAATAGTGGTGTTCTTACCCTGAATTAACACTTAATGCTAGAATTTGAAACTGTGTGTGATTCAACTCCGTTAAGGAAGTTGTATTGAACCCCAGTTGGCCATACAAGAAAAACACTCTGCTTTTGAGAAACAGGCACTCTTGCATTCTACTGTGTTTCCTATAGGGCCAGTACAGTGTGCTAGCTCAGAACAAAAGAACTGTGCTTCCTACATGAACGGGGCATATCTAGTTCAACTCAGTATTAGAAACTGAGTAAAACAGGAGCGTCTCTTCATTCCAATACACTGTATTTGCTGGGAACAGACGCGAGTGCTATTTGCACTGTTTATGGCCAGAATAGCACACTAGTGGTGTTCTTACCCTGAATTAACACTTAATGCTAGAACTTGAAACTGTGTGTGATTCAACTCCGTTTAGGAAGTTGTATTGAACCCGAGTTGGCCTTACAAGAAAAACACTCTGCTTTTGGAAACAGGCACTCTTGCATTCTACTGTGTTTCCTATAGGAGCAGTACAGTGAGCTAGCTCAGAACAAAAGAACTGTGCTTCCTACACGAACGGGGCATATGTAGTTCAACTCAGTATTAGAAACGAAGTAAAACAGGAGCTTCTCCTCATTCCAATACACTGTATTTGCTGGGAACAGACGCGAGTGCTATTTGCACTGTTTATGGCCAGAATAGCACAATAGTGGTGTTCTTACCCTGAATTAACACTTAATGGTAGAACTTGGAACTGTGTGTGATTCAACTCCGTTTAGGAAGTTGTATTGAACCCCAGTTGGCCATACAAGAAAAACACTCTGCTTTTGAGAAACAGACACTCTTGCATTCTACTGTGTTTCCTATAGGGCCAGTACAGTGAGCTAGCTCAGAACAAAAGAACTGTGCTTCCTACACGAACGGGGCATATCTAGTTCAACTCAGTATTAGAAACTAAGTAAAACAGGAGCGTGTCTTCATTGCAATACACTGTATTTGCTGGGAACAGACGCGAGAGCTATTTGCACTGTTTATGGCCAGAATAGCACAATAGTGGTGTTCTTACCCTGAATTAACACTTAATGCTAGAATTTGAAACTGTGTGTGATTCAACTCCGTTTAGGAAGTTGTATTGAACCCCAGTTGGCCTTACAAGAAAAACACTCTGCTTTTTAGAAACAGGCACTCTTGCATTCTACTGTGTTTCCTATAGGAGCAGTACAGTGAGCTAGCTCAGAACAAAAGAACTGTGCTTCCTACACGAACAGGGCATATGTAGTTCAACTCAGTATTAGAAACGAAGTAAAACAGGAGCTTCTCCTCATTCCAATACACTGTATTTGCTGGGAACAGACGCGAGTGCTATTTGCACTGTTTATGTCCAGAATAGCACAATAGTGGTGTTCTTACCCTGAATTAACACTTAATGCTAGAACTTGGAACTGTGTGTGATTCAACTCCGTTTAGGAAGTTGTATTGAACCCCAGTTGGCCATACAAGAAAAACACTCTGCTTTTGAGAAACAGACACTCTTGCATTCTACTGTGTTTCCTATAGGGCCAGTACAGTGAGCTAGCTCAGAACAAAAGAACTGTGCTTCCTACACGAACGGGGCATATCTAGTTCAACTCAGTATTAGAAACTAAGTAAAACAGGAGCGTCTCTTCATTGCAATACACTGTATTTGCTGGGAACAGACCCGAGAGCTATTTGCACTGTTTATGGCCAGAATAGCACAATAGTGGTGTTCTTACCCTGAATTAACACTTAATGCTAGAATTTGAAACTGTGTGTGATTCAACTCCGTTTAGGAAATTGTATTGAACCCCAGTTGGCCTTACAAGAAAAACACTCTGCTTTTGAGAAACAGGCACTCTTGCATTCTACTGTGTTTCCTATAGGAGCAGTACAGTGAGCTAGCTCAGAACAAAAGAACTGTGCTTCCTACACGAACGGGGCATATCTAGTTCAACTCAGTATTAGAAACTAAGTAAAACAGGAGCTTCTCTTCATTCCAATACACTGGATTTGCTGGGAAAGGACGCGAGTGCTATTTGAACTGTTTATGGCCAGAATAGCACAATAGTGGTGTTCTTACGCTGAATTAACACTTAATGCTAGAATTTGAAACTGTGTGTGATTCAACTCCGTTTAGGAAGTTGTATTGAACCCCAGTTGGCCATACAAGAAAAACACTCTGCTTTTGAGAAACATGCACTCTTGCATTCTACTGTGTTTCCTATAGGAGCAGTACAGTGAGCTAGTTCAGAACAAAAGAACTGTGCTTCCTACACAAACGGGGCATATCTAGTTCAACTCAGTATTAGAAACTGAGTAAAACAGGAGCGTCTCTTCATTCCAATACACTGTATTTGCTGGGAACAGACGCGAGTGCTATTTGCACTGTTTATGGCCAGAATAGCACAATAGTGGTGTTCTTACCCTGAATTAACACTGAATGCTAGAATTTGAAACTGTGTGTGATTCAACTCCGTTTAGGAAGTTGTATTGAACCCCAGTTGGCCATACAAGAAAAACACTCTGCTTTTGAGAAACAGGCACTCTTGCTTTCTACTGTGTTTCCTATAGGGCCAGTACAGTTTGCTAGCTCAGAACAAAAGAACTGTGCTTCCTACATGAACGGGGCATATCTAGTTCAACTCAGTATTAGAAACTAAGTAAAACAGGAGCGTCTCTTCATTCCAATACACTGTATTTGCTGGGAACAGACGCGAGTGCTATTTGCACTGTTTATGGCCAAAATAGCACAATAGTGGTGTTCTTACCCTGAATTAACACTTAATGCTAGAACTTGAAACTGTGTGTGATTCAACTCCGTTTAGGAAGTTGTATTGAATCCCAGTTGGCCATACAAGAAAAACACTCTGCTTTTGAAAAACAGACACTCTTGCATTCTACTGTGTTTCCTATAGGGCCAGTACAGTGAGCTAGCTCAGAACAAAAGAACTGTGCTTCCTACACGAACGGGGCATATCTAGTTCAACTCAGTATTAGAAACTAAGTAAAACAGGAGCGTCTCTTCATTGCAATACACTGTATTTGCTGGGAACAGACGCGAGTGCTATTTGCACTGTTTATGGACAGAATAGCACAATAGTGGTGTTCTTACCCTGAATTAACACTTAATGCTAGAATTTGAAACTGTGTGTGATTCAACTCCGTTAAGGAAGTTGTATTGAACCCCAGTTGGCCATACAAGAAAAACACTCTGCTTTTGAGAAACAGGCACTCTTGCATTCTACTGTGTTTCCTATAGGGCCAGTACAGTGTGCTAGCTCAGAACAAAAGAACTGTGCTTCCTACATGAACGGGGCATATCTAGTTCAACTCAGTATTAGAAACTGAGTAAAACAGGAGCATCTCTTCATTCCAATACACTGTATTTGCTGGGAACAGACACGAGTGCTATTTGCACTGTTTATGGCCAGAATAGCACACTAGTGGTGTTCTTACCCTGAATTAACACTTAATGCTAGAACTTGAAACTGTGTGTGATTCAACTCCGTTTAGGAAGTTGTATTGAATCCCAGTTGGCCATACAAGAAAAACACTCTGCTTTTTTGATACAGACACTCTTGCATTCTACTGTGTTTCCTATAGGGCCAGTACAGTGAGCTAGCTCAGAACAAAAGAACTGTGCTTCCTACATGAACGGGGCATATCTAGTTCAACTCAGTATTAGAAACTAAGTAAAACAGGAGCGTCTCTTCATTGCAATACACTGTATTTGCTGGGAACAGATGCGAGAGCTATTTGCACTGTTTATGGCCAGAATAGCACAATAGTGGTGTTCTTACCCTGAATTAACACTTAATGCTAGAATTTGAAACTGTGTGTGATTCAACTCCGTTTAGGAAGTTGTATTGAAACCCAGTTTGCCATACAAGAAAAACACTCTGCTTTTGAGAAACAGGCTCTTGAATTCTACTGTGTTTCCTATAGGAGCAGTACAGTGAGCTAGCTCAGAACAAAAGAACTGTGCTTCCTACACAAACGGGGCATATCTAGTTCTACTCAGTATTAGAAACTAAGTAAAACAGGAGCGTCTCTTCATTCCAATACACTGTATTTGCTGGGAACAGACGCGAGTGCTATTTGCACTGTTTATGGCCAGAATAGCACACTAGTGGTGTTCTTACCCTGAATTAACACTTAATGCTAGAATTTGAAACTGTGTGTGATTCAACTCCGTTTAGGAAGTTGTATTGAACCCCAGTTGGCCTTACAAGAAAAACACTCTGCTTTTGAGAAACAGGCACTCTTGCATTCTACTGTGTTTCCTATAGGGCCAGTACAGTGAGCTAGCTCAGAACAAAAGAACTGTGCTTCCTACACGAACGGGGCATATCTAGTTCAACTCAGTATTATAAACTAAGTCAAACAGGAGCTTCTCTTCATTCCAATACACATGATTTGCTGGGAACAGACGCGAGTGCTATTTGCACTGTTTATGGCCAGAATAGCTCAATAGTGGTGTTCTTACCCTGAATTAACACTTAATGCTAGAATTTGAAACTGTGTGTGATTCAACTCCGTTTAGGAAGTTGTATTGAACCCCAGTTGGCCATACAAGAAAAACACTCTGCTTTTGAGAAACAGGCACTCTTGCATTCTACTGTGTTTCCTATAGGGCCAGTACAGTGAGCTAGCTCAGAACAAAAGAACTGTGCTTCCTACACGAACGGGGCATATCTAGTTCAACTCAGTATTAGAAACTAAGTAAAACAGGAGCGTCTCTTCATTGCAATACACTGTATTTGCTGGGAACAGACCCGAGAGCTATTTGCACTGTTTATGGCCAGAATAGCACAATAGTGGTGTTCTTACCCTGAATTAACACTTAATGCTAGAATTTGAAACTGTGTGTGATTCAACTCCGTTTAGGAAATTGTATTGAACCCCAGTTGGCCTTACAAGAAAAACACTCTGCTTTTGAGAAACAGGCACTCTTGCATTCTACTGTGTTTCCTATAGGAGCAGTACAGTGTGCTAGCTCAGAACAAAAGAACTGTGCTTCCTACACGAACGGGGCATATCTAGTTCAACTCAGTATTAGAAACTAAGTAAAACAGGAGCTTCTCTTCATTCCAATACACTGGATTTGCTGGGAAAGGACGCGAGTGCTATTTGAACTGTTTATGGCCAGAATAGCACAATAGTGGTGTTCTTACGCTGAATTAACACTTAATGCTAGAATTTGAAACTGTGTGTGATTCAACTCCGTTTAGGAAGTTGTATTGAACCCCAGTTGGCCATACAAGAAAAACACTCTGCTTTTGAGAAACATGCACTCTTGCATTCTACTGTGTTTCCTATAGGAGCAGTACAGTGAGCTAGTTCAGAACAAAAGAACTGTGCTTCCTACACAAACGGGGCATATCTAGTTCAACTCAGTATTAGAAACTGAGTAAAACAGGAGCGTCTCTTCATTCCAATACACTGTATTTGCTGGGAACAGACGCGAGTGCTATTTGCACTGTTTATGGCCAGAATAGCACAATAGTGGTGTTCTTACCCTGAATTAACACTGAATGCTAGAATTTGAAACTGTGTGTGATTCAACTCCGTTTAGGAAGTTGTATTGAACCCCAGTTGGCCATACAAGAAAAACACTCTGCTTTTGAGAAACAGGCACTCTTGCTTTCTACTGTGTTTCCTATAGGGCCAGTACAGTTTGCTAGCTCAGAACAAAAGAACTGTGCTTCCTACATGAACGGGGCATATCTAGTTCAACTCAGTATTAGAAACTAAGTAAAACAGGAGCGTCTCTTCATTCCAATACACTGTATTTGCTGGGAACAGACGCGAGTGCTATTTGCACTGTTTATGGCCAAAATAGCACAATAGTGGTGTTCTTACCCTGAATTAACACTTAATGCTAGAACTTGAAACTGTGTGTGATTCAACTCCGTTTAGGAAGTTGTATTGAATCCCAGTTGGCCATACAAGAAAAACACTCTGCTTTTGAAAAACAGACACTCTTGCATTCTACTGTGTTTCCTATAGGGCCAGTACAGTGAGCTAGCTCAGAACAAAAGAACTGTGCTTCCTACACGAACGGGGCATATCTAGTTCAACTCAGTATTAGAAACTAAGTAAAACAGGAGCGTCTCTTCATTGCAATACACTGTATTTGCTGGGAACAGACGCGAGTGCTATTTGCACTGTTTATGGACAGAATAGCACAATAGTGGTGTTCTTACCCTGAATTAACACTTAATGCTAGAATTTGAAACTGTGTGTGATTCAACTCCGTTAAGGAAGTTGTATTGAACCCCAGTTGGCCATACAAGAAAAACACTCTGCTTTTGAGAAACAGGCACTCTTGCATTCTACTGTGTTTCCTATAGGGCCAGTACAGTGTGCTAGCTCAGAACAAAAGAACTGTGCTTCCTACATGAACGGGGCATATCTAGTTCAACTCAGTATTAGAAACTGAGTAAAACAGGAGCATCTCTTCATTCCAATACACTGTATTTGCTGGGAACAGACACGAGTGCTATTTGCACTGTTTATGGCCAGAATAGCACACTAGTGGTGTTCTTACCCTGAATTAACACTTAATGCTAGAACTTGAAACTGTGTGTGATTCAACTCCGTTTAGGAAGTTGTATTGAATCCCAGTTGGCCATACAAGAAAAACACTCTGCTTTTTTGATACAGACACTCTTGCATTCTACTGTGTTTCCTATAGGGCCAGTACAGTGAGCTAGCTCAGAACAAAAGAACTGTGCTTCCTACATGAACGGGGCATATCTAGTTCAACTCAGTATTAGAAACTAAGTAAAACAGGAGCGTCTCTTCATTGCAATACACTGTATTTGCTGGGAACAGATGCGAGAGCTATTTGCACTGTTTATGGCCAGAATAGCACAATAGTGGTGTTCTTACCCTGAATTAACACTTAATGCTAGAATTTGAAACTGTGTGTGATTCAACTCCGTTTAGGAAGTTGTATTGAAACCCAGTTTGCCATACAAGAAAAACACTCTGCTTTTGAGAAACAGGCTCTTGAATTCTACTGTGTTTCCTATAGGAGCAGTACAGTGAGCTAGCTCAGAACAAAAGAACTGTGCTTCCTACACAAACGGGGCATATCTAGTTCTACTCAGTATTAGAAACTAAGTAAAACAGGAGCGTCTCTTCATTCCAATACACTGTATTTGCTGGGAACAGACGCGAGTGCTATTTGCACTGTTTATGGCCAGAATAGCACACTAGTGGTGTTCTTACCCTGAATTAACACTTAATGCTAGAATTTGAAACTGTGTGTGATTCAACTCCGTTTAGGAAGTTGTATTGAACCCCAGTTGGCCATACAAGAAAAACACTCTGCTTTTGAGAAACAGACACTCTTGCATTCTACTGTGTTTCCTATAGGGCCAGTACAGTGAGCTAGTTCAGAACAAAAGAACTGTGCTTCCTACACAAACGGGGCATATCTAGTTCAACTCAGTATTAGAAACTAAGTAAAACAGGAGCGTCTCTTCATTGCAATACACTGTATTTGCTGGGAACAGATGCGAGAGCTATTTGCACTGTTTATGGCCAGAATAGCACAATAGTGGTGTTCTTACCCTGAATTAACACTTAATGCTAGAATTTGAAACTGTGTGTGATTCAACTCCGTTTAGGAAGTTGTATTGAACCCCAGTTGGCCTTACAAGAAAAACACTCTGCTTTTGAGAAACAGGCACTCTTGCATTCTACTGTGTTTCCTATAGGGCCAGTACAGTGAGCTAGCTCAGAACAAAAGAACTGTGCTTCCTACACGAACGGGGCATATCTAGTTCAACTCAGTATTATAAACTAAGTCAAACAGGAGCTTCTCTTCATTCCAATACACATGATTTGCTGGGAACAGACGCGAGTGCTATTTGCACTGTTTATGGCCAGAATAGCTCAATAGTGGTGTTCTTACCCTGAATTAACACTTAATGCTAGAATTTGAAACTGTGTGTGATTCAACTCCGTTTAGGAAGTTGTATTGAACCCCAGTTGGCCATACAAGAAAAACACTCTGCTTTTGAGAAACAGGCACTCTTGCATTCTACTGTGTTTCCTATAGGGCCAGTACAGTGTGCTAGCTCAGAACAAAAGAACTGTGCTTCCTACATGAACGGGGCATATCTAGTTCAACTCAGTATTAGAAACTAAGTAAAACAGGAGCGTCTCTTCATTCCAATACACTGTATTTGCTGGGAACAGACGCGAGTGCTATTTGCAATGTTTATGGCCAGAATAGCACAATAGTGGTGTTCTTACCCTGAATTAACACTTAATGCTAGAACTTGAAACTGTGTGTGATTCAACTCCGTTTAGGAAGTTGTATTGAATCCCAGTTGGCCATACAAGAAAAACACTCTGCTTTTGAGAAACAGACACTCTTGCATTCTACTGTGTTTCCTATAGGGCCAGTACAGTGAGCAAGCTCAGAACAAAAAAACTGTGCTTCCTACACGAACGGGGCATATCTAGTTCAACTCAGTATTAGAAACTAAGTAAAACAGGAGCGTCTCTTCATTCCAATACACTGTATTTGCTGGGAACAGACGCGAGTGCTATTTGCACTGTTCATGGCCAGAATAGCACACTAGTGGTGTTCTTACCCTGAATTAACACTTAATGCTAAAATTTGAAACTGTGTGTGATTCAACTCCGTTTAGGAAGTTGTATTGAACCCCAGTTGGCCTTACAAGAAAAACACTCTGCTTTTGAGAAACAGGCACTCTTGCATTCTACTGTGTTTCCTATAGGGCCAGTAGAGTGTGCTAGCTCAGAACAAAAGAACTGTGCTTCCTACATGAACGTGGCCTATCTAGTTCAACTCAGTATTAGAAACTGAGTAAAACAGGAGCGTCTCTTCATTCCAATACACTGTATTTGCTGGGAACAGACACGAGTGCTATTTGCACTGTTTATGGCCAGAATAGCACAATAGTGGTGTTCTTACCCTGAATTAACACTTAATGCTAGAACTTGAAACTGTGTGTGATTCAACTCCGTTTAGGAAGTTGTATTGAATCCCAGTTGGCCATACAAGAAAAACACTCTGCTTTTGAGAAACAGACACTCTTGCATTCTACTGTGTTTCCTATAAGGCCAGTACAGTGAGCAAGCTCAGAACAAAAGAACTGTGCTTCCTACACGAACGGGGCATATCTAGTTCAACTCAGTATTAGAAACTAAGTAAAACAGGAGCGTCTCTTCATTCCAATACACTGTATTTGCTGGGAACAGACGCGAGTGCTATTTGCACTGTTTATGGCCAGAATAGCACACTAGTGGTGTTCTTACCCTGAATTAACACTTAATGCTAAAATTTGAAACTGTGTGTGATTCAACTCCGTTTAGGAAGTTGTATTGAACCCCAGTTGGCCTTACAAGAAAAACACTCTGCTTTTGAGAAACAGGCACTCTTGCATTCTACTGTGTTTCCTATAGGGCCAGTACAGTGAGCTAGCTCAGAACAAAAGAACTGTGCTTCCTACACGAACGGGGCATATCTAGTTCAACTCAGTATTAGAAACTAAGTCAAACAGGAGCTTCTCTTCATTCCAATACACTGGATTTGCTGGGAACAGACGCGAGTGCTATTTGCACTGTTTATGGCCAGAATAGCACAGTAGTGGTGTTCTTACCCTGTATTAACACTTAATGCTAGAACTTGAAACTGTGTGTGATTCAACTCCGTTTAGGAAGTTGTATTGAATCCCAGCGGCCATACAAGAAAAACACTCTGCTTTTGAGAAACAGACACTCTTGCATTCTACTGTGTTTCTTATAGGGCCAGTACAGTGTGCTAGCTCAGAACAAAAGAACTGTGCTTCCTACATGAACGTGGCCTATCTAGTTCAACTCAGTATTAGAAACTGAGTAATACAGGAGCGTCTCTTCATTCCAATACACTGTATTTGCTGGGAACAGACGCGAGTGCTATTTGCACTGTTTATGGCCAGAATAGCACAATAGTGGTGTTCTTACCCTGAATTAACACTTAATGCTAGAATTTGAAACTGTGTGTGATTCAACTCCGTTTAGGAAGTTGTATTGAACCCCAGTTGGCCATACAAGAAAAACAGTCTGCTTTTGAGAAACAGGCACTCTTGCATTCTACTGTGTTTCCTATAGGGCCAGTACAGTGTGCTAGCTCAGAACAAAAGAACTGTGCTTCCTACATGAACGGGGCATATCTAGTTCAACTCAGTATTAGAAACTAAGTAAAACAGGAGCGTCTCTTCATTCCAATACACTGTATTTGCTGGGAACAGACGCGAGTGCTATTTGCACTGTTTATGGCCAGAATAGCACAATAGTGGTGTTCTTACCCTGAAGTAACACTTAATGCTAGAACTTGAAACTGTGTGTGATTCAACTCCGTTTAGGAAGTTGTATTGAATCCCAGTTGGCCATACAAGAAAAACACTCTGCTTTTGAGAAACAGACACTCTTGCATTCTACTGTGTTTCTTATAGGGCCAGTACAGTGAGCTAGCTCAGAACAAAAGAACTGTGCTTCCTACACGAACGGGGCATATCTAGTTCAACTCAGTATTAGAAACTAAGTAAAACAGGAGCGTCTCTTCATTGTAATACACTGTATTTACTGGGAACAGACGCGAGTGCTATTTGCACTGTTTATGGCCAGAATAGCACAATAGTGGTGTTCTTACCCTGAATTAACACTTAATGCTAGAATTTGAAACTGTGTGTGATACAACTCCGTTTAGGAAGTTGTATTGAACCCCAGTTGGCCTTACAAGAAAAACACTCTGCTTTTGAGAAACAGGCACTCTTGCATTGTACTGTGTTTCCTATACGGCCAGTACAGTGAGCTAGCTCAGAACAAAAGAACTGTGCTTCCTACACGAACGGGGCATATCTAGTTCAACTCAGTATTAGAAACTAAGTAAAACAGGAGCGTCTCTTCATTGCAATACACTGTATTTGCTGGGAACAGATGCGAGAGCTATTTGCACTGTTTATGGCCAGAATAGCACAATAGTGGTGTTCTTACCCTGAATTAACACTTAATGCTAGAATTTGAAACTGTGTGTGATTCAACTCCGTTTAGGAAGTTGTATTGAAACCCAGTTTGCCATACAAGAAAAACACTCTGCTTTTGAGAAACAGGCTCTTGAATTCTACTGTGTTTCCTATAGGAGCAGTACAGTGAGCTAGCTCAGAACAAAAGAACTGTGCTTCCTACACAAACGGGGCATATCTAGTTCTACTCAGTATTAGAAACTAAGTAAAACAGGAGCGTCTCTTCATTCCAATACACTGTATTTGCTGGGAACAGACGCGAGTGCTATTTGCACTGTTTATGGCCAGAATAGCACACTAGTGGTGTTCTTACCCTGAATTAACACTTAATGCTAGAATTTGAAACTGTGTGTGATTCAACTCCGTTTAGGAAGTTGTATTGAACCCCAGTTGGCCATACAAGAAAAACACTCTGCTTTTGAGAAACAGACACTCTTGCATTCTACTGTGTTTCCTATAGGGCCAGTACAGTGAGCTAGTTCAGAACAAAAGAACTGTGCTTCCTACACAAACGGGGCATATCTAGTTCAACTCAGTATTAGAAACTAAGTAAAACAGGAGCGTCTCTTCATTGCAATACACTGTATTTGCTGGGAACAGATGCGAGAGCTATTTGCACTGTTTATGGCCAGAATAGCACAATAGTGGTGTTCTTACCCTGAATTAACACTTAATGCTAGAATTTGAAACTGTGTGTGATTCAACTCCGTTTAGGAAGTTGTATTGAACCCCAGTTGGCCTTACAAGAAACACACTCTGCTTTTGAGAAACAGGCACTCTTGCATTCTACTGTGTTTCCTATAGGGCCAGTACAGTGAGCTAGCTCAGAACAAAAGAACTGTGCTTCCTACACGAACGGGGCATATCTAGTTCAACTCAGTATTATAAACTAAGTCAAACAGGAGCTTCTCTTCATTCCAATACACATGATTTGCTGGGAACAGACGCGAGTGCTATTTGCACTGTTTATGGCCAGAATAGCTCAATAGTGGTGTTCTTACCCTGAATTAACACTTAATGCTAGAATTTGAAACTGTGTGTGATTCAACTCCGTTTAGGAAGTTGTATTGAACCCCAGTTGGCCATACAAGAAAAACACTCTGCTTTTGAGAAACAGGCACTCTTGCATTCTACTGTGTTTCCTATAGGGCCAGTACAGTGTGCTAGCTCAGAACAAAAGAACTGTGCTTCCTACATGAACGGGGCATATCTAGTTCAACTCAGTATTAGAAACTAAGTAAAACAGGAGCGTCTCTTCATTCCAATACACTGTATTTGCTGGGAACAGACGCGAGTGCTATTTGCAATGTTTATGGCCAGAATAGCACAATAGTGGTGTTCTTACCCTGAATTAACACTTAATGCTAGAACTTAAAACTGTGTGTGATTCAACTCCGTTTAGGAAGTTGTATTGAATCCCAGTTGGCCATACAAGAAAAACACTCTGCTTTTGAGAAACAGACACTCTTGCATTCTACTGTGTTTCCTATAAGGCCAGTACAGTGAGCAAGCTCAGAACAAAAGAACTGTGCTTCCTACACGAACGGGGCATATCTAGTTCAACTCAGTATTAGAAACTAAGTAAAACAGGAGCGTCTCTTCATTCCAATACACTGTATTTGCTGGGAACAGACGCGAGTGCTATTTGCACTGTTTATGGCCAGAATAGCACACTAGTGGTGTTCTTACCCTGAATTAACACTTAATGCTAAAATTTGAAACTGTGTGTGATTCAACTCCGTTTAGGAAGTTGTATTGAACCCCAGTTGGCCTTACAAGAAAAACACTCTGCTTTTGAGAAACAGGCACTCTTGCATTCTACTGTGTTTCCTATAGGGCCAGTACAGTGAGCTAGCTCAGAACAAAAGAACTGTGCTTCCTACACGAACGGGGCATATCTAGTTCAACTCAGTATTAGAAACTAAGTCAAACAGGAGCTTCTCTTCATTCCAATACACTGGATTTGCTGGGAACAGACGCGAGTGCTATTTGCACTGTTTATGGCCAGAATAGCACAGTAGTGGTGTTCTTACCCTGTATTAACACTTAATGCTAGAACTTGAAACTGTGTGTGATTCAACTCCGTTTAGGAAGTTGTATTGAATCCCAGCGGCCATACAAGAAAAACACTCTGCTTTTGAGAAACAGACACTCTTGCATTCTACTGTGTTTCTTATAGGGCCAGTACAGTGTGCTAGCTCAGAACAAAAGAACTGTGCTTCCTACATGAACGTGGCCTATCTAGTTCAACTCAGTATTAGAAACTGAGTAATACAGGAGCGTCTCTTCATTCCAATACACTGTATTTGCTGGGAACAGACGCGAGTGCTATTTGCACTGTTTATGGCCAGAATAGCACAATAGTGGTGTTCTTACCCTGAATTAACACTTAATGCTAGAATTTGAAACTGTGTGTGATTCAACTCCGTTTAGGAAGTTGTATTGAACCCCAGTTGGCCATACAAGAAAAACAGTCTGCTTTTGAGAAACAGGCACTCTTGCATTCTACTGTGTTTCCTATAGGGCCAGTACAGTGTGCTAGCTCAGAACAAAAGAACTGTGCTTCCTACATGAACGGGGCATATCTAGTTCAACTCAGTATTAGAAACTAAGTAAAACAGGAGCGTCTCTTCATTCCAATACACTGTATTTGCTGGGAACAGACGCGAGTGCTATTTGCACTGTTTATGGCCAGAATAGCACAATAGTGGTGTTCTTACCCTGAAGTAACACTTAATGCTAGAACTTGAAACTGTGTGTGATTCAACTCCGTTTAGGAAGTTGTATTGAATCCCAGTTGGCCATACAAGAAAAACACTCTGCTTTTGAGAAACAGACACTCTTGCATTCTACTGTGTTTCTTATAGGGCCAGTACAGTGAGCTAGCTCAGAACAAAAGAACTGTGCTTCCTACACGAACGGGGCATATCTAGTTCAACTCAGTATTAGAAACTAAGTAAAACAGGAGCGTCTCTTCATTGTAATACACTGTATTTACTGGGAACAGACGCGAGTGCTATTTGCACTGTTTATGGCCAGAATAGCACAATAGTGGTGTTCTTACCCTGAATTAACACTTAATGCTAGAATTTGAAACTGTGTGTGATACAACTCCGTTTAGGAAGTTGTATTGAACCCCAGTTGGCCTTACAAGAAAAACACTCTGCTTTTGAGAAACAGGCACTCTTGCATTGTACTGTGTTTCCTATACGGCCAGTACAGTGAGCTAGCTCAGAACAAAAGAACTGTGCTTCCTACACGAACGGGGCATATCTAGTTCAACTCAGTATTAGAAACTAAGTAAAACAGGAGCGTCTCTTCATTGCTATACACTGTATTTGCTGGGAACAGACGCGAGAGCTATTTGCACTGTTTATGGCCAGAATAGCACAATAGTGGTGTTCTTACCCTGAATTAACACTTAATTCTAGAATTTGAAACTGTGTGTGATTCAACTCCGTTTAGGAAGTTGTATTGAACCCCAGTTGGCCTTACAAGAAAAACACTCTGCTTTTGAGAAACAGGCACTCTTGCATTCTACTGTGTTTCCTATAGGGCCAGTACAGTGAGCTAGCTCAGAACAAAAGAACTGTGCTTCCTACACGAACGGGGCATATCTAGTTCAACTCAGTATTAGAAACTAAGTAAAACAGGAGCGTCTCTTCATTGTAATACACTGTATTTACTGGGAACAGACGCGAGTGCTATTTGCACTGTTTATGGCCAGAATAGCACAATAGTGGTGTTCTTACCCTGAATTAACACTTAATGCTAGAATTTGAAACTGTGTGTGATACAACTCCGTTTAGGAAGTTGTATTGAACCCCAGGTGGCCTTACAAGAAAAACACTCTGCTTTTGAGAAACAGGCACTCTTGCATTCTACTGTGTTTCCTATAGGGCCAGTACAGTGAGCTAGCTCAGAACAAAAGAACTGTGCTTCCTACACGAACGGGGCATATCTAGTTCAACTCAGTATTATAAACTAAGTCAAACAGGAGCTTCTCTTCATTCCAATACACATGATTTGCTGGGAACAGACGCGAGTGCTATTTGCACTGTTTATGGCCAGAATAGCTCAATAGTGGTGTTCTTACCCTGAATTAACACTTAATGCTAGAATTTGAAACTGTGTGTGATTCAACTCCGTTTAGGAAGTTGTATTGAACCCCAGTTGGCCATACAAGAAAAACACTCTGCTTTTGAGAAACAGGCACTCTTGCATTCTACTGTGTTTCCTAAAAGGCCAGTACAGTGTGCTAGCTCAGAACAAAAGAACTGTGCTTCCTACATGAACGGGGCATATCTAGTTCAACTCAGTATTAGAAAATAAGTAAAACAGGAGCGTCTCTTCATTCCAATACACTGTATTTGCTGGGAACAGACGCGAGTGCTATTTGCAATGTTTATGGCCAGAATAGCACAATAGTGGTGTTCTTACCCTGAATTAACACTTAATGCTAGAACTTGAAACTGTGTGTGATTCAACTCCGTTTAGGAAGTTGTATTGAATCCCAGTTGGCCATACAAGAAAAACACTCTGCTTTTGAGAAACAGACACTCTTGCATTCTACTGTGTTTCCTATAGGGCCAGTACAGTGAGCAAGCTCAGAACAAAAAAACTGTGCTTCCTACACGAACGGGGCATATCTAGTTCAACTCAGTATTAGAAACTAAGTAAAACAGGAGCGTCTCTTCATTCCAATACACTGTATTTGCTGGGAACAGACGCGAGTGCTATTTGCACTGTTTATGGCCAGAATAGCACACTAGTGGTGTTCTTACCCTGAATTAACACTTAATGCTAGAATTTTAAAACTGTGTGTGATTCAACTCCGTTTAGGAAGTTGTATTGAACCCCAGTTGGCTTTACAAGAAAAACACTCTGCTTTTGAGAAACAGACACTCTTGCATTCTACTGTGTTTCTTATAGGGCCAGTACAGTGTGCTAGCTCAGAACAAAAGAACTGTGCTTCCTACACGAACGGGGCATATCTAGTTCAACTCAGTATTAGAAACTAAGTCAAACAGGAGCTTCTCTTCATTCCAATACACCTGATTTGCTGGGAACAGACGCGAGTGCTATTTGCACTGTTTATGGCCAGAATAGCTCAATAGTGGTGTTCTTACCCTGAATTAACACTTAATGCTAGAATTTGAAACTGTGTGTGATTCAACTCCGTTTAGGAAGTTGTATTGAACCCCAGTTGGCCATACAAGAAAAACACTCTGCTTTTGAGAAACAGGCACTCTTGCATTCTACTGTGTTTCCTATAGGGCCAGTACAGTGTGCTAGCTCAGAACAAAAGAACTGTGCTTCCTACATGAACGGGGCATATCTAGTTCAACTCAGTATTAGAAACTAAGTAAAACAGGAGCGTCTCTTCATTCCAATACACTGTATTTGCTGGGAACAGACGCGAGTGCTATTTGCACTGTTTATGGCCAGAATAGCACAATAGTGGTGTTCTTACCCTGAATTAACACTTAATGCTAGAACTTGAAACTGTGTGTGATTCAACTCCGTTTAGGAAGTTGTATTGAATCCCAGTTGGCCATACAAGAAAAACACTCTGCTTTTGAGAAACAGACACTCTTGCATTCTACTGTGTTTCTTATAGGGCCAGTACAGTGAGCTAGCTCAGAACAAAAGAACTGTGCTTCCTACATGAACGGGGCATATCTAGTTCAACTCAGTATTAGAAACTAAGTAAAACAGGAGCGTCTCTTCATTCCAATACACTGTATTTGCTGGGAACAGACGCGAGTGCTATTTGCAATGTTTATGGCCAGAATAGCACAATAGTGGTGTTCTTACCCTGTATTAACACTTAATGCTAGAACTTGAAACTGTGTGTGATTCAACTCCGTTTATGAAGTTGTATTGAATCCCAGCGGCCATACAAGAAAAACACTCTGCTTTTGAGAAACAGACACTCTTGCATTCTACTGTGTTTCTTATAGGGCCAGTACAGTGTGCTAGCTCAGAACAAAAGAACTGTGCTTCCTACATGAACGTGGCCTATCTAGTTCAACTCAGTATTAGAAACTGAGTAATACAGGAGCGTCTCTTCATTCCAATACACTGTATTTGCTGGGAACAGACGCGAGTGCTATTTGCACTGTTTATGGCCAGAATAGCACAATAGTGGTGTTCTTACCCTGAATTAACACTTAATGCTAGAATTTGAAACTGTGTGTGATTCAACTCCGTTAAGGAAGTTGTATTGAACCCCAGTTGGCCATACAAGAAAAACACTCTGCTTTTGAGAAACAGGCACTCTTGCATTCTACTGTGTTTCCTATAGGGCCAGTACAGTGTGCTAGCTCAGAACAAAAGAACTGTGCTTCCTACATGAACGTGGCCTATCTAGTTCAACTCAGTATTAGAAACTGAGTAAAACAGGAGCGTCTCTTCATTCCAATACACTGTATTTGCTGGGAACAGACACGAGTGCTATTTGCACTGTTTATGGCCAGAATAGCACAATAGTGGTGTTCTTACCCTGAATTAACACTTAATGCTAGAACTTGAAACTGTGTGTGATTCAACTCCGTTTAGGAAGTTGTATTGAATCCCAGTTGGCCATACAAGAAAAACACTCTGCTTTTGAGAAACAGACACTCTTGCATTCTACTGTGTTTCCTATAAGGCCAGTACAGTGAGCAAGCTCAGAACAAAAGAACTGTGCTTCCTACATGAACGGGGCATATCTAGTTCAACTCAGTATTAGAAACTAAGTAAAACAGGAGCGTCTCTTCATTCCAATACACTGTATTTGCTGGGAACAGACGCGAGTGCTATTTGCACTGTTTATGGCCAGAATAGCACACTAGTGGTGTTCTTACCCTGAATTAACACTTAATGCTAAAATTTGAAACTGTGTGTGATTCAACTCCGTTTAGGAAGTTGTATTGAACCCCAGTTGGCCTTACAAGAAAAACACTCTGCTTTTGAGAAACAGGCACTCTTGCATTCTACTGTGTTTCCTATAGGGCCAGAACAGTGAGCTAGCTCAGAACAAAAGAACTGTGCTTCCTACACGAACGGGGCATATCTAGTTCAACTCAGTATTAGAAACTAAGTCAAACAGGAGCTTCTCTTCATTCCAATACACTGGATTTGCTGGGAACAGACGCGAGTGCTATTTGCACTGTTTATGGCCAGAATAGCACAGTAGTGGTGTTCTTACCCTGTATTAACACTTAATGCTAGAACTTGAAACTGTGTGTGATTCAACTCCGTTTAGGAAGTTGTATTGAATCCCAGCGGCCATACAAGAAAAACACTCTGCTTTTGAGAAACAGACACTCTTGCATTCTACTGTGTTTCTTATAGGGCCAGTACAGTGTGCTAGCTCAGAACAAAAGAACTGTGCTTCCTACACGAACGGGGCATATCTAGTTCAACTCAGTATTAGAAACTAAGTAAAACAGGAGCGTCTCTTCATTCCAATACACTGTATTTGCTGGGAACAGACGCGAGTGCTATTTGCACTGTTTATGGCCAGAATAGCACACTAGTGGTGTTCTTACCCTGAATTAACACTTAATGCTAGAATTTTAAAACTGTGTGTGATTCAACTCCGTTTAGGAAGTTGTATTGAACCCCAGTTGGCTTTACAAGAAAAACACTCTGCTTTTGAGAAACAGACACTCTTGCATTCTACTGTGTTTCTTATAGGGCCAGTACAGTGTGCTAGCTCAGAACAAAAGAACTGTGCTTCCTACACGAACGGGGCATATCTAGTTCAACTCAGTATTAGAAACTAAGTCAAACAGGAGCTTCTCTTCATTCCAATACACCTGATTTGCTGGGAACAGACGCGAGTGCTATTTGCACTGTTTATGGCCAGAATAGCTCAATAGTGGTGTTCTTACCCTGAATTAACACTTAATGCTAGAATTTGAAACTGTGTGTGATTCAACTCCGTTTAGGAAGTTGTATTGAACCCCAGTTGGCCATACAAGAAAAACACTCTGCTTTTGAGAAACAGGCACTCTTGCATTCTACTGTGTTTCCTATAGGGCCAGTACAGTGTGCTAGCTCAGAACAAAAGAACTGTGCTTCCTACATGAACGGGGCATATCTAGTTCAACTCAGTATTAGAAACTAAGTAAAACAGGAGCGTCTCTTCATTCCAATACACTGTATTTGCTGGGAACAGACGCGAGTGCTATTTGCACTGTTTATGGCCAGAATAGCTCAATAGTGGTGTTCTTACCCTGAATTAACACTTAATGCTAGAACTTGAAACTGTGTGTGATTCAACTCCGTTTAGGAAGTTGTATTGAATCCCAGTTGGCCATACAAGAAAAACACTCTGCTTTTGAGAAACAGACACTCTTGCATTCTACTGTGTTTCTTATAGGGCCAGTACAGTGAGCTAGCTCAGAACAAAAGAACTGTGCTTCCTACATGAACGGGGCATATCTAGTTCAACTCAGTATTAGAAACTAAGTAAAACAGGAGCGTCTCTTCATTCCAATACACTGTATTTGCTGGGAACAGACGCGAGTGCTATTTGCAATGTTTATGGCCAGAATAGCACAATAGTGGTGTTCTTACCCTGTATTAACACTTAATGCTAGAACTTGAAACTGTGTGTGATTCAACTCCGTTTATGAAGTTGTATTGAATCCCAGCGGCCATACAAGAAAAACACTCTGCTTTTGAGAAACAGACACTCTTGCATTCTACTGTGTTTCTTATAGGGCCAGTACAGTGTGCTAGCTCAGAACAAAAGAACTGTGCTTCCTACATGAACGTGGCCTATCTAGTTCAACTCAGTATTAGAAACTGAGTAATACAGGAGCGTCTCTTCATTCCAATACACTGTATTTGCTGGGAACAGACGCGAGTGCTATTTGCACTGTTTATGGCCAGAATAGCACAATAGTGGTGTTCTTACCCTGAATTAACACTTAATGCTAGAATTTGAAACTGTGTGTGATTCAACTCCGTTAAGGAAGTTGTATTGAACCCCAGTTGGCCATACAAGAAAAACACTCTGCTTTTGAGAAACAGGCACTCTTGCATTCTACTGTGTTTCCTATAGGGCCAGTACAGTGTGCTAGCTCAGAACAAAAGAACTGTGCTTCCTACATGAACGTGGCCTATCTAGTTCAACTCAGTATTAGAAACTGAGTAAAACAGGAGCGTCTCTTCATTCCAATACACTGTATTTGCTGGGAACAGACACGAGTGCTATTTGCACTGTTTATGGCCAGAATAGCACAATAGTGGTGTTCTTACCCTGAATTAACACATAATGCTAGAACTTGAAACTGTGTGTGATTCAACTCCGTTTAGGAAGTTGTATTGAATCCCAGTTGGCCATACAAGAAAAACACTCTGCTTTTGAGAAACAGACACTCTTGCATTCTACTGTGTTTCCTATAAGGCCAGTACAGTGAGCAAGCTCAGAACAAAAGAACTGTGCTTCCTACATGAACGGGGCATATCTAGTTCAACTCAGTATTAGAAACTAAGTAAAACAGGAGCGTCTCTTCATTCCAATACACTGTATTTGCTGGGAACAGACGCGAGTGCTATTTGCACTGTTTATGGCCAGAATAGCACACTAGTGGTGTTCTTACCCTGAATTAACACTTAATGCTAAAATTTGAAACTGTGTGTGATTCAACTCCGTTTAGGAAGTTGTATTGAACCCCAGTTGGCCTTACAAGAAAAACACTCTGCTTTTGAGAAACAGGCACTCTTGCATTCTACTGTGTTTCCTATAGGGCCAGTACAGTGAGCTAGCTCAGAACAAAAGAACTGTGCTTCCTACACGAACGGGGCATATCTAGTTCAACTCAGTATTAGAAACTAAGTAAAACAGGAGCGTCTCTTCATTGCTATACACTGTATTTGCTGGGAACAGACGCGAGAGCTATTTGCACTGTTTATGGCCAGAATAGCACAATAGTGGTGTTCTTACCCTGAATTAACACTTAATTCTATAATTTGAAACTGTGTGTGATTCAACTCCGTTTAGGAAGTTGTATTGAACCCCAGTTGGCCTTACAAGAAAAACACTCTGCTTTTGAGAAACAGGCACTCTTGCATTCTACTGTGTTTCCTATAGGGCCAGTACAGTGAGCTAGCTCAGAACAAAAGAACTGTGCTTCCTACACGAACGGGGCATATCTAGTTCAACTCAGTATTAGAAACTAAGTAAAACAGGAGCGTCTCTTCATTGCTATACACTGTATTTGCTGGGAACAGACGCGAGAGCTATTTGCACTGTTTATGGCCAGAATAGCACAATAGTGGTGTTCTTACCCTGAATTAACACTTAATTCTAGAATTTGAAACTGTGTGTGATTCAACTCCGTTTAGGAAGTTGTATTGAACCCCAGTTGGCCTTACAAGAAAAACACTCTGCTTTTGAGAAACAGGCACTCTTGCATTCTACTGTGTTTCCTATAGGGCCAGTACAGTGAGCTAGCTCAGAACAAAAGAACTGTGCTTCCTACACGAACGGGGCATATCTAGTTCAACTCAGTATTAGAAACTAAGTAAAACAGGAGCGTCTCTTCATTGTAATACACTGTATTTACTGGGAACAGACGCGAGTGCTATTTGCACTGTTTATGGCCAGAATAGCACAATAGTGGTGTTCTTACCCTGAATTAACACTTAATGCTAGAATTTGAAACTGTGTGTGATACAACTCCGTTTAGGAAGTTGTATTGAACCCCAGGTGGCCTTACAAGAAAAACACTCTGCTTTTGAGAAACAGGCACTCTTGCATTCTACTGTGTTTCCTATAGGGCCAGTACAGTGAGCTAGCTCAGAACAAAAGAACTGTGCTTCCTACACGAACGGGGCATATCTAGTTCAACTCAGTATTATAAACTAAGTCAAACAGGAGCTTCTCTTCATTCCAATACACATGATTTTCTGGGAACAGACGCGAGTGCTATTTGCACTGTTTATGGCCAGAATAGCTCAATAGTGGTGTTCTTACCCTGAATTAACACTTAATGCTAGAATTTGAAACTGTGTGTGATTCAACTCCGTTTAGGAAGTTGTATTGAACCCCAGTTGGCCATACAAGAAAAACACTCTGCTTTTGAGAAACAGGCACTCTTGCATTCTACTGTGTTTCCTAAAAGGCCAGTACAGTGTGCTAGCTCAGAACAAAAGAACTGTGCTTCCTACATGAACGGGGCATATCTAGTTCAACTCAGTATTAGAAAATAAGTAAAACAGGAGCGTCTCTTCATTCCAATACACTGTATTTGCTGGGAACAGACGCGAGTGCTATTTGCAATGTTTATGGCCAGAATAGCACAATAGTGGTGTTCTTACCCTGAATTAACACTTAATGCTAGAACTTGAAACTGTGTGTGATTCAAATCCGTTTAGGAAGTTGTATTGAATCCCAGTTGGCCATACAAGAAAAACACTCTGCTTTTGAGAAACAGACACTCTTGCATTCTACTGTGTTTCCTATAGGGCCAGTACAGTGAGCAAGCTCAGAACAAAAAAACTGTGCTTCCTACACGAACGGGGCATATCTAGTTCAACTCAGTATTAGAAACTAAGTAAAACAGGAGCGTCTCTTCATTCCAATACACTGTATTTGCTGGGAACAGACGCGAGTGCTATTTGCACTGTTTATGGCCAGAATAGCACACTAGTGGTGTTCTTACCCTGAATTAACACTTAATGCTAGAATTTTAAAACTGTGTGTGATTCAACTCCGTTTAGGAAGTTGTATTGAACCCCAGTTGGCTTTCCAAGAAAAACACTCTGCTTTTGAGAAACAGACACTCTTGCATTCTACTGTGTTTCTTATAGGGCCAGTACAGTGTGCTAGCTCAGAACAAAAGAACTGTGCTTCCTACACGAACGGGGCATATCTAGTTCAACTCAGTATTAGAAACTAAGTCAAACAGGAGCTTCTCTTCATTCCAATACACCTGATTTGCTGGGAACAGACGCGAGTGCTATTTGCACTGTTTATGGCCAGAATAGCTCAATAGTGGTGTTCTTACCCTGAATTAACACTTAATGCTAGAATTTGAAACTGTGTGTGATTCAACTCCGTTTAGGAAGTTGTATTGAACCCCAGTTGGCCATACAAGAAAAACACTCTGCTTTTGAGAAACAGGCACTCTTGCATTCTACTGTGTTTCCTATAGGGCCAGTACAGTGTGCTAGCTCAGAACAAAAGAACTGTGCTTCCTACATGAACGGGGCATATCTAGTTCAACTCAGTATTAGAAACTAAGTAAAACAGGAGCGTCTCTTCATTCCAATACACTGTATTTGCTGGGAACAGACGCGAGTGCTATTTGCACTGTTTATGGCCAGAATAGCACAATAGTGGTGTTCTTACCCTGAATTAACACTTAATGCTAGAACTTGAAACTGTGTGTGATTCAACTCCGTTTAGGAAGTTGTATTGAATCCCAGTTGGCCATACAAGAAAAACACTCTGCTTTTGAGAAACAGACACTCTTGCATTCTACTGTGTTTCTTATAGGGCCAGTACAGTGAGCTAGCTCAGAACAAAAGAACTGTGCTTCCTACATGAACGGGGCATATCTAGTTCAACTCAGTATTAGAAACTAAGTAAAACAGGAGCGTCTCTTCATTCCAATACACTGTATTTGCTGGGAACAGACGCGAGTGCTATTTGCAATGTTTATGGCCAGAATAGCACAATAGTGGTGTTCTTACCCTGTATTAACACTTAATGCTAGAACTTGAAACTGTGTGTGATTCAACTCCGTTTATGAAGTTGTATTGAATCCCAGCGGCCATACAAGAAAAACACTCTGCTTTTGAGAAACAGACACTCTTGCATTCTACTGTGTTTCTTATAGGGCCAGTACAGTGTGCTAGCTCAGAACAAAAGAACTGTGCTTCCTACATGAACGTGGCCTATCTAGTTCAACTCAGTATTAGAAACTGAGTAATACAGGAGCGTCTCTTCATTCCAATACACTGTATTTGCTGGGAACAGACGCGAGTGCTATTTGCACTGTTTATGGCCAGAATAGCACAATAGTGGTGTTCTTACCCTGAATTAACACTTAATGCTAGAATTTGAAACTGTGTGTGATTCAACTCCGTTAAGGAAGTTGTATTGAACCCCAGTTGGCCATACAAGAAAAACACTCTGCTTTTGAGAAACAGGCACTCTTGCATTCTACTGTGTTTCCTATAGGGCCAGTACAGTGTGCTAGCTCAGAACAAAAGAACTGTGCTTCCTACATGAACGTGGCCTATCTAGTTCAACTCAGTATTAGAAACTGAGTAAAACAGGAGCGTCTCTTCATTCCAATACACTGTATTTGCTGGGAACAGACACGAGTGCTATTTGCACTGTTTATGGCCAGAATAGCACAATAGTGGTGTTCTTACCCTGAATTAACACTTAATGCTAGAACTTGAAACTGTGTGTGATTCAACTCCGTTTAGGAAGTTGTATTGAATCCCAGTTGGCCATACAAGAAAAACACTCTGCTTTTGAGAAACAGACACTCTTGCATTCTACTGTGTTTCCTATAAGGCCAGTACAGTGAGCAAGCTCAGAACAAAAGAACTGTGCTTCCTACACGAACGGGGCATATCTAGTTCAACTCAGTATTAGAAACTAAGTAAAACAGGAGCGTCTCTTCATTCCAATACACTGTATTTGCTGGGAACAGACGCGAGTGCTATTTGCACTGTTTATGGCCAGAATAGCACACTAGTGGTGTTCTTACCCTGAATTAACACTTAATGCTAAAATTTGAAACTGTGTGTGATTCAACTCCGTTTAGGAAGTTGTATTGAACCCCAGTTGGCCTTACAAGAAAAACACTCTGCTTTTGAGAAACAGGCACTCTTGCATTCTACTGTGTTTCCTATAGGGCCAGTACAGTGAGCTAGCTCAGAACAAAAGAACTGTGCTTCCTACACGAACGGGGCATATCTAGTTCAACTCAGTATTAGAAACTAATTCAAACAGGAGCTTCTCTTCATTCCAATACACTGGATTTGCTGGGAACAGACGCGAGTGCTATTTGCACTGTTTATGGCCAGAATAGCACAGTAGTGGTGTTCTTACCCTGTATTAACACTTAATGCTAGAACTTGAAACTGTGTGTGATTCAACTCCGTTTAGGAAGTTGTATTGAATCCCAGCGGCCATACAAGAAAAACACTCTGCTTTTGAGAAACAGACACTCTTGCATTCTACTGTGTTTCTTATAGGGCCAGTACAGTGTGCTAGCTCAGAACAAAAGAACTGTGCTTCCTACATGAACGTGGCCTATCTAGTTCAACTCAGTATTAGAAACTGAGTAATACAGGAGCGTCTCTTCATTCCAATACACTGTATTTGCTGGGAACAGACGCGAGTGCTATTTGCACTGTTTATGGCCAGAATAGCACAATAGTGGTGTTCTTACCCTGAATTAACACTTAATGCTAGAATTTGAAACTGTGTGTGATTCAACTCCGTTTAGGAAGTTGTATTGAACCCCAGTTGGCCATACAAGAAAAACACTCTGCTTTTGAGAAACAGGCACTCTTGCATTCTACTGTGTTTCCTATAGGGCCAGTACAGTGTGCTAGCTCAGAACAAAAGAACTGTGCTTCCTACATGAACGTGGCCTATCTAGTTCAACTCAGTATTAGAAACTGAGTAATACAGGAGCGTCTCTTCATTCCAATACACTGTATTTGCTGGGAACAGACGCGAGTGCTATTTGCACTGTTTATGGCCAGAATAGCACAATAGTGGTGTTCTTACCCTGAAGTAACACTTAATGCTAGAACTTGAAACTGTGTGTGATTCAACTCCATTTAGGAAGTTGTATTGAATCCCAGTTGGCCATACAAGAAAAACACTCTGCTTTTGAGAAACAGACACTCTTGCATTCTACTGTGTTTCTTATAGGGCCAGTACAGTGAGCTAGCTCAGAACAAAAGAACTGTGCTTCCTACACGAACGGGGCATATCTAGTTCAACTCAGTATTAGAAACTAAGTAAAACAGGAGCGTCTCTTCATTGTAATACACTGTATTTACTGGGAACAGACGCGAGTGCTATTTGCACTGTTTATTGCCAGAATAGCACAATAGTGGTGTTCTTACCCTGAATTAACACTTAATGCTAGAATTTGAAACTGTGTGTGATACAACTCCGTTTAGGAAGTTGTATTGAACCCCAGTTGGCCTTACAAGAAAAACACTCTGCTTTTGAGAAACAGGCACTCTTGCATTCTACTGTGTTTCCTATAGGGCCAGTACAGTGAGCTAGCTCAGAACAAAAGAACTGTGCTTCCTACACGAACGGGGCATATCTAGTTCAACTCAGTATTAGAAACTAAGTAAAACAGGAGCGTCTCTTCATTGCTATACACTGTATTTGCTGGGAACAGACGCGAGAGCTATTTGCACTGTTTATGGCCAGAATAGCACAATAGTGGTGTTCTTACCCTGAATTAACACTTAATTCTATAATTTGAAACTGTGTGTGATTCAACTCCGTTTAGGAAGTTGTATTGAACCCCAGTTGGCCTTACAAGAAAAACACTCTGCTTTTGAGAAACAGGCACTCTTGCATTCTACTGTGTTTCCTATAGGGCCAGTACAGTGAGCTAGCTCAGAACAAAAGAACTGTGCTTCCTACACGAACGGAGCATATCTAGTTCAACTCAGTATTAGAAACTAAGTAAAACAGGAGCGTCTCTTCATTGCTATACACTGTATTTGCTGGGAACAGACGCGAGAGCTATTTGCACTGTTTATGGCCAGAATAGCACAATAGTGGTGTTCTTACCCTGAATTAACACTTAATTCTAGAATTTGAAACTGTATGTGATTCAACTCCGTTTAGGAAGTTGTATTGAACCCCAGTTGGCCTTACAAGAAAAACACTCTGCTTTTGAGAAACAGGCAATCTTGCATTCTACTGTGTTTCCTATAGGGCCAGTACAGTGAGCTAGCTCAGAACAAAAGAACTGTGCTTCCTACACGAACGGGGCATATCTAGTTCAACTCAGTATTAGAAACTAAGTAAAACAGGAGCTTCTCTTCATTCCAATACACTGGATTTGCTGGGAACAGAGGTGAGTGCTATTTGCACTGTTTATGGCCAGAATAGCACACTAGTGGTGTTCTTACCCTGAATTAACACTTAATGCTAGAATTTGAAACTGTGTGTGATTCAACTCCGTTTAGGAAGTTGTATTGAACCCCAGTTGGCCATACAAGAAAAACACTCTGCTTTTGAGAAACAGGCACTCTTGCATTCTACTGTGTTTCCTATAGGGCCAGTACAGTGTGCTAGCTCAGAACAAAAGAACTGTGCTTCCTACATGAACGGGGCATATCTAGTTCAACTCAGTATTAGAAACTAAGTAAAACAGGAGCGTCTCTTCATTCCAATACACTGTATTGGCTGGGAACAGACGCGAGTGCTATTTGCAATGTTTATGGCCAGAATAGCACAATAGTGGTGTTCTTACCCTGTATTAACACTTAATGCTAGAACCTGAAACTGTGTGTGATTCAACTCCGTTTAGGAAGTTGTATTGAATCCCAGCGGCCATACAAGAAAAACACTCTGCTTTTGAGAAACAGACACTCTTGCATTCTACTGTGTTTCTTATAGGGCCAGTACAGTGTGCTAG
This sequence comes from Peromyscus maniculatus bairdii, assembly GCF_049852395.1. NCBI lineage: Eukaryota > Metazoa > Chordata > Mammalia > Rodentia > Cricetidae > Peromyscus > Peromyscus maniculatus. The sequence goes on along the minus strand of NC_134865.1, from coordinate 41,226,380 downwards.
CTCAGAACAAAAGAACTGTGCTTCCTACATGAACGTGGCCTATCTAGTTCAACTCAGTATTAGAAACTGAGTAATACAGGAGCGTCTCTTCATTCCAATACACTGTATTTGCTGGGAACAGACGCGAGTGCTATTTGCACTGTTTATGGCCAGAATAGCACAATAGTGGTGTTCTTACCCTGAATTAACACTTAATGCTAGAATTTGAAACTGTGTGTGATTCAACTCCGTTAAGGAAGTTGTATTGAACCCCAGTTGGCCATACAAGAAAAACACTCTGCTTTTGAGAAACAGGCACTCTTGCATTCTACTGTGTTTCCTATAGGGCCAGTACAGTGTGCTAGCTCAGAACAAAAGAACTGTGCTTCCTACATGAACGTGGCCTATCTAGTTCAACTCAGTATTAGAAACTGAGTAAAACAGGAGCGTCTCTTCATTCCAATACACTGTATTTGCTGGGAACAGACGCGAGTGCTATTTGCACTGTTTATGGCCAGAATAGCACAATAGTGGTGTTCTTACCCTGAATTAACACTTAATGCTAGAACTTGAAACTGTGTGTGATTCCACTCCGTTTAGGAAGTTGTATTGAATCCCAGTTGGCCATACAAGAAAAACACTCTGCTTTTGAGAAACAGACACTCTTGCATTCTACTGTGTTTCCTATAGGGCCAGTACAGTGAGCAAACTCAGAACAAAAGAACTGTGCTTCCTACACGAACGGGGCATATCTAGTTCAACTCAGTATTAGAAACTAAGTAAAACAGGAGCGTCTCTTCATTCCAATACACTGTATTTGCTGGGAACAGACGCGAGTGCTATTTGCACTGTTTATGGCCAGAATAGCACACTAGTGGTGTTCTTACCCTGAATTAACACTTAATGCTAGAATTTGAAACTGTGTGTGATTCAACTCCGTTTAGGAAGTTGTATTGAACCCCAGTTGGCCATACAAGAAAAACACTCTGATTTTGAGAAACAGACACTCTTGCATTCTACTGTGTTTCCTATAGGGCCAGTACAGTGTGCTAGCTCAGAACAAAAGAACTGTGCTTCCTACATGAACGTGGCCTATCTAGTTCAACTCAGTATTAGAAACTGAGTAAAACAGGAGCGTCTCTTCATTCCAATACACTGTATTTGCTGGGAACAGACGCGAGTGCTATTTGCACTGTTTATGGCCAGAATAGCACAATAGTGGTGTTCTTACCCTGAATTAACACTTAATGCTAGAACTTGAAACTGTGTGTGATTCAACTCCGTTTAGGAAGTTGTATTGAATCCCAGTTGGCCATACAAGAAAAACACTCTGCTTTTGAGAAACAGACACTCTTGCATTCTACTGTGTTTCCTATAGTGCCAGTACAGTGAGCAAGCTCAGAACAAAAGAACTGTGCTTCCTACACGAACGGGGCATATCTAGTTCAACTCAGTATTAGAAACTAAGTAAAACAGGAGCGTCTCTTCATTGTAATACACTGTATTTGCTGGGAACAGACGCGAGTGCTATTTGCACTGTTTATGGCCAGAATAGCACAATAGTGGTGTTCTTACCCTGAATTAACACTTAATGCTAGAATTTGAAACTGTGTGTGATTCAACTCCGTTTAGGAAGTTGTATTGAACCCCAGTTGGCCTTACAAGAAAAACACTCTGCTTTTGAGAAACAGGCACTCTTGCATTCTACTGTGTTTCCTATAGGGCCAGTACAGTGAGCTAGCTCAGAACAAAAGAACTGTGCTTCCTACACGAACGGGGCATATCTAGTTCAACTCAGTATTAGAAACTAAGTAAAACAGGAGCGTCTCTTCATTGCTATACACTGTATTTGCTGGGAACAGACGCGAGAGCTATTTGCACTGTTTATGGCCAGAATAGCACAATAGTGGTGTTCTTACCCTGAATTAACACTTAATCCTAGAATTTGAAACTGTGTGTGATTCATCTCCGTTTAGGAAGTTGTATTGAACCCCAGTTGGCCTTACAAGAAAAACACTCTGCTTTTGAGAAACAGGCACTCTTGCATTCTACTGTGTTTCCTATAGGGCCAGTACAGTGAGCTAGCTCAGAACAAAAGAACTGTGCTTCCTACACGAACGGGGCATATCTAGTTCAACTCAGTATTAGAAACTAAGTAAAACAGGAGCTTCTCTTCATTCAAATACAATGGATTTGCTGGGAACAGACGTGAGTGCTATTTGCACTGTTTATGGCCAGAATAGCACAATAGTGGTGTTCTTACCCTGAATTAACACTTAATGCTAGAATTTGAAACTGTGTGTGATTCAACTCCGTTTAGGAAGTTGTATTGAACCCCAGGTGGCCATACAAGAAAAACACTCTGCTTTTGAGAAACAGGCACTCTTGCATTCTACTGTGTTTCCTATAGGGCCAGTACAGTGTGCTAGCTCAGAACAAAAGAACTGTGCTTCCTACATGAACGGGGCATATCTAGTTCAACTCAGTATTAGAAACTAAGTAAAACAGGAGCGTCTCTTCATTCCAATACACTGTATTTGCTGGGAACAGACGCGAGTGCTATTTGCAATGTTTATGGCCAGAATAGCACAATAGTGGTGTTCTTACCCTGTATTAACACTTAATGCTAGAACTTGAAACTGTGTGTGATTCAACTCCGTTTAGGAAGTTGTATTGAATCCCAGCGGCCATACAAGAAAAACACTCTGCTTTTGAGAAACAGACACTCTTGCATTCTACTGTGTTTCTTATAGGGCCAGTACAGTGTGCTAGCTCAGAACAAAAGAACTGTGCTTCCTACATGAACGTGGCCTATCTAGTTCAACTCAGTATTAGAAACTGAGTAATACAGGAGCGTCTCTTCATTCCAATACACTGTATTTGCTGGGAACAGACCCGAGTGCTATTTGCACTGTTTATGGCCAGAATAGCACAATAGTGGTGTTCTTACCCTGAATTAACACTTAATGCTAGAATTTGAAACTGTGTGTGATTCAACTCCGTTTAGGAAGTTGTATTGAACCCCAGGTGGCCATACAAGAAAAACACTCTGCTTTTGAGAAACAGGCACTCTTGCATTCTACTGTGTTTCCTATAGGGCCAGTACAGTGTGCTAGCTCAGAACAAAAGAACTGTGCTTCCTACATGAACGGGGCATATCTAGTTCAACTCAGTATTAGAAACTAAGTAAAACAGGAGCGTCTCTTCATTCCAATACACTGTATTTGCTGGGAACAGACGCGAGTGCTATTTGCCTTGTTTATGGCCAGAATAGCACAATAGTGGTGTTCTTACCCTGTATTAACACTTAATGCTAGAACTTGAAACTGTGTGTGATTCAACTCCGTTTAGGAAGTTGTATTGAATCCCAGCGGCCATACAAGAAAAACACTCTGCTTTTGAGAAACAGACACTCTTGCATTCTACTGTGTTTCTTATAGGGCCAGTACAGTGTGCTAGCTCAGAACAAAAGAACTGTGCTTCCTACATGAACGTGGCCTATCTAGTTCAACTCAGTATTAGAAACTGAGTAATACATTAGCGTCTCTTCATTCCAATACACTGTATTTGCTGGGAACAGACGCGAGTGCTATTTGCACTGTTTATGGCCAGAATAGCACAATAGTGGTGTTCTTACCCTGAATTAACACTTAATGCTAGAATTTGAAACTGTGTGTGATTCAACTCCGTTAAGGAAGTTGTATTGAACCCCAGTTGGCCATACAAGAAAAACACTCTGCTTTTGAGAAACAGGCACTCTTGCATTCTACTGTGTTTCCTATAGGGCCAGTACAGTGTTCTAGCTCAGAACAAAAGAACTGTGCTTCCTACATGAACGTGGCCTATCTAGTTCAACTCAGTATTAGAAACTAAGTAAAACAGGAGCGTCTCTTCATTCCAATACACTGTATTTGCTGGGAACAGACGCGAGTGCTATTTGCCTTGTTTATGGCCAGAATAGCACAATAGTGGTGTTCTTACCCTGTATTAACACTTAATGCTAGAACTTGAAACTGTGTGTGATTCAACTCCGTTTAGGAAGTTGTATTGAATCCCAGCAGCCATACAAGAAAAACACTCTGCTTTTGAGAAACAGACACTCTTGCATTCTACTGTGTTTCTTATAGGGCCAGTACAGTGTGCTAGCTCAGAACAAAAGAACTGTGCTTCCTACATGAACGTGGCCTATCTAGTTCAACTCAGTATTAGAAACTGAGTAATACATTAGCGTCTCTTCATTCCAATACACTGTATTTGCTGGGAACAGACGCGAGTGCTATTTGCACTGTTTATGGCCAGAATAGCACAATAGTGGTGTTCTTACCCTGAATTAACACTTAATGCTAAACTTGAAACTGTGTGTGATTCAACTCCGTTTAGGAAGTTGTATTGAATCCCAGTTGGCCATAGAAGAAAAACACTCTGCTTTTGAGAAACAGACACTCTTGCATTCTACTGTGTTTCCTACGAACGGGGCATATCTAGTACAACTCAGTATTAGAAACTAAGTAAAACAGGAGCGTCTCTTCATTCCAATACACTGTATTTGCTGGGAACAGACGTGAGTGCTATTTGCACTGTTTATGGCCAGAATAGTACACTAGTGGTGTTCTTACCCTGAATTAACACTTAATGCTAGAATTTGAAACTCTGTGTGATTCAACTCCGTTTAGGAAGTTGTATTGAACCCCAGTTGGCCATACAAGAAAAACACTCTGCTTTTGAGAAACAGACACTCTTGCATTCTACTGTGTTTCCTATAGGGCCAGTACAGTGAGCTAGTTCAGAACAAAAGAACTGTGCTTCCTACACGAACGGGGCATATCTAGTTCAACTCAGTATTAGAAACTAAGTCAAACAGGAGCTTCTCTTCATTCCAATACACTGTATTTGCTGGGAACAGACGCGAGTGCTATTTGCACTGTTTATGGCCAGAATAGCACAATAGTGGTGTTCTGACGCTGAATTAACACTTAATGCTAGAATTTGAAACTGTGTGTGATTCAACTCCGTTTAGGAAGTTGTATTGAACCCCAGTTGGCCATACAAGAAAAACACTCTGCTTTTGAGAAACAGGCACTCTTGCATTCTACTGTGTTTCCTATAGGGCCAGTACAGTGTGCTAGCTCAGAACAAAAGAACTGTGCTTCCTACATGAACGGGGCATATCTAGTTCAACTCAGTATTAGAAACTAAGTAAAACAGGAGCGTCTCTTCATTCCAATACACTGTATTTGCTGGGAACAGACGCGAGTGCTATTTGCACTGTTTATGGCCAGAATAGCAGAATAGTGGTGTTCTTACCCTGAAGTAACACTTAATGCTAGAACTTGAAACTGTGTGTGATTCAACTCCGTTTAGGAAGTTGTATTGAATCCCAGTTGGCCATACAAGAAAAACACTCTGCTTTTGAGAAACAGACACTCTTGCATTCTACTGTGTTTCTTATAGGGCCAGTACAGTGAGCTAGCTCAGAACAAAAGAACTGTGCTTCCTACACGAACGGGGCATATCTAGTTCAACTCAGTATTAGAAACTAAGTAAAACAGGAGCGTCTCTTCATTGTAATACACTGTATTTGCTGGGAACAGACGCGAGTGCTATTTGCACTGTTTATGGCCAGAATAGCACAATAGTGGTGTTCTTACCCTGAATTAACACTTAATGCTAGAATTTGAAACTGTGTGTGATTCAACTCCGTTTAGGAAGTTGTATTGAACCCCAGTTGGCCTTACAAGAAAAACACTCTGCTTTTGAGAAACAGGCACTCTTGCATTCTACTGTGTTTCCTATAGGGCCAGTACAGTGAGCAAGCTCAGAACAAAAGAACTGTGCTTCCTAAACGAACGGGGCATATCTAGTTCAACTCAGTATTAGAAACTAAGTAAAACAGGAGCGTCTCTTCATTCCAATACACTGTATTTGCTGGGAACAGACGCGAGAGCTATTTGCACTGTTTATGGCCAGAATAGCACAATAGTGGTGTTCTTACCCTGAATTAACACTTAATGCTAGAATTTGAAACTGTGTGTGATTCAACTCCGTTTAGGAAATTGTATTGAACCCCAGTTGGCCTTACAAGAAAAACACTCTGCTTTTGAGAAACAGGCACTCTTGCATTCTACTGTGTTTCCTATAGGAGCAGTACAGTGAGCTAGCTCAGAACAAAAGAACTGTGCTTCCTACACGAACGGGGCATATCTAGTTCAACTCAGTATTAGAAACTAAGTAAAACAGGAGCTTCTCTTCATTCCAATACACTGGATTTGCTGGGAAAGGACGCGAGTTCTATTTGAACTGTTTATGGCCAGAATAGCACAATAGTGGTGTTCTGACGCTGAATTAACACTTAATGCTAGAATTTGAAACTGTGTGTGATTCAACTCCGTTTAGGAAGTTGTATTGAACCCCAGTTGGCCATACAAGAAAAACACTCTGCTTTTGAGAAACATGCACTCTTGCATTCTACTGTGTTTCCTATAGGAGCAGTACAGTGAGCTAGTTCAGAACAAAAGAACTGTGCTTCCTACACAAACGGGGCATATCTAGTTCAACTCAGTATTATAAACTAAGTCAAACAGGAGCTTCTCTTCATTCCAATACACCTGATTTGCTGGGAACAGACGCGAGTGCTATTTGCACTGTTTATGGCCAGAATAGCACAATAGTGGTGTTCTTACCCTGAATTAACACTTAATGCTAGAATTTGAAACTGTGTGTGATTCAACTCCGTTTAGGAAGTTGTATTGAACCCCAGTTGGCCATACAAGAAAAACACTCTGCTTTTGAGAAACAGGCACTCTTGCATTCTACTGTGTTTCCTATAGGGCCAGTACAGTGTGCTAGCTCAGAACAAAAGAACTGTGCTTCCTACATGAACGGGGCATATCTAGTTCAACTCAGTATTAGAAACTAAGTAAAACAGGAGCGTCTCTTCATTCCAATACACTGTATTTGCTGGGAACAGACGCGAGTGCTATTTGCACTGTTTATGGCCAGAATAGCACAATAGTGGTGTTCTTACCCTGTATTAACACTTAATGCTAGAACTTGAAACTGTGTGTGATTCAACTCCGTTTAGGAAGTTGTATTGAATCCCAGTTGGCCATACAAGAAAAACACTCTGCTTTTGAGAAACAGACACTCTTGCATTCTACTGTGTTTCTTATAGGGCCAGTACAGTGAGCAAGCTCAGAACAAAAGAACTGTGCTTCCTACACGAACGGGGCATATCTAGTTCAACTCAGTATTAGAAACTAAGTAAAACAGGAGCGTCTCTTCATTGCAATACACTGTATTTGCTGGGAACAGACACGAGTGCTATTTGCACTGTTTATGTCCAGAATAGCACAATAGTGGTGTTCTTACCCTGAATTAACACTTAATGCTAGAATTTGAAACTGTGTGTGATTCAACTCCGTTTAGGAAGTTGTATTGAACCCCAGTTGGCCTTACAAGAAAAACACTCTGCTTTTGAGAAACAGGCACTCTTGCATTCTACTGTGTTTCCTATAGGGCCAGTTCAGTGTGCTAGCTCAGAACAAAAGAACTGTGCTTCCTACACGAACGGGGCATATCTAGTTCAACTCAGTATTAGAAACTGAGTAAAACAGGAGCGTCTCTTCATTCCAATACACTGTATTTACTGGGAACAGACGCGAGAGCTATTTGCACTGTTTATGGCCAGAATAGCACAATAGTGGTGTTCTTACCCTGAATTAACACTTAATGCTAGAATTTGAAACTGTGTGTGATTCAACTCCGTTTAGGAAGTTGTATTGAACCCCAGTTGGCCTTACAAGAAAAACACTCTGCTTTTGAGAAACAGGCACTCTTGCATTCTACTGTGTTTCCTATAGGAGCAGTACAGTGAGCTAGCTCAGAACAAAAGAACTGTGCTTCCTACACGAACGGGGCATATGTAGTTCAACTCAGTATTAGAAACGAAGTAAAACAGGAGCTTCTCCTCATTCCAATACACTGTATTTGCTGGGAACAGACGCGAGTGCTATTTGCACTGTTTATGGCCAGAATAGCACAATAGTGGTGTTCTTACCCTGAATTAACACTTAATGCTAGAATTTGGAACTGTGTGTGATTCAACTCCGTTTAGGAAGTTGTATTGAACCCCAGTTGGCCATACAAGAAAAACACTCTGCTTTTGAGAAGCAGGCACTCTTGCATTCTACTGTGTTTCCTATAGGGCCAGTACAGTGTGCTAGCTCAGAACAAAAGAACTGTGCTTCCTACATGAACGGGGCATATCTAGTTCAACCCAGTATTAGAAACTAAGTAAAACAGGAGCGTCTCTTCATTGCAATACACTGTATTTGCTGGGAACAGACGCGAGAGCTATTTGCACTGTTTATGGCCAGAATAGCACAATAGTGGTGTTCTTACCCTGAATTAACTCTTAATGCTAGAATTTGAAACTGTGTGTGATTCAACTCCGTTTAGGAAGTTGTATTGAACACCAGTTGGCCTTACAAGAAAAACACTCTGCTTTTGAGAAACAGGCACTCTTGCATTCTACTGTGTTTCCTATAGGAGCAGTACAGTCAGCTAGCTCAGAACAAAAGAACTGTGCTTCCTACACGAACGGGGCATATGTAGTTCAACTCAGTATTAGAAACGAAGTAAAACAGGAGCTTCTCCTCATTCCAATACACTGTATTTGCTGGGAACAGACGCGAGTGCTATTTGCACTGTTTATGGCCAGAATAGCACAATAGTGGTGTTCTTACCCTGAATTAACACTTAATGCTAGAATTTGGAACTGTGTGTGATTCAACTCCGTTTAGGAAGTTGTATTGAACCCCAGTTGGCCATACAAGAAAAACACTCTGCTTTTGAGAAGCAGGCACTCTTGCATTCTACTGTGTTTCCTATAGGGCCAGTACAGTGTGCTAGCTCAGAACAAAAGAACTGTGCTTCCTACATGAACGGGGCATATCTAGTTCAACCCAGTATTAGAAACTAAGTAAAACAGGAGCGTCTCTTCATTGCAATACACTGTATTTGCTGGGAACAGACGCGAGAGCTATTTGCACTGTTTATGGCCAGAATAGCACAATAGTGGTGTTCTTACCCTGAATTAACTCTTAATGCTAGAATTTGAAACTGTGTGTGATTCAACTCCGTTTAGGAAGTTGTATTGAACACCAGTTGGCCTTACAAGAAAAACACTCTGCTTTTGAGAAACAGGCACTCTTGCATTCTACTGTGTTTCCTATAGGAGCAGTACAGTCAGCTAGCTGAGAACAAAAGAACTGTGCTTCCTACACGAACGGGGCATATCTAGTTCAACTCAGTATTAGAAACTAAGTAAAACAGGAGCTTCTCTTCATTCCAATACACTGGATTTGCTGGGAACAGACGCGAATGCTATTTGCACTGTTTATGGCCAGAATAGCACAATAGTGGTGTTCTTACCCTGAATTAACACTTAATGCTAGAATTTGAAACTGTGTGTGATTCAACTCCGTTTAGGAAGTTGTATTGAACCCCAGTTGGCCATACAAGAAAAAAACTCTGCTTTTGAGAAACAGGCACTCTTGCATTCTACTGTGTTTCCTATGCGGCCAGTACAGTGTGCTAGCTCAGAACCAAAGAACTGTGCTTCCTACACGTACGGGGCATATCTAGTTCAACTCAGTATTAGAAACTAAGTAAAACAGGAGCGTCTCTTCATTCCAATAAACTGGATTTGCTGGGAACAGACGCGAGTGCTATTTGCACTGTTTATGGCCAGAATAGCACAATAGCGGTGTTCTTTCCCTGAATTAACACTTAATGCTAGAACTTGAAACTGTGTGTGATTCAACTCCGTTTAGGAAGTTGTATTGAACCCCAGTTGGCCTTACAAGAAAAACACTCTGCTTTTGAGAAACAGGCACTCTTGCATTCTACTGTGTTTCCTATAGGAGCAGTACAGTGTGATAGCTCAGAACAAAAGAACTGTGCTTCCTACTTGAACGGGGCATATCTAGTTCAACTCAGTATTAGAAACTGAGTAAAACAGGAGCGTCTCTTCATTCCAATACACTGTATTTGCTGGGAACAGACGCGAGAGCTATTTGCACTGTTTATGGCCAGAATAGCACAATAGTGGTGTTCTTACCCTGAATTAACACTTAATGCTAGAATTTGAAACTGTGTGTGATTCAACTCCGTTTAGGTAGTTGTATTGAACCCCAGTTGGCCTTACAAGAAAAACACTCTGCTTTTGAGAAACAGACACTCTTCTATTCATTCTACTGTGTTTCCTATAGGGCCAGTACAGTGAGCTAGCTCAGAACAAAAGAACTGTGCTTCCTACATGAACGGGGCATATCTAGTTCAACTCAGTATTAGAAACTAAGTAAAACAGGAGCTTCTTTTCATTCCAATACACTGGATTTGCTGGGAACAGACGCGAGTGCTATTTGCACTGTTTATGGCCAGAACAGCACAATAGTTGTGTTCTTACCCTGAATTAGCACTTAATGCTAGAATTTGAAACTGTGTGTGATTCAACTCCGTTTAGGAAGTTGTATTGAACCCCAGTTCGCCATACAAGAAAAACACTCTGCTTTTGAGAAACAGGCACTCTTGCATTCTACTGTGTTTTCTATAGGGCCAGTACAGTGTGCTAGCTCAGAACAAAAGAACTGTGCTTCCTACATGAACGGGGCATATCTAGTTCAACTCAGTATTAGAAACTAAGTAAAACAGGAGCGTCTCTTCATTGCAATACACTGTATTTGCTGGGAACAGACGCGAGAGCTATTTGCACTGTTTATGGCCAGAATAGCACAATAGTGGTGTTCTTACCCTGAATTAACACTTAATGCTAGAATTTGAAACTGTGTGTGATTCAACTCCGTTTAGGAAGTTGTATTGAACCCTAGTGTGCCATGCAAGAAAAACACTCTGTTTTAGAGAAAACAGCATTCTTTCACTCTACTGTGTTTCCTATAGGGCACGTACAGTGAGCTAGCTCAGAACAAAAGAACTGTGCTTCCTACACAAACGGGGCATATCTAGTTCAACTCAGTATTGGAAACTGAGTAAAACAGGAGCTTCTCTTCAGTCCAATACACTGTACTGGCTGGGAACAGACGCGAATGCTATTTGCACTGTATATGGCCAGAAAAGCACAAGTGTGCTGTTCTTAGCCTGAATGAACACTTGCTGCTAGAACTTGAATCTCAACGTGATTCAACTCCGTTTAGGAAGTTTAATTGAACCCTAGTGTGCCATGCAAGTAAAACACTCTGTTTTAGAGAAAACAGCATTCTTTCACTCTCCTGTGTTTCCTATAGGGCACGTACAGTGAGCTAGCTCAGAACAAAAGAACTGTGCTTCCTACACAAACGGGGCATATCTAGTTCAACTCAGTATTGGAAACTGAGTAAAACAGGAGCTTCTCTTCAGTCCAATACACTGTACTTGCTGGGAACAGACGCGAATGCTATTTGCACTGTATATGGCCAGAAAAGCACAAGTGTGCTGTTCTTAGCCTGAATGAACACTTGCTGCTAGAACTTGAATCTCAACGTGATTCAACTCCGTTTAGGAAGTTTAATTGAACCCTAGTGTGCCATGCAAGAAAAACACTCTGTTTTAGAGAAAACAGCATCCTTTCACTCTATTGTGTTTCCTATAGGCCACGTACAGTGAGCTAGCTCAGAACAAAAGAACTGTGCTTCCTACACAAACGGGGCATATCTAGTTCAACTCAGTATTGGAAACTGAGTAAAACAGGAGCTTCTCTTCAGTCCAATACACTGTACTTGCTGGGAACAGACGCGAATGCTATTTGCACTGTATATGGCCAGAAAAGCACAAGTGTGCTGTTCTTAGCCTGAATGAACACTTGCTGCTAGAACTTGAATCTCAACGTGATTCAACTCCGTTTAGGAAGTTTAATTGAACCCTAGTGTGCCATGCAAGAAAAACACTCTGTTTTAGAGAAAACAGCATTCTTTCACTCTCCTGTGTTTCCTATAGGGCACGTACAGTGAGCTAGCTCAGAACAAAAGAACTGTGCTTCCTACACAAACGGGGCATATCTAGTTCAACTCAGTATTGGAAACTGAGTAAAACAGGAGCTTCTCTTCAGTCCAATACACTGTACTGGCTGGGAACAGACGCGAATGCTATTTGCACTGTATATGGCCAGAAAAGCACAAGTGTGCTGTTCTTAGCCTGAATGAACACTTGCTGCTAGAACTTGAATCTCAACGTGATTCAACTCCGTTTAGGAAGTTTAATTGAACCCTAGTGTGCCATGCAAGAAAAACACTCTGTTTTAGAGAAAACAGCATTCTTTCACTCTCCTGTGTTTCCTATAGGGCACGTACAGTGAGCTAGCTCAGAACAAAAGAACTGTGCTTCCTACACAAACGGGGCATATCTAGTTCAACTCAGTATTGGAAACTGAGTAAAACAGGAGCTTCTCTTCAGTCCAATACACTGTACTGGCTGGGAACAGACGCGAATGCTATTTGCACTGTATATGGCCAGAAAAGCACAAGTGTGCTGTTCTTAGCCTGAATGAACACTTGCTGCTAGAACTTGAATCTCAACGTGATTCAACTCCGTTTAGGAAGTTTAATTGAACCCTAGTGTGCCATGCAAGAAAAACACTCTGTTTTAGAGAAAACAGCATTCTTTCACTCTCCTGTGTTTCCTATAGGGCACGTACAGTGAGCTAGCTCAGAACAAAAGAACTGTGCTTCCTACACAAACGGGGCATATCTAGTTCAACTCAGTATTGCAAACTGAGTAAAACAGGAGCTTCTCTTCAGTCCAATACACTGTACTGGCTGGGAACAGACGCGAATGCTATTTGCACTGTATATGGCCAGAAAAGCACAAGTGTGCTGTTCTTAGCCTGAATGAACACTTGCTGCTAGAACTTGAATCTCAACGTGATTCAACTCCGTTTAGGAAGTTTAATTGAACCCTAGTGTGCCATGCAAGAAAAACACTCTGTTTTAGAGAAAACAGCATTCTTTCACTCTCCTGTGTTTCCTATAGGGCACGTACAGTGAGCTAGCTCAGAACAAAAGAACTCTGCTTCCTACACAAACGGGGCATATCTAGTTCAACTCAGTATTGGAAACTGAGTAAAACAGGAGCTTTTCTTCAGTCCAATACACTGTACTTGCTGGGAACAGACGCGAATGCTATTTGCACTGTATATGGCCAGAAAAGCACAAGTGTGCTGTTCTTAGCCTGAATGAACACTTGCTGCTAGAACTTGAATCTCAACGTGATTCAACTCCATTTAGGAAGTTTAATTGAACCCTAGTGTGCCATGCAAGAAAAACACTCTGTTTTAGAGAAAACAGCATTCTTTCACTCTCCTGTGTTTCCTATAGGGCACGTACAGTGAGCTAGCTCAGAACAAAAGAACTGTGCTTCCTACACAAACGGGGCATATCTAGTTCAACTCAGTATTGGAAACTGAGTAAAACAGGAGCTTCTCTTCAGTCCAATACACTGTACTGGCTGGGAACAGACGCGAATGCTATTTGCACTGTATATGGCCAGAAAAGCACAAGTGTGCTGTTCTTAGCCTGCATGAACACTTGCTGCTAGAACTTGAATCTCAACGTGATTCAACTCCGTTTAGGAAGTTTAATTGAACCCTAGTGTGCCATGCAAGAAAAACACTCTGTTTTAGAGAAAACAGCATTCTTTCACTCTCCTGTGTTTCCTATAGGGCACGTACAGTGAGCTAGCTCAGAACAAAAGAACTGTGCTTCCTACACAAACGGGGCATATCTAGTTCAACTCAGTATTGGAAACTGAGTAAAACAGGAGCTTCTCTTCAGTCCAATACACTGTACTGGCTGGGAACAGACGCGAATGCTATTTGCACTGTATATGGCCAGAAAAGCACAAGTGTGCTGTTCTTAGCCTGAATGAACACTTGCTGCTAGAACTTGAATCTCAACGTGATTCAACTCCGTTTAGGAAGTTTAATTGAACCCTAGTGTGCCATGCAAGAAAAACACTCTGTTTTAGAGAAAACAGCATTCTTTCACTCTATTGTGTTTCCTATAGGTCACGTACAGTGAGCTAGCACAGAACAAAAGAACTGTGCTTCCTACACAAACGGGGCATATCTATTTCAACTCAGTATTGGAAACTGAGTAAAACAGGAGCTTCTCTTCAGTCCAATACACTGTACTGGCTGGGAACAGACGCGAATGCTATTTGCACTGTATATGGCCAGAAAAGCACAAGTGTGCTGTTCTTAGCCTGAATGAACACTTGCTGCTAGAACTTGAATCTCAACGTGATTCAACTCCGTTTAGGAAGTTTAATTGAACCCTAGTGTGCCATGCAAGAAAAACACTCTGTTTTAGAGAAAACAGCATTCTTTCACTCTCCTGTGTTTCCTATAGGGCACGTACAGTGAGCTAGCTCAGAACAAAAGAACTGTGCTTCCTACACAAACGGGGCATATCTAGTTCAACTCAGTATTGGAAACTGAGTAAAACAGGAGCTTCTCTTCAGTCCAATACACTGTACTGGCTGGGAACAGACGCGAATGCTATTTGCACTGTATATGGCCAGAAAAGCACAAGTGTGCTGTTCTTAGCCTGAGTGAACACTTGCTGCTAGAACTTGAATCTCAACGTGATTCAACTCCGTTTAGGAAGGTTAATTGAACCCTAGTGTGCCATGCAAGAAAAACACTCTGTTTTAGAGAAAACAGCATTCTTTCACTCTACTGTGTTTCCTATAGGGCACGTACAGTGAGCTAGCTCAGAACAAAAGAACTGTGCTTCCTACACAAACGGGGCATATCTAGTTCAACTCAGTATTGCAAACTGAGTAAAACAGGAGCTTCTCTTCAGTCCAATACACTGTACTGGCTGGGAACAGACGCGAATGCTATTTGCACTGTATATGGCCAGAAAAGCACAAGTGTGCTGTTCTTAGCCTGAATGAACACTTGCTGCTAGAACTTGAATCTCAACGTGATTCAACTCCGTTTAGGAAGTTTAATTGAACCCTAGTGTGCCATGCAAGAAAAACACTCTGTTTTAGAGAAAACAGCATTCTTTCACTCTCCTGTGTTTCCTATAGGGCACGTACAGTGAGCTAGCTCAGAACAAAAGAACTGTGCTTCCTACACAAACGGGGCATATCTAGTTCAACTCAGTATTGGAAACTGAGTAAAACAGGAGCTTCTCTTCAGTCCAATACACTGTACTGGCTGGGAACAGACGCGAATGCTATTTGCACTGTATATGGCCAGAAAAGCACAAGTGTGCTGTTCTTAGCCTGAATGAACACTTGCTGCTAGAACTTGAATCTCAACGTGATTCAACTCCGTTTAGGAAGTTTAATTGAACCCTAGTGTGCCATGCAAGAAAAACACTCTGTTTTAGAGAAAACAGCATTCTTTCACTCTACTGTGTTTCCTATAGGGCACGTACAGTGAGCTAGCTCAGAACAAAAGAACTGTGCTTCCTACACAAACGGGGCATATCTAGTTCAACTCAGTATTGGAAACTGAGTAAAACAGGAGCTTCTCTTCAGTCCAATACACTGTACTGGCTGGGAACAGACGCGAATGCTATTTGCACTGTATATGGCCAGAAAAGCACAAGTGTGCTGTTCTTAGCCTGAATGAACACTTGCTGCTAGAACTTGAATCTCAACGTGATTCAACTCCGTTTAGGAAGTTTAATTGAACCCTAGTGTGCCATGCAAGAAAAACACTCTGTTTTAGAGAAAACAGCATTCTTTCACTCTACTGTGTTTCCTATAGGGCACATACAGTGAGCTAGCTCAGAACAAAAGAACTGTGCTTCTTACACAAACGGGGCATATCTAGTTCAACTCAGTATTGGAAACTGAGTAAAACAGGAGCTTCTCTTCAGTCCAATACACTGTACTGGCTGGGAACAGACGCGAATGCTATTTGCACTGTATATGGCCAGAAAAGCACAAGTGTGCTGTTCTTAGCCTGAATGAACACTTGCTGCTAGAACTTGAATCTCAACGTGATTCAACTCCGTTTAGGAAGTTTAATTGAACCCTAGTGTGCCATGCAAGAAAAACACTCTGTTTTAGAGAAAACAGCATTCTTTCACTCTCCTGTGTTTCCTATAGGGCACGTACAGTGAGCTAGCTCAGAACAAAAGAACTGTGCTTCCTACACAAACGGGGCATATCTAGTTCAACTCAGTATTGGAAACTGAGTAAAACAGGAGCTTCTCTTCAGTCCAATACACTGTACTGGCTGGGAACAGACGCGAATGCTATTTGCACTGTATATGGCCAGAAAAGCACAAGTGTGCTGTTCTTAGCCTGAATGAACACTTGCTGCTAGAACTTGAATCTCAACGTGATTCAACTCCGTTTAGGAAGTTTAATTGAACCCTAGTGTGCCATGCAAGAAAAACACTCTGTTTTAGAGAAAACAGCATTCTTTCACTCTCCTGTGTTTCCTATAGGGCACGTACAGTGAGCTAGCTCAGAACAAAAGAACTGTGCTTCCTACACAAACGGGGCATATCTAGTTCAACTCAGTATTGGAAACTGAGTAAAACAGGAGCTTCTCTTCAGTCCAATACACTGTACTGGCTGGGAACAGACGCGAATGCTATTTGCCCTGTATATGGCCAGAAAAGCACAAGTGTGCTGTTCTTAGCCTGAATGAACACTTGCTGCTAGAACTTGAATCTCAACGTGATTCAACTCCGTTTAGGAAGTTTAATTGAACCCTAGTGTGCCATGCAAGAAAAACACTCTGTTTTAGAGAAAACAGCATTCTTTCACTCTACTGTGTTTCCTATAGGGCACGTACAGTGAGCTAGCTCAGAACAAAAGAACTGTGCTTCCTACACAAACGGGGCATATCTAGTTCAACTCAGTATTGCAAACTGAGTAAAACAGGAGCTTCTCTTCAGTCCAATACACTGTACTGGCTGGGAACAGACGCGAATGCTATTTGCACTGTATATGGCCAGAAAAGCACAAGTGTGCTGTTCTTAGCCTGAATGAACACTTGCTGCTAGAACTTGAATCTCAACGTGATTCAACTCCGTTTAGGAAGTTTAATTGAACCCTAGTGTGCCATGCAAGAAAAACACTCTGTTTTAGAGAAAACAGCATTCTTTCACTCTACTGTGTTTCCTATAGGGCACGTACAGTGAGCTAGCTCAGAACAAAAGAACTCTGCTTCCTACACAAACGGGGCATATCTAGTTCAACTCAGTATTGGAAACTGAGTAAAACAGGAGCTTCTCTTCAGTCCAATACACTGTACTGGCTGGGAACAGACGCGAATGCTATTTGCACTGTATATGGCCAGAAAAGCACAAGTGTGCTGTTCTTAGCCTGAATGAACACTTGCTGCTAGAACTTGAATCTCAACGTGATTCAACTCCGTTTAGGAAGTTTAATTGAACCCTAGTGTGCCATGCAAGAAAAACACTCTGTTTTAGAGAAAACAGCATTCTTTCACTCTACTGTGTTTCCTATAGGGCACGTACAGTGAGCTAGCTCAGAACAAAAGAACTGTGCTTCCTACACAAACGGGGCATATCTAGTTCAACTCAGTATTGGAAACTGAGTAAAACAGGAGCTTCTCTTCAGTCCAATACACTGTACTGGCTGGGAACAGACGCGAATGCTATTTGCACTGTATATGGCCAGAAAAGCACAAGTGTGCTGTTCTTAGCCTGAATGAACACTTGCTGCTAGAACTTGAATCTCAACGTGATTCAACTCCGTTTAGGAAGTTTAATTGAACCCTAGTGTGCCATGCAAGAAAAACACTCTGTTTTAGAGAAAACAGCATTCTTTCACTCTATTGTGTTTCCTATAGGTCACGTACAGTGAGCTAGCACAGAACAAAAGAACTGTGCTTCCTACACAAACGGGGCATATCTAGTTCAACTCAGTATTGGAAACTGAGTAAAACAGGAGCTTCTCTTCAGTCCAATACACTGTACTGGCTGGGAACAGACGCGAATGCTATTTGCACTGTATATGGCCAAAAAAGCACAAGTGTGCTGTTCTTAGCCTGAATGAACACTTGCTGCTAGAACTTGAATCTCAACGTGATTCAACTCCGTTTAGGAAGTTTAATTGAACCCTAGTGTGCCATGCAAGAAAAACACTCTGTTTTAGAGAAAACAGCATTCTTTCACTCTCCTGTGTTTCCTATAGGGCACGTACAGTGAGCTAGCTCAGAACAAAAGAACTGTGCTTCCTACACAAACGGGGCATATCTAGTTCAACTCAGTATTGGAAACTGAGTAAAACAGGAGCTTCTCTTCAGTCCAATACACTGTACTGGCTGGGAACAGACGCGAATGCTATTTGCACTGTATATGGCCAGAAAAGCACAAGTGTGCTGTTCTTAGCCTGAGTGAACACTTGCTGCTAGAACTTGAATCTCAACGTGATTCAACTCCGTTTAGGAAGTTTAATTGAACCCTAGTGTGCCATGCAAGAAAAACACTCTGTTTTAGAGAAAACAGCATTCTTTCACTCTACTGTGTTTCCTATAGGGCACGTACAGTGAGCTAGCTCAGAACAAAAGAACTGTGCTTCCTACACAAACGGGGCATATCTAGTTCAACTCAGTATTGGAAACTGAGTAAAACAGGAGCTTCTCTTCAGTCCAATACACTGTACTGGCTGGGAACAGACGCGAATGCTATTTGCACTGTATATGGCCAGAAAAGCACAAGTGTGCTGTTCTTAGCCTGAATGAACACTTGCTGCTAGAACTTGAATCTCAACGTGATTCAACTCCGTTTAGGAAGTTTAATTGAACCCTAGTGTGCCATGCAAGAAAAACACTCTGTTTTAGAGAAAACAGCATTCTTTCACTCTACTGTGTTTCCTATAGGGCACGTACAGTGAGCTAGCTCAGAACAAAAGAACTGTGCTTCCTACACAAACGGGGCATATCTAGTTCAACTCAGTATTGGAAACTGAGTAAAACAGGAGCTTCTCTTCAGTCCAATACACTGTACTTGCTGGGAACAGACGCGAATGCTATTTGCACTGTATATGGCCAGAAAAGCACAAGTGTGCTGTTCTTAGCCTGAATGAACACTTGCTGCTAGAACTTGAATCTCAACGTGATTCAACTCCGTTTAGGAAGTTTAATTGAACCCTAGTGTGCCATGCAAGAAAAACACTCTGTTTTAGAGAAAACAGCATTCTTTCACTCTACTGTGTTTCCTATAGGGCACGTACAGTGAGCTAGCTCAGAACAAAAGAACTGTGCTTCCTACACAAACGGGGCATATCTAGTTCAACTCAGTATTGGAAACTGAGTAAAACAGGAGCTTCTCTTCAGTCCAATACACTGTACTGGCTGGGAACAGACGCGAATGCTATTTGCACTGTATATGGCCAGAAAAGCACAAGTGTGCTGTTCTTAGCCTGAATGAACACTTGCTGCTAGAACTTGAATCTCAACGTGATTCAACTCCGTTTAGGAAGTTTAATTGAACCCTAGTGTGCCATGCAAGAAAAACACTCTGTTTTAGAGAAAACAGCATTCTTTCACTCTCCTGTGTTTCCTATAGGGCACGTACAGTGAGCTAGCTCAGAACAAAAGAACTGTGCTTCCTACACAAACGGGGCATATCTAGTTCAACTCAGTATTGGAAACTGAGTAAAACAGGAGCTTCTCTTCAGTCCAATACACTGTACTGGCTGGGAACAGACGCGAATGCTATTTGCACTGTATATGGCCAGAAAAGCACAAGTGTGCTGTTCTTAGCCTGAATGAACACTTGCTGCTAGAACTTGAATCTCAACGTGATTCAACTCCGTTTAGGAAGTTTAATTGAACCCTAGTGTGCCATGCAAGAAAAACACTCTGTTTTAGAGAAAACAGCATTCTTTCACTCTCCTGTGTTTCCTATAGGGCACGTACAGTGAGCTAGCTCAGAACAAAAGAACTGTGCTTCCTACACAAACGGGGCATATCTAGTTCAACTCAGTATTGGAAACTGAGTAAAACAGGAGCTTCTCTTCAGTCCAATACACTGTACTGGCTGGGAACAGACGCGAATGCTATTTGCACTGTATATGGCCAGAAAAGCACAAGTGTGCTGTTCTTAGCCTGAGTGAACACTTGCTGCTAGAACTTGAATCTCAACGTGATTCAACTCCGTTTAGGAAGTTTAATTGAACCCTAGTGTGCCATGCAAGAAAAACACTCTGTTTTAGAGAAAACAGCATTCTTTCACTCTACTGTGTTTCCTATAGGGCACGTACAGTGAGCTAGCTCAGAACAAAAGAACTGTGCTTCCTACACAAACGGGGCATATCTAGTTCAACTCAGTATTGCAAACTGAGTAAAACTGGAGCTTCTCTTCAGTCCAATACACTGTACTGGCTGGGAACAGACGCGAATGCTATTTGCACTGTATATGGCCAGAAAAGCACAAGTGTGCTGTTCTTAGCCTGAATGAACACTTGCTGCTAGAACTTGAATCTCAACGTGATTCAACTCCGTTTAGGAAGTTTAATTGAACCCTAGTGTGCCATGCAAGAAAAACACTCTGTTTTAGAGAAAACAGCATTCTTTCACTCTACTGTGTTTCCTATAGGGCACGTACAGTGAGCTAGCTCAGAACAAAAGAACTGTGCTTCCTACACAAACGGGGCATATCTAGTTCAACTCAGTATTGGAAACTGAGTAAAACAGGAGCTTCTCTTCAGTCCAATACACTGTACTTGCTGGGAACAGACGCGAATGCTATTTGCACTGTATATGGCCAGAAAAGCACAAGTGTGCTGTTCTTAGCCTGAATGAACACTTGCTGCTAGAACTTGAATCTCAACGTGATTCAACTCCGTTTAGGAAGTTTAATTGAACCCTAGTGTGCCATGCAAGAAAAACACTCTGTTTTAGAGAAAACAGCATTCTTTCACTCTCCTGTGTTTCCTATAGGGCACGTACAGTGAGCTAGCTCAGAACAAAAGAACTGTGCTTCCTACACAAACGGGGCATATCTAGTTCAACTCAGTATTGGAAACTGAGTAAAACAGGAGCTTCTCTTCAGTCCAATACACTGTACTGGCTGGGAACAGACGCGAATGCTATTTGCACTGTATATGGCCAGAAAAGCACAAGTGTGCTGTTCTTAGCCTGAATGAACACTTGCTGCTAGAACTTGAATCTCAACGTGATTCAACTCCGTTTAGGAAGTTTAATTGAACCCTAGTGTGCCATGCAAGAAAAACACTCTGTTTTAGAGAAAACAGCATTCTTTCACTCTCCTGTGTTTCCTATAGGGCACGTACAGTGAGCTAGCTCAGAACAAAAGAACTGTGCTTCCTACACAAACGGGGCATATCTAGTTCAACTCAGTATTGGAAACTGAGTAAAACAGGAGCTTCTCTTCAGTCCAATACACTGTACTGGCTGGGAACAGACGCGAATGCTATTTGCACTGTATATGGCCAGAAAAGCACAAGTGTGCTGTTCTTAGCCTGAATGAACACTTGCTGCTAGAACTTGAATCTCAACGTGATTCAACTCCGTTTAGGAAGTTTAATTGAACCCTAGTGTGCCATGCAAGAAAAACACTCTGTTTTAGAGAAAACAGCATTCTTTCACTCTCCTGTGTTTCCTATAGGGCACGTACAGTGAGCTAGCTCAGAACAAAAGAACTGTGCTTCCTACACAAACGGGGCATATCTAGTTCAACTCAGTATTGGAAACTGAGTAAAACAGGAGCTTCTCTTCAGTCCAATACACTGTACTGGCTGGGAACAGACGCGAATGCTATTTGCACTGTATATGGCCAGAAAAGCACAAGTGTGCTGTTCTTAGCCTGAATGAACACTTGCTGCTAGAACTTGAATCTCAACGTGATTCAACTCCGTTTAGGAAGTTTAATTGAACCCTAGTGTGCCATGCAAGAAAAACACTCTGTTTTAGAGAAAACAGCATTCTTTCACTCTCCTGTGTTTCCTATAGGGCACGTACAGTGAGCTAGCTCAGAACAAAAGAACTGTGCTTCCTACACAAACGGGGCATATCTAGTTCAACTCAGTATTGGAAACTGAGTAAAACAGGAGCTTCTCTTCAGTCCAATACACTGTACTGGCTGGGAACAGACGCGAATGCTATTTGCACTGTATATGGCCAGAAAAGCACAAGTGTGCTGTTCTTAGCCTGAGTGAACACTTGCTGCTAGAACTTGAATCTCAACGTGATTCAACTCCGTTTAGGAAGTTTAATTGAACCCTAGTGTGCCATGCAAGAAAAACACTCTGTTTTAGAGAAAACAGCATTCTTTCACTCTACTGTGTTTCCTATAGGGCACGTACAGTGAGCTAGCTCAGAACAAAAGAACTGTGCTTCCTACACAAACGGGGCATATCTAGTTCAACTCAGTATTGGAAACTGAGTAAAACAGGAGCTTCTCTTCAGTCCAATACACTGTACTTGCTGGGAACAGACGCGAATGCTATTTGCACTGTATATGGCCAGAAAAGCACAAGTGTGCTGTTCTTAGCCTGAGTGAACACTTGCTGCTAGAACTTGAATCTCAACGTGATTCAACTCCGTTTAGGAAGTTTAATTGAACCCTAGTGTGCCATGCAAGAAAAACACTCTGTTTTAGAGAAAACAGCATTCTTTCACTCTACTGTGTTTCCTATAGGGCACGTACAGTGAGCTAGCTCAGAACAAAAGAACTGTGCTTCCTACACAAACGGGGCATATCTAGTTCAACTCAGTATTGGAAACTGAGTAAAACAGGAGCTTCTCTTCAGTCCAATACACTGTACTTGCTGGGAACAGACGCGAATGCTATTTGCACTGTATATGGCCAGAAAAGCACAAGTGTGCTGTTCTTAGCCTGAATGAACACTTGCTGCTAGAACTTGAATCTCAACGTGATTCAACTCCGTTTAGGAAGTTTAATTAAACCCTAGTGTGCCATGCAAGAAAAACACTCTGTTTTAGAGAAAACAGCATTCTTTCACTCTCCTGTGTTTCCTATAGGGCACGTACAGTGAGCTAGCTCAGAACAAAAGAACTGTGCTTCCTACACAAACGGGGCATATCTAGTTCAACTCAGTATTGGAAACTGAGTAAAACAGGAGCTTCTCTTCAGTCCAATACACTGTACTTGCTGGGAACAGACGCGAATGCTATTTGCACTGTATATGGCCAGAAAAGCACAAGTGTGCTGTTCTTAGCCTGAATGAACACTTGCTGCTAGAACTTGAATCTCAACGTGATTCAACTCCGTTTAGGAAGTTTAATTGAACCCTAGTGTGCCATGCAAGAAAAACACTCTGTTTTAGAGAAAACAGCATTCTTTCACTCTCCTGTGTTTCCTATAGGGCACGTACAGTGAGCTAGCTCAGAACAAAAGAACTGTGCTTCCTACACAAACGGGGCATATCTAGTTCAACTCAGTATTGGAAACTGAGTAAAACAGGAGCTTCTCTTCAGTCCAATACACTGTACTGGCTGGGAACAGACGCGAATGCTATTTGCACTGTATATGGCCAGAAAAGCACAAGTGTGCTGTTCTTAGCCTGCATGAACACTTGCTGCTAGAACTTGAATCTCAACGTGATTCAACTCCGTTTAGGAAGTTTAATTGAACCCTAGTGTGCCATGCAAGAAAAACACTCTGTTTTAGAGAAAACAGCATTCTTTCACTCTCCTGTGTTTCCTATAGGGCACGTACAGTGAGCTAGCTCAGAACAAAAGAACTGTGCTTCCTACACAAACGGGGCATATCTAGTTCAACTCAGTATTGGAAACTGAGTAAAACAGGAGCTTCTCTTCAGTCCAATACACTGTACTGGCTGGGAACAGACGCGAATGCTATTTGCACTGTATATGGCCAGAAAAGCACAAGTGTGCTGTTCTTAGCCTGAATGAACACTTGCTGCTAGAACTTGAATCTCAACGTGATTCAACTCCGTTTAGGAAGTTTAATTGAACCCTAGTGTGCCATGCAAGAAAAACACTCTGTTTTAGAGAAAACAGCATTCTTTCACTCTCCTGTGTTTCCTATAGGGCACGTACAGTGAGCTAGCTCAGAACAAAAGAACTGTGCTTCCTACACAAACGGGGCATATCTATTTCAACTCAGTATTGGAAACTGAGTAAAACAGGAGCTTCTCTTCAGTCCAATACACTGTACTGGCTGGGAACAGACGCGAATGCTATTTGCACTGTATATGGCCAGAAAAGCACAAGTGTGCTGTTCTTAGCCTGAATGAACACTTGCTGCTAGAACTTGAATCTCAACGTGATTCAACTCCGTTTAGGAAGTTTAATTGAACCCTAGTGTGCCATGCAAGAAAAACACTCTGTTTTAGAGAAAACAGCATTCTTTCACTCTCCTGTGTTTCCTATAGGGCACGTACAGTGAGCTAGCTCAGAACAAAAGAACTGTGCTTCCTACACAAACGGGGCATATCTAGTTCAACTCAGTATTGGAAACTGAGTAAAACAGGAGCTTCTCTTCAGTCCAATACACTGTACTGGCTGGGAACAGACGCGAATGCTATTTGCACTGTATATGGCCAGAAAAGCACAAGTGTGCTGTTCTTAGCCTGAAAGAACACTTGCTGCTAGAACTTGAATCTCAACGTGATTCAACTCCGTTTAGGAAGTTTAATTGAACCCTAGTGTGCCATGCAAGAAAAACACTCTGTTTTAGAGAAAACAGCATTCTTTCACTCTACTGTGTTTCCTATAGGGCACGTACAGTGAGCTAGCTCAGAACAAAAGAACTGTGCTTCCTACACAAACGGGGCATATCTATTTCAACTCAGTATTGGAAACTGAGTAAAACAGGAGCTTCTCTTCAGTCCAATACACTGTACTGGCTGGGAACAGACGCGAATGCTATTTGCACTGTATATGGCCAGAAAAGCACAAGTGTGCTGTTCTTAGCCTGAATGAACACTTGCTGCTAGAACTTGAATCTCAACGTGATTCAACTCCGTTTAGGAAGTTTAATTGAACCCTAGTGTGCCATGCAAGAAAAACACTCTGTTTTAGAGAAAACAGCATTCTTTCACTCTCCTGTGTTTCCTATAGGGCACGTACAGTGAGCTAGCTCAGAACAAAAGAACTGTGCTTCCTACACAAACGGGGCATATCTATTTCAACTCAGTATTGGAAACTGAGTAAAACAGGAGCTTCTCTTCAGTCCAATACACTGTACTGGCTGGGAACAGACGCGAATGCTATTTGCACTGTATATGGCCAGAAAAGCACAAGTGTGCTGTTCTTAGCCTGAATGAACACTTGCTGCTAGAACTTGAATCTCAACGTGATTCAACTCCGTTTAGGAAGTTTAATTGAACCCTAGTGTGCCATGCAAGAAAAACACTCTGTTTTAGAGAAAACAGCATTCTTTCACTCTCCTGTGTTTCCTATAGGGCACGTACAGTGAGCTAGCTCAGAACAAAAGAACTGTGCTTCCTACACAAACGGGGCATATCTAGTTCAACTCAGTATTGGAAACTGAGTAAAACAGGAGCTTCTCTTCAGTCCAATACACTGTACTGGCTGGGAACAGACGCGAATGCTATTTGCACTGTATATGGCCAGAAAAGCACAAGTGTGCTGTTCTTAGCCTGAATGAACACTTGCTGCTAGAACTTGAATCTCAACGTGATTCAACTCCGTTTAGGAAGTTTAATTGAACCCTAGTGTGCCATGCAAGAAAAACACTCTGTTTTAGAGAAAACAGCATTCTTTCACTCTCCTGTGTTTCCTATAGGGCACGTACAGTGAGCTAGCTCAGAACAAAAGAACTGTGCTTCCTACACAAACGGGGCATATCTAGTTCAACTCAGTATTGGAAACTGAGTAAAACAGGAGCTTCTCTTCAGTCCAATACACTGTACTGGCTGGGAACAGACGCGAATGCTATTTGCACTGTATATGGCCAGAAAAGCACAAGTGTGCTGTTCTTAGCCTGAATGAACACTTGCTGCTAGAACTTGAATCTCAACGTGATTCAACTCCGTTTAGGAAGTTTAATTGAACCCTAGTGTGCCATGCAAGAAAAACACTCTGTTTTAGAGAAAACAGCATTCTTTAACTCTCCTGTGTTTCCTATAGGGCACGTACAGTGAGCTAGCTCAGAACAAAAGAACTGTGCTTCCTACACAAACGGGGCACATCTAGTTCAACTCAGTATTGGAAACTGAGTAAAACAGGAGCTTCTCTTCAGTCCAATACACTGTACTGGCTGGGAACAGACGCGAATGCTATTTGCACTGTATATGGCCAGAAAAGCACAAGTGTGCTGTTCTTAGCCTGAATGAACACTTGCTGCTAGAACTTGAATCTCAACGTGATTCAACTCCGTTTAGGAAGTTTAATTAAACCCTAGTGTGCCATGCAAGAAAAACACTCTGTTTTAGAGAAAACAGCATTCTTTCACTCTACTGTGTTTCCTATAGGGCATGTACAGTGAGCTAGCTCAGAACAAAAGAACTGTGCTTCCTACACAAACGGGGCATATCTAGTTCAACTCAGTATTGGAAACTGAGTAAAACAGGAGCTTCTCTTCAGTCCAATACACTGTACTGGCTGGGAACAGACGCGAATGCTATTTGCACTGTATATGGCCAGAAAAGCACAAGTGTGCTGTTCTTAGCCTGAATGAACACTTGCTGCTAGAACTTGAATCTCAACGTGATTCAACTCCGTTTAGGAAGTTTAATTGAACCCTAGTGTGCCATGCAAGAAAA
Organism: Peromyscus maniculatus bairdii; assembly: GCF_049852395.1. NCBI lineage: Eukaryota > Metazoa > Chordata > Mammalia > Rodentia > Cricetidae > Peromyscus > Peromyscus maniculatus. The sequence continues at coordinate 41,199,671 of NC_134865.1, read as the reverse complement.
ACACTCTGTTTTAGAGAAAACAGCATTCTTTCACTCTCCTGTGTTTCCTATAGGGCACGTACAGTGAGCTAGCTCAGAACAAAAGAACTGTGCTTCCTACACAAACGGGGCATATCTAGTTCAACTCAGTATTGGAAACTGAGTAAAACAGGAGCTTCTCTTCAGTCCAATACACTGTACTGGCTGGGAACAGACGCGAATGCTATTTGCACTGTATATGGCCAGAAAAGCACAAGTGTGCTGTTCTTAGCCTGAATGAACACTTGCTGCTAGAACTTGAATCTCAACGTGATTCAACTCCGTTTAGGAAGTTTAATTGAACCCTAGTGTGCCATGCAAGAAAAACACTCTGTTTTAGAGAAAACAGCATTCTTTCACTCTCCTGTGTTTCCTATAGGGCACGTACAGTGAGCTAGCTCAGAACAAAAGAACTGTGCTTCCTACACAAACGGGGCATATCTAGTTCAACTCAGTATTGGAAACTGAGTAAAACAGGAGCTTCTCTTCAGTCCAATACACTGTACTGGCTGGGAACAGACGCGAATGCTATTTGCACTGTATATGGCCAGAAAAGCACAAGTGTGCTGTTCTTAGCCTGAATGAACACTTGCTGCTAGAACTTGAATCTCAACGTGATTCAACTCCGTTTAGGAAGTTTAATTGAACCCTAGTGTGCCATGCAAGAAAAACACTCTGTTTTAGAGAAAACAGCATTCTTTCACTCTACTGTGTTTCCTATAGGGCACATACAGTGAGCTAGCTCAGAACAAAAGAACTGTGCTTCCTACACAAACGGGGCATATCTAGTTCAACTCAGTATTGGAAACTGAGTAAAACAGGAGCTTCTCTTCAGTCCAATACACTGTACTGGCTGGGAACAGACGCGAATGCTATTTGCACTGTATATGGCCAGAAAAGCACAAGTGTGCTGTTCTTAGCCTGAATGAACACTTGCTGCTAGAACTTGAATCTCAACGTGATTCAACTCCGTTTAGGAAGTTTAATTGAACCCTAGTGTGCCATGCAAGAAAAACACTCTGTTTTAGAGAAAACAGCATTCTTTCACTCTCCTGTGTTTCCTATAGGGCACGTACAGTGAGCTAGCTCAGAACAAAAGAACTGTGCTTCCTACACAAACGGGGCATATCTAGTTCAACTCAGTATTGGAAACTGAGTAAAACAGGAGCTTCTCTTCAGTCCAATACACTGTACTGGCTGGGAACAGACGCGAATGCTATTTGCACTGTATATGGCCAGAAAAGCACAAGTGTGCTGTTCTTAGCCTGAATGAACACTTGCTGCTAGAACTTGAATCTCAACGTGATTCAACTCCGTTTAGGAAGTTTAATTGAACCCTAGTGTGCCATGCAAGAAAAACACTCTGTTTTAGAGAAAACAGCATTCTTTCACTCTATTGTGTTTCCTATAGGTCACGTACAGTGAGCTAGCTCAGAACAAAAGAACTGTGCTTCCTACACAAACGGGGCATATCTATTTCAACTCAGTATTGGAAACTGAGTAAAACAGGAGCTTCTCTTCAGTCCAATACACTGTACTGGCTGGGAACAGACGCGAATGCTATTTGCACTGTATATGGCCAGAAAAGCACAAGTGTGCTGTTCTTAGCCTGAATGAACACTTGCTGCTAGAACTTGAATCTCAACGTGATTCAACTCCGTTTAGGAAGTTTAATTGAACCCTAGTGTGCCATGCAAGAAAAACACTCTGTTTTAGAGAAAACAGCATTCTTTCACTCTCCTGTGTTTCCTATAGGGCACGTACAGTGAGCTAGCTCAGAACAAAAGAACTGTGCTTCCTACACAAACGGGGCATATCTAGTTCAACTCAGTATTGGAAACTGAGTAAAACAGGAGCTTCTCTTCAGTCCAATACACTGTACTGGCTGGGAACAGACGCGAATGCTATTTGCACTGTATATGGCCAGAAAAGCACAAGTGTGCTGTTCTTAGCCTGAATGAACACTTGCTGCTAGAACTTGAATCTCAACGTGATTCAACTCCGTTTAGGAAGTTTAATTGAACCCTAGTGTGCCATGCAAGAAAAACACTCTGTTTTAGAGAAAACAGCATTCTTTCACTCTACTGTGTTTCCTATAGGGCACGTACAGTGAGCTAGCTCAGAACAAAAGAACTGTGCTTCCTACACAAACGGGGCATATCTAGTTCAACTCAGTATTGCAAACTGAGTAAAACAGGAGCTTCTCTTCAGTCCAATACACTGTACTGGCTGGGAACAGACGCGAATGCTATTTGCACTGTATATGGCCAGAAAAGCACAAGTGTGCTGTTCTTAGCCTGAATGAACACTTGCTGCTAGAACTTGAATCTCAACGTGATTCAACTCCGTTTAGGAAGTTTAATTGAACCCTAGTGTGCCATGCAAGAAAAACACTCTGTTTTAGAGAAAACAGCATTCTTTCACTCTACGGTGTTTCCTATAGGGCACGTACAGTGAGCTAGCTCAGAACAAAAGAACTGTGCTTCCTACACAAACGGGGCATATCTAGTTCAACTCAGTATTGGAAACTGAGTAAAACAGGAGCTTCTCTTCAGTCCAATACACTGTACTGGCTGGGAACAGACGCGAATGCTATTTGCACTGTATATGGCCAGAAAAGCACAAGTGTGCTGTTCTTAGCCTGAATGAACACTTGCTGCTAGAACTTGAATCTCAACGTGATTCAACTCCGTTTAGGAAGTTTAATTGAACCCTAGTGTGCCATGCAAGAAAAACACTCTGTTTTAGAGAAAACAGCATTCTTTCACTCTCCTGTGTTTCCTATAGGGCACGTACAGTGAGCTAGCTCAGAACAAAAGAACTGTGCTTCCTACACAAACGGGGCATATCTAGTTCAACTCAGTATTGGAAACTGAGTAAAACAGGAGCTTCTCTTCAGTCCAATACACTGTACTGGCTGGGAACAGACGCGAATGCTATTTGCACTGTATATGGCCAGAAAAGCACAAGTGTGCTGTTCTTAGCCTGAATGAACACTTGCTGCTAGAACTTGAATCTCAACGTGATTCAACTCCGTTTAGGAAGTTTAATTGAACCCTAGTGTGCCATGCAAGAAAAACACTCTGTTTTAGAGAAAACAGCATTCTTTCACTCTATTGTGTTTCCTATAGGTCACGTACAGTGAGCTAGCTCAGAACAAAAGAACTGTGCTTCCTACACAAACGGGGCATATCTATTTCAACTCAGTATTGGAAACTGAGTAAAACAGGAGCTTCTCTTCAGTCCAATACACTGTACTGGCTGGGAACAGACGCGAATGCTATTTGCACTGTATATGGCCAGAAAAGCACAAGTGTGCTGTTCTTAGCCTGAATGAACACTTGCTGCTAGAACTTGAATCTCAACGTGATTCAACTCCGTTTAGGAAGTTTAATTGAACCCTAGTGTGCCATGCAAGAAAAACACTCTGTTTTAGAGAAAACAGCATTCTTTCACTCTCCTGTGTTTCCTATAGGGCACGTACAGTGAGCTAGCTCAGAACAAAAGAACTGTGCTTCCTACACAAACGGGGCATATCTATTTCAACTCAGTATTGGAAACTGAGTAAAACAGGAGCTTCTCTTCAGTCCAATACACTGTACTGGCTGGGAACAGACGCGAATGCTATTTGCACTGTATATGGCCAGAAAAGCACAAGTGTGCTGTTCTTAGCCTGAATGAACACTTGCTGCTAGAACTTGAATCTCAACGTGATTCAACTCCGTTTAGGAAGTTTAATTGAACCCTAGTGTGCCATGCAAGAAAAACACTCTGTTTTAGAGAAAACAGCATTCTTTCACTCTACTGTGTTTCCTATAGGGCACGTACAGTGAGCTAGCTCAGAACAAAAGAACTGTGCTTCCTACACAAACGGGGCATATCTAGTTCAACTCAGTATTGCAAACTGAGTAAAACAGGAGCTTCTCTTCAGTCCAATACACTGTACTTGCTGGAAACAGACGCGAATGCTATTTGCACTGTATATGGCCAGAAAAGCACAAGTGTGCTGTTCTTAGCCTGAATGAACACTTGCTGCTAGAACTTGAATCTCAACGTGATTCAACTCCGTTTAGGAAGTTTAATTGAACCCTAGTGTGCCATGCAAGAAAAACACTCTGTTTTAGAGAAAACAGCATTCTTTCACTCTCCTGTGTTTCCTATAGGGCACGTACAGTGAGCTAGCTCAGAACAAAAGAACTGTGCTTCCTACACAAACGGGGCATATCTAGTTCAACTCAGTATTGGAAACTGAGTAAAACAGGAGCTTCTCTTCAGTCCAATACACTGTACTGGCTGGGAACAGACGCGAATGCTATTTGCACTGTATATGGCCAGAAAAGCACAAGTGTGCTGTTCTTAGCCTGAATGAACACTTGCTGCTAGAACTTGAATCTCAACGTGATTCAACTCCGTTTAGGAAGTTTAATTGAACCCTAGTGTGCCATGCAAGAAAAACACTCTGTTTTAGAGAAAACAGCATTCTTTCACTCTACTGTGTTTCCTATAGGGCACATACAGTGAGCTAGCTCAGAACAAAAGAACTGTGCTTCCTACACAAACGGGGCATATCTAGTTCAACTCAGTATTGGAAACTGAGTAAAACAGGAGCTTCTCTTCAGTCCAATACACTGTACTGGCTGGGAACAGACGCGAATGCTATTTGCACTGTATATGGCCAGAAAAGCACAAGTGTGCTGTTCTTAGCCTGAATGAACACTTGCTGCTAGAACTTGAATCTCAACGTGATTCAACTCCGTTTAGGAAGTTTAATTGAACCCTAGTGTGCCATGCAAGAAAAACACTCTGTTTTAGAGAAAACAGCATTCTTTCACTCTCCTGTGTTTCCTATAGGCCACGTACAGTGAGCTAGCTCAGAACAAAAGAACTGTGCTTCCTACACAAACGGGGCATATCTAGTTCAACTCAGTATTGGAAACTGAGTAAAACAGGAGCTTCTCTTCAGTCCAATACACTGTACTGGCTGGGAACAGATGCGAATGCTATTTGCACTGTATATGGCCAGAAAAGCACAAGTGTGCTGTTCTTAGCCTGAATGAACACTTGCTGCTAGAACTTGAATCTCAACGTGATTCAACTCCGTTTAGGAAGTTTAATTGAACCCTAGTGTGCCATGCAAGAAAAACACTCTGTTTTAGAGAAAACAGCATTCTTTCACTCTATTGTGTTTCCTATAGGTCACGTACAGTGAGCTAGCTCAGAACAAAAGAACTGTGCTTCCTACACAAACGGGGCATATCTATTTCAACTCAGTATTGGAAACTGAGTAAAACAGGAGCTTCTCTTCAGTCCAATACACTGTACTGGCTGGGAACAGACGCGAATGCTATTTGCACTGTATATGGCCAGAAAAGCACAAGTGTGCTGTTCTTAGCCTGAATGAACACTTGCTGCTAGAACTTGAATCTCAACGTGATTCAACTCCGTTTAGGAAGTTTAATTGAACCCTAGTGTGCCATGCAAGAAAAACACTCTGTTTTAGAGAAAACAGCATTCTTTCACTCTCCTGTGTTTCCTATAGGGCACGTACAGTGAGCTAGCTCAGAACAAAAGAACTGTGCTTCCTACACAAACGGGGCATATCTAGTTCAACTCAGTATTGGAAACTGAGTAAAACAGGAGCTTCTCTTCAGTCCAATACACTGTACTGGCTGGGAACAGACGCGAATGCTATTTGCACTGTATATGGCCAGAAAAGCACAAGTGTGCTGTTCTTAGCCTGAATGAACACTTGCTGCTAGAACTTGAATCTCAACGTGATTCAACTCCGTTTAGGAAGTTTAATTGAACCCTAGTGTGCCATGCAAGAAAAACACTCTGTTTTAGAGAAAACAGCATTCTTTCACTCTCCTGTGTTTCCTATAGGGCACGTACAGTGAGCTAGCTCAGAACAAAAGAACTGTGCTTCCTACACAAACGGGGCATATCTAGTTCAACTCAGTATTGGAAACTGAGTAAAACAGGAGCTTCTCTTCAGTCCAATACACTGTACTGGCTGGGAACAGACGCGAATGCTATTTGCACTGTATATGGCCAGAAAAGCACAAGTGTGCTGTTCTTAGCCTGAATGAACACTTGCTGCTAGAACTTGAATCTCAACGTGATTCAACTCCGTTTAGGAAGTTTAATTGAACCCTAGTGTGCCATGCAAGAAAAACACTCTGTTTTAGAGAAAACAGCATTCTTTCACTCTACTGTGTTTCCTATAGGGCACGTACAGTGAGCTAGCTCAGAACAAAAGAACTGTGCTTCCTACACAAACGGGGCATATCTAGTTCAACTCAGTATTGGAAACTGAGTAAAACAGGAGCTTCTCTTCAGTCCAATACACTGTACTGGCTGGGAACAGACGCGAATGCTATTTGCACTGTATATGGCCAGAAAAGCACAAGTGTGCTGTTCTTAGCCTGAATGAACACTTGCTGCTAGAACTTGAATCTCAACGTGATTCAACTCCGTTTAGGAAGTTTAATTGAACCCTAGTGTGCCATGCAAGAAAAACACTCTGTTTTAGAGAAAACAGCATTCTTTCACTCTCCTGTGTTTCCTATAGGGCACGTACAGTGAGCTAGCTCAGAACAAAAGAACTGTGCTTCCTACACAAACGGGGCATATCTAGTTCAACTCAGTATTGGAAACTGAGTAAAACAGGAGCTTCTCTTCAGTCCAATACACTGTACTGGCTGGGAACAGACGCGAATGCTATTTGCACTGTATATGGCCAGAAAAGCACAAGTGTGCTGTTCTTAGCCTGAATGAACACTTGCTGCTAGAACTTGAATCTCAACGTGATTCAACTCCGTTTAGGAAGTTTAATTGAACCCTAGTGTGCCATGCAAGAAAAACACTCTGTTTTAGAGAAAACAGCATTCTTTCACTCTCCTGTGTTTCCTATAGGGCACGTACAGTGAGCTAGCTCAGAACAAAAGAACTGTGCTTCCTACACAAACGGGGCATATCTAGTTCAACTCAGTATTGGAAACTGAGTAAAACAGGAGCTTCTCTTCAGTCCAATACACTGTACTGGCTGGGAACAGACGCGAATGCTATTTGCACTGTATATGGCCAGAAAAGCACAAGTGTGCTGTTCTTAGCCTGAATGAACACTTGCTGCTAGAACTTGAATCTCAACGTGATTCAACTCCGTTTAGGAAGTTTAATTGAACCCTAGTGTGCCATGCAAGAAAAACACTCTGTTTTAGAGAAAACAGCATTCTTTCACTCTCCTGTGTTTCCTATAGGGCACGTACAGTGAGCTAGCTCAGAACAAAAGAACTGTGCTTCCTACACAAACGGGGCATATCTAGTTCAACTCAGTATTGGAAACTGAGTAAAACAGGAGCTTCTCTTCAGTCCAATACACTGTACTGGCTGGGAACAGACGCGAATGCTATTTGCACTGTATATGGCCAGAAAAGCACAAGTGTGCTGTTCTTAGCCTGAATGAACACTTGCTGCTAGAACTTGAATCTCAACGTGATTCAACTCCGTTTAGGAAGTTTAATTGAACCCTAGTGTGCCATGCAAGAAAAACACTCTGTTTTAGAGAAAACAGCATTCTTTCACTCTCATGTGTTTCCTATAGGGCACGTACAGTGAGCTAGCTCAGAACAAAAGAACTGTGCTTCCTACACAAACGGGGCATATCTAGTTCAACTCAGTATTGGAAACTGAGTAAAACAGGAGCTTCTCTTCAGTCCAATACACTGTACTGGCTGGGAACAGACGCGAATGCTATTTGCACTGTATATGGCCAGAAAAGCACAAGTGTGCTGTTCTTAGCCTGAATGAACACTTGCTGCTAGAACTTGAATCTCAACGTGATTCAACTCCGTTTAGGAAGTTTAATTGAACCCTAGTGTGCCATGTTAGAAAAACACTCTGTTTTAGAGAAAACAGCATTCTTTCACTCTCCTGTGTTTCCTATAGGGCACATACAGTGAGCTAGCTCAGAACAAAAGAACTGTGCTTCCTACACAAACGGGGCATATCTAGTTCAACTCAGTATTGGAAACTGAGTAAAACAGGAGCTTCTCTTCAGTCCAATACACTGTACTGGCTGGGAACAGACGCGAATGCTATTTGCACTGTATATGGCCAGAAAAGCACAAGTGTGCTGTTCTTAGCCTGAATGAACACTTGCTGCTAGAACTTGAATCTCAACGTGATTCAACTCCGTTTAGGAAGTTTAATTGAACCCTAGTGTGCCATGCAAGAAAAACACTCTGTTTTAGAGAAAACAGCATTCTTTCACTCTCCTGTGTTTCCTATAGGGCACGTACAGTGAGCTAGCTCAGAACAAAAGAACTGTGCTTCCTACACAAACGGGGCATATCTAGTTCAACTCAGTATTGGAAACTGAGTAAAACAGGAGCTTCTCTTCAGTCCAATACACTGTACTGGCTGGGAACAGACGCGAATGCTATTTGCACTGTATATGGCCAGAAAAGCACAAGTGTGCTGTTCTTAGCCTGAATGAACACTTGCTGCTAGAACTTGAATCTCAACGTGATTCAACTCCGTTTAGGAAGTTTAATTGAACCCTAGTGTGCCATGCAAGAAAAACACTCTGTTTTAGAGAAAACAGCATTCTTTCACTCTCCTGTGTTTCCTATAGGGCACGTACAGTGAGCTAGCTCAGAACAAAAGAACTGTGCTTCCTACACAAACGGGGCATATCTAGTTCAACTCAGTATTGGAAACTGAGTAAAACAGGAGCTTCTCTTCAGTCCAATACACTGTACTGGCTGGGAACAGACGCGAATGCTATTTGCACTGTATATGGCCAGAAAAGCACAAGTGTGCTGTTCTTAGCCTGAATGAACACTTGCTGCTAGAACTTGAATCTCAACGTGATTCAACTCCGTTTAGGAAGTTTAATTGAACCCTAGTGTGCCATGCAAGAAAAACACTCTGTTTTAGAGAAAACAGCATTCTTTCACTCTCCTGTGTTTCCTATAGGGCACGTACAGTGAGCTAGCTCAGAACAAAAGAACTGTGCTTCCTACACAAACGGGGCATATCTAGTTCAACTCAGTATTGGAAACTGAGTAAAACAGGAGCTTCTCTTCAGTCCAATACACTGTACTGGCTGGGAACAGACGCGAATGCTATTTGCACTGTATATGGCCAGAAAAGCACAAGTGTGCTGTTCTTAGCCTGAATGAACACTTGCTGCTAGAACTTGAATCTCAACGTGATTCAACTCCGTTTAGGAAGTTTAATTGAACCCTAGTGTGCCATGCAAGAAAAACACTCTGTTTTAGAGAAAACAGCATTCTTTCACTCTCCTGTGTTTCCTATAGGGCACGTACAGTGAGCTAGCTCAGAACAAAAGAACTGTGCTTCCTACACAAACGGGGCATATCTAGTTCAACTCAGTATTGGAAACTGAGTAAAACAGGAGCTTCTCTTCAGTCCAATACACTGTACTGGCTGGGAACAGACGCGAATGCTATTTGCACTGTATATGGCCAGAAAAGCACAAGTGTGCTGTTCTTAGCCTGAATGAACACTTGCTGCTAGAACTTGAATCTCAACGTGATTCAACTCCGTTTAGGAAGTTTAATTGAACCCTAGTGTGCCATGCAAGAAAAACACTCTGTTTTAGAGAAAACAGCATTCTTTCACTCTCCTGTGTTTCCTATAGGTCACGTACAGTGAGCTAGCTCAGAACAAAAGAACTGTGCTTCCTACACAAACGGGGCATATCTATTTCAACTCAGTATTGGAAACTGAGTAAAACAGGAGCTTCTCTTCAGTCCAATACACTGTACTGGCTGGGAACAGACGCGAATGCTATTTGCACTGTATATGGCCAGAAAAGCACAAGTGTGCTGTTCTTAGCCTGAATGAACACTTGCTGCTAGAACTTGAATCTCAACGTGATTCAACTCCGTTTAGGAAGTTTAATTGAACCCTAGTGTGCCATGCAAGAAAAACACTCTGTTTTAGAGAAAACAGCATTCTTTCACTCTCCTGTGTTTCCTATAGGGCACGTACAGTGAGCTAGCTCAGAACAAAAGAACTGTGCTTCCTACACAAACGGGGCATATCTAGTTCAACTCAGTATTGGAAACTGAGTAAAACAGGAGCTTCTCTTCAGTCCAATACACTGTACTGGCTGGGAACAGACGCGAATGCTATTTGCACTGTATATGGCCAGAAAAGCACAAGTGTGCTGTTCTTAGCCTGAATGAACACTTGCTGCTAGAACTTGAATCTCAACGTGATTCAACTCCGTTTAGGAAGTTTAATTGAACCCTAGTGTGCCATGCAAGAAAAACACTCTGTTTTAGAGAAAACAGCATTCTTTCACTCTCCTGTGTTTCCTATAGGGCACGTACAGTGAGCTAGCTCAGAACAAAAGAACTGTGCTTCCTACACAAACGGGGCATATCTAGTTCAACTCAGTATTGGAAACTGAGTAAAACAGGAGCTTCTCTTCAGTCCAATACACTGTACTGGCTGGGAACAGACGCGAATGCTATTTGCACTGTATATGGCCAGAAAAGCACAAGTGTGCTGTTCTTAGCCTGAATGAACACTTGCTGCTAGAACTTGAATCTCAACGTGATTCAACTCCGTTTAGGAAGTTTAATTGAACCCTAGTGTGCCATGCAAGAAAAACACTCTGTTTTAGAGAAAACAGCATTCTTTCACTCTCCTGTGTTTCCTATAGGTCACGTACAGTGAGCTAGCTCAGAACAAAAGAACTGTGCTTCCTACACAAACGGGGCATATCTATTTCAACTCAGTATTGGAAACTGAGTAAAACAGGAGCTTCTCTTCAGTCCAATACACTGTACTGGCTGGGAACAGACGCGAATGCTATTTGCACTGTATATGGCCAGAAAAGCACAAGTGTGCTGTTCTTAGCCTGAATGAACACTTGCTGCTAGAACTTGAATCTCAACGTGATTCAACTCCGTTTAGGAAGTTTAATTGAACCCTAGTGTGCCATGCAAGAAAAACACTCTGTTTTAGAGAAAACAGCATTCTTTCACTCTCCTGTGTTTCCTATAGGGCACGTACAGTGAGCTAGCTCAGAACAAAAGAACTGTGCTTCCTACACAAACGGGGCATATCTAGTTCAACTCAGTATTGGAAACTGAGTAAAACAGGAGCTTCTCTTCAGTCCAATACACTGTACTGGCTGGGAACAGACGCGAATGCTATTTGCACTGTATATGGCCAGAAAAGCACAAGTGTGCTGTTCTTAGCCTGAATGAACACTTGCTGCTAGAACTTGAATCTCAACGTGATTCAACTCCGTTTAGGAAGTTTAATTGAACCCTAGTGTGCCATGCAAGAAAAACACTCTGTTTTAGAGAAAACAGCATTCTTTCACTCTCCTGTGTTTCCTATAGGGCACGTACAGTGAGCTAGCTCAGAACAAAAGAACTGTGCTTCCTACACAAACGGGGCATATCTAGTTCAACTCAGTATTGGAAACTGAGTAAAACAGGAGCTTCTCTTCAGTCCAATACACTGTACTGGCTGGGAACAGACGCGAATGCTATTTGCACTGTATATGGCCAGAAAAGCACAAGTGTGCTGTTCTTAGCCTGAATGAACACTTGCTGCTAGAACTTGAATCTCAACGTGATTCAACTCCGTTTAGGAAGTTTAATTGAACCCTAGTGTGCCATGCAAGAAAAACACTCTGTTTTAGAGAAAACAGCATTCTTTCACTCTCATGTGTTTCCTATAGGGCACGTACAGTGAGCTAGCTCAGAACAAAAGAACTGTGCTTCCTACACAAACGGGGCATATCTAGTTCAACTCAGTATTGGAAACTGAGTAAAACAGGAGCTTCTCTTCAGTCCAATACACTGTACTGGCTGGGAACAGACGCGAATGCTATTTGCACTGTATATGGCCAGAAAAGCACAAGTGTGCTGTTCTTAGCCTGAATGAACACTTGCTGCTAGAACTTGAATCTCAACGTGATTCAACTCCGTTTAGGAAGTTTAATTGAACCCTAGTGTGCCATGCAAGAAAAACACTCTGTTTTAGAGAAAACAGCATTCTTTCACTCTACTGTGTTTCCTATAGGGCACGTACAGTGAGCTAGCTCAGAACAAAAGAACTGTGCTTCCTACACAAACGGGGCATATCTAGTTCAACTCAGTATTGGAAACTGAGTAAAACAGGAGCTTCTCTTCAGTCCAATACACTGTACTGGCTGGGAACAGACGCGAATGCTATTTGCACTGTATATGGCCAGAAAAGCACAAGTGTGCTGTTCTTAGCCTGAATGAACACTTGCTGCTAGAACTTGAATCTCAACGTGATTCAACTCCGTTTAGGAAGTTTAATTGAACCCTAGTGTGCCATGCAAGAAAAACACTCTGTTTTAGAGAAAACAGCATTCTTTCACTCTCCTGTGTTTCCTATAGGGCACGTACAGTGAGCTAGCTCAGAACAAAAGAACTGTGCTTCCTACACAAACGGGGCATATCTAGTTCAACTCAGTATTGGAAACTGAGTAAAACAGGAGCTTCTCTTCAGTCCAATACACTGTACTGGCTGGGAACAGACGCGAATGCTATTTGCACTGTATATGGCCAGAAAAGCACAAGTGTGCTGTTCTTAGCCTGAATGAACACTTGCTGCTAGAACTTGAATCTCAACGTGATTCAACTCCGTTTAGGAAGTTTAATTGAACCCTAGTGTGCCATGCAAGAAAAACACTCTGTTTTAGAGAAAACAGCATTCTTTCACTCTCCTGTGTTTCCTATAGGGCACGTACAGTGAGCTAGCTCAGAACAAAAGAACTGTGCTTCCTACACAAACGGGGCATATCTAGTTCAACTCAGTATTGGAAACTGAGTAAAACAGGAGCTTCTCTTCAGTCCAATACACTGTACTGGCTGGGAACAGACGCGAATGCTATTTGCACTGTATATGGCCAGAAAAGCACAAGTGTGCTGTTCTTAGCCTGAATGAACACTTGCTGCTAGAACTTGAATCTCAACGTGATTCAACTCCGTTTAGGAAGTTTAATTGAACCCTAGTGTGCCATGCAAGAAAAACACTCTGTTTTAGAGAAAACAGCATTCTTTCACTCTCCTGTGTTTCCTATAGGGCACGTACAGTGAGCTAGCTCAGAACAAAAGAACTGTGCTTCCTACACAAACGGGGCATATCTAGTTCAACTCAGTATTGGAAACTGAGTAAAACAGGAGCTTCTCTTCAGTCCAATACACTGTACTGGCTGGGAACAGACGCGAATGCTATTTGCACTGTATATGGCCAGAAAAGCACAAGTGTGCTGTTCTTAGCCTGAATGAACACTTGCTGCTAGAACTTGAATCTCAACGTGATTCAACTCCGTTTAGGAAGTTTAATTGAACCCTAGTGTGCCATGTTAGAAAAACACTCTGTTTTAGAGAAAACAGCATTCTTTCACTCTACTGTGTTTCCTATAGGGCACGTACAGTGAGCTAGCTCAGAACAAAAGAACTGTGCTTCCTACACAAACGGGGCATATCTAGTTCAACTCAGTATTGGAAACTGAGTAAAACAGGAGCTTCTCTTCAGTCCAATACACTGTACTGGCTGGGAACAGACGCGAATGCTATTTGCACTGTATATGGCCAGAAAAGCACAAGTGTGCTGTTCTTAGCCTGCATGAACACTTGCTGCTAGAACTTGAATCTCAACGTGATTCAACTCCGTTTAGGAAGTTTAATTGAACCCTAGTGTGCCATGCAAGAAAAACACTCTGTTTTAGAGAAAACAGCATTCTTTCACTCTCCTGTGTTTCCTATAGGGCACGTACAGTGAGCTAGCTCAGAACAAAAGAACTGTGCTTCCTACACAAACGGGGCATATCTAGTTCAACTCAGTATTGGAAACTGAGTAAAACAGGAGCTTCTCTTCAGTCCAATACACTGTACTGGCTGGGAACAGACGCGAATGCTATTTGCACTGTATATGGCCAGAAAAGCACAAGTGTGCTGTTCTTAGCCTGAATGAACACTTGCTGCTAGAACTTGAATCTCAACGTGATTCAACTCCGTTTAGGAAGTTTAATTGAACCCTAGTGTGCCATGCAAGAAAAACACTCTGTTTTAGAGAAAACAGCATTCTTTCACTCTACTGTGTTTCCTATAGGGCACATACAGTGAGCTAGCTCAGAACAAAAGAACTGTGCTTCCTACACAAACGGGGCATATCTAGTTCAACTCAGTATTGGAAACTGAGTAAAACAGGAGCTTCTCTTCAGTCCAATACACTGTACTGGCTGGGAACAGACGCGAATGCTATTTGCACTGTATATGGCCAGAAAAGCACAAGTGTGCTGTTCTTAGCCTGAATGAACACTTGCTGCTAGAACTTGAATCTCAACGTGATTCAACTCCGTTTAGGAAGTTTAATTGAACCCTAGTGTGCCATGCAAGAAAAACACTCTGTTTTAGAGAAAACAGCATTCTTTCACTCTCCTGTGTTTCCTATAGGGCACGTACAGTGAGCTAGCTCAGAACAAAAGAACTGTGCTTCCTACACAAACGGGGCATATCTAGTTCAACTCAGTATTGGAAACTGAGTAAAACAGGAGCTTCTCTTCAGTCCAATACACTGTACTGGCTGGGAACAGACGCGAATGCTATTTGCACTGTATATGGCCAGAAAAGCACAAGTGTGCTGTTCTTAGCCTGAATGAACACTTGCTGCTAGAACTTGAATCTCAACGTGATTCAACTCCGTTTAGGAAGTTTAATTGAACCCTAGTGTGCCATGCAAGAAAAACACTCTGTTTTAGAGAAAACAGCATTCTTTCACTCTCCTGTGTTTCCTATAGGGCACGTACAGTGAGCTAGCTCAGAACAAAAGAACTGTGCTTCCTACACAAACGGGGCATATCTAGTTCAACTCAGTATTGGAAACTGAGTAAAACAGGAGCTTCTCTTCAGTCCAATACACTGTACTGGCTGGGAACAGACGCGAATGCTATTTGCACTGTATATGGCCAGAAAAGCACAAGTGTGCTGTTCTTAGCCTGAATGAACACTTGCTGCTAGAACTTGAATCTCAACGTGATTCAACTCCGTTTAGGAAGTTTAATTGAACCCTAGTGTGCCATGCAAGAAAAACACTCTGTTTTAGAGAAAACAGCATTCTTTCACTCTCCTGTGTTTCCTATAGGTCACGTACAGTGAGCTAGCTCAGAACAAAAGAACTGTGCTTCCTACACAAACGGGGCATATCTATTTCAACTCAGTATTGGAAACTGAGTAAAACAGGAGCTTCTCTTCAGTCCAATACACTGTACTGGCTGGGAACAGACGCGAATGCTATTTGCACTGTATATGGCCAGAAAAGCACAAGTGTGCTGTTCTTAGCCTGAATGAACACTTGCTGCTAGAACTTGAATCTCAACGTGATTCAACTCCGTTTAGGAAGTTTAATTGAACCCTAGTGTGCCATGCAAGAAAAACACTCTGTTTTAGAGAAAACAGCATTCTTTCACTCTCCTGTGTTTCCTATAGGGCACGTACAGTGAGCTAGCTCAGAACAAAAGAACTGTGCTTCCTACACAAACGGGGCATATCTAGTTCAACTCAGTATTGGAAACTGAGTAAAACAGGAGCTTCTCTTCAGTCCAATACACTGTACTGGCTGGGAACAGACGCGAATGCTATTTGCACTGTATATGGCCAGAAAAGCACAAGTGTGCTGTTCTTAGCCTGAATGAACACTTGCTGCTAGAACTTGAATCTCAACGTGATTCAACTCCGTTTAGGAAGTTTAATTGAACCCTAGTGTGCCATGCAAGAAAAACACTCTGTTTTAGAGAAAACAGCATTCTTTCACTCTCCTGTGTTTCCTATAGGGCACGTACAGTGAGCTAGCTCAGAACAAAAGAACTGTGCTTCCTACACAAACGGGGCATATCTAGTTCAACTCAGTATTGGAAACTGAGTAAAACAGGAGCTTCTCTTCAGTCCAATACACTGTACTGGCTGGGAACAGACGCGAATGCTATTTGCACTGTATATGGCCAGAAAAGCACAAGTGTGCTGTTCTTAGCCTGAATGAACACTTGCTGCTAGAACTTGAATCTCAACGTGATTCAACTCCGTTTAGGAAGTTTAATTGAACCCTAGTGTGCCATGCAAGAAAAACACTCTGTTTTAGAGAAAACAGCATTCTTTCACTCTACTGTGTTTCCTATAGGGCACATACAGTGAGCTAGCTCAGAACAAAAGAACTGTGCTTCCTACACAAACGGGGCATATCTAGTTCAACTCAGTATTGGAAACTGAGTAAAACAGGAGCTTCTCTTCAGTCCAATACACTGTACTGGCTGGGAACAGACGCGAATGCTATTTGCACTGTATATGGCCAGAAAAGCACAAGTGTGCTGTTCTTAGCCTGAATGAACACTTGCTGCTAGAACTTGAATCTCAACGTGATTCAACTCCGTTTAGGAAGTTTAATTGAACCCTAGTGTGCCATGCAAGAAAAACACTCTGTTTTAGAGAAAACAGCATTCTTTCACTCTCCTGTGTTTCCTATAGGGCACGTACAGTGAGCTAGCTCAGAACAAAAGAACTGTGCTTCCTACACAAACGGGGCATATCTAGTTCAACTCAGTATTGGAAACTGAGTAAAACAGGAGCTTCTCTTCAGTCCAATACACTGTACTGGCTGGGAACAGACGCGAATGCTATTTGCACTGTATATGGCCAGAAAAGCACAAGTGTGCTGTTCTTAGCCTGAATGAACACTTGCTGCTAGAACTTGAATCTCAACGTGATTCAACTCCGTTTAGGAAGTTTAATTGAACCCTAGTGTGCCATGCAAGAAAAACACTCTGTTTTAGAGAAAACAGCATTCTTTCACTCTCCTGTGTTTCCTATAGGGCACGTACAGTGAGCTAGCTCAGAACAAAAGAACTGTGCTTCCTACACAAACGGGGCATATCTAGTTCAACTCAGTATTGGAAACTGAGTAAAACAGGAGCTTCTCTTCAGTCCAATACACTGTACTGGCTGGGAACAGACGCGAATGCTATTTGCACTGTATATGGCCAGAAAAGCACAAGTGTGCTGTTCTTAGCCTGAATGAACACTTGCTGCTAGAACTTGAATCTCAACGTGATTCAACTCCGTTTAGGAAGTTTAATTGAACCCTAGTGTGCCATGCAAGAAAAACACTCTGTTTTAGAGAAAACAGCATTCTTTCACTCTCCTGTGTTTCCTATAGGTCACGTACAGTGAGCTAGCTCAGAACAAAAGAACTGTGCTTCCTACACAAACGGGGCATATCTATTTCAACTCAGTATTGGAAACTGAGTAAAACAGGAGCTTCTCTTCAGTCCAATACACTGTACTGGCTGGGAACAGACGCGAATGCTATTTGCACTGTATATGGCCAGAAAAGCACAAGTGTGCTGTTCTTAGCCTGAATGAACACTTGCTGCTAGAACTTGAATCTCAACGTGATTCAACTCCGTTTAGGAAGTTTAATTGAACCCTAGTGTGCCATGCAAGAAAAACACTCTGTTTTAGAGAAAACAGCATTCTTTCACTCTCCTGTGTTTCCTATAGGGCACGTACAGTGAGCTAGCTCAGAACAAAAGAACTGTGCTTCCTACACAAACGGGGCATATCTAGTTCAACTCAGTATTGGAAACTGAGTAAAACAGGAGCTTCTCTTCAGTCCAATACACTGTACTGGCTGGGAACAGACGCGAATGCTATTTGCACTGTATATGGCCAGAAAAGCACAAGTGTGCTGTTCTTAGCCTGAATGAACACTTGCTGCTAGAACTTGAATCTCAACGTGATTCAACTCCGTTTAGGAAGTTTAATTGAACCCTAGTGTGCCATGCAAGAAAAACACTCTGTTTTAGAGAAAACAGCATTCTTTCACTCTCCTGTGTTTCCTATAGGGCACGTACAGTGAGCTAGCTCAGAACAAAAGAACTGTGCTTCCTACACAAACGGGGCATATCTAGTTCAACTCAGTATTGGAAACTGAGTAAAACAGGAGCTTCTCTTCAGTCCAATACACTGTACTGGCTGGGAACAGACGCGAATGCTATTTGCACTGTATATGGCCAGAAAAGCACAAGTGTGCTGTTCTTAGCCTGAATGAACACTTGCTGCTAGAACTTGAATCTCAACGTGATTCAACTCCGTTTAGGAAGTTTAATTGAACCCTAGTGTGCCATGCAAGAAAAACACTCTGTTTTAGAGAAAACAGCATTCTTTCACTCTCATGTGTTTCCTATAGGGCACGTACAGTGAGCTAGCTCAGAACAAAAGAACTGTGCTTCCTACACAAACGGGGCATATCTAGTTCAACTCAGTATTGGAAACTGAGTAAAACAGGAGCTTCTCTTCAGTCCAATACACTGTACTGGCTGGGAACAGACGCGAATGCTATTTGCACTGTATATGGCCAGAAAAGCACAAGTGTGCTGTTCTTAGCCTGAATGAACACTTGCTGCTAGAACTTGAATCTCAACGTGATTCAACTCCGTTTAGGAAGTTTAATTGAACCCTAGTGTGCCATGCAAGAAAAACACTCTGTTTTAGAGAAAACAGCATTCTTTCACTCTACTGTGTTTCCTATAGGGCACGTACAGTGAGCTAGCTCAGAACAAAAGAACTGTGCTTCCTACACAAACGGGGCATATCTAGTTCAACTCAGTATTGGAAACTGAGTAAAACAGGAGCTTCTCTTCAGTCCAATACACTGTACTGGCTGGGAACAGACGCGAATGCTATTTGCACTGTATATGGCCAGAAAAGCACAAGTGTGCTGTTCTTAGCCTGAATGAACACTTGCTGCTAGAACTTGAATCTCAACGTGATTCAACTCCGTTTAGGAAGTTTAATTGAACCCTAGTGTGCCATGCAAGAAAAACACTCTGTTTTAGAGAAAACAGCATTCTTTCACTCTCCTGTGTTTCCTATAGGGCACGTACAGTGAGCTAGCTCAGAACAAAAGAACTGTGCTTCCTACACAAACGGGGCATATCTAGTTCAACTCAGTATTGGAAAGTGAGTAAAACAGGAGCTTCTCTTCAGTCCAATACACTGTACTTGCTGGGAACAGACGCGAATGCTATTTGCACTGTATATGGCCAGAAAAGCACAAGTGTGCTGTTCTTAGCCTGAATGAACACTTGCTGCTAGAACTTGAATCTCAACGTGATTCAACTCCGTTTAGGAAGTTTAATTGAACCCTAGTGTGCCATGCAAGAAAAACACTCTGTTTTAGAGAAAACAGCATTCTTTCACTCTCCTGTGTTTCCTATAGGGCACGTACAGTGAGCTAGCTCAGAACAAAAGAACTGTGCTCCCTACACAAACGGGGCATATCTAGTTCAACTCAGTATTGGAAACTGAGTAAAACAGGAGCTTCTCTTCAGTCCAATACACTGTACTTGCTGGGAACAGACGCGAATGCTATTTGCACTGTATATGGCCAGAAAAGCACAAGTGTGCTGTTCTTAGCCTGAATGAACACTTGCTGCTAGAACTTGAATCTCAACGTGATTCAACTCCGTTTAGGAAGTTTAATTGAACCCTAGTGTGCCATGCAAGAAAAACACTCTGTTTTAGAGAAAACAGCATTCTTTCACTCTATTGTGTTTCCTATAGGGCACGTACAGTGAGCTAGCTCAGAACAAAAGAACTGTGCTTCCTACACAAACGGGGCATATCTAGTTCAACTCAGTATTGGAAACTGAGTAAAACAGGAGCTTCTCTTCAGTCCAATACACTGTACTGGCTGGGAACAGACGCGAATGCTATTTGCACTGTATATGGCCAGAAAAGCACAAGTGTGCTGTTCTTAGCCTGAATGAACACTTGCTGCTAGAACTTGAATCTCAACGTCATTCAACTCCGTTTAGGAAGTTTAATTGAACCCTAGTGTGCCATGCAAGAAAAACACTCTGTTTTAGAGAAAACAGCATTCTTTCACTCTACTGTGTTTCCTATAGGGCACGTACAGTGAGCTAGCTCAGAACAAAAGAACTGTGCTTCCTACACAAACGGGGCATATCTAGTTCAACTCAGTATTGGAAACTGAGTAAAACAGGAGCTTCTCTTCAGTCCAATACACTGTACTGGCTGGGAACAGACGCGAATGCTATTTGCACTGTATATGGCCAGAAAAGCACAAGTGTGCTGTTCTTAGCCTGAATGAACACTTGCTGCTAGAACTTGAATCTCAACGTGATTCAACTCCGTTTAGGAAGTTTAATTGAACCCTAGGGTGCCATGCAAGAAAAACACTCTGTTTTAGAGAAAACAGCATTCTTTCACTCTACTGTGTTTCCTATAGGGCACGTACAGTGAGCTAGCTCAGAACAAAAGAACTGTGCTTCCTACACAAACGGGGCATATCTAGTTCAACTCAGTATTGGAAACTGAGTAAAACAGGAGCTTCTCTTCAGTCCAATACACTGTACTGGCTGGGAACAGACGCGAATGCTATTTGCACTGTATATGGCCAGAAAAGCACAAGTGTGCTGTTCTTAGCCTGAATGAACACTTGCTGCTAGAACTTGAATCTCAACGTGATTCAACTCCGTTTAGGAAGTTTAATTGAACCCTAGTGTGCCATGCAAGAAAAACACTCTGTTTTAGAGAAAACAGCATTCTTTCACTCTCCTGTGTTTCCTATAGGGCACGTACAGTGAGCTAGCTCAGAACAAAAGAACTGTGCTTCCTACACAAACGGGGCATATCTAGTTCAACTCAGTATTGGAAACTGAGTAAAACAGGAGCTTCTCTTCAGTCCAATACACTGTACTTGCTGGGAACAGACGCGAATGCTATTTGCACTGTATATGGCCAGAAAAGCACAAGTGTGCTGTTCTTAGCCTGAATGAACACTTGCTGCTAGAACTTGAATCTCAACGTGATTCAACTCCGTTTAGGAAGTTTAATTGAACCCTAGTGTGCCATGCAAGAAAAACACTCTGTTTTAGAGAAAACAGCATTCTTTCACTCTCCTGTGTTTCCGATAGGGCACGTACAGTGAGCTAGCTCAGAACAAAAGAACTGTGCTTCCTACACAAACGGGGCATATCTAGTTCAACTCAGTATTGGAAACTGAGTAAAACAGGAGCTTCTCTTCAGTCCAATACACTGTACTGGCTGGGAACAGACGCGAATGCTATTTGCACTGTATATGGCCAGAAAAGCACAAGTGTGCTGTTCTTAGCCTGAATGAACACTTGCTGCTAGAACTTGAATCTCAACGTGATTCAACTCCGTTTAGGAAGTTTAATTGAACCCTAGTGTGCCATGCAAGAAAAACACTCTGTTTTAGAGAAAACAGCATTCTTTCACTCTCCTGTGTTTCCTATAGGGCACGTACAGTGAGCTAGCTCAGAACAAAAGAACTGTGCTTCCTACACAAACGGGGCATATCTAGTTCAACTCAGTATTGGAAACTGAGTAAAACAGGAGCTTCTCTTCAGTCCAATACACTGTACTTGCTGGGAACAGACGCGAATGCTATTTGCACTGTATATGGCCAGAAAAGCACAAGTGTGCTGTTCTTAGCCTGAATGAACACTTGCTGCTAGAACTTGAATCTCAACGTGATTCAACTCCGTTTAGGAAGTTTAATTGAACCCTAGTGTGCCATGCAAGAAAAACACTCTGTTTTAGAGAAAACAGCATTCTTTCACTCTCCTGTGTTTCCTATAGGGCACGTACAGTGAGCTAGCTCAGAACAAAAGAACTGTGCTTCCTACACAAACGGGGCATATCTAGTTCAACTCAGTATTGGAAAGTGAGTAAAACAGGAGCTTCTCTTCAGTCCAATACACTGTACTTGCTGGGAACAGACGCGAATGCTATTTGCACTGTATATGGCCAGAAAAGCACAAGTGTGCTGTTCTTAGCCTGAATGAACACTTGCTGCTAGAACTTGAATCTCAACGTGATTCAACTCCGTTTAGGAAGTTTAATTGAACCCTAGTGTGCCATGCAAGAAAAACACTCTGTTTTAGAGAAAACAGCATTCTTTCACTCTCCTGTGTTTCCTATAGGGCACGTACAGTGAGCTAGCTCAGAACAAAAGAACTGTGCTCCCTACACAAACGGGGCATATCTAGTTCAACTCAGTATTGGAAACTGAGTAAAACAGGAGCTTCTCTTCAGTCCAATACACTGTACTTGCTGGGAACAGACGCGAATGCTATTTGCACTGTATATGGCCAGAAAAGCACAAGTGTGCTGTTCTTAGCCTGAATGAACACTTGCTGCTAGAACTTGAATCTCAACGTGATTCAACTCCGTTTAGGAAGTTTAATTGAACCCTAGTGTGCCATGCAAGAAAAACACTCTGTTTTAGAGAAAACAGCATTCTTTCACTCTATTGTGTTTCCTATAGGGCACGTACAGTGAGCTAGCTCAGAACAAAAGAACTGTGCTTCCTACACAAACGGGGCATATCTATTATAACTCAGTATTGGAAACTGAGTAAAACAGGAGCTTCTCTTCAGTCCAATACACTGTACTGGCTGGGAACAGACGCGAATGCTATTTGCACTGTATATGGCCAGAAAAGCACAAGTGTGCTGTTCTTAGCCTGAATGAACACTTGCTGCTAGAACTTGAATCTCAACGTGATTCAACTCCGTTTAGGAAGTTTAATTGAACCCTAGTGTGCCATGCAAGAAAAACACTCTGTTTTAGAGAAAACAGCATTCTTTCACTCTCCTGTGTTTCCTATAGGGCACGTACAGTGAGCTAGCTCAGAACAAAAGAACTGTGCTTCCTACACAAACGGGGCATATCTAGTTCAACTCAGTATTGGAAAGTGAGTAAAACAGGAGCTTCTCTTCAGTCCAATACACTGTACTTGCTGGGAACAGACGCGAATGCTATTTGCACTGTATATGGCCAGAAAAGCACAAGTGTGCTGTTCTTAGCCTGAATGAACACTTGCTGCTAGAACTTGAATCTCAACGTGATTCAACTCCGTTTAGGAAGTTTAATTGAACCCTAGTGTGCCATGCAAGAAAAACACTCTGTTTTAGAGAAAACAGCATTCTTTCACTCTCCTGTGTTTCCTATAGGGCACGTACAGTGAGCTAGCTCAGAACAAAAGAACTGTGCTTCCTACACAAACGGGGCATATCTAGTTCAACTCAGTATTGGAAACTGAGTAAAACAGGAGCTTCTCTTCAGTCCAATACACTGTACTGGCTGGGAACAGACGCGAATGCTATTTGCACTGTATATGGCCAGAAAAGCACAAGTGTGCTGTTCTTAGCCTGAATGAACACTTGCTGCTAGAACTTGAATCTCAACGTGATTCAACTCCATTTAGGAAGTTTAATTGAACCCTAGTGTGCCATGCAAGAAAAACACTCTGTTTTAGAGAAAACAGCATTCTTTCACTCTACTGTGTTTCCTATAGGGCACGTACAGTGAGCTAGCTCAGAACAAAAGAACTGTGCTTCCTACACAAACGGGGCATATCTAGTTCAACTCAGTATTGGAAACTGAGTAAAACAGGAGCTTCTCTTCAGTCCAATACACTGTACTGGCTGGGAACAGACGCGAATGCTATTTGCACTGTATATGGCCAGAAAAGCACAAGTGTGCTGTTCTTAGCCTGAATGAACACTTGCTGCTAGAACTTGAATCTCAACGTGATTCAACTCCGTTTAGGAAGTTTAATTGAACCCTAGTGTGCCATGCAAGAAAAACACTCTGTTTTAGAGAAAACAGCATTCTTTCACTCTACTGTGTTTCCTATAGGGCACGTACAGTGAGCTAGCTCAGAACAAAAGAACTGTGCTTCCTACACAAACGGGGCATATCTAGTTCAACTCAGTATTGGAAACTGAGTAAAACAGGAGCTTCTCTTCAGTCCAATACACTGTACTGGCTGGGAACAGACGCGAATGCTATTTGCACTGTATATGGCCAGAAAAGCACAAGTGTGCTGTTCTTAGCCTGAATGAACACTTGCTGCTAGAACTTGAATCTCAACGTGATTCAACTCCGTTTAGGAAGTTTAATTGAACCCTAGTGTGCCATGCAAGAAAAACACTCTGTTTTAGAGAAAACAGCATTCTTTCACTCTCCTGTGTTTCCTATAGGGCACGTACAGTGAGCTAGCTCAGAACAAAAGAACTGTGCTTCCTACACAAACGGGGCATATCTAGTTCAACTCAGTATTGGAAACTGAGTAAAACAGGAGCTTCTCTTCAGTCCAATACACTGTACTGGCTGGGAACAGACGCGAATGCTATTTGCACTGTATATGGCCAGAAAAGCACAAGTGTGCTGTTCTTAGCCTGAATGAACACTTGCTGCTAGAACTTGAATCTCAACGTGATTCAACTCCGTTTAGGAAGTTTAATTGAACCCTAGTGTGCCATGCAAGAAAAACACTCTGTTTTAGAGAAAACAGCATTCTTTCACTCTCCTGTGTTTCCTATAGGGCACGTACAGTGAGCTAGCTCAGAACAAAAGAACTGTGCTTCCTACACAAACGGGGCATATCTAGTTCAACTCAGTATTGGAAACTGAGTAAAACAGGAGCTTCTCTTCAGTCCAATACACTGTACTTGCTGGGAACAGACGCGAATGCTATTTGCACTGTATATGGCCAGAAAAGCACAAGTGTGCTGTTCTTAGCCTGAATGAACACTTGCTGCTAGAACTTGAATCTCAACGTGATTCAACTCCGTTTAGGAAGTTTAATTGAACCCTAGTGTGCCATGCAAGAAAAACACTCTGTTTTAGAGAAAACAGCATTCTTTCACTCTCCTGTGTTTCCTATAGGGCACGTACAGTGAGCTAGCTCAGAACAAAAGAACTGTGCTCCCTACACAAACGGGGCATATCTAGTTCAACTCAGTATTGGAAACTGAGTAAAACAGGAGCTTCTCTTCAGTCCAATACACTGTACTTGCTGGGAACAGACGCGAATGCTATTTGCACTGTATATGGCCAGAAAAGCACAAGTGTGCTGTTCTTAGCCTGAATGAACACTTGCTGCTAGAACTTGAATCTCAACGTGATTCAACTCCGTTTAGGAAGTTTAATTGAACCCTAGTGTGCCATGCAAGAAAAACACTCTGTTTTAGAGAAAACAGCATTCTTTCACTCTCCTGTGTTTCCTATAGGGCACGTACAGTGAGCTAGCTCAGAACAAAAGAACTGTGCTCCCTACACAAACGGGGCATATCTAGTTCAACTCAGTATTGGAAACTGAGTAAAACAGGAGCTTCTCTTCAGTCCAATACACTGTACTGGCTGGGAACAGACGCGAATGCTATTTGCACTGTATATGGCCAGAAAAGCACAAGTGTGCTGTTCTTAGCCTGAATGAACACTTGCTGCTAGAACTTGAATCTCAACGTGATTCAACTCCGTTTAGGAAGTTTAATTGAACCCTAGTGTGCCATGCAAGAAAAACACTCTGTTTTAGAGAAAACAGCATTCTTTCACTCTATTGTGTTTCCTATAGGGCACGTACAGTGAGCTAGCTCAGAACAAAAGAACTGTGCTTCCTACACAAACGGGGCATATCTATTATAACTCAGTATTGGAAACTGAGTAAAACAGGAGCTTCTCTTCAGTCCAATACACTGTACTGGCTGGGAACAGACGCGAATGCTATTTGCACTGTATATGGCCAGAAAAGCACAAGTGTGCTGTTCTTAGCCTGAATGAACACTTGCTGCTAGAACTTGAATCTCAACGTGATTCAACTCCGTTTAGGAAGTTTAATTGAACCCTAGTGTGCCATGCAAGAAAAACACTCTGTTTTAGAGAAAACAGCATTCTTTCACTCTCCTGTGTTTCCTATAGGGCACGTACAGTGAGCTAGCTCAGAACAAAAGAACTGTGCTTCCTACACAAACGGGGCATATCTAGTTCAACTCAGTATTGGAAAGTGAGTAAAACAGGAGCTTCTCTTCAGTCCAATACACTGTACTTGCTGGGAACAGACGCGAATGCTATTTGCACTGTATATGGCCAGAAAAGCACAAGTGTGCTGTTCTTAGCCTGAATGAACACTTGCTGCTAGAACTTGAATCTCAACGTGATTCAACTCCGTTTAGGAAGTTTAATTGAACCCTAGTGTGCCATGCAAGAAAAACACTCTGTTTTAGAGAAAACAGCATTCTTTCACTCTCCTGTGTTTCCTATAGGGCACGTACAGTGAGCTAGCTCAGAACAAAAGAACTGTGCTTCCTACACAAACGGGGCATATCTAGTTCAACTCAGTATTGGAAACTGAGTAAAACAGGAGCTTCTCTTCAGTCCAATACACTGTACTGGCTGGGAACAGACGCGAATGCTATTTGCACTGTATATGGCCAGAAAAGCACAAGTGTGCTGTTCTTAGCCTGAATGAACACTTGCTGCTAGAACTTGAATCTCAACGTGATTCAACTCCGTTTAGGAAGTTTAATTGAACCCTAGTGTGCCATGCAAGAAAAACACTCTGTTTTAGAGAAAACAGCATTCTTTCACTCTCCTGTGTTTCCTATAGGGCACGTACAGTGAGCTAGCTCAGAACAAAAGAACTGTGCTTCCTACACAAACGGGGCATATCTAGTTCAACTCAGTATTGGAAACTGAGTAAAACAGGAGCTTCTCTTCAGTCCAATACACTGTACTTGCTGGGAACAGACGCGAATGCTATTTGCACTGTATATGGCCAGAAAAGCACAAGTGTGCTGTTCTTAGCCTGAATGAACACTTGCTGCTAGAACTTGAATCTCAACGTGATTCAACTCCGTTTAGGAAGTTTAATTGAACCCTAGTGTGCCATGCAAGAAAAACACTCTGTTTTAGAGAAAACAGCATTCTTTCACTCTCCTGTGTTTCCTATAGGGCACGTACAGTGAGCTAGCTCAGAACAAAAGAACTGTGCTTCCTACACAAACGGGGCATATCTAGTTCAACTCAGTATTGGAAAGTGAGTAAAACAGGAGCTTCTCTTCAGTCCAATACACTGTACTTGCTGGGAACAGACGCGAATGCTATTTGCACTGTATATGGCCAGAAAAGCACAAGTGTGCTGTTCTTAGCCTGAATGAACACTTGCTGCTAGAACTTGAATCTCAACGTGATTCAACTCCGTTTAGGAAGTTTAATTGAACCCTAGTGTGCCATGCAAGAAAAACACTCTGTTTTAGAGAAAACAGCATTCTTTCACTCTCCTGTGTTTCCTATAGGGCACGTACAGTGAGCTAGCTCAGAACAAAAGAACTGTGCTTCCTACACAAACGGGGCATATCTAGTTCAACTCAGTATTGGAAACTGAGTAAAACAGGAGCTTCTCTTCAGTCCAATACACTGTACTGGCTGGGAACAGACGCGAATGCTATTTGCACTGTATATGGCCAGAAAAGCACAAGTGTGCTGTTCTTAGCCTGAATGAACACTTGCTGCTAGAACTTGAAACTCAACGTGATTCAACTCCGTTTAGGAAATTTAATTGAACCCTAGTGTGCCATGCAAGAAAAACACTCTGTTTTAGAGAAAACAGCATTCTTTCACTCTACTGTGTTTCCTATAGGGCACGTACAGTGAGCTAGCTCAGAACAAAAGAACTGTGCTTCCTACACAAACGGGGCATATCTAGTTCAACTCAGTATTGGAAACTGAGTAAAACAGGAGCTTCTCTTCAGTCCAATACACTGTACTTGCTGGGAACAGACGCGAATGCTATTTGCACTGTATATGGCCAGAAAAGCACAAGTGTGCTGTTCTTAGCCTGAATGAACACTTGCTGCTAGAACTTGAATCTCAACGTGATTCAACTCCGTTTAGGAAGTTTAATTGAACCCTAGTGTGCCATGCAAGAAAAACACTCTGTTTTAGAGAAAACAGCATTCTTTCACTCTACTGTGTTTCCTAAAGGGCACGTACAGTGAGCTAGCTCAGAACAAAAGAACTGTGCTTCCTACACAAACGGGGCATATCTAGTTCAACTCAGTATTGGAAACTGAGTAAAACAGGAGCTTCTCTTCAGTCCAATACACTGTACTGGCTGGGAACAGACGCGAATGCTATTTGCACTGTATATGGCCAGAAAAGCACAAGTGTGCTGTTCTTAGCCTGAATGAACACTTGCTGCTAGAACTTGAATCTCAACGTGATTCAACTCCGTTTAGGAAGTTTAATTGAACCCTAGTGTGCCATGCAAGAAAAACACTCTGTTTTAGAGAAAACAGCATTCTTTCACTCTACTGTGTTTCCTATAGGGCACGTACAGTGAGCTAGCTCAGAACAAAAGAACTGTGCTTCCTACACAAACGGGGCATATCTAGTTCAACTCAGTATTGGAAACTGAGTAAAACAGGAGCTTCTCTTCAGTCCAATACACTGTACTTGCTGGGAACAGACGCGAATGCTATTTGCACTGTATATGGCCAGAAAAGCACAAGTGTGCTGTTCTTAGCCTGAAAAACACTTGCTGCTAGAACTTGAATCTCAACGTGATTCAACTCCGTTTAGGAAGTTTAATTGAACCCTAGTGTGCCATGCAAGAAAAACACTCTGTTTTAGAGAAAACAGCATTCTTTCACTCTCCTGTGTTTCCTATAGGGCACGTACAGTGAGCTAGCTCAGAACAAAAGAACTGTGCTTCCTACACAAACGGGGCATATCTAGTTCAACTCAGTATTGGAAACTGAGTAAAACAGGAGCTTCTCTTCAGTCCAATACACTGTACTTGCTGGAAACAGACGCGAATGCTATTTGCACTGTATATGGCCAGAAAAGCACAAGTGTGCTGTTCTTAGCCTGAATGAACACTTGCTGCTAGAACTTGAATCTCAACGTGATTCAACTCCGTTTAGGAAGTTTAATTGAACCCTAGTGTGCCATGCAAGAAAAACACTCTGTTTTAGAGAAAACAGCATTCTTTCACTCTCCTGTGTTTCCTATAGGGCACGTACAGTGAGCTAGCTCAGAACAAAAGAACTGTGCTTCCTACACAAACGGGGCATATCTAGTTCAACTCAGTATTGGAAAGTGAGTAAAACAGGAGCTTCTCTTCAGTCCAATACACTGTACTTGCTGGGAACAGACGCGAATGCTATTTGCACTGTATATGGCCAGAAAAGCACAAGTGTGCTGTTCTTAGCCTGAATGAACACTTGCTGCTAGAACTTGAATCTCAACGTGATTCAACTCCGTTTAGGAAGTTTAATTGAACCCTAGTGTGCCATGCAAGAAAAACACTCTGTTTTAGAGAAAACAGCATTCTTTCACTCTCCTGTGTTTCCTATAGGGCACGTACAGTGAGCTAGCTCAGAACAAAAGAACTGTGCTCCCTACACAAACGGGGCATATCTAGTTCAACTCAGTATTGGAAACTGAGTAAAACAGGAGCTTCTCTTCAGTCCAATACACTGTACTGGCTGGGAACAGACGCGAATGCTATTTGCACTGTATATGGCCAGAAAAGCACAAGTGTGCTGTTCTTAGCCTGAATGAACACTTGCTGCTAGAACTTGAATCTCAACGTGATTCAACTCCGTTTAGGAAGTTTAATTGAACCCTAGTGTGCCATGCAAGAAAAACACTCTGTTTTAGAGAAAACAGCATTCTTTCACTCTATTGTGTTTCCTATAGGGCACGTACAGTGAGCTAGCTCAGAACAAAAGAACTGTGCTTCCTACACAAACGGGGCATATCTAGTTCAACTCAGTATTGGAAACTGAGTAAAACAGGAGCTTCTCTTCAGTCCAATACACTGTACTGGCTGGGAACAGACGCGAATGCTATTTGCACTGTATATGGCCAGAAAAGCACAAGTGTGCTGTTCTTAGCCTGAATGAACACTTGCTGCTAGAACTTGAATCTCAACGTCATTCAACTCCGTTTAGGAAGGTTAATTGAACCCTAGTGTGCCATGCAAGAAAAACACTCTGTTTTAGAGAAAACAGCATTCTTTCACTCTACTGTGTTTCCTATAGGGCACATACAGTGAGCTAGCTCAGAACAAAAGAACTGTGCTTCCTACACAAACGGGGCATATCTAGTTCAACTCAGTATTGGAAACTGAGTAAAACAGGAGCTTCTCTTCAGTCCAATACACTGTACTGGCTGGGAACAGACGCGAATGCTATTTGCACTGTATATGGCCAGAAAAGCACAAGTGTGCTGTTCTTAGCCTGAATGAACACTTGCTGCTAGAACTTGAATCTCAACGTGATTCAACTCCGTTTAGGAAGTTTAATTGAACCCTAGTGTGCCATGCAAGAAAAACACTCTGTTTTAGAGAAAACAGCATTCTTTCACTCTACTGTGTTTCCTATAGGGCACGTACAGTGAGCTAGCTCAGAACAAAAGAACTGTGCTTCCTACACAAACGGGGCATATCTAGTTCAACTCAGTATTGGAAAGTGAGTAAAACAGGAGCTTCTCTTCAGTCCAATACACTGTACTGGCTGGGAACAGACGCGAATGCTATTTGCACTGTATATGGCCAGAAAAGCACAAGTGTGCTGTTCTTAGCCTGAATGAACACTTGCTGCTAGAACTTGAATCTCAACGTGATTCAACTCCGTTTAGGAAGTTTAATTGAACCCTAGTGTGCCATGCAAGAAAAACACTCTGTTTTAGAGAAAACAGCATTCTTTCACTCTCCTGTGTTTCCTATAGGGCACGTACAGTGAGCTAGCTCAGAACAAAAGAACTGTGCTTCCTACACAAACGGGGCATATCTAGTTCAACTCAGTATTGGAAACTGAGTAAAACAGGAGCTTCTCTTCAGTCCAATACACTGTACTTGCTGGGAACAGACGCGAATGCTATTTGCACTGTATATGGCCAGAAAAGCACAAGTGTGCTGTTCTTAGCCTGAATGAACACTTGCTGCTAGAACTTGAATCTCAACGTGATTCAACTCCGTTTAGGAAGTTTAATTGAACCCTAGTGTGCCATGCAAGAAAAACACTCTGTTTTAGAGAAAACAGCATTCTTTCACTCTACTGTGTTTCCGATAGGGCACGTACAGTGAGCTAGCTCAGAACAAAAGAACTGTGCTTCCTACACAAACGGGGCATATCTAGTTCAACTCAGTATTGGAAACTGAGTAAAACAGGAGCTTCTCTTCAGTCCAATACACTGTACTGGCTGGGAACAGACGCGAATGCTATTTGCACTGTATATGGCCAGAAAAGCACAAGTGTGCTGTTCTTAGCCTGAATGAACACTTGCTGCTAGAACTTGAATCTCAACGTGATTCAACTCCGTTTAGGAAGTTTAATTGAACCCTAGTGTGCCATGCAAGAAAAACACTCTGTTTTAGAGAAAACAGCATTCTTTCACTCTCCTGTGTTTCCTATAGGGCACGTACAGTGAGCTAGCTCAGAACAAAAGAACTGTGCTTCCTACACAAACGGGGCATATCTAGTTCAACTCAGTATTGGAAACTGAGTAAAACAGGAGCTTCTCTTCAGTCCAATACACTGTACTTGCTGGGAACAGACGTGAATGCTATTTGCACTGTATATGGCCAGAAAAGCACAAGTGTGCTGTTCTTAGCCTGAATGAACACTTGCTGCTATAACTTGAAACTCAACGTGATTCAACTCCGTTTAGGAAGTTTAATTGAACCCTAGTGTGCCATGCAAGAAAAACACTCTGTTTTAGAGAAAACAGCATTCTTTCACTCTCCTGTGTTTCCTATAGGGCACGTACAGTGAGCTAGCTCAGAACAAAAGAACTGTGCGTCCTACACAAACGGCGCATATCTAGTTCAACTCAGTATTGGAAAGTGAGTAAAACAGGAGCTTCTCTTCAGTCCAATACACTGTACTTGCTGGGAACAGACGCGAATGCTATTTGCAGTGTATATGGCCAGAAAAGCACAAGTGTGCTGTTCTTAGCCTGAATGAACACTTGCTGCTAGAACTTGAATCTCAACGTGATTCAACTCCGTTTAGGAAGTTTAATTGAACCCTAGTGTGCCATGCAAGAAAAACACTCTGTTTTAGAGAAAACAGCATTCTTTCACTCTCCTGTGTTTCCTATAGGGCACGTACAGTGAGCTAGCTCAGAACAAAAGAACTGTGCTCCCTACACAAACGGGGCATATCTAGTTCAACTCAGTATTGGAAACTGAGTAAAACAGGAGCTTCCCTTCAGTCCAATACACTGTACTTGCTGGGAACAGACGCGAATGCTATTTGCACTGTATATGGCCAGAAAAGCACAAGTGTGCTGTTCTTAGCCTGAATGAACACTTGCTGCTAGAACTTGAATCTCAACGTGATTCAACTCCGTTTAGGAAGTTTAATTGAACCCTAGTGTGCCATGCAAGAAAAACACTCTGTTTTAGAGAAAACAGCATTCTTTCACTCTATTGTGTTTCCTATAGGGCACGTACAGTGAGCTAGCTCAGAACAAAAGAACTGTGCTTCCTACACAAACGGGGCATATCTATTATAACTCAGTATTGGAAACTGAGTAAAACAGGAGCTTCTCTTCAGTCCAATACACTGTACTGGCTGGGAACAGACGCGAATGCTATTTGCACTGTATATGGCCAGAAAAGCACAAGTGTGCTGTTCTTAGCCTGAATGAACACTTGCTGCTAGAACTTGAATCTCAACGTGATTCAACTCCGTTTAGGAAGTTTAATTGAACCCTAGTGTGCCATGCAAGAAAAACACTCTGTTTTAGAGAAAACAGCATTCTTTCACTCTCCTGTGTTTCCTATAGGGCACGTACAGTGAGCTAGCTCAGAACAAAAGAACTGTGCTTCCTACACAAACGGGGCATATCTAGTTCAACTCAGTATTGGAAACTGAGTAAAACAGGAGCTTCTCTTCAGTCCAATACACTGTACTGGCTGGGAACAGACGCGAATGCTATTTGCACTGTATATGGCCAGAAAAGCACAAGTGTGCTGTTCTTAGCCTGAATGAACACTTGCTGCTAGAACTTGAATCTCAACGTGATTCAACTCCGTTTAGGAAGTTTAATTGAACCCTAGTGTGCCATGCAAGAAAAACACTCTGTTTTAGAGAAAACAGCATTCTTTCACTCTCCTGTGTTTCCTATAGGGCACGTACAGTGAGCTAGCTCAGAACAAAAGAACTGTGCTTCCTACACAAACGGGGCATATCTAGTTCAACTCAGTATTGGAAACTGAGTAAAACAGGAGCTTCTCTTCAGTCCAATACACTGTACTGGCTGGGAACAGACGCGAATGCTATTTGCACTGTATATGGCCAGAAAAGCACAAGTGTGCTGTTCTTAGCCTGAATGAACACTTGCTGCTAGAACTTGAAACTCAACGTGATTCAACTCCGTTTAGGAAATTTAATTGAACCCTAGTGTGCCATGCAAGAAAAACACTCTGTTTTAGAGAAAACAGCATTCTTTCACTCTACTGTGTTTCCTATAGGGCACGTACAGTGAGCTAGCTCAGAACAAAAGAACTGTGCTTCCTACACAAACGGGGCATATCTAGTTCAACTCAGTATTGGAAACTGAGTAAAACAGGAGCTTCTCTTCAGTCCAATACACTGTACTTGCTGGGAACAGACGCGAATGCTATTTGCACTGTATATGGCCAGAAAAGCACAAGTGTGCTGTTCTTAGCCTGAATGAACACTTGCTGCTAGAACTTGAATCTCAACGTGATTCAACTCCGTTTAGGAAGTTTAATTGAACCCTAGTGTGCCATGCAAGAAAAACACTCTGTTTTAGAGAAAACAGCATTCTTTCACTCTACTGTGTTTCCTAAAGGGCACGTACAGTGAGCTAGCTCAGAACAAAAGAACTGTGCTTCCTACACAAACGGGGCATATCTAGTTCAACTCAGTATTGGAAACTGAGTAAAACAGGAGCTTCTCTTCAGTCCAATACACTGTACTGGCTGGGAACAGACGCGAATGCT
The DNA here is from genome assembly GCF_049852395.1 of Peromyscus maniculatus bairdii. Lineage (NCBI taxonomy): Eukaryota > Metazoa > Chordata > Mammalia > Rodentia > Cricetidae > Peromyscus > Peromyscus maniculatus. Next base: position 41,165,756 of record NC_134865.1, on the reverse strand, counting down.
ATTTGCACTGTATATGGCCAGAAAAGCACAAGTGTGCTGTTCTTAGCCTGAATGAACACTTGCTGCTAGAACTTGAATCTCAACGTGATTCAACTCCGTTTAGGAAGTTTAATTGAACCCTAGTGTGCCATGCAAGAAAAACACTCTGTTTTAGAGAAAACAGCATTCTTTCACTCTACTGTGTTTCCTATAGGGCACGTACAGTGAGCTAGCTCAGAACAAAAGAACTGTGCTTCCTACACAAACGGGGCATATCTAGTTCAACTCAGTATTGGAAACTGAGTAAAACAGGAGCTTCTCTTCAGTCCAATACACTGTACTTGCTGGGAACAGACGCGAATGCTATTTGCACTGTATATGGCCAGAAAAGCACAAGTGTGCTGTTCTTAGCCTGAAAAACACTTGCTGCTAGAACTTGAATCTCAACGTGATTCAACTCCGTTTAGGAAGTTTAATTGAACCCTAGTGTGCCATGCAAGAAAAACACTCTGTTTTAGAGAAAACAGCATTCTTTCACTCTCCTGTGTTTCCTATAGGGCACGTACAGTGAGCTAGCTCAGAACAAAAGAACTGTGCTTCCTACACAAACGGGGCATATCTAGTTCAACTCAGTATTGGAAACTGAGTAAAACAGGAGCTTCTCTTCAGTCCAATACACTGTACTGGCTGGGAACAGACGCGAATGCTATTTGCACTGTATATGGCCAGAAAAGCACAAGTGTGCTGTTCTTAGCCTGAATGAACACTTGCTGCTAGAACTTGAATCTCAACGTGATTCAACTCCGTTTAGGAAGTTTAATTGAACCCTAGTGTGCCATGCAAGAAAAACACTCTGTTTTAGAGAAAACAGCATTCTTTCACTCTCCTGTGTTTCCTATAGGGCACGTACAGTGAGCTAGCTCAGAACAAAAGAACTGTGCTTCCTACACAAACGGGGCATATCTAGTTCAACTCAGTATTGGAAACTGAGTAAAACAGGAGCTTCTCTTCAGTCCAATACACTGTACTGGCTGGGAACAGACGCGAATGCTATTTGCACTGTATATGGCCAGAAAAGCACAAGTGTGCTGTTCTTAGCCTGAATGAACACTTGCTGCTAGAACTTGAATCTCAACGTGATTCAACTCCGTTTAGGAAGTTTAATTGAACCCTAGTGTGCCATGCAAGAAAAACACTCTGTTTTAGAGAAAACAGCATTCTTTCACTCTCCTGTGTTTCCTATAGGGCACGTACAGTGAGCTAGCTCAGAACAAAAGAACTGTGCTTCCTACACAAACGGGGCATATCTAGTTCAACTCAGTATTGGAAACTGAGTAAAACAGGAGCTTCTCTTCAGTCCAATACACTGTACTTGCTGGGAACAGACGCGAATGCTATTTGCACTGTATATGGCCAGAAAAGCACAAGTGTGCTGTTCTTAGCCTGAATGAACACTTGCTGCTAGAACTTGAATCTCAACGTGATTCAACTCCGTTTAGGAAGTTTAATTGAACCCTAGTGTGCCATGCAAGAAAAACACTCTGTTTTAGAGAAAACAGCATTCTTTCACTCTCCTGTGTTTCCGATAGGGCACGTACAGTGAGCTAGCTCAGAACAAAAGAACTGTGCTTCCTACACAAACGGGGCATATCTAGTTCAACTCAGTATTGGAAACTGAGTAAAACAGGAGCTTCTCTTCAGTCCAATACACTGTACTGGCTGGGAACAGACGCGAATGCTATTTGCACTGTATATGGCCAGAAAAGCACAAGTGTGCTGTTCTTAGCCTGAATGAACACTTGCTGCTAGAACTTGAATCTCAACGTGATTCAACTCCGTTTAGGAAGTTTAATTGAACCCTAGTGTGCCATGCAAGAAAAACACTCTGTTTTAGAGAAAACAGCATTCTTTCACTCTCCTGTGTTTCCGATAGGGCACGTACAGTGAGCTAGCTCAGAACAAAAGAACTGTGCTTCCTACACAAACGGGGCATATCTAGTTCAACTCAGTATTGGAAACTGAGTAAAACAGGAGCTTCTCTTCAGTCCAATACACTGTACTTGCTGGGAACAGACGCGAATGCTATTTGCACTGTATATGGCCAGAAAAGCACAAGTGTGCTGTTCTTAGCCTGAATGAACACTTGCTGCTAGAACTTGAATCTCAACGTGATTCAACTCCGTTTAGGAAGTTTAATTGAACCCTAATGTGCCATGCAAGAAAAACACTCTGTTTTAGAGAAAACAGCATTCTTTCACTCTATTGTGTTTCCTATAGGGCACATACAGTGAGCTAGCTCAGAACAAAAGAACTGTGCTTCATACACAAACGGGGCATATCTATTATAACTCAGTATTGGAAACTGAGTAAAACAGGAGCTTCTCTTCAGTCCAATACACTGTACTGGCTGGGAACAGACGCGAATGCTATTTGCACTGTATATGGCCAGAAAAGCACAAGTGTGCTGTTCTTAGCCTGAATGAACACTTGCTGCTAGAACTTGAATCTCAACGTGATTCAACTCCGTTTAGGAAGTTTAATTGAACCCTAGTGTGCCATGCAAGAAAAACACTCTGTTTTAGAGAAAACAGCATTCTTTCACTCTACTGTGTTTCCTAAAGGGCACGTACAGTGAGCTAGCTCAGAACAAAAGAACTGTGCTTCCTACACAAACGGGGCATATCTAGTTCAACTCAGTATTGGAAACTGAGTAAAACAGGAGCTTCTCTTCAGTCCAATACACTGTACTGGCTGGGAACAGACGCGAATGCTATTTGCACTGTATATGGCCAGAAAAGCACAAGTGTGCTGTTCTTAGCCTGAATGAACACTTGCTGCTAGAACTTGAATCTCAACGTGATTCAACTCCGTTTAGGAAATTTAATTGAACCCTAGTGTGCCATGCAAGAAAAACACTCTGTTTTAGAGAAAACAGCATTCTTTCACTCTACTGTGTTTCCTACAGGGCACGTACAGTGAGCTAGCTCAGAACAAAAGAACTGTGCTTCCTACACAAACGGGGCATATCTAGTTCAACTCAGTATTGGAAACTGAGTAAAACAGGAGCTTCTCTTCAGTCCAATACACTGTACTGGCTGGGAACAGACGCGAATGCTATTTGCACTGTATATGGCCAGAAAAGCACAAGTGTGCTGTTCTTAGCCTGAATGAACACTTGCTGCTAGAACTTGAAACTCAACGTGATTCAACTCCGTTTAGGAAATTTAATTGAACCCTAGTGTGCCATGCAAGAAAAACACTCTGTTTTAGAGAAAACAGCATTCTTTCACTCTACTGTGTTTCCTATAGGGCACGTACAGTGAGCTAGCTCAGAACAAAAGAACTGTGCTTCCTACACAAACGGGGCATATCTAGTTCAACTCAGTATTGGAAACTGAGTAAAACAGGAGCTTCTCTTCAGTCCAATACACTGTACTTGCTGGGAACAGACGCGAATGCTATTTGCACTGTATATGGCCAGAAAAGCACAAGTGTGCTGTTCTTAGCCTGAATGAACACTTGCTGCTAGAACTTGAATCTCAACGTGATTCAACTCCGTTTAGGAAGTTTAATTGAACCCTAGTGTGCCATGCAAGAAAAACACTCTGTTTTAGAGAAAACAGCATTCTTTCACTCTACTGTGTTTCCTAAAGGGCACGTACAGTGAGCTAGCTCAGAACAAAAGAACTGTGCTTCCTACACAAACGGGGCATATCTAGTTCAACTCAGTATTGGAAACTGAGTAAAACAGGAGCTTCTCTTCAGTCCAATACACTGTACTGGCTGGGAACAGACGCGAATGCTATTTGCACAGTATATGGCCAGAAAAGCACAAGTGTGCTGTTCTTAGCCTGAATGAACACTTGCTGCTAGAACTTGAATCTCAACGTGATTCAACTCCGTTTAGGAAGTTTAATTGAACCCTAGTGTGCCATGCAAGAAAAACACTCTGTTTTAGAGAAAACAGCATTCTTTCACTCTCCTGTGTTTCCTATAGGGCACGTACAGTGAGCTAGCTCAGAACAAAAGAACTGTGCTTCCTACACAAACGGGGCATATCTAGTTCAACTCAGTATTGGAAACTGAGTAAAACAGGAGCTTCTCTTCAGTCCAATACACTGTACTGGCTGGGAACAGACGCGAATGCTATTTGCACTGTATATGGCCAGAAAAGCACAAGTGTGCTGTTCTTAGCCTGAATGAACACTTGCTGCTAGAACTTGAATCTCAACGTGATTCAACTCCGTTTAGGAAGTTTAATTGAACCCTAGTGTGCCATGCAAGAAAAACACTCTGTTTTAGAGAAAACAGCATTCTTTCACTCTCCTGTGTTTCCTATAGGGCACGTACAGTGAGCTAGCTCAGAACAAAAGAACTGTGCTTCCTACACAAACGGGGCATATCTAGTTCAACTCAGTATTGGAAACTGAGTAAAACAGGAGCTTCTCTTCAGTCCAATACACTGTACTTGCTGGGAACAGACGCGAATGCTATTTGCACTGTATATGGCCAGAAAGCACAAGTGTGCTGTTCTTAGCCTGAATGAACACTTGCTGCTAGAACTTGAATCTCAACGTGATTCAACTCCGTTTAGGAAGTTTAATTGAACCCTAGTGTGCCATGCAAGAAAAACACTCTGTTTTAGAGAAAACAGCATTCTTTCACTCTCCTGTGTTTCCGATAGGGCACGTACAGTGAGCTAGCTCAGAACAAAAGAACTGTGCTTCCTACACAAACGGGGCATATCTAGTTCAACTCAGTATTGGAAACTGAGTAAAACAGGAGCTTCTCTTCAGTCCAATACACTGTACTGGCTGGGAACAGACGCGAATGCTATTTGCACTGTATATGGCCAGAAAAGCACAAGTGTGCTGTTCTTAGCCTGAATGAACACTTGCTGCTAGAACTTGAATCTCAACGTGATTCAACTCCGTTTAGGAAGTTTAATTGAACCCTAGTGTGCCATGCAAGAAAAACACTCTGTTTTAGAGAAAACAGCATTCTTTCACTCTCCTGTGTTTCCGATAGGGCACGTACAGTGAGCTAGCTCAGAACAAAAGAACTGTGCTTCCTACACAAACGGGGCATATCTAGTTCAACTCAGTATTGGAAACTGAGTAAAACAGGAGCTTCTCTTCAGTCCAATACACTGTACTTGCTGGGAACAGACGCGAATGCTATTTGCACTGTATATGGCCAGAAAAGCACAAGTGTGCTGTTCTTAGCCTGAATGAACACTTGCTGCTAGAACTTGAATCTCAACGTGATTCAACTCCGTTTAGGAAGTTTAATTGAACCCTAATGTGCCATGCAAGAAAAACACTCTGTTTTAGAGAAAACAGCATTCTTTCACTCTATTGTGTTTCCTAAAGGTCACGTACAGTGAGCTAGCTCAGAACAAAAGAACTGTGCTTCATACACAAACGGGGCATATCTATTATAACTCAGTATTGGAAACTGAGTAAAACAGGAGCTTCTCTTCAGTCCAATACACTGTACTGGCTGGGAACAGACGCGAATGCTATTTGCACTGTATATGGCCAGAAAAGCACAAGTGTGCTGTTCTTAGCCTGAATGAACACTTGCTGCTAGAACTTGAATCTCAACGTGATTCAACTCCGTTTAGGAAGTTTAATTGAACCCTAGTGTGCCATGCAAGAAAAACACTCTGTTTTAGAGAAAACAGCATTCTTTCACTCTACTGTGTTTCCTAAAGGGCACGTACAGTGAGCTAGCTCAGAACAAAAGAACTGTGCTTCCTACACAAACGGGGCATATCTAGTTCAACTCAGTATTGGAAACTGAGTAAAACAGGAGCTTCTCTTCAGTCCAATACACTGTACTGGCTGGGAACAGACGCGAATGCTATTTGCACTGTATATGGCCAGAAAAGCACAAGTGTGCTGTTCTTAGCCTGAATGAACACTTGCTGCTAGAACTTGAATCTCAACGTGATTCAACTCCGTTTAGGAAATTTAATTGAACCCTAGTGTGCCATGCAAGAAAAACACTCTGTTTTAGAGAAAACAGCATTCTTTCACTCTACTGTGTTTCCTACAGGGCACGTACAGTGAGCTAGCTCAGAACAAAAGAACTGTGCTTCCTACACAAACGGGGCATATCTAGTTCAACTCAGTATTGGAAACTGAGTAAAACAGGAGCTTCTCTTCAGTCCAATACACTGTACTGGCTGGGAACAGACGCGAATGCTATTTGCACTGTATATGGCCAGAAAAGCACAAGTGTGCTGTTCTTAGCCTGAATGAACACTTGCTGCTAGAACTTGAAACTCAACGTGATTCAACTCCGTTTAGGAAATTTAATTGAACCCTAGTGTGCCATGCAAGAAAAACACTCTGTTTTAGAGAAAACAGCATTCTTTCACTCTACTGTGTTTCCTATAGGGCACGTACAGTGAGCTAGCTCAGAACAAAAGAACTGTGCTTCCTACACAAACGGGGCATATCTAGTTCAACTCAGTATTGGAAACTGAGTAAAACAGGAGCTTCTCTTCAGTCCAATACACTGTACTTGCTGGGAACAGACGCGAATGCTATTTGCACTGTATATGGCCAGAAAAGCACAAGTGTGCTGTTCTTAGCCTGAATGAACACTTGCTGCTAGAACTTGAATCTCAACGTGATTCAACTCCGTTTAGGAAGTTTAATTGAACCCTAGTGTGCCATGCAAGAAAAACACTCTGTTTTAGAGAAAACAGCATTCTTTCACTCTACTGTGTTTCCTAAAGGGCACGTACAGTGAGCTAGCTCAGAACAAAAGAACTGTGCTTCCTACACAAACGGGGCATATCTAGTTCAACTCAGTATTGGAAACTGAGTAAAACAGGAGCTTCTCTTCAGTCCAATACACTGTACTGGCTGGGAACAGACGCGAATGCTATTTGCACTGTATATGGCCAGAAAAGCACAAGTGTGCTGTTCTTAGCCTGAATGAACACTTGCTGCTAGAACTTGAATCTCAACGTGATTCAACTCCGTTTAGGAAGTTTAATTGAACCCTAGTGTGCCATGCAAGAAAAACACTCTGTTTTAGAGAAAACAGCATTCTTTCACTCTACTGTGTTTCCTAAAGGGCACGTACAGTGAGCTAGCTCAGAACAAAAGAACTGTGCTTCCTACACAAACGGGGCATATCTAGTTCAACTCAGTATTGGAAACTGAGTAAAACAGGAGCTTCTCTTCAGTCCAATACACTGTACTGGCTGGGAACAGACGCGAATGCTATTTGCACTGTATATGGCCAGAAAAGCACAAGTGTGCTGTTCTTAGCCTGAATGAACACTTGCTGCTAGAACTTGAATCTCAACGTGATTCAACTCCGTTTAGGAAATTTAATTGAACCCTAGTGTGCCATGCAAGAAAAACACTCTGTTTTAGAGAAAACAGCATTCTTTCACTCTACTGTGTTTCCTACAGGGCACGTACAGTGAGCTAGCTCAGAACAAAAGAACTGTGCTTCCTACACAAACGGGGCATATCTAGTTCAACTCAGTATTGGAAACTGAGTAAAACAGGAGCTTCTCTTCAGTCCAATACACTGTACTGGCTGGGAACAGACGCGAATGCTATTTGCACTGTATATGGCCAGAAAAGCACAAGTGTGCTGTTCTTAGCCTGAATGAACACTTGCTGCTAGAACTTGAAACTCAACGTGATTCAACTCCCTTTAGGAAATTTAACTGAACCCTAGTGTGCCATGCAAGAAAAACACTCTGTTTTAGAGAAAACAGCATTCTTTCACTCTACTGTGTTTCCTATAGGGCACGTACAGTGAGCTAGCTCAGAACAAAAGAACTGTGCTTCCTACACAAACGGGGCATATCTAGTTCAACTCAGTATTGGAAACTGAGTAAAACAGGAGCTTCTCTTCAGTCCAATACACTGTACTTGCTGGGAACAGACGCGAATGCTATTTGCACTGTATATGGCCAGAAAAGCACAAGTGTGCTGTTCTTAGCCTGAATGAACACTTGCTGCTAGAACTTGAATCTCAACGTGATTCAACTCCGTTTAGGAAGTTTAATTGAACCCTAGTGTGCCATGCAAGAAAAACACTCTGTTTTAGAGAAAACAGCATTCTTTCACTCTACTGTGTTTCCTAAAGGGCACGTACAGTGAGCTAGCTCAGAACAAAAGAACTGTGCTTCCTACACAAACGGGGCATATCTAGTTCAACTCAGTATTGGAAACTGAGTAAAACAGGAGCTTCTCTTCAGTCCAATACACTGTACTGGCTGGGAACAGACGCGAATGCTATTTGCACTGTATATGGCCAGAAAAGCACAAGTGTGCTGTTCTTAGCCTGAATGAACACTTGCTGCTAGAACTTGAATCTCAACGTGATTCAACTCCGTTTAGGAAATTTAATTGAACCCTAGTGTGCCATGCAAGAAAAACACTCTGTTTTAGAGAAAACAGCATTCTTTCACTCTACTGTGTTTCCTACAGGGCACGTACAGTGAGCTAGCTCAGAACAAAAGAACTGTGCTTCCTACACAAACGGGGCATATCTAGTTCAACTCAGTATTGGAAACTGAGTAAAACAGGAGCTTCTCTTCAGTCCAATACACTGTACTGGCTGGGAACAGACGCGAATGCTATTTGCACTGTATATGGCCAGAAAAGCACAAGTGTGTTGTTCTTAGCCTGAATGAACACTTGCTGCTAGAACTTGAAACTCAACGTGATTCAACTCCGTTTAGGAAATTTAATTGAACCCTAGTGTGCCATGCAAGAAAAACACTCTGTTTTAGAGAAAACAGCATTCTTTCACTCTACTGTGTTTCCTATAGGGCACATACAGTGAGCTAGCTCAGAACAAAAGAACTGTGCTTCCTACACAAACGGGGCATATCTAGTTCAACTCAGTATTGGAAACTGAGTAAAACAGGAGCTTCTCTTCAGTCCAATACACTGTACTTGCTGGGAACAGACGCGAATGCTATTTGCACTGTATATGGCCAGAAAAGCACAAGTGTGCTGTTCTTAGCCTGAATGAACACTTGCTGCTAGAACTTGAATCTCAACGTGATTCAACTCCGTTTAGGAAGTTTAATTGAACCCTAGTGTGCCATGCAAGAAAAACACTCTGTTTTAGAGAAAACAGCATTCTTTCACTCTACTGTGTTTCCTATAGGGCACGTACAGTGAGCTAGCTCAGAACAAAAGAACTGTGCTTCCTACACAAACGGGGCATATCTAGTTCAACTCAGTATTGGAAACTGAGTAAAACAGGAGCTTCTCTTCAGTCCAATACACTGTACTTGCTGGGAACAGACGCGAATGCTATTTGCACTGTATATGGCCAGAAAAGCACAAGTGTGCTGTTCTTAGCCTGAATGAACACTTGCTGCTAGAACTTGAATCTCAACGTGATTCAACTCCGTTTAGGAAGTTTAATTGAACCCTAGTGTGCCATGCAAGAAAAACACTCTGTTTTAGAGAAAACAGCATTCTTTCACTCTACTGTGTTTCCTATAGGGCACGTACAGTGAGCTAGCTCAGAACAAAAGAACTGTGCTTCCTACACAAACGGGGCATATCTAGTTCAACTCAGTATTGGAAACTGAGTAAAACAGGAGCTTCTCTTCAGTCCAATACACTGTACTTGCTGGGAACAGACGCGAATGCTATTTGCACTGTATATGGCCAGAAAAGCACAAGTGTGCTGTTCTTAGCCTGAATGAACACTTGCTGCTAGAACTTGAATCTCAACGTGATTCAACTCCGTTTAGGAAGTTTAATTGAACCCTAGTGTGCCATGCAAGAAAAACACTCTGTTTTAGAGAAAACAGCATTCTTTCACTCTCCTGTGTTTCCTATAGGGCACGTACAGTGAGCTAGCTCAGAACAAAAGAACTGTGCTTCCTACACAAACGGGGCATATCTAGTTCAACTCAGTATTGGAAACTGAGTAAAACAGGAGCTTCTCTTCAGTCCAATACACTGTACTGGCTGGGAACAGACGCGAATGCTATTTGCACTGTATATGGCCAGAAAAGCACAAGTGTGCTGTTCTTAGCCTGAATGAACACATGCTGCTAGAACTTGAATCTCAACGTCATTCAACTCCGTTTAGGAAGTTTAATTGAACCCTAGTGTGCCATGCAAGAAAAACACTCTGTTTTAGAGAAAACAGCATTCTTTCACTCTACTGTGTTTCCTATAGGGCACGTACAGTGAGCTAGCTCAGAACAAAAGAACTGTGCTTCCTACACAAACGGGGCATATCTAGTTCAACTCAGTATTGGAAACTGAGTAAAACAGGAGCTTCTCTTCAGTCCAATACACTGTACTGGCTGGGAACAGACGCGAATGCTATTTGCACTGTATATGGCCAGAAAAGCACAAGTGTGCTGTTCTTAGCCTGAATGAACACTTGCTGCTAGAACTTGAATCTCAACGTGATTCAACTCCGTTTAGGAAGTTTAATTGAACCCTAGTGTGCCATGCAAGAAAAACACTCTGTTTTAGAGAAAACAGCATTCTTTCACTCTACTGTGTTTCCTATAGGGCACGTACAGTGAGCTAGCTCAGAACAAAAGAACTGTGCTTCCTACACAAACGGGGCATATCTAGTTCAACTCAGTATTGGAAACTGAGTAAAACAGGAGCTTCTCTTCAGTCCAATACACTGTACTGGCTGGGAACAGACGCGAATGCTATTTGCACTGTATATGGCCAGAAAAGCACAAGTGTGCTGTTCTTAGCCTGAATGAACACTTGCTGCTAGAACTTGAATCTCAACGTGATTCAACTCCGTTTAGGAAGTTTAATTGAACCCTAGTGTGCCATGCAAGAAAAACACTCTGTTTTAGAGAAAACAGCATTCTTTCACTCTCCTGTGTTTCCTATAGGGCACGTACAGTGAGCTAGCTCAGAACAAAAGAACTGTGCTTCCTACACAAACGGGGCATATCTAGTTCAACTCAGTATTGGAAACTGAGTAAAACAGGAGCTTCTCTTCAGTCCAATACACTGTACTTGCTGGGAACAGACGCGAATGCTATTTGCACTGTATATGGCCAGAAAAGCACAAGTGTGCTGTTCTTAGCCTGAATGAACACTTGCTGCTAGAACTTGAATCTCAACGTGATTCAACTCCGTTTAGGAAGTTTAATTGAACCCTAGTGTGCCATGCAAGAAAAACACTCTGTTTTAGAGAAAACAGCATTCTTTCACTCTATTGTGTTTCCTATAGGTCACGTACAGTGAGCTAGCTCAGAACAAAAGAACTGTGCTTCCTACACAAACGGGGCATATCTATTTCAACTCAGTATTGGAAACTGAGTAAAACAGGAGCTTCTCTTCAGTCCAATACACTGTACTGGCTGGGAACAGACGCGAATGCTATTTGCACTGTATATGGCCAGAAAAGCACAAGTGTGCTGTTCTTAGCCTGAATGAACACTTGCTGCTAGAACTTGAATCTCAACGTGATTCAACTCCGTTTAGGAAGTTTAATTGAACCCTAGTGTGCCATGCAAGAAAAACACTCTGTTTTAGAGAAAACAGCATTCTTTCACTCTCCTGTGTTTCCTATAGGGCACGTACAGTGAGCTAGCTCAGAACAAAAGAACTGTGCTTCCTACACAAACGGGGCATATCTAGTTCAACTCAGTATTGGAAACTGAGTAAAACAGGAGCTTCTCTTCAGTCCAATACACTGTACTGGCTGGGAACAGACGCGAATGCTATTTGCACTGTATATGGCCAGAAAAGCACAAGTGTGCTGTTCTTAGCCTGAATGAACACTTGCTGCTAGAACTTGAATCTCAACGTGATTCAACTCCGTTTAGGAAGTTTAATTGAACCCTAGTGTGCCATGCAAGAAAAACACTCTGTTTTAGAGAAAACAGCATTCTTTCACTCTCCTGTGTTTCCTATAGGGCACGTACAGTGAGCTAGCTCAGAACAAAAGAACTGTGCTTCCTACACAAACGGGGCATATCTAGTTCAACTCAGTATTGGAAACTGAGTAAAACAGGAGCTTCTCTTCAGTCCAATACACTGTACTGGCTGGGAACAGACGCGAATGCTATTTGCACTGTATATGGCCAGAAAAGCACAAGTGTGCTGTTCTTAGCCTGAATGAACACTTGCTGCTAGAACTTGAATCTCAACGTGATTCAACTCCGTTTAGGAAGTTTAATTGAACCCTAGTGTGCCATGCAAGAAAAACACTCTGTTTTAGAGAAAACAGCATTCTTTCACTCTATTGTGTTTCCTATAGGTCACGTACAGTGAGCTAGCTCAGAACAAAAGAACTGTGCTTCCTACACAAACGGGGCATATCTATTTCAACTCAGTATTGGAAACTGAGTAAAACAGGAGCTTCTCTTCAGTCCAATACACTGTACTGGCTGGGAACAGACGCGAATGCTATTTGCACTGTATATGGCCAGAAAAGCACAAGTGTGCTGTTCTTAGCCTGAATGAACACTTGCTGCTAGAACTTGAATCTCAACGTGATTCAACTCCGTTTAGGAAGTTTAATTGAACCCTAGTGTGCCATGCAAGAAAAACACTCTGTTTTAGAGAAAACAGCATTCTTTCACTCTCCTGTGTTTCCTATAGGGCACGTACAGTGAGCTAGCTCAGAACAAAAGAACTGTGCTTCCTACACAAACGGGGCATATCTAGTTCAACTCAGTATTGGAAACTGAGTAAAACAGGAGCTTCTCTTCAGTCCAATACACTGTACTGGCTGGGAACAGACGCGAATGCTATTTGCACTGTATATGGCCAGAAAAGCACAAGTGTGCTGTTCTTAGCCTGAATGAACACTTGCTGCTAGAACTTGAATCTCAACGTGATTCAACTCCGTTTAGGAAGTTTAATTGAACCCTAGTGTGCCATGCAAGAAAAACACTCTGTTTTAGAGAAAACAGCATTCTTTCACTCTATTGTGTTTCCTATAGGTCACGTACAGTGAGCTAGGTCAGAACAAAAGAACTGTGCTTCCTACACAAACGGGGCATATCTATTTCAACTCAGTATTGGAAACTGAGTAAAACAGGAGCTTCTCTTCAGTCCAATACACTGTACTGGCTGGGAACAGACGCGAATGCTATTTGCACAGTATATGGCCAGAAAAGCACAAGTGTGCTGTTCTTAGCCTGAATGAACACTTGCTGCTAGAACTTGAATCTCAACGTGATTCAACTCCGTTTAGGAAGTTTAATTGAACCCTAGTGTGCCATGCAAGAAAAACACTCTGTTTTAGAGAAAACAGCATTCTTTCACTCTCCTGTGTTTCCTATAGGGCACGTACAGTGAGCTAGCTCAGAACAAAAGAACTGTGCTTCCTACACAAACGGGGCATATCTAGTTCAACTCAGTATTGGAAACTGAGTAAAACAGGAGCTTCTCTTCAGTCCAATACACTGTACTGGCTGGGAACAGACGCGAATGCTATTTGCACTGTATATGGCCAGAAAAGCACAAGTGTGCTGTTCTTAGCCTGAATGAACACTTGCTGCTAGAACTTGAATCTCAACGTGATTCAACTCCGTTTAGGAAGTTTAATTGAACCCTAGTGTGCCATGCAAGAAAAACACTCTGTTTTAGAGAAAACAGCATTCTTTCACTCTCCTGTGTTTCCTATAGGGCACGTACAGTGAGCTAGGTCAGAACAAAAGAACTGTGCTTCCTACACAAACGGGGCATATCTATTTCAACTCAGTATTGGAAACTGAGTAAAACAGGAGCTTCTCTTCAGTCCAATACACTGTACTGGCTGGGAACAGACGCGAATGCTATTTGCACAGTATATGGCCAGAAAAGCACAAGTGTGCTGTTCTTAGCCTGAATGAACACTTGCTGCTAGAACTTGAATCTCAACGTGATTCAACTCCGTTTAGGAAGTTTAATTGAACCCTAGTGTGCCATGCAAGAAAAACACTCTGTTTTAGAGAAAACAGCATTCTTTCACTCTACTGTGTTTCCTATAGGGCACGTACAGTGAGCTAGCTCAGAACAAAAGAACTGTGCTTCCTACACAAACGGGGCATATCTATTTCAACTCAGTATTGGAAACTGAGTAAAACAGGAGCTTCTCTTCAGTCCAATACACTGTACTGGCTGGGAACAGACGCGAATGCTATTTGCACTGTATATGGCCAGAAAAGCACAAGTGTGCTGTTCTTAGCCTGAATGAACACTTGCTGCTAGAACTTGAATCTCAACGTGATTCAACTCCGTTTAGGAAGTTTAATTGAACCCTAGTGTGCCATGCAAGAAAAACACTCTGTTTTAGAGAAAACAGCATTCTTTCACTCTCCTGTGTTTCCTATAGGGCACGTACAGTGAGCTAGCTCAGAACAAAAGAACTGTGCTTCCTACACAAACGGGGCATATCTAGTTCAACTCAGTATTGGAAACTGAGTAAAACAGGAGCTTCTCTTCAGTCCAATACACTGTACTTGCTGGGAACAGACGCGAATGCTATTTGCACTGTATATGGCCAGAAAAGCACAAGTGTGCTGTTCTTAGCCTGAATGAACACTTGCTGCTAGAACTTGAATCTCAACGTGATTCAACTCCGTTTAGGAAGTTTAATTGAACCCTAGTGTGCCATGCAAGAAAAACACTCTGTTTTAGAGAAAACAGCATTCTTTCACTCTCCTGTGTTTCCTATAGGGCACGTACAGTGAGCTAGCTCAGAACAAAAGAACTGTGCTTCCTACACAAACGGGGCATATCTAGTTCAACTCAGTATTGGAAACTGAGTAAAACAGGAGCTTCTCTTCAGTCCAATACACTGTACTGGCTGGGAACAGACGCGAATGCTATTTGCACTGTATATGGCCAGAAAAGCACAAGTGTGCTGTTCTTAGCCTGAATGAACACTTGCTGCTAGAACTTGAATCTCAACGTGATTCAACTCCGTTTAGGAAGTTTAATTGAACCCTAATGTGCCATGCAAGAAAAACACTCTGTTTTAGAGAAAACAGCATTCTTTCACTCTCCTGTGTTTCCTATAGGTCACGTACAGTGAGCTAGCTCAGAACAAAAGAACTGTGCTTCCTACACAAACGGGGCATATCTAGTTCAACTCCGTATTGGAAACTGAGTAAAACAGGAGCTTCTCTTCAGTCCAATACACTGTACTGGCTGGGAACAGACGCGAATGCTATTTGCACTGTATATGGCCAGAAAAGCACAAGTGTGCTGTTCTTAGCCTGAATGAACACTTGCTGCTAGAACTTGAATCTCAACGTGATTCAACTCCGTTTAGGAAGTTTAATTGAACCCTAGTGTGCCATGCAAGAAAAACACTCTGTTTTAGAGAAAACAGCATTCTTTCACTCTCCTGTGTTTCCTATAGGGCACGTACAGTGAGCTAGCTCAGAACAAAAGAACTGTGCTTCCTACACAAACGGGGCATATCTAGTTCAACTCAGTATTGGAAACTGAGTAAAACAGGAGCTTCTCTTCAGTCCAATACACTGTACTGGCTGGGAACAGACGCGAATGCTATTTGCACTGTATATGGCCAGAAAAGCACAAGTGTGCTGTTCTTAGCCTGAATGAACACTTGCTGCTAGAACTTGAATCTCAACGTGATTCAACTCCGTTTAGGAAGTTTAATTGAACCCTAGTGTTCCATGCAAGAAAAACACTCTGTTTTAGAGAAAACAGCATTCTTTCACTCTCCTGTGTTTCCTATAGGGCACGTACAGTGAGCTAGCTCAGAACAAAAGAACTGTGCTTCCTACACAAACGGGGCATATCTATTTCAACTCAGTATTGGAAACTGAGTAAAACAGGAGCTTCTCTTCAGTCCAATACACTGTACTGGCTGGGAACAGACGCGAATGCTATTTGCACTGTATATGGCCAGAAAAGCACAAGTGTGCTGTTCTTAGCCTGAATGAACACTTGCTGCTAGAACTTGAATCTCAACGTGATTCAACTCCGTTTAGGAAGTTTAATTAAACCCTAGTGTGCCATGCAAGAAAAACACTCTGTTTTAGAGAAAACAGCATTCTTTCACTCTCCTGTGTTTCCTATAGGGCACGTATAGTGAGCTAGCTCAGAACAAAAGAACTGTGCTTCCTACACAAACGGGGCATATCTATTTCAACTCAGTATTGGAAACTGAGTAAAGCAGGAGCTTCTCTTCAGTCCAATACACTGTACTTGCTGGGAACAGACGCGAATGCTATTTGCACTGTATATGGCCAGAAAAGCACAAGTGTGCTGTTCTTAGCCTGAATGAACACTTGCTGCTAGAACTTGAATCTCAACGTGATTCAACTCCGTTTAGGAAGTTTAACTGAACCCTAGTGTGCCATGCAAGAAAAACACTCTGTTTTAGAGAAAACAGCATTCTTTCACTCTACTGTGTTTCCTATAGGGCACGTACAGTGAGCTAGCTCAGAACAAAAGAACTGTGCTTCCTACACAAACGGGGCATATCTAGTTCAACTCAGTATTGGAAACTGAGTAAAACAGGAGCTTCTCTTCAGTCCAATACACTGTACTGGCTGGGAACAGACGCGAATGCTATTTGCACTGTATATGGCCAGAAAAGCACAAGTGTGCTGTTCTTAGCCTGAATGAACACTTGCTGCTAGAACTTGAATCTCAACGTGATTCAACTCCGTTTAGGAAGTTTAATTGAACCCTAGTGTGCCATGCAAGAAAAACACTCTGTTTTAGAGAAAACAGCATTCTTTCACTCTCCTGTGTTTCCTATAGGGCACGTACAGTGAGCTAGCTCAGAACAAAAGAACTGTGCTTCCTACACAAACGGGGAATATCTAGTTCAACTCAGTATTGGAAACTGAGTAAAACAGGAGCTTCTCTTCAGTCCAATACACTGTACTGGCTGGGAACAGACGCGAATGCTATTTGCACTGTATATGGCCAGAAAAGCACAAGTGTGCTGTTCTTAGCCTGAATGAACACTTGCTGCTAGAACTTGAATCTCAACGTGATTCAACTCCGTTTAGGAAGTTTAATTGAACCCTAGTGTGCCATGCAAGAAAAACACTCTGTTTTAGAGAAAACAGCATTCTTTCACTCTCCTGTGTTTCCTATAGGGCACGTACAGTGAGCTAGCTCAGAACAAAAGAACTGTGCTTCCTACACAAACGGGGCATATCTAGTTCAACTCAGTATTGGAAACTGAGTAAAACAGGAGCTTCTCTTCAGTCCAATACACTGTACTTGCTGGGAACAGACGCGAATGCTATTTGCACTGTATATGGCCAGAAAAGCACAAGTGTGCTGTTCTTAGCCTGAATGAACACTTGCTGCTAGAACTTGAATCTCAACGTGATTCAACTCCGTTTAGGAAGTTTAATTAAACCCTAGTGTGCCATGCAAGAAAAACACTCTGTTTTAGAGAAAACAGCATTCTTTCACTCTCCTGTGTTTCCTATAGGGCACGTATAGTGAGCTAGCTCAGAACAAAAGAACTGTGCTTCCTACACAAACGGGGCATATCTAGTTCAACTCAGTATTGGAAACTGAGTAAAACAGGAGCTTCTCTTCAGTCCAATACACTGTACTTGCTGGGAACAGACGCGAATGCTATTTGCACTGTATATGGCCAGAAAAGCACAAGTGTGCTGTTCTTAGCCTGAATGAACACTTGCTGCTAGAACTTGAATCTCAACGTGATTCAACTCCGTTTAGGAAGTTTAATTGAACCCTAGTGTGCCATGCAAGAAAAACACTCTGTTTTAGAGAAAACAGCATTCTTTCACTCTACTGTGTTTCCTATAGGGCACGTACAGTGAGCTAGCTCAGAACAAAAGAACTGTGCTTCCTACACAAACGGGGCATATCTAGTTCAACTCAGTATTGGAAACTGAGTAAAACAGGAGCTTCTCTTCAGTCCAATACACTGTACTGGCTGGGAACAGACGCGAATGCTATTTGCACTGTATATGGCCAGAAAAGCACAAGTGTGCTGTTCTTAGCCTGAATGAACACTTGCTGCTAGAACTTGAATCTCAACGTGATTCAACTCCGTTTAGGAAGTTTAATTGAACCCTAGTGTGCCATGCAAGAAAAACACTCTGTTTTAGAGAAAACAGCATTCTTTCACTCTCCTGTGTTTCCTATAGGGCACGTACAGTGAGCTAGCTCAGAACAAAAGAACTGTGCTTCCTACACAAACGGGGCATATCTAGTTCAACTCAGTATTGGAAACTGAGTAAAACAGGAGCTTCTCTTCAGTCCAATACACTGTACTGGCTGGGAACAGACGCGAATGCTATTTGCACTGTATATGGCCAGAAAAGCACAAGTGTGCTGTTCTTAGCCTGAATGAACACTTGCTGCTAGAACTTGAATCTCAATGTGATTCAACTCCGTTTAGGAAGTTTAATTGAACCCTAGTGTGCCATGCAAGAAAAACACTCTGTTTTAGAGAAAACAGCATTCTTTCACTCTCCTGTGTTTCCTATAGGGCACGTACAGTGAGCTAGCTCAGAACAAAAGAACTGTGCTTCCTACACAAACGGGGCATATCTAGTTCAACTCAGTATTGGAAACTGAGTAAAACAGGAGCTTCTCTTCAGTCCAATACACTGTACTTGCTGGGAACAGACGCGAATGCTATTTGCACTGTATATGGCCAGAAAAGCACAAGTGTGCTGTTCTTAGCCTGAATGAACACTTGCTGCTAGAACTTGAATCTCAACGTGATTCAACTCCGTTTAGGAAGTTTAATTGAACCCTAGTGTGCCATGCAAGAAAAACACTCTGTTTTAGAGAAAACAGCATTCTTTCACTCTATTGTGTTTCCTATAGGTCACGTACAGTGAGCTAGCTCAGAACAAAAGAACTGTGCTTCCTACACAAACGGGGCATATCTATTTCAACTCAGTATTGGAAACTGAGTAAAACAGGAGCTTCTCTTCAGTCCAATACACTGTACTGGCTGGGAACAGACGCGAATGCTATTTGCACTGTATATGGCCAGAAAAGCACAAGTGTGCTGTTCTTAGCCTGAATGAACACTTGCTGCTAGAACTTGAATCTCAACGTGATTCAACTCCGTTTAGGAAGTTTAATTGAACCCTAGTGTGCCATGCAAGAAAAACACTCTGTTTTAGAGAAAACAGCATTCTTTCACTCTCCTGTGTTTCCTATAGGGCACGTACAGTGAGCTAGCTCAGAACAAAAGAACTGTGCTTCCTACACAAACGGGGCATATCTAGTTCAACTCAGTATTGGAAACTGAGTAAAACAGGAGCTTCTCTTCAGTCCAATACACTGTACTGGCTGGGAACAGACGCGAATGCTATTTGCACTGTATATGGCCAGAAAAGCACAAGTGTGCTGTTCTTAGCCTGAATGAACACTTGCTGCTAGAACTTGAATCTCAACGTGATTCAACTCCGTTTAGGAAGTTTAATTGAACCCTAGTGTGCCATGCAAGAAAAACACTCTGTTTTAGAGAAAACAGCATTCTTTCACTCTCCTGTGTTTCCTATAGGGCACGTACAGTGAGCTAGCTCAGAACAAAAGAACTGTGCTTCCTACACAAACGGGGCATATCTAGTTCAACTCAGTATTGGAAACTGAGTAAAACAGTAGCTTCTCTTCAGTCCAATACACTGTACTGGCTGGGAACAGACGCGAATGCTATTTGCACTGTATATGGCCAGAAAAGCACAAGTGTGCTGTTCTTAGCCTGAATGAACACTTGCTGCTAGAACTTGAATCTCAACGTGATTCAACTCCGTTTAGGAAGTTTAATTGAACCCTAGTGTGCCATGCAAGAAAAACACTCTGTTTTAGAGAAAACAGCATTCTTTCACTCTCCTGTGTTTCCTATAGGGCACGTACAGTGAGCTAGCTCAGAACAAAAGAACTGTGCTTCCTACACAAACGGGGCATATCTAGTTCAACTCAGTATTGGAAACTGAGTAAAACAGGAGCTTCTCTTCAGTCCAATACACTGTACTGGCTGGGAACAGATGCGAATGCTATTTGCACTGTATATGGCCAGAAAAGCACAAGTGTGCTGTTCTTAGCCTGAATGAACACTTGCTGCTAGAACTTGAATCTCAACGTGATTCAACTCCGTTTAGGAAGTTTAATTGAACCCTAGTGTGCCATGCAAGAAAAACACTCTGTTTTAGAGAAAACAGCATTCTTTCACTCTATTGTGTTTCCTAAAGGGCACGTACAGTGAGCTAGCTCAGAACAAAAGAACTGTGCTTCCTACACAAACGGGGCATATCTATTTCAACTCAGTATTGGAAACTGAGTAAAACAGGAGCTTCTCTTCAGTCCAATACACTGTACTGGCTGGGAACAGACGCGAATGCTATTTGCACTGTATATGGCCAGAAAAGCACAAGTGTGCTGTTCTTAGCCTGAATGAACACTTGCTGCTAGAACTTGAATCTCAACGTGATTCAACTCCGTTTAGGAAGTTTAATTGAACCCTAGTGTGCCATGCAAGAAAAACACTCTGTTTTAGAGAAAACAGCATTCTTTCACTCTCCTGTGTTTCCTATAGGGCACGTACAGTGAGCTAGCTCAGAACAAAAGAACTGTGCTTCCTACACAAACGGGGCATATCTAGTTCAACTCAGTATTGGAAACTGAGTAAAACAGGAGCTTCTCTTCAGTCCAATACACTGTACTGGCTGGGAACAGACGCGAATGCTATTTGCACTGTATATGGCCAGAAAAGCACAAGTGTGCTGTTCTTAGCCTGAATGAACACTTGCTGCTAGAACTTGAATCTCAACGTGATTCAACTCCGTTTAGGAAGTTTAATTGAACCCTAGTGTGCCATGCAAGAAAAACACTCTGTTTTAGAGAAAACAGCATTCTTTCACTCTCCTGTGTTTCCTATAGGGCACGTACAGTGAGCTAGCTCAGAACAAAAGAACTGTGCTTCCTACACAAACGGGGCATATCTAGTTCAACTCAGTATTGGAAACTGAGTAAAACAGGAGCTTCTCTTCAGTCCAATACACTGTACTGGCTGGGAACAGACGCGAATGCTATTTGCACTGTATATGGCCAGAAAAGCACAAGTGTGCTGTTCTTAGCCTGAATGAACACTTGCTGCTAGAACTTGAATCTCAACGTGATTCAACTCCGTTTAGGAAGTTTAATTGAACCCTAGTGTGCCATGCAAGAAAAACACTCTGTTTTAGAGAAAACAGCATTCTTTCACTCTCCTGTGTTTTTCTATAGGGCACGTACAGTGAGCTAGCTCAGAACAAAAGAACTGTGCTTCCTACACAAACGGGGCATATCTAGTTCAACTCAGTATTGGAAACTGAGTAAAACAGGAGCTTCTCTTCAGTCCAATACACTGTACTGGCTGGGAACAGACGCGAATGCTATTTGCACTGTATATGGCCAGAAAAGCACAAGTGTGCTGTTCTTAGCCTGAATGAACACTTGCTGCTAGAACTTGAATCTCAACGTGATTCAACTCCGTTTAGGAAGTTTAATTGAACCCTAGTGTGCCATGCAAGAAAAACACTCTGTTTTAGAGAAAACAGCATTCTTTCACTCTCCTGTGTTTCCTATAGGGCACGTACAGTGAGCTAGCTCAGAACAAAAGAACTGTGCTTCCTACACAAACGGGGCATATCTATTTCAACTCAGTATTGGAAACTGAGTAAAACAGGAGCTTCTCTTCAGTCCAATACACTGTACTGGCTGGGAACAGACGCGAATGCTATTTGCACTGTATATGGCCAGAAAAGCACAAGTGTGCTGTTCTTAGCCTGAATGAACACTTGCTGCTAGAACTTGAATCTCAACGTGATTCAACTCCGTTTAGGAAGTTTAATTGAACCCTAGTGTGCCATGCAAGAAAAACACTCTGTTTTAGAGAAAACAGCATTCTTTCACTCTCCTGTGTTTCCTATAGGGCACGTACAGTGAGCTAGCTCAGAACAAAAGAACTGTGCTTCCTACACAAACGGGGCATATCTAGTTCAACTCAGTATTGTAAACTGAGTAAAACAGGAGCTTCTCTTCAGTCCAATACACTGTACTGGCTGGGAACAGACGCGAATGCTATTTGCACTGTATATGGCCAGAAAAGCACAAGTGTGCTGTTCTTAGCCTGAATGAACACTTGCTGCTAGAACTTGAATCTCAACGTGATTCAACTCCGTTTAGGAAGTTTAATTGAACCCTAGTGTGCCATGCAAGAAAAACACTCTGTTTTAGAGAAAACAGCATTCTTTCACTCTCCTGTGTTTCCTATAGGGCACGTACAGTGAGCTAGCTCAGAACAAAAGAACTGTGCTTCCTACACAAACGGGGCATATCTAGTTCAACTCAGTATTGGAAACTGAGTAAAACAGGAGCTTCTCTTCAGTCCAATACACTGTACTGGCTGGGAACAGACGCGAATGCTATTTGCACTGTATATGGCCAGAAAAGCACAAGTGTGCTGTTCTTAGCCTGAATGAACACTTGCTGCTAGAACTTGAATCTCAACGTCATTCAACTCCGTTTAGGAAGTTTAATTGAACCCTAGTGTGCCATGCAAGAAAAACACTCTGTTTTAGAGAAAACAGCATTCTTTCACTCTCCTGTGTTTCCTATAGGGCACGTACAGTGAGCTAGCTCAGAACAAAAGAACTGTGCTTCCTACACAAACGGGGCATATCTAGTTCAACTCAGTATTGGAAACTGAGTAAAACAGGAGCTTCTCTTCAGTCCAATACACTGTACTGGCTGGGAACAGACGCGAATGCTATTTGCACTGTATATGGCCAGAAAAGCACAAGTGTGCTGTTCTTAGCCTGAATGAACACTTGCTGCTAGAACTTGAATCTCAACGTGATTCAACTCCGTTTAGGAAGTTTAATTGAACCCTAGTGTGCCATGCAAGAAAAACACTCTGTTTTAGAGAAAACAGCATTCTTTCACTCTCCTGTGTTTCCTAAAGGGCACGTACAGTGAGCTAGCTCAGAACAAAAGAACTGTGCTTCCTACACAAACGGGGCATATCTAGTTCAACTCAGTATTGGAAACTGAGTAAAACAGGAGCTTCTCTTCAGTCCAATACACTGTACTGGCTGGGAACAGACGCGAATGCTATTTGCACTGTATATGGCCAGAAAAGCACAAGTGTGCTGTTCTTAGCCTGAATGAACACTTGCTGCTAGAACTTGAATCTCAACGTGATTCAACTCCGTTTAGGAAGTTTAATTGAACCCTAGTGTGCCATGCAAGAAAAACACTCTGTTTTAGAGAAAACAGCATTCTTTCACTCTATTGTGTTTCCTATAGGTCACGTACAGTGAGCTAGCTCAGAACAAAAGAACTGTGCTTCCTACACAAACGGGGCATATCTATTTCAACTCAGTATTGGAAACTGAGTAAAACAGGAGCTTCTCTTCAGTCCAATACACTGTACTGGCTGGGAACAGACGCGAATGCTATTTGCACTGTATATGGCCAGAAAAGCACAAGTGTGCTGTTCTTAGCCTGAATGAACACTTGCTGCTAGAACTTGAATCTCAACGTGATTCAACTCCGTTTAGGAAGTTTAATTGAACCCTAGTGTGCCATGCAAGAAAAACACTCTGTTTTAGAGAAAACAGCATTCTTTCACTCTCCTGTGTTTCCTATAGGGCACGTACAGTGAGCTAGCTCAGAACAAAAGAACTGTGCTTCCTACACAAACGGGGCATATCTATTTCAACTCAGTATTGGAAACTGAGTAAAACAGGAGCTTCTCTTCAGTCCAATACACTGTACTGGCTGGGAACAGACGCGAATGCTATTTGCACTGTATATGGCCAGAAAAGCACAAGTGTGCTGTTCTTAGCCTGAATGAACACTTGCTGCTAGAACTTGAATCTCAACGTGATTCAACTCCGTTTAGGAAGTTTAATTGAACCCTAGTGTGCCATGCAAGAAAAACACTCTGTTTTAGAGAAAACAGCATTCTTTCACTCTCCTGTGTTTCCTATAGGGCACGTACAGTGAGCTAGCTCAGAACAAAAGAACTGTGCTTCCTACACAAACGGGGCATATCTAGTTCAACTCAGTATTGGAAACTGAGTAAAACAGGAGCTTCTCTTCAGTCCAATACACTGTACTGGCTGGGAACAGACGCGAATGCTATTTGCACTGTATATGGCCAGAAAAGCACAAGTGTGCTGTTCTTAGCCTGAATGAACACTTGCTGCTAGAACTTGAATCTCAACGTGATTCAACTCCGTTTAGGAAGTTTAATTGAACCCTAGTGTGCCATGCAAGAAAAACACTCTGTTTTAGAGAAAACAGCATTCTTTCACTCTCCTGTGTTTCCTATAGGGCACGTACAGTGAGCTAGCTCAGAACAAAAGAACTGTGCTTCCTACACAAACGGGGCATATCTAGTTCAACTCAGTATTGGAAACTGAGTAAAACAGGAGCTTCTCTTCAGTCCAATACACTGTACTTGCTGGGAACAGACGCGAATGCTTTTTGCACTGTATATGGCCAGAAAAGCACAAGTGTGCTGTTCTTAGCCTGAATGAACACTTGCTGCTAGAACTTGAATCTCAACGTGATTCAACTCCGTTTAGGAAGTTTAATTGAACCCTAGTGTGCCATGCAAGAAAAACACTCTGTTTTAGAGAAAACAGCATTCTTTCACTCTCCTGTGTTTCCTATAGGGCACGTACAGTGAGCTAGCTCAGAACAAAAGAACTGTGCTTCCTACACAAACGGGGCATATCTAGTTCAACTCAGTATTGGAAACTGAGTAAAACAGGAGCTTCTCTTCAGTCCAATACACTGTACTTGCTGGGAACAGACGCGAATGCTATTTGCACTGTATATGGCCAGAAAAGCACAAGTGTGCTGTTCTTAGCCTGAATGAACACTTGCTGCTAGAACTTGAATCTCAACGTGATTCAACTCCGTTTAGGAAGTTTAATTGAACCCTAGTGTGCCATGCAAGAAAAACACTCTGTTTTAGAGAAAACAGCATTCTTTCACTCTCCTGTGTTTCCTATAGGGCACGTACAGTGAGCTAGCTCAGAACAAAAGAACTGTGCTTCCTACACAAACGGGGCATATCTAGTTCAACTCAGTATTGGAAACTGAGTAAAACAGGAGCTTCTCTTCAGTCCAATACACTGTACTTGCTGGGAACAGACGCGAATGCTATTTGCACTGTATATGGCCAGAAAAGCACAAGTGTGCTGTTCTTAGCCTGAATGAACACTTGCTGCTAGAACTTGAATCTCAACGTGATTCAACTCCGTTTAGGAAGTTTAATTGAACCCTAGTGTGCCATGCAAGAAAAACACTCTGTTTTAGAGAAAACAGCATTCTTTCACTCTATTGTGTTTCCTATAGGGCACGTACAGTGAGCTAGCTCAGAACAAAAGAACTGTGCTTCCTACACAAACGGGGCATATCTATTATAACTCAGTATTGGAAACTGAGTAAAACAGGAGCTTCTCTTCAGTCCAATACACTGTACTGGCTGGGAACAGACGCGAATGCTATTTGCACTGTATATGGCCAGAAAAGCACAAGTGTGCTGTTCTTAGCCTGAATGAACACTTGCTGCTAGAACTTGAATCTCAACGTGATTCAACTCCGTTTAGGAAGTTTAATTGAACCCTAGTGTGCCATGCAAGAAAAACACTCTGTTTTAGAGAAAACAGCATTCTTTCACTCTCCTGTGTTTCCTATAGGGCACGTACAGTGAGCTAGCTCAGAACAAAAGAACTGTGCTTCCTACACAAACGGGGCATATCTAGTTCAACTCAGTATTGGAAACTGAGTAAAACAGGAGCTTCTCTTCAGTCCAATACACTGTACTGGCTGGGAACAGACGCGAATGCTATTTGCACTGTATATGGCCAGAAAAGCACAAGTGTGCTGTTCTTAGCCTGAATGAACACTTGCTGCTAGAACTTGAATCTCAACGTGATTCAACTCCGTTTAGGAAGTTTAATTGAACCCTAGTGTGCCATGCAAGAAAAACACTCTGTTTTAGAGAAAACAGCATTCTTTCACTCTCCTGTGTTTCCTATAGGGCACGTACAGTGAGCTAGCTCAGAACAAAAGAACTGTGCTTCCTACACAAACGGGGCATATCTATTTCAACTCAGTATTGGAAACTGAGTAAAACAGGAGCTTCTCTTCAGTCCAATACACTGTACTGGCTGGGAACAGACGCGAATGCTATTTGCACTGTATATGGCCAGAAAAGCACAAGTGTGCTGTTCTTAGCCTGAATGAACACTTGCTGCTAGAACTTGAATCTCAACGTCATTCAACTCCGTTTAGGAAGTTTAATTGAACCCTAGTGTGCCATGCAAGAAAAACACTCTGTTTTAGAGAAAACAGCATTCTTTCACTCTCCTGTGTTTCCTATAGGGCACGTACAGTGAGCTAGCTCAGAACAAAAGAACTGTGCTTCCTACACAAACGGGGCATATCTAGTTCAACTCAGTATTGGAAACTGAGTAAAACAGGAGCTTCTCTTCAGTCCAATACACTGTACTGGCTGGGAACAGACGCGAATGCTATTTGCACTGTATATGGCCAGAAAAGCACAAGTGTGCTGTTCTTAGCCTGAATGAACACTTGCTGCTAGAACTTGAATCTCAACGTGATTCAACTCCGTTTAGGAAGTTTAATTGAACCCTAGTGTGCCATGCAAGAAAAACACTCTGTTTTAGAGAAAACAGCATTCTTTCACTCTCCTGTGTTTCCTAAAGGGCACGTACAGTGAGCTAGCTCAGAACAAAAGAACTGTGCTTCCTACACAAACGGGGCATATCTAGTTCAACTCAGTATTGGAAACTGAGTAAAACAGGAGCTTCTCTTCAGTCCAATACACTGTACTGGCTGGGAACAGACGCGAATGCTATTTGCACTGTATATGGCCAGAAAAGCACAAGTGTGCTGTTCTTAGCCTGAATGAACACTTGCTGCTAGAACTTGAATCTCAACGTGATTCAACTCCGTTTAGGAAGTTTAATTGAACCCTAGTGTGCCATGCAAGAAAAACACTCTGTTTTAGAGAAAACAGCATTCTTTCACTCTATTGTGTTTCCTATAGGTCACGTACAGTGAGCTAGCTCAGAACAAAAGAACTGTGCTTCCTACACAAACGGGGCATATCTATTTCAACTCAGTATTGGAAACTGAGTAAAACAGGAGCTTCTCTTCAGTCCAATACACTGTACTGGCTGGGAACAGACGCGAATGCTATTTGCACTGTATATGGCCAGAAAAGCACAAGTGTGCTGTTCTTAGCCTGAATGAACACTTGCTGCTAGAACTTGAATCTCAACGTGATTCAACTCCGTTTAGGAAGTTTAATTGAACCCTAGTGTGCCATGCAAGAAAAACACTCTGTTTTAGAGAAAACAGCATTCTTTCACTCTCCTGTGTTTCCTATAGGGCACGTACAGTGAGCTAGCTCAGAACAAAAGAACTGTGCTTCCTACACAAACGGGGCATATCTAGTTCAACTCAGTATTGGAAACTGAGTAAAACAGGAGCTTCTCTTCAGTCCAATACACTGTACTTGCTGGGAACAGACGCGAATGCTTTTTGCACTGTATATGGCCAGAAAAGCACAAGTGTGCTGTTCTTAGCCTGAATGAACACTTGCTGCTAGAACTTGAATCTCAACGTGATTCAACTCCGTTTAGGAAGTTTAATTGAACCCTAGTGTGCCATGCAAGAAAAACACTCTGTTTTAGAGAAAACAGCATTCTTTCACTCTCCTATGTTTCCTATAGGGCACGTACAGTGAGCTAGCTCAGAACAAAAGAACTGTGCTTCCTACACAAACGGGGCATATCTAGTTCAACTCAGTATTGGAAACTGAGTAAAACAGGAGCTTCTCTTCAGTCCAATACACTGTACTTGCTGGGAACAGACGCGAATGCTATTTGCACTGTATATGGCCAGAAAAGCACAAGTGTGCTGTTCTTAGCCTGAATGAACACTTGCTGCTAGAACTTGAATCTCAACGTGATTCAACTCCGTTTAGGAAGTTTAATTGAACCCTAGTGTGCCATGCAAGAAAAACACTCTGTTTTAGAGAAAACAGCATTCTTTCACTCTCCTGTGTTTCCTATAGGGCACGTACAGTGAGCTAGCTCAGAACAAAAGAACTGTGCTTCCTACACAAACGGGGCATATCTAGTTCAACTCAGTATTGGAAACTGAGTAAAACAGGAGCTTCTCTTCAGTCCAATACACTGTACTTGCTGGGAACAGACGCGAATGCTATTTGCACTGTATATGGCCAGAAAAGCACAAGTGTGCTGTTCTTAGCCTGAATGAACACTTGCTGCTAGAACTTGAATCTCAACGTGATTCAACTCCGTTTAGGAAGTTTAATTGAACCCTAGTGTGCCATGCAAGAAAAACACTCTGTTTTAGAGAAAACAGCATTCTTTCACTCTATTGTGTTTCCTATAGGGCACGTACAGTGAGCTAGCTCAGAACAAAAGAACTGTGCTTCCTACACAAACGGGGCATATCTATTATAACTCAGTATTGGAAACTGAGTAAAACAGGAGCTTCTCTTCAGTCCAATACACTGTACTGGCTGGGAACAGACGCGAATGCTATTTGCACTGTATATGGCCAGAAAAGCACAAGTGTGCTGTTCTTAGCCTGAATGAACACTTGCTGCTAGAACTTGAATCTCAACGTGATTCAACTCCGTTTAGGAAGTTTAATTGAACCCTAGTGTGCCATGCAAGAAAAACACTCTGTTTTAGAGAAAACAGCATTCTTTCACTCTCCTGTGTTTCCTATAGGGCACGTACAGTGAGCTAGCTCAGAACAAAAGAACTGTGCTTCCTACACAAACGGGGCATATCTAGTTCAACTCAGTATTGGAAACTGAGTAAAACAGGAGCTTCTCTTCAGTCCAATACACTGTACTGGCTGGGAACAGACGCGAATGCTATTTGCACTGTATATGGCCAGAAAAGCACAAGTGTGCTGTTCTTAGCCTGAATGAACACTTGCTGCTAGAACTTGAATCTCAACGTGATTCAACTCCGTTTAGGAAGTTTAATTGAACCCTAGTGTGCCATGCAAGAAAAACACTCTGTTTTAGAGAAAACAGCATTCTTTCACTCTCCTGTGTTTCCTATAGGGCACGTACAGTGAGCTAGCTCAGAACAAAAGAACTGTGCTTCCTACACAAACGGGGCATATCTAGTTCAACTCAGTATTGGAAACTGAGTAAAACAGGAGCTTCTCTTCAGTCCAATACACTGTACTGGCTGGGAACAGACGCGAATGCTATTTGCACTGTATATGGCCAGAAAAGCACAAGTGTGCTGTTCTTAGCCTGAATGAACACTTGCTGCTAGAACTTGAATCTCAACGTGATTCAACTCCGTTTAGGAAGTTTAATTGAACCCTAGTGTGCCATGCAAGAAAAACACTCTGTTTTAGAGAAAACAGCATTCTTTCACTCTATTGTGTTTCCTATAGGGCACGTACAGTGAGCTAGCTCAGAACAAAAGAACTGTGCTTCCTACACAAACGGGGCATATCTATTATAACTCAGTATTGGAAACTGAGTAAAACAGGAGCTTCTCTTCAGTCCAATACACTGTACTGGCTGGGAACAGACGCGAATGCTATTTGCACTGTATATGGCCAGAAAAGCACAAGTGTGCTGTTCTTAGCCTGAATGAACACTTGCTGCTAGAACTTGAATCTCAACGTGATTCAACTCCGTTTAGGAAGTTTAATTGAACCCTAGTGTGCCATGCAAGAAAAACACTCTGTTTTAGAGAAAACAGCATTCTTTCACTCTCCTGTGTTTCCTATAGGGCACGTACAGTGAGCTAGCTCAGAACAAAAGAACTGTGCTTCCTACACAAACGGGGCATATCTAGTTCAACTCAGTATTGGAAACTGAGTAAAACAGGAGCTTCTCTTCAGTCCAATACACTGTACTGGCTGGGAACAGACGCGAATGCTATTTGCACTGTATATGGCCAGAAAAGCACAAGTGTGCTGTTCTTAGCCTGAATGAACACTTGCTGCTAGAACTTGAATCTCAACGTGATTCAACTCCGTTTAGGAAGTTTAATTGAACCCTAGTGTGCCATGCAAGAAAAACACTCTGTTTTAGAGAAAACAGCATTCTTTCACTCTCCTGTGTTTCCTATAGGGCACGTACAGTGAGCTAGCTCAGAACAAAAGAACTGTGCTTCCTACACAAACGGGGCATATCTATTTCAACTCAGTATTGGAAACTGAGTAAAACAGGAGCTTCTCTTCAGTCCAATACACTGTACTGGCTGGGAACAGACGCGAATGCTATTTGCACTGTATATGGCCAGAAAAGCACAAGTGTGCTGTTCTTAGCCTGAATGAACACTTGCTGCTAGAACTTGAATCTCAACGTGATTCAACTCCGTTTAGGAAGTTTAATTGAACCCTAGTGTGCCATGCAAGAAAAACACTCTGTTTTAGAGAAAACAGCATTCTTTCACTCTCCTGTGTTTCCTATAGGGCACGTACAGTGAGCTAGCTCAGAACAAAAGAACTGTGCTTCCTACACAAACGGGGCATATCTAGTTCAACTCAGTATTGGAAACTGAGTAAAACAGGAGCTTCTCTTCAGTCCAATACACTGTACTGGCTGGGAACAGACGCGAATGCTATTTGCACTGTATATGGCCAGAAAAGCACAAGTGTGCTGTTCTTAGCCTGAATGAACACTTGCTGCTAGAACTTGAATCTCAACGTGATTCAACTCCGTTTAGGAAGTTTAATTGAACCCTAGTGTGCCATGCAAGAAAAACACTCTGTTTTAGAGAAAACAGCATTCTTTCACTCTCCTGTGTTTCCTATAGGGCACGTACAGTGAGCTAGCTCAGAACAAAAGAACTGTGCTTCCTACACAAACGGGGCATATCTAGTTCAACTCAGTATTGGAAACTGAGTAAAACAGGAGCTTCTCTTCAGTCCAATACACTGTACTGGCTGGGAACAGACGCGAATGCTATTTGCACTGTATATGGCCAGAAAAGCACAAGTGTGCTGTTCTTAGCCTGAATGAACACTTGCTGCTAGAACTTGAATCTCAACGTGATTCAACTCCGTTTAGGAAGTTTAATTGAACCCTAGTGTGCCATGCAAGAAAAACACTCTGTTTTAGAGAAAACAGCATTCTTTCACTCTCCTGTGTTTCCTATAGGGCACGTACAGTGAGCTAGCTCAGAACAAAAGAACTGTGCTTCCTACACAAACGGGGCATATCTAGTTCAACTCAGTATTGGAAACTGAGTAAAACAGGAGCTTCTCTTCAGTCCAATACACTGTACTGGCTGGGAACAGACGCGAATGCTATTTGCACTGTATATGGCCAGAAAAGCACAAGTGTGCTGTTCTTAGCCTGAATGAACACTTGCTGCTAGAACTTGAATCTCAACGTGATTCAACTCCGTTTAGGAAGTTTAATTGAACCCTAGTGTGCCATGCAAGAAAAACACTCTGTTTTAGAGAAAACAGCATTCTTTCACTCTATTGTGTTTCCTATAGGGCACGTACAGTGAGCTAGCTCAGAACAAAAGAACTGTGCTTCCTACTCAAACGGGGCATATCTATTATAACTCAGTATTGGAAACTGAGTAAAACAGGAGCTTCTCTTCAGTCCAATACACTGTACTGGCTGGGAACAGACGCGAATGCTATTTGCACTGTATATGGCCAGAAAAGCACAAGTGTGCTGTTCTTAGCCTGAATGAACACTTGCTGCTAGAACTTGAATCTCAACGTGATTCAACTCCGTTTAGGAAGTTTAATTGAACCCTAGTGTGCCATGCAAGAAAAACACTCTGTTTTAGAGAAAACAGCATTCTTTCACTCTCCTGTGTTTCCTATAGGGCACGTACAGTGAGCTAGCTCAGAACAAAAGAACTGTGCTTCCTACACAAACGGGGCATATCTAGTTCAACTCAGTATTGGAAACTGAGTAAAACAGGAGCTTCTCTTCAGTCCAATACACTGTACTGGCTGGGAACAGACGCGAATGCTATTTGCACTGTATATGGCCAGAAAAGCACAAGTGTGCTGTTCTTAGCCTGAATGAACACTTGCTGCTAGAACTTGAATCTCAACGTGATTCAACTCCGTTTAGGAAGTTTAATTGAACCCTAGTGTGCCATGCAAGAAAAACACTCTGTTTTAGAGAAAACAGCATTCTTTCACTCTCCTGTGTTTCCTATAGGGCACGTACAGTGAGCTAGCTCAGAACAAAAGAACTGTGCTTCCTACACAAACGGGGCATATCTAGTTCAACTCAGTATTGGAAACTGAGTAAAACAGGAGCTTCTCTTCAGTCCAATACACTGTACTGGCTGGGAACAGACGCGAATGCTATTTGCACTGTATATGGCCAGAAAAGCACAAGTGTGCTGTTCTTAGCCTGAATGAACACTTGCTGCTAGAACTTGAATCTCAACGTGATTCAACTCCGTTTAGGAAGTTTAATTGAACCCTAGTGTGCCATGCAAGAAAAACACTCTGTTTTAGAGAAAACAGCATTCTTTCACTCTCCTGTGTTTCCTATAGGGCACGTACAGTGAGCTAGCTCAGAACAAAAGAACTGTGCTTCCTACACAAACGGGGCATATCTAGTTCAACTCAGTATTGGAAACTGAGTAAAACAGGAGCTTCTCTTCAGTCCAATACACTGTACTGGCTGGGAACAGACGCGAATGCTATTTGCACTGTATATGGCCAGAAAAGCACAAGTGTGCTGTTCTTAGCCTGAATGAACACTTGCTGCTAGAACTTGAATCTCAACGTGATTCAACTCCGTTTAGGAAGTTTAATTGAACCCTAGTGTGCCATGCAAGAAAAACACTCTGTTTTAGAGAAAACAGCATTCTTTCACTCTACTGTGTTTCCTATAGGGCACGTACAGTGAGCTAGCTCAGAACAAAAGAACTGTGCTTCCTACACAAACGGGGCATATCTAGTTCAACTCAGTATTGGAAACTGAGTAAAACAGGAGCTTCTCTTCAGTCCAATACACTCTACTCGCTGGGAACAGACGCGAATGCTATTTGCACTGTATATGGCCAGAAAAGCACAAGTGTGCTGTTCTTAGCCTGAATGAACACTTGCTGCTAGAACTTGAATCTCAACGTGATTCAACTCCGTTTAGGAAGTTTAATTGAACCCTAGTGTGCCATGCAAGAAAAACACTCTGTTTTAGAGAAAACAGCATTCTTTCACTCTCCTGTGTTTCCTATAGGGCACGTACAGTGAGCTAGCTCAGAACAAAAGAACTGTGCTTCCTACACAAACGGGGCATATCTAGTTCAACTCAGTATTGGAAACTGAGTAAAACAGGAGCTTCTCTTCAGTCCAATACACTGTACTTGCTGGGAACAGACGCGAATGCTATTTGCACTGTATATGGCCAGAAAAGCACAAGTGTGCTGTTCTTAGCCTGAATGAACACTTGCTGCTAGAACTTGAATCTCAACGTGATTCAACTCCGTTTAGGAAGTTTAATTGAACCCTAGTGTGCCATGCAAGAAAAACACTCTGTTTTAGAGAAAACAGCATTCTTTCACTCTATTGTGTTTCCTATAGGGCACGTACAGTGAGCTAGCTCAGAACAAAAGAACTGTGCTTCCTACTCAAACGGGGCATATCTATTATAACTCAGTATTGGAAACTGAGTAAAACAGGAGCTTCTCTTCAGTCCAATACACTGTACTGGCTGGGAACAGACGCGAATGCTATTTGCACTGTATATGGCCAGAAAAGCACAAGTGTGCTGTTCTTAGCCTGAATGAACACTTGCTGCTAGAACTTGAATCTCAACGTGATTCAACTCCGTTTAGGAAGTTTAATTGAACCCTAGTGTGCCATGCAAGAAAAACACTCTGTTTTAGAGAAAACAGCATTCTTTCACTCTCCTGTGTTTCCTATAGGGCACGTACAGTGAGCTAGCTCAGAACAAAAGAACTGTGCTTCCTACACAAACGGGGCATATCTAGTTCAACTCAGTATTGGAAACTGAGTAAAACAGGAGCTTCTCTTCAGTCCAATACACTGTACTGGCTGGGAACAGACGCGAATGCTATTTGCACTGTATATGGCCAGAAAAGCACAAGTGTGCTGTTCTTAGCCTGAATGAACACTTGCTGCTAGAACTTGAATCTCAACGTGATTCAACTCCGTTTAGGAAGTTTAATTGAACCCTAGTGTGCCATGCAAGAAAAACACTCTGTTTTAGAGAAAACAGCATTCTTTCACTCTATTGTGTTTCCTATAGGTCACGTACAGTGAGCTAGCTCAGAACAAAAGAACTGTGCTTCCTACACAAACGGGGCATATCTATTTCAACTCAGTATTGGAAACTGAGTAAAACAGGAGCTTCTCTTCAGTCCAATACACTGTACTGGCTGGGAACAGACGCGAATGCTATTTGCACTGTATATGGCCAGAAAAGCACAAGTGTGCTGTTCTTAGCCTGAATGAACACTTGCTGCTAGAACTTGAATCTCAACGTGATTCAACTCCGTTTAGGAAGTTTAATTGAACCCTAGTGTGCCATGCAAGAAAAACACTCTGTTTTAGAGAAAACAGCATTCTTTCACTCTCCTGTGTTTCCTATAGGGCACGTACAGTGAGCTAGCTCAGAACAAAAGAACTGTGCTTCCTACACAAACGGGGCATATCTAGTTCAACTCAGTATTGGAAACTGAGTAAAACAGGAGCTTCTCTTCAGTCCAATACACTGTACTGGCTGGGAACAGACGCGAATGCTATTTGCACTGTATATGGCCAGAAAAGCACAAGTGTGCTGTTCTTAGCCTGAATGAACACTTGCTGCTAGAACTTGAATCTCAACGTGATTCAACTCCGTTTAGGAAGTTTAATTGAACCCTAGTGTGCCATGCAAGAAAAACACTCTGTTTTAGAGAAAACAGCATTCTTTCACTCTACTGTGTTTCCTATAGGGCACGTACAGTGAGCTAGCTCAGAACAAAAGAACTGTGCTTCCTGCACAAACGGGGCATATCTAGTTCAACTCAGTATTGGAAACTGAGTAAAACAGGAGCTTCTCTTCAGTCCAATACACTGTACTGGCTGGGAACAGACGCGAATGCTATTTGCACTGTATATGGCCAGAAAAGCACAAGTGTGCTGTTCTTAGCCTGAATGAACACTTGCTGCTAGAACTTGAATCTCAACGTGATTCAACTCCGTTTAGGAAGTTTAATTGAACCCTAGTGTGCCATGCAAGAAAAACACTCTGTTTTAGAGAAAACAGCATTCTTTCACTCTACTGTGTTTCCTATAGGGCACGTACAGTGAGCTAGCTCAGAACAAAAGAACTGTGCTTCCTACACAAACGGGGCATATCTAGTTCAACTCAGTATTGGAAACTGAGTAAAACAGGAGCTTCTCTTCAGTCCAATACACTGTACTTGCTGGGAACAGACGCGAATGCTATTTGCACTGTATATGGCCAGAAAAGCACAAGTGTGCTGTTCTTAGCCTGAATGAACACTTGCTGCTAGAACTTGAATCTCAACGTGATTCAACTCCGTTTAGGAAGTTTAATTGAACCCTAGTGTGCCATGCAAGAAAAACACTCTGTTTTAGAGAAAACAGCATTCTTTCACTCTCCTGTGTTTCCTATAGGGCACGTACAGTGAGCTAGCTCAGAACAAAAGAACTGTGCTTCCTACACAAACGGGGCATATCTAGTTCAACTCAGTATTGGAAACTGAGTAAAACAGGAGCTTCTCTTCAGTCCAATACACTGTACTGGCTGGGAACAGACGCGAATGCTATTTGCACTGTATATGGCCAGAAAAGCACAAGTGTGCTGTTCTTAGCCTGAATGAACACTTGCTGCTAGAACTTGAATCTCAACGTGATTCAACTCCGTTTAGGAAGTTTAATTGAACCCTAGTGTGCCATGCAAGAAAAACACTCTGTTTTAGAGAAAACAGCATTCTTTCACTCTCCTGTGTTTCCTAATGGGCACGTACAGTGAGCTAGCTCAGAACAAAAGAACTGTGCTTCCTACACAAACGGGGCATATCTAGTTCAACTCAGTATTGGAAACTGAGTAAAACAGGAGCTTCTCTTCAGTCCAATACACTGTACTGGCTGGGAACAGACGCGAATGCTATTTGCACTGTATATGGCCAGAAAAGCACAAGTGTGCTGTTCTTAGCCTGAATGAACACTTGCTGCTAGAACTTGAATCTCAACGTGATTCAACTCCGTTTAGGAAGTTTAATTGAACCCTAGTGTGCCATGCAAGAAAAACACTCTGTTTTAGAGAAAACAGCATTCTTTCACTCTCCTGTGTTTCCTATAGGGCACGTACAGTGAGCTAGCTCAGAACAAAAGAACTGTGCTTCCTACACAAACGGGGCATATCTAGTTCAACTCAGTATTGGAAACTGAGTAAAACAGGAGCTTCTCTTCAGTCCAATACACTGTACTTGCTGGGAACAGACGCGAATGCTATTTGCACTGTATATGGCCAGAAAAGCACAAGTGTGCTGTTCTTAGCCTGAATGAACACTTGCTGCTAGAACTTGAATCTCAACGTGATTCAACTCCGTTTAGGAAGTTTAATTAAACCCTAGTGTGCCATGCAAGAAAAACACTCTGTTTTAGAGAAAACAGCATTCTTTCACTCTCCTGTGTTTCCTATAGGGCACGTACAGTGAGCTAGCTCAGAACAAAAGAACTGTGCTTCCTACACAAACGGGGCATATCTAGTTCAACTCAGTATTGGAAACTGAGTAAAACAGGAGCTTCTCTTCAGTCCAATACACTGTACTTGCTGGGAACAGACGCGAATGCTATTTGCACTGTATATGGCCAGAAAAGCACAAGTGTGCTGTTCTTAGCCTGAATGAACACTTGCTGCTAGAACTTGAATCTCAACGTGATTCAACTCCGTTTAGGAAGTTTAATTGAACCCTAGTGTGCCATGCAAGAAAAACACTCTGTTTTAGAGAAAACAGCATTCTTTCACTCTCCTGTGTTTCCTATAGGGCACGTACAGTGAGCTAGCTCAGAACAAAAGAACTGTGCTTCCTACACAAACGGGGCATATCTAGTTCAACTCAGTATTGGAAACTGAGTAAAACAGGAGCTTCTCTTCAGTCCAATACACTGTACTGGCTGGGAACAGACGCGAATGCTATTTGCACTGTATATGGCCAGAAAAGCACAAGTGTGCTTTTCTTAGCCTGAATGAACACTTGCTGCTAGAACTTGAATCTCAACGTGATTCAACTCCGTTTAGGAAGTTTAATTGAACCCTAGTGTGCCATGCAAGAAAAACACTCTGTTTTAGAGAAAACAGCATTCTTTCACTCTCCTGTGTTTCCTATAGGGCACGTACAGTGAGCTAGCTCAGAACAAAAGAACTGTGCTTCCTACACAAACGGGGCATATCTAGTTCAACTCAGTATTGGAAACTGAGTAAAACAGGAGCTTCTCTTCAGTCCAATACACTGTACTGGCTGGGAACAGACGCGAATGCTATTTGCACTGTATATGGACAGAAAAGCACAAGTGTGCTGTTCTTAGCCTGAATGAACACTTGCTGCTAGAACTTGAATCTCAACGTGATTCAACTCCGTTTAGGAAGTTTAATTGAACCCTAGTGTGCCATGCAAGAAAAACACTCTGTTTTAGAGAAAACAGCATTCTTTCACTCTCCTGTGTTTCCTATAGGGCACGTACAGTGAGCTAGCTCAGAACAAAAGAACTGTGCTTCCTACACAAACGGGGCATATCTAGTTCAACTCAGTATTGGAAACTGAGTAAAACAGGAGCTTCTCTTCAGTCCAATACACTGTACTGGCTGGGAACAGACGCGAATGCTATTTGCACTGTATATGGCCAGAAAAGCACAAGTGTGCTGTTCTTAGCCTGAATGAACACTTGCTGCTAGAACTTGAATCTCAACGTGATTCAACTCCGTTTAGGAAGTTTAATTGAACCCTAGTGTGCCATGCAAGAAAAACACTCTGTTTTAGAGAAAACAGCATTCTTTCACTCTACTGTGTTTCCTATAGGGCACGTACAGTGAGCTAGCTCAGAACAAAAGAACTGTGCTTCCTACACAAACGGGGCATATCTAGTTCAACTCAGTATTGGAAACTGAGTAAAACAGGAGCTTCTCTTCAGTCCAATACACTGTACTTGCTGGGAACAGACGCGAATGCTATTTGCACTGTATATGGCCAGAAAAGCACAAGTGTGCTGTTCTTAGCCTGAATGAACACTTGCTGCTAGAACTTGAATCTCAACGTGATTCAACTCCGTTTAGGAAGTTTAATTGAACCCTAGTGTGCCATGCAAGAAAAACACTCTGTTTTAGAGAAAACAGCATTCTTTCACTCTACTGTGTTTCCTATAGGGCACGTACAGTGAGCTAGCTCAGAACAAAAGAACTGTGCTTCCTACACAAACGGGGCATATCTAGTTCAACTCAGTATTGGAAACTGAGTAAAACAGGAGCTTCTCTTCAGTCCAATACACTGTACTTGCTGGGAACAGACGCGAATGCTATTTGCACTGTATATGGCCAGAAAAGCACAAGTGTGCTGTTCTTAGCCTGAATGAACACTTGCTGCTAGAACTTGAATCTCAACGTGATTCAACTCCGTTTAGGAAGTTTAATTGAACCCTAGTGTGCCATGCAAGAAAAACACTCTGTTTTAGAGAAAACAGCATTCTTTCACTCTCCTGTGTTTCCTATAGGGCACGTACAGTGAGCTAGCTCAGAACAAAAGAACTGTGCTTCCTACACAAACGGGGCATATCTAGTTCAACTCAGTATTGGAAACTGAGTAAAACAGGAGCTTCTCTTCAGTCCAATACACTGTACTGGCTGGGAACAGACGCGAATGCTATTTGCACTGTATATGGCCAGAAAAGCACAAGTGTGCTGTTCTTAGCCTGAATGAACACTTGCTGCTAGAACTTGAATCTCAACGTGATTCAACTCCGTTTAGGAAGTTTAATTGAACCCTAGTGTGCCATGCAAGAAAAACACTCTGTTTTAGAGAAAACAGCATTCTTTCACTCTATTGTGTTTCCTATAGGTCACGTACAGTGAGCTAGCTCAGAACAAAAGAACTGTGCTTCCTACACAAACGGGGCATATCTATTATAACTCAGTATTGGAAACTGAGTAAAACAGGAGCTTCTCTTCAGTCCAATACACTGTACTGGCTGGGAACAGACGCGAATGCTATTTGCACTGTATATGGCCAGAAAAGCACAAGTGTGCTGTTCTTAGCCTGAATGAACACTTGCTGCTAGAACTTGAATCTCAACGTGATTCAACTCCGTTTAGGAAGTTTAATTGAACCCTAGTGTGCCATGCAAGAAAAACACTCTGTTTTAGAGAAAACAGCATTCTTTCACTCTACTGTGTTTCCTAAAGGGCACGTACAGTGAGCTAGCTCAGAACAAAAGAACTGTGCTTCCTACACAAACGGGGCATATCTAGTTCAACTCAGTATTGGAAACTGAGTAAAACAGGAGCTTCTCTTCAGTCCAATACACTGTACTTGCTGGGAACAGACGCGAATGCTATTTGCACTGTATATGGCCAGAAAAGCACAAGTGTGCTGTTCTTAGCCTGAATGAACACTTGCTGCTAGAACTTGAATCTCAACGTGATTCAACTCCGTTTAGGAAGTTTAATTGAACCCTAGTGTGCCATGCAAGAAAAACACTCTGTTTTAGAGAAAACAGCATTCTTTCACTCTACTGTGTTTCCTATAGGGCACGTACAGTGAGCTAGCTCAGAACAAAAGAACTGTGCTTCCTACACAAACGGGGCATATCTAGTTCAACTCAGTATTGGAAACTGAGTAAAACAGGAGCTTCTCTTCAGTCCAATACACTGTACTGGCTGGGAACAGACGCGAATGCTATTTGCACTGTATATGGCCAGAAAAGCACAAGTGTGCTGTTCTTAGCCTGAATGAACACTTGCTGCTAGAACTTGAATCTCAACGTGATTCAACTCCGTTTAGGAAGTTTAATTGAACCCTAGTGTGCCATGCAAGAAAAACACTCTGTTTTAGAGAAAACAGCATTCTTTCACTCTCCTGTGTTTCCTATAGGGCACGTACAGTGAGCTAGCTCAGAACAAAAGAACTGTGCTTCCTACACAAACGGGGCATATCTAGTTCAACTCAGTATTGGAAACTGAGTAAAACAGGAGCTTCTCTTCAGTCCAATACACTGTACTGGCTGGGAACAGACGCGAATGCTATTTGCACTGTATATGGCCAGAAAAGCACAAGTGTGCTGTTCTTAGCCTGAATGAACACTTGCTGCTAGAACTTGAATCTCAACGTGATTCAACTCCGTTTAGGAAGTTTAATTGAACCTAGTGTGCCATGCAAGAAAAACACTCTGTTTTAGAGAAAACAGCATTCTTTCACTCTATTGTGTTTCCTATAGGTCACGTACAGTGAGCTAGCTCAGAACAAAAGAACTGTGCTTCCTACACAAACGGGGCATATCTATTTCAACTCAGTATTGGAAACTGAGTAAAACAGGAGCTTCTCTTCAGTCCAATACACTGTACTGGCTGGGAACAGACGCGAATGCTATTTGCACTGTATATGGCCAGAAAAGCACAAGTGTGCTGTTCTTAGCCTGAATGAACACTTGCTGCTAGAACTTGAATCTCAACGTGATTCAACTCCGTTTAGGAAGTTTAATTGAACCCTAGTGTGCCATGCAAGAAAAACACTCTGTTTTAGAGAAAACAGCATTCTTTCACTCTCCTGTGTTTCCTATAGGGCACGTACAGTGAGCTAGCTCAGAACAAAAGAACTGTGCTTCCTACACAAACGGGGCATATCTAGTTCAACTCAGTATTGGAAACTGAGTAAAACAGGAGCTTCTCTTCAGTCCAATACACTGTACTGGCTGGGAACAGACGCGAATGCTATTTGCACTGTATATGGCCAGAAAAGCACAAGTGTGCTGTTCTTAGCCTGAATGAACACTTGCTGCTAGAACTTGAATCTCAACGTGATTCAACTCCGTTTAGGAAGTTTAATTGAACCCTAGTGTGCCATGCAAGAAAAACACTCTGTTTTAGAGAAAACAGCATTCTTTCACTCTCCTGTGTTTCCTATAGGGCACGTACAGTGAGCTAGCTCAGAACAAAAGAACTGTGCTTCCTACACAAACGGGGCATATCTAGTTCAACTCAGTATTGGAAACTGAGTAAAACAGGAGCTTCTCTTCAGTCCAATACACTGTACTGGCTGGGAACAGACGCGAATGCTATTTGCACTATATATGGCCAGAAAAGCACAAGTGTGCTGTTCTTAGCCTGAATGAACACTTGCTGCTAGAACTTGAATCTCAACGTGATTCAACTCCGTTTAGGAAGTTTAATTGAACCCTAGTGTGCCATGCAAGAAAAACACTCTGTTTTAGAGAAAACAGCATTCTTTCACTCTCCTGTGTTTCCTATAGGGCACGTACAGTGAGCTAGCTCAGAACAAAAGAACTGTGCTTCCTACACAAACGGGGCATATCTAGTTCAACTCAGTATTGGAAACTGAGTAAAACAGGAGCTTCTCTTCAGTCCAATACACTGTACTGGCTGGGAACAGACGCGAATGCTATTTGCACTGTATATGGCCAGAAAAGCACAAGTGTGCTGTTCTTAGCCTGAATGAACACTTGCTGCTAGAACTTGAATCTCAACGTGATTCAACTCCGTTTAGGAAGTTTAATTGAACCCTAGTGTGCCATGCAAGAAAAACACTCTGTTTTAGAGAAAACAGCATTCTTTCACTCTATTGTGTTTCCTATAGGTCACGTACAGTGAGCTAGCTCAGAACAAAAGAACTGTGCTTCCTACACAAACGGGGCATATCTATTTCAACTCAGTATTGGAAACTGAGTAAAACAGGAGCTTCTCTTCAGTCCAATACACTGTACTGGCTGGGAACAGACGCGAATGCTATTTGCACTGTATATGGCCAGAAAAGCACAAGTGTGCTGTTCTTAGCCTGAATGAACACTTGCTGCTAGAACTTGAATCTCAACGTGATTCAACTCCGTTTAGGAAGTTTAATTGAACCCTAGTGTGCCATGCAAGAAAAACACTCTGTTTTAGAGAAAACAGCATTCTTTCACTCTCCTGTGTTTCCTATAGGGCACGTACAGTGAGCTAGCTCAGAACAAAAGA
Source organism: Peromyscus maniculatus bairdii (assembly GCF_049852395.1). Classification (NCBI taxonomy): domain Eukaryota; kingdom Metazoa; phylum Chordata; class Mammalia; order Rodentia; family Cricetidae; genus Peromyscus; species Peromyscus maniculatus. Next base: position 41,123,564 of record NC_134865.1, on the reverse strand, counting down.
ACTGTGCTTCCTACACAAACGGGGCATATCTAGTTCAACTCAGTATTGGAAACTGAGTAAAACAGGAGCTTCTCTTCAGTCCAATACACTGTACTGGCTGGGAACAGACGCGAATGCTATTTGCACTGTATATGGCCAGAAAAGCACAAGTGTGCTGTTCTTAGCCTGAATGAACACTTGCTGCTAGAACTTGAATCTCAACGTGATTCAACTCCGTTTAGGAAGTTTAATTGAACCCTAGTGTGCCATGCAAGAAAAACACTCTGTTTTAGAGAAAACAGCATTCTTTCACTCTCCTGTGTTTCCTATAGGGCACGTACAGTGAGCTAGCTCAGAACAAAAGAACTGTGCTTCCTACACAAACGGGGCATATCTAGTTCAACTCAGTATTGGAAACTGAGTAAAACAGGAGCTTCTCTTCAGTCCAATACACTGTACTGGCTGGGAACAGACGCGAATGCTATTTGCACTGTATATGGCCAGAAAAGCACAAGTGTGCTGTTCTTAGCCTGAATGAACACTTGCTGCTAGAACTTGAATCTCAACGTGATTCAACTCCGTTTAGGAAGTTTAATTGAACCCTAGTGTGCCATGCAAGAAAAACACTCTGTTTTAGAGAAAACAGCATTCTTTCACTCTCCTGTGTTTCCTATAGGGCACGTACAGTGAGCTAGCTCAGAACAAAAGAACTGTGCTTCCTACACAAACGGGGCATATCTAGTTCAACTCAGTATTGGAAACTGAGTAAAACAGGAGCTTCTCTTCAGTCCAATACACTGTACTGGCTGGGAACAGACGCGAATGCTATTTGCACTGTATATGGCCAGAAAAGCACAAGTGTGCTGTTCTTAGCCTGAATGAACACTTGCTGCTAGAACTTGAATCTCAACGTGATTCAACTCCGTTTAGGAAGTTTAATTGAACCCTAGTGTGCCATGCAAGAAAAACACTCTGTTTTAGAGAAAACAGCATTCTTTCACTCTATTGTGTTTCCTATAGGTCACGTACAGTGAGCTAGCTCAGAACAAAAGAACTGTGCTTCCTACACAAACGGGGCATATCTATTTCAATTCAGTATTGGAAACTGAGTAAAACAGGAGCTTCTCTTCAGTCCAATACACTGTACTGGCTGGGAACAGACGCGAATGCTATTTGCACTGTATATGGCCAGAAAAGCACAAGTGTGCTGTTCTTAGCCTGAATGAACACTTGCTGCTAGAACTTGAATCTCAACGTGATTCAACTCCGTTTAGGAAGTTTAATTGAACCCTAGTGTGCCATGCAAGAAAAACACTCTGTTTTAGAGAAAACAGCATTCTTTCACTCTCCTGTGTTTCCTATAGGGCACGTACAGTGAGCTAGCTCAGAACAAAAGAACTGTGCTTCCTACACAAACGGGGCATATCTATTTCAACTCAGTATTGGAAACTGAGTAAAACAGGAGCTTCTCTTCAGTCCAATACACTGTACTGGCTGGGAACAGACGCGAATGCTATTTGCACTGTATATGGCCAGAAAAGCACAAGTGTGCTGTTCTTAGCCTGAATGAACACTTGCTGCTAGAACTTGAATCTCAACGTGATTCAACTCCGTTTAGGAAGTTTAATTGAACCCTAGTGTGCCATGCAAGAAAAACACTCTGTTTTAGAGAAAACAGCATTCTTTCACTCTCCTGTGTTTCCTATAGGGCACGTACAGTGAGCTAGCTCAGAACAAAAGAACTGTGCTTCCTACACAAACGGGGCATATCTAGTTCAACTCAGTATTGGAAACTGAGTAAAACAGGAGCTTCTCTTCAGTCCAATACACTGTACTGGCTGGGAACAGACGCGAATGCTATTTGCACTGTATATGGCCAGAAAAGCACAAGTGTGCTGTTCTTAGCCTGAATGAACACTTGCTGCTAGAACTTGAATCTCAACGTGATTCAACTCCGTTTAGGAAGTTTAATTGAACCCTAGTGTGCCATGCAAGAAAAACACTCTGTTTTAGAGAAAACAGCATTCTTTCACTCTATTGTGTTTCCTATAGGTCACGTACAGTGAGCTAGCTCAGAACAAAAGAACTGTGCTTCCTACACAAACGGGGCATATCTATTTCAACTCAGTATTGGAAACTGAGTAAAACAGGAGCTTCTCTTCAGTCCAATACACTGTACTGGCTGGGAACAGACGCGAATGCTATTTGCACTGTATATGGCCAGAAAAGCACAAGTGTGCTGTTCTTAGCCTGAATGAACACTTGCTGCTAGAACTTGAATCTCAACGTGATTCAACTCCGTTTAGGAAGTTTAATTGAACCCTAGTGTGCCATGCAAGAAAAACACTCTGTTTTAGAGAAAACAGCATTCTTTCACTCTCCTGTGTTTCCTATAGGGCACGTACAGTGAGCTAGCTCAGAACAAAAGAACTGTGCTTCCTACACAAACGGGGCATATCTAGTTCAACTCAGTATTGGAAACTGAGTAAAACAGGAGCTTCTCTTCAGTCCAATACACTGTACTGGCTGGGAACAGACGCGAATGCTATTTGCACTGTATATGGCCAGAAAAGCACAAGTGTGCTGTTCTTAGCCTGAATGAACACTTGCTGCTAGAACTTGAATCTCAACGTGATTCAACTCCGTTTAGGAAGTTTAATTGAACCCTAGTGTGCCATGCAAGAAAAACACTCTGTTTTAGAGAAAACAGCATTCTTTCACTCTACTGTGTTTCCTATAGGGCACGTACAGTGAGCTAGCTCAGAACAAAAGAACTGTGCTTCCTACACAAACGGGGCATATCTAGTTCAACTCAGTATTGGAAACTGAGTAAAACAGGAGCTTCTCTTCAGTCCAATACACTGTACTTGCTGGGAACAGACGCGAATGCTATTTGCACTGTATATGGCCAGAAAAGCACAAGTGTGCTGTTCTTAGCCTGAATGAACACTTGCTGCTAGAACTTGAATCTCAACGTGATTCAACTCCGTTTAGGAAGTTTAATTGAACCCTAGTGTGCCATGCAAGAAAAACACTCTGTTTTAGAGAAAACAGCATTCTTTCACTCTCCTGTGTTTCCTATAGGGCACGTACAGTGAGCTAGCTCAGAACAAAAGAACTGTGCTTCCTACACAAACGGGGCATATCTAGTTCAACTCAGTATTGGAAACTGAGTAAAACAGGAGCTTCTCTTCAGTCCAATACACTGTACTTGCTGGGAACAGACGCGAATGCTATTTGCACTGTATATGGCCAGAAAAGCACAAGTGTGCTGTTCTTAGCCTGAATGAACACTTGCTGCTAGAACTTGAATCTCAACATGATTCAACTCCGTTTAGGAAGTTTAATTGAACCCTAGTGTGCCATGCAAGAAAAACACTCTGTTTTAGAGAAAACAGCATTCTTTCACTCTCCTGTGTTTCCTATAGGGCACGTACAGTGAGCTAGCTCAGAACAAAAGAACTGTGCTTCCTACACAAACGGGGCATATCTAGTTCAACTCAGTATTGGAAACTGAGTAAAACAGGAGCTTCTCTTCAGTCCAATACACTGTACTGGCTGGGAACAGACGCGAATGCTATTTGCACTGTATATGGCCAGAAAAGCACAAGTGTGCTGTTCTTAGCCTGAATGAACACTTGCTGCTAGAACTTGAATCTCAACGTCATTCAACTCCGTTTAGGAAGCTTAATTGAACCCTAGTGTGCCATGCAAGAAAAACACTCTGTTTTAGAGAAAACAGCATTTTTTCACTCTATTGTGTTTCCTATAGGTCACGTACAGTGAGCTAGCTCAGAACAAAAGAACTGTGCTTCCTACACAAACGGGGCATATCTATTATAACTCAGTATTGGAAACTGAGTAAAACAGGAGCTTCTCTTCAGTCCAATACACTGTACTGGCTGGGAACAGACGCGAATGCTATTTGCACTGTATATGGCCAGAAAAGCACAAGTGTGCTGTTCTTAGCCTGAATGAACACTTGCTGCTAGAACTTGAATCTCAACGTGATTCAACTCCGTTTAGGAAGTTTAATTGAACCCTAGTGTGCCATGCAAGAAAAACACTCTGTTTTAGAGAAAACAGCATTCTTTCACTCTACTGTGTTTCCTAAAGGGCACGTACAGTGAGCTAGCTCAGAACAAAAGAACTGTGCTTCCTACACAAACGGGGCATATCTAGTTCAACTCAGTATTGGAAACTGAGTAAAACAGGAGCTTCTCTTCAGTCCAATACACTGTACTTGCTGGGAACAGACGCGAATGCTATTTGCACTGTATATGGCCAGAAAAGCACAAGTGTGCTGTTCTTAGCCTGAATGAACACTTGCTGCTAGAACTTGAATCTCAACGTGATTCAACTCCGTTTAGGAAGTTTAATTGAACCCTAGTGTGCCATGCAAGAAAAACACTCTGTTTTAGAGAAAACAGCATTCTTTCACTCTACTGTGTTTCCTATAGGGCACGTACAGTGAGCTAGCTCAGAACAAAAGAACTGTGCTTCCTACACAAACGGGGCATATCTAGTTCAACTCAGTATTGGAAACTGAGTAAAACAGGAGCTTCTCTTCAGTCCAATACACTGTACTGGCTGGGAACAGACGCGAATGCTATTTGCACTGTATATGGCCAGAAAAGCACAAGTGTGCTGTTCTTAGCCTGAATGAACACTTGCTGCTAGAACTTGAATCTCAACGTGATTCAACTCCGTTTAGGAAGTTTAATTGAACCCTAGTGTGCCATGCAAGAAAAACACTCTGTTTTAGAGAAAACAGCATTCTTTCACTCTCCTGTGTTTCCTATAGGGCACGTACAGTGAGCTAGCTCAGAACAAAAGAACTGTGCTTCCTACACAAACGGGGCATATCTAGTTCAACTCAGTATTGGAAACTGAGTAAAACAGGAGCTTCTCTTCAGTCCAATACACTGTACTGGCTGGGAACAGACGCGAATGCTATTTGCACTGTATATGGCCAGAAAAGCACAAGTGTGCTGTTCTTAGCCTGAATGAACACTTGCTGCTAGAACTTGAATCTCAACGTGATTCAACTCCGTTTAGGAAGTTTAATTGAACCTAGTGTGCCATGCAAGAAAAACACTCTGTTTTAGAGAAAACAGCATTCTTTCACTCTCCTGTGTTTCCTATAGGGCACGTACAGTGAGCTAGCTCAGAACAAAAGAACTGTGCTTCCTACACAAACGGGGCATATCTAGTTCAACTCAGTATTGGAAACTGAGTAAAACAGGAGCTTCTCTTCAGTCCAATACACTGTACTGGCTGGGAACAGACGCGAATGCTATTTGCACTGTATATGGCCAGAAAAGCACAAGTGTGCTGTTCTTAGCCTGAATGAACACTTGCTGCTAGAACTTGAATCTCAACGTGATTCAACTCCGTTTAGGAAGTTTAATTGAACCCTAGTGTGCCATGCAAGAAAAACACTCTGTTTTAGAGAAAACAGCATTCTTTCACTCTCCTGTGTTTCCTATAGGGCACGTACAGTGAGCTAGCTCAGAACAAAAGAACTGTGCTTCCTACACAAACGGGGCATATCTAGTTCAACTCAGTATTGGAAACTGAGTAAAACAGGAGCTTCTCTTCAGTCCAATACACTGTACTTGCTGGGAACAGACGCGAATGCTATTTGCACTGTATATGGCCAGAAAAGCACAAGTGTGCTGTTCTTAGCCTGAATGAACACTTGCTGCTAGAACTTGAATCTCAACATGATTCAACTCCGTTTAGGAAGTTTAATTGAACCCTAGTGTGCCATGCAAGAAAAACACTCTGTTTTAGAGAAAACAGCATTCTTTCACTCTCCTGTGTTTCCTATAGGGCACGTACAGTGAGCTAGCTCAGAACAAAAGAACTGTGCTTCCTACACAAACGGGGCATATCTAGTTCAACTCAGTATTGGAAACTGAGTAAAACAGGAGCTTCTCTTCAGTCCAATACACTGTACTGGCTGGGAACAGACGCGAATGCTATTTGCACTGTATATGGCCAGAAAAGCACAAGTGTGCTGTTCTTAGCCTGAATGAACACTTGCTGCTAGAACTTGAATCTCAACGTCATTCAACTCCGTTTAGGAAGCTTAATTGAACCCTAGTGTGCCATGCAAGAAAAACACTCTGTTTTAGAGAAAACAGCATTTTTTCACTCTATTGTGTTTCCTATAGGTCACGTACAGTGAGCTAGCTCAGAACAAAAGAACTGTGCTTCCTACACAAACGGGGCATATCTATTATAACTCAGTATTGGAAACTGAGTAAAACAGGAGCTTCTCTTCAGTCCAATACACTGTACTGGCTGGGAACAGACGCGAATGCTATTTGCACTGTATATGGCCAGAAAAGCACAAGTGTGCTGTTCTTAGCCTGAATGAACACTTGCTGCTAGAACTTGAATCTCAACGTGATTCAACTCCGTTTAGGAAGTTTAATTGAACCCTAGTGTGCCATGCAAGAAAAACACTCTGTTTTAGAGAAAACAGCATTCTTTCACTCTACTGTGTTTCCTAAAGGGCACGTACAGTGAGCTAGCTCAGAACAAAAGAACTGTGCTTCCTACACAAACGGGGCATATCTAGTTCAACTCAGTATTGGAAACTGAGTAAAACAGGAGCTTCTCTTCAGTCCAATACACTGTACTTGCTGGGAACAGACGCGAATGCTATTTGCACTGTATATGGCCAGAAAAGCACAAGTGTGCTGTTCTTAGCCTGAATGAACACTTGCTGCTAGAACTTGAATCTCAACGTGATTCAACTCCGTTTAGGAAGTTTAATTGAACCCTAGTGTGCCATGCAAGAAAAACACTCTGTTTTAGAGAAAACAGCATTCTTTCACTCTACTGTGTTTCCTATAGGGCACGTACAGTGAGCTAGCTCAGAACAAAAGAACTGTGCTTCCTACACAAACGGGGCATATCTAGTTCAACTCAGTATTGGAAACTGAGTAAAACAGGAGCTTCTCTTCAGTCCAATACACTGTACTGGCTGGGAACAGACGCGAATGCTATTTGCACTGTATATGGCCAGAAAAGCACAAGTGTGCTGTTCTTAGCCTGAATGAACACTTGCTGCTAGAACTTGAATCTCAACGTGATTCAACTCCGTTTAGGAAGTTTAATTGAACCCTAGTGTGCCATGCAAGAAAAACACTCTGTTTTAGAGAAAACAGCATTCTTTCACTCTCCTGTGTTTCCTATAGGGCACGTACAGTGAGCTAGCTCAGAACAAAAGAACTGTGCTTCCTACACAAACGGGGCATATCTAGTTCAACTCAGTATTGGAAACTGAGTAAAACAGGAGCTTCTCTTCAGTCCAATACACTGTACTGGCTGGGAACAGACGCGAATGCTATTTGCACTGTATATGGCCAGAAAAGCACAAGTGTGCTGTTCTTAGCCTGAATGAACACTTGCTGCTAGAACTTGAATCTCAACGTGATTCAACTCCGTTTAGGAAGTTTAATTGAACCTAGTGTGCCATGCAAGAAAAACACTCTGTTTTAGAGAAAACAGCATTCTTTCACTCTCCTGTGTTTCCTATAGGGCACGTACAGTGAGCTAGCTCAGAACAAAAGAACTGTGCTTCCTACACAAACGGGGCATATCTAGTTCAACTCAGTATTGGAAACTGAGTAAAACAGGAGCTTCTCTTCAGTCCAATACACTGTACTGGCTGGGAACAGACGCGAATGCTATTTGCACTGTATATGGCCAGAAAAGCACAAGTGTGCTGTTCTTAGCCTGAATGAACACTTGCTGCTAGAACTTGAATCTCAACGTGATTCAACTCCGTTTAGGAAGTTTAATTGAACCCTAGTGTGCCATGCAAGAAAAACACTCTGTTTTAGAGAAAACAGCATTCTTTCACTCTCCTGTGTTTCCTATAGGGCACGTACAGTGAGCTAGCTCAGAACAAAAGAACTGTGCTTCCTACACAAACGGGGCATATCTAGTTCAACTCAGTATTGGAAACTGAGTAAAACAGGAGCTTCTCTTCAGTCCAATACACTGTACTGGCTGGGAACAGACGCGAATGCTATTTGCACTGTATATGGCCAGAAAAGCACAAGTGTGCTGTTCTTAGCCTGAATGAACACTTGCTGCTAGAACTTGAATCTCAACGTGATTCAACTCCGTTTAGGAAGTTTAATTGAACCCTAGTGTGCCATGCAAGAAAAACACTCTGTTTTAGAGAAAACAGCATTCTTTCACTCTCCTGTGTTTCCTATAGGGCACGTACAGTGAGCTAGCTCAGAACAAAAGAACTGTGCTTCCTACACAAACGGGGCATATCTAGTTCAACTCAGTATTGGAAACTGAGTAAAACAGGAGCTTCTCTTCAGTCCAATACACTGTACTGGCTGGGAACAGACGCGAATGCTATTTGCACTGTATATGGCCAGAAAAGCACAAGTGTGCTGTTCTTAGCCTGAATGAACACTTGCTGCTAGAACTTGAATCTCAACGTGATTCAACTCCGTTTAGGAAGTTTAATTGAACCCTAGTGTGCCATGCAAGAAAAACACTCTGTTTTAGAGAAAACAGCATTCTTTCACTCTCCTGTGTTTCCTATAGGGCACGTACAGTGAGCTAGCTCAGAACAAAAGAACTGTGCTTCCTACACAAACGGGGCATATCTAGTTCAACTCAGTATTGGAAACTGAGTAAAACAGGAGCTTCTCTTCAGTCCAATACACTGTACTGGCTGGGAACAGACGCGAATGCTATTTGCACTGTATATGGCCAGAAAAGCACAAGTGTGCTGTTCTTAGCCTGAATGAACACTTGCTGCTAGAACTTGAATCTCAACGTGATTCAACTCCGTTTAGGAAGTTTAATTGAACCCTAGTGTGCCATGCAAGAAAAACACTCTGTTTTAGAGAAAACAGCATTCTTTCACTCTATTGTGTTTCCTATAGGTCACGTACAGTGAGCTAGCTCAGAACAAAAGAACTGTGCTTCCTACACAAACGGGGCATATCTATTTCAACTCAGTATTGGAAACTGAGTAAAACAGGAGCTTCTCTTCAGTCCAATACACTGTACTGGCTGGGAACAGACGCGAATGCTATTTGCACTGTATATGGCCAGAAAAGCACAAGTGTGCTGTTCTTAGCCTGAATGAACACTTGCTGCTAGAACTTGAATCTCAACGTGATTCAACTCCGTTTAGGAAGTTTAATTGAACCCTAGTGTGCCATGCAAGAAAAACACTCTGTTTTAGAGAAAACAGCATTCTTTCACTCTCCTGTGTTTCCTATAGGGCACGTACAGTGAGCTAGCTCAGAACAAAAGAACTGTGCTTCCTACACAAACGGGGCATATCTAGTTCAACTCAGTATTGGAAACTGAGTAAAACAGGAGCTTCTCTTCAGTCCAATACACTGTACTTGCTGGGAACAGACGCGAATGCTATTTGCACTGTATATGGCCAGAAAAGCACAAGTGTGCTGTTCTTAGCCTGAATGAACACTTGCTGCTAGAACTTGAATCTCAACATGATTCAACTCCGTTTAGGAAGTTTAATTGAACCCTAGTGTGCCATGCAAGAAAAACACTCTGTTTTAGAGAAAACAGCATTCTTTCACTCTCCTGTGTTTCCTATAGGGCACGTACAGTGAGCTAGCTCAGAACAAAAGAACTGTGCTTCCTACACAAACGGGGCATATCTAGTTCAACTCAGTATTGGAAACTGAGTAAAACAGGAGCTTCTCTTCAGTCCAATACACTGTACTGGCTGGGAACAGACGCGAATGCTATTTGCACTGTATATGGCCAGAAAAGCACAAGTGTGCTGTTCTTAGCCTGAATGAACACTTGCTGCTAGAACTTGAATCTCAACGTCATTCAACTCCGTTTAGGAAGTTTAATTGAACCCTAGTGTGCCATGCAAGAAAAACACTCTGTTTTAGAGAAAACAGCATTCTTTCACTCTATTGTGTTTCCTATAGGTCACGTACAGTGAGCTAGCTCAGAACAAAAGAACTGTGCTTCCTACACAAACGGGGCATATCTATTATAACTCAGTATTGGAAACTGAGTAAAACAGGAGCTTCTCTTCAGTCCAATACACTGTACTGGCTGGGAACAGACGCGAATGCTATTTGCACTGTATATGGCCAGAAAAGCACAAGTGTGCTGTTCTTAGCCTGAATGAACACTTGCTGCTAGAACTTGAATCTCAACGTGATTCAACTCCGTTTAGGAAGTTTAATTGAACCCTAGTGTGCCATGCAAGAAAAACACTCTGTTTTAGAGAAAACAGCATTCTTTCACTCTACTGTGTTTCCTAAAGGGCACGTACAGTGAGCTAGCTCAGAACAAAAGAACTGTGCTTCCTACACAAACGGGGCATATCTAGTTCAACTCAGTATTGGAAACTGAGTAAAACAGGAGCTTCTCTTCAGTCCAATACACTGTACTTGCTGGGAACAGACGCGAATGCTATTTGCACTGTATATGGCCAGAAAAGCACAAGTGTGCTGTTCTTAGCCTGAATGAACACTTGCTGCTAGAACTTGAATCTCAACGTGATTCAACTCCGTTTAGGAAGTTTAATTGAACCCTAGTGTGCCATGCAAGAAAAACACTCTGTTTTAGAGAAAACAGCATTCTTTCACTCTACTGTGTTTCCTATAGGGCACGTACAGTGAGCTAGCTCAGAACAAAAGAACTGTGCTTCCTACACAAACGGGGCATATCTAGTTCAACTCAGTATTGGAAACTGAGTAAAACAGGAGCTTCTCTTCAGTCCAATACACTGTACTGGCTGGGAACAGACGCGAATGCTATTTGCACTGTATATGGCCAGAAAAGCACAAGTGTGCTGTTCTTAGCCTGAATGAACACTTGCTGCTAGAACTTGAATCTCAACGTGATTCAACTCCGTTTAGGAAGTTTAATTGAACCCTAGTGTGCCATGCAAGAAAAACACTCTGTTTTAGAGAAAACAGCATTCTTTCACTCTCCTGTGTTTCCTATAGGGCACGTACAGTGAGCTAGCTCAGAACAAAAGAACTGTGCTTCCTACACAAACGGGGCATATCTAGTTCAACTCAGTATTGGAAACTGAGTAAAACAGGAGCTTCTCTTCAGTCCAATACACTGTACTGGCTGGGAACAGACGCGAATGCTATTTGCACTGTATATGGCCAGAAAAGCACAAGTGTGCTGTTCTTAGCCTGAATGAACACTTGCTGCTAGAACTTGAATCTCAACGTGATTCAACTCCGTTTAGGAAGTTTAATTGAACCTAGTGTGCCATGCAAGAAAAACACTCTGTTTTAGAGAAAACAGCATTCTTTCACTCTCCTGTGTTTCCTATAGGGCACGTACAGTGAGCTAGCTCAGAACAAAAGAACTGTGCTTCCTACACAAACGGGGCATATCTAGTTCAACTCAGTATTGGAAACTGAGTAAAACAGGAGCTTCTCTTCAGTCCAATACACTGTACTGGCTGGGAACAGACGCGAATGCTATTTGCACTGTATATGGCCAGAAAAGCACAAGTGTGCTGTTCTTAGCCTGAATGAACACTTGCTGCTAGAACTTGAATCTCAACGTGATTCAACTCCGTTTAGGAAGTTTAATTGAACCCTAGTGTGCCATGCAAGAAAAACACTCTGTTTTAGAGAAAACAGCATTCTTTCACTCTCCTGTGTTTCCTATAGGGCACGTACAGTGAGCTAGCTCAGAACAAAAGAACTGTGCTTCCTACACAAACGGGGCATATCTAGTTCAACTCAGTATTGGAAACTGAGTAAAACAGGAGCTTCTCTTCAGTCCAATACACTGTACTGGCTGGGAACAGACGCGAATGCTATTTGCACTGTATATGGCCAGAAAAGCACAAGTGTGCTGTTCTTAGCCTGAATGAACACTTGCTGCTAGAACTTGAATCTCAACGTGATTCAACTCCGTTTAGGAAGTTTAATTGAACCCTAGTGTGCCATGCAAGAAAAACACTCTGTTTTAGAGAAAACAGCATTCTTTCACTCTCCTGTGTTTCCTATAGGGCACGTACAGTGAGCTAGCTCAGAACAAAAGAACTGTGCTTCCTACACAAACGGGGCATATCTAGTTCAACTCAGTATTGGAAACTGAGTAAAACAGGAGCTTCTCTTCAGTCCAATACACTGTACTGGCTGGGAACAGACGCGAATGCTATTTGCACTGTATATGGCCAGAAAAGCACAAGTGTGCTGTTCTTAGCCTGAATGAACACTTGCTGCTAGAACTTGAATCTCAACGTGATTCAACTCCGTTTAGGAAGTTTAATTGAACCCTAGTGTGCCATGCAAGAAAAACACTCTGTTTTAGAGAAAACAGCATTCTTTCACTCTCCTGTGTTTCCTATAGGGCACGTACAGTGAGCTAGCTCAGAACAAAAGAACTGTGCTTCCTACACAAACGGGGCATATCTAGTTCAACTCAGTATTGGAAACTGAGTAAAACAGGAGCTTCTCTTCAGTCCAATACACTGTACTGGCTGGGAACAGACGCGAATGCTATTTGCACTGTATATGGCCAGAAAAGCACAAGTGTGCTGTTCTTAGCCTGAATGAACACTTGCTGCTAGAACTTGAATCTCAACGTGATTCAACTCCGTTTAGGAAGTTTAATTGAACCCTAGTGTGCCATGCAAGAAAAACACTCTGTTTTAGAGAAAACAGCATTCTTTCACTCTATTGTGTTTCCTATAGGTCACGTACAGTGAGCTAGCTCAGAACAAAAGAACTGTGCTTCCTACACAAACGGGGCATATCTATTTCAACTCAGTATTGGAAACTGAGTAAAACAGGAGCTTCTCTTCAGTCCAATACACTGTACTGGCTGGGAACAGACGCGAATGCTATTTGCACTGTATATGGCCAGAAAAGCACAAGTGTGCTGTTCTTAGCCTGAATGAACACTTGCTGCTAGAACTTGAATCTCAACGTGATTCAACTCCGTTTAGGAAGTTTAATTGAACCCTAGTGTGCCATGCAAGAAAAACACTCTGTTTTAGAGAAAACAGCATTCTTTCACTCTCCTGTGTTTCCTATAGGGCACGTACAGTGAGCTAGCTCAGAACAAAAGAACTGTGCTTCCTACACAAACGGGGCATATCTAGTTCAACTCAGTATTGGAAACTGAGTAAAACAGGAGCTTCTCTTCAGTCCAATACACTGTACTTGCTGGGAACAGACGCGAATGCTATTTGCACTGTATATGGCCAGAAAAGCACAAGTGTGCTGTTCTTAGCCTGAATGAACACTTGCTGCTAGAACTTGAATCTCAACATGATTCAACTCCGTTTAGGAAGTTTAATTGAACCCTAGTGTGCCATGCAAGAAAAACACTCTGTTTTAGAGAAAACAGCATTCTTTCACTCTCCTGTGTTTCCTATAGGGCACGTACAGTGAGCTAGCTCAGAACAAAAGAACTGTGCTTCCTACACAAACGGGGCATATCTAGTTCAACTCAGTATTGGAAACTGAGTAAAACAGGAGCTTCTCTTCAGTCCAATACACTGTACTGGCTGGGAACAGACGCGAATGCTATTTGCACTGTATATGGCCAGAAAAGCACAAGTGTGCTGTTCTTAGCCTGAATGAACACTTGCTGCTAGAACTTGAATCTCAACGTCATTCAACTCCGTTTAGGAAGTTTAATTGAACCCTAGTGTGCCATGCAAGAAAAACACTCTGTTTTAGAGAAAACAGCATTCTTTCACTCTATTGTGTTTCCTATAGGTCACGTACAGTGAGCTAGCTCAGAACAAAAGAACTGTGCTTCCTACACAAACGGGGCATATCTATTATAACTCAGTATTGGAAACTGAGTAAAACAGGAGCTTCTCTTCAGTCCAATACACTGTACTGGCTGGGAACAGACGCGAATGCTATTTGCACTGTATATGGCCAGAAAAGCACAAGTGTGCTGTTCTTAGCCTGAATGAACACTTGCTGCTAGAACTTGAATCTCAACGTGATTCAACTCCGTTTAGGAAGTTTAATTGAACCCTAGTGTGCCATGCAAGAAAAACACTCTGTTTTAGAGAAAACAGCATTCTTTCACTCTACTGTGTTTCCTAAAGGGCACGTACAGTGAGCTAGCTCAGAACAAAAGAACTGTGCTTCCTACACAAACGGGGCATATCTAGTTCAACTCAGTATTGGAAACTGAGTAAAACAGGAGCTTCTCTTCAGTCCAATACACTGTACTTGCTGGGAACAGACGCGAATGCTATTTGCACTGTATATGGCCAGAAAAGCACAAGTGTGCTGTTCTTAGCCTGAATGAACACTTGCTGCTAGAACTTGAATCTCAACGTGATTCAACTCCGTTTAGGAAGTTTAATTGAACCCTAGTGTGCCATGCAAGAAAAACACTCTGTTTTAGAGAAAACAGCATTCTTTCACTCTACTGTGTTTCCTATAGGGCACGTACAGTGAGCTAGCTCAGAACAAAAGAACTGTGCTTCCTACACAAACGGGGCATATCTAGTTCAACTCAGTATTGGAAACTGAGTAAAACAGGAGCTTCTCTTCAGTCCAATACACTGTACTGGCTGGGAACAGACGCGAATGCTATTTGCACTGTATATGGCCAGAAAAGCACAAGTGTGCTGTTCTTAGCCTGAATGAACACTTGCTGCTAGAACTTGAATCTCAACGTGATTCAACTCCGTTTAGGAAGTTTAATTGAACCCTAGTGTGCCATGCAAGAAAAACACTCTGTTTTAGAGAAAACAGCATTCTTTCACTCTCCTGTGTTTCCTATAGGGCACGTACAGTGAGCTAGCTCAGAACAAAAGAACTGTGCTTCCTACACAAACGGGGCATATCTAGTTCAACTCAGTATTGGAAACTGAGTAAAACAGGAGCTTCTCTTCAGTCCAATACACTGTACTGGCTGGGAACAGACGCGAATGCTATTTGCACTGTATATGGCCAGAAAAGCACAAGTGTGCTGTTCTTAGCCTGAATGAACACTTGCTGCTAGAACTTGAATCTCAACGTGATTCAACTCCGTTTAGGAAGTTTAATTGAACCTAGTGTGCCATGCAAGAAAAACACTCTGTTTTAGAGAAAACAGCATTCTTTCACTCTATTGTGTTTCCTATAGGTCACGTACAGTGAGCTAGCTCAGAACAAAAGAACTGTGCTTCCTACACAAACGGGGCATATCTATTTCAACTCAGTATTGGAAACTGAGTAAAACAGGAGCTTCTCTTCAGTCCAATACACTGTACTGGCTGGGAACAGACGCGAATGCTATTTGCACTGTATATGGCCAGAAAAGCACAAGTGTGCTGTTCTTAGCCTGAATGAACACTTGCTGCTAGAACTTGAATCTCAACGTGATTCAACTCCGTTTAGGAAGTTTAATTGAACCCTAGTGTGCCATGCAAGAAAAACACTCTGTTTTAGAGAAAACAGCATTCTTTCACTCTCCTGTGTTTCCTATAGGGCACGTACAGTGAGCTAGCTCAGAACAAAAGAACTGTGCTTCCTACACAAACGGGGCATATCTAGTTCAACTCAGTATTGGAAACTGAGTAAAACAGGAGCTTCTCTTCAGTCCAATACACTGTACTGGCTGGGAACAGACGCGAATGCTATTTGCACTGTATATGGCCAGAAAAGCACAAGTGTGCTGTTCTTAGCCTGAATGAACACTTGCTGCTAGAACTTGAATCTCAACGTGATTCAACTCCGTTTAGGAAGTTTAATTGAACCCTAGTGTGCCATGCAAGGAAAACACTCTGTTTTAGAGAAAACAGCATTCTTTCACTCTCCTGTGTTTCCTATAGGGCACGTACAGTGAGCTAGCTCAGAACAAAAGAACTGTGCTTCCTACACAAACGGGGCATATCTAGTTCAACTCAGTATTGGAAACTGAGTAAAACAGGAGCTTCTCTTCAGTCCAATACACTGTACTGGCTGGGAACAGACGCGAATGCTATTTGCACTGTATATGGCCAGAAAAGCACAAGTGTGCTGTTCTTAGCCTGAATGAACACTTGCTGCTAGAACTTGAATCTCAACGTGATTCAACTCCGTTTAGGAAGTTTAATTGAACCCTAGTGTGCCATGCAAGAAAAACACTCTGTTTTAGAGAAAACAGCATTCTTTCACTCTCCTGTGTTTCCTATAGGGCACGTACAGTGAGCTAGCTCAGAACAAAAGAACTGTGCTTCCTACACAAACGGGGCATATCTAGTTCAACTCAGTATTGGAAACTGAGTAAAACAGGAGCTTCTCTTCAGTCCAATACACTGTACTGGCTGGGAACAGACGCGAATGCTATTTGCACTGTATATGGCCAGAAAAGCACAAGTGTGCTGTTCTTAGCCTGAATGAACACTTGCTGCTAGAACTTGAATCTCAACGTGATTCAACTCCGTTTAGGAAGTTTAATTGAACCCTAGTGTGCCATGCAAGAAAAACACTCTGTTTTAGAGAAAACAGCATTCTTTCACTCTATTGTGTTTCCTATAGGTCACGTACAGTGAGCTAGCTCAGAACAAAAGAACTGTGCTTCCTACACAAACGGGGCATATCTATTTCAACTCAGTATTGGAAACTGAGTAAAACAGGAGCTTCTCTTCAGTCCAATACACTGTACTGGCTGGGAACAGACGTGAATGCTATTTGCACTGTATATGGCCAGAAAAGCACAAGTGTGCTGTTCTTAGCCTGAATGAACACTTGCTGCTAGAACTTGAATCTCAACGTGATTCAACTCCGTTTAGGAAGTTTAATTGAACCCTAGTGTGCCATGCAAGAAAAACACTCTGTTTTAGAGAAAACAGCATTCTTTCACTCTCCTGTGTTTCCTATAGGGCACGTACAGTGAGCTAGCTCAGAACAAAAGAACTGTGCTTCCTACACAAACGGGGCATATCTAGTTCAACTCAGTATTGGAAACTGAGTAAAACAGGAGCTTCTCTTCAGTCCAATACACTGTACTGGCTGGGAACAGACGCGAATGCTATTTGCACTGTATATGGCCAGAAAAGCACAAGTGTGCTGTTCTTAGCCTGAATGAACACTTGCTGCTAGAACTTGAATCTCAACGTGATTCAACTCCGTTTAGGAAGTTTAATTGAACCCTAGTGTTCCATGCAAGAAAAACACTCTGTTTTAGAGAAAACAGCATTCTTTCACTCTATTGTGTTTCCTATAGGTCACGTACAGTGAGCTAGGTCAGAACAAAAGAACTGTGCTTCCTACACAAACGGGGCATATCTATTTCAACTCAGTATTGGAAACTGAGTAAAACAGGAGCTTCTCTTCAGTCCAATACACTGTACTGGCTGGGAACAGACGCGAATGCTATTTGCACAGTATATGGCCAGAAAAGCACAAGAGTGCTGTTCTTAGCCTGAATGAACACTTGCTGCTAGAACTTGAATCTCAACGTGATTCAACTCCGTTTAGGAAGTTTAATTGAACCCTAGTGTGCCATGCAAGAAAAACACTCTGTTTTAGAGAAAACAGCATTCTTTCACTCTCCTGTGTTTCCTATAGGGCACGTACAGTGAGCTAGCTCAGAACAAAAGAACTGTGCTTCCTACACAAACGGGGCATATCTAGTTCAACTCAGTATTGGAAACTGAGTAAAACAGGAGCTTCTCTTCAGTCCAATACACTGTACTGGCTGGGAACAGACGCGAATGCTATTTGCACTGTATATGGCCAGAAAAGCACAAGTGTGCTGTTCTTAGCCTGAATGAACACTTGCTGCTAGAACTTGAATCTCAACGTGATTCAACTCCGTTTAGGAAGTTTAATTGAACCCTAGTGTGCCATGCAAGAAAAACACTCTGTTTTAGAGAAAACAGCATTCTTTCACTCTCCTGTGTTTCCTATAGGGCACGTACAGTGAGCTAGCTCAGAACAAAAGAACTGTGCTTCCTACACAAACGGGGCATATCTAGTTCAACTCAGTATTGGAAACTGAGTAAAACAGGAGCTTCTCTTCAGTCCAATACACTGTACTGGCTGGGAACAGACGCGAATGCTATTTGCACTGTATATGGCCAGAAAAGCACAAGTGTGCTGTTCTTAGCCTTAATGAACACTTGCTGCTAGAACTTGAATCTCAACGTGATTCAACTCCGTTTAGGAAGTTTAATTGAACCCTAGTGTGCCATGCAAGAAAAACACTCTGTTTTAGAGAAAACAGCATTCTTTCACTCTACTGTGTTTCCTATAGGGCACGTACAGTGAGCTAGCTCAGAACAAAAGAACTGTGCTTCCTACACAAACGGGGCATATCTAGTTCAACTCAGTATTGGAAACTGAGTAAAACAGGAGCTTCTCTTCAGTCCAATACACTGTACTTGCTGGGAACAGACGCGAATGCTATTTGCACTGTATATGGCCAGAAAAGCACAAGTGTGCTGTTCTTAGCCTGAATGAACACTTGCTGCTAGAACTTGAATCTCAACGTGATTCAACTCCGTTTAGGAAGTTTAATTGAACCCTAGTGTGCCATGCAAGAAAAACACTCTGTTTTAGAGAAAACAGCATTCTTTCACTCTCCTGTGTTTCCTATAGGGCACGTACAGTGAGCTAGCTCAGAACAAAAGAACTGTGCTTCCTACACAAACGGGGCATATCTAGTTCAACTCAGTATTGGAAACTGAGTAAAACAGGAGCTTCTCTTCAGTCCAATACACTGTACTTGCTGGGAACAGACGCGAATGCTATTTGCACTGTATATGGCCAGAAAAGCACAAGTGTGCTGTTCTTAGCCTGAATGAACACTTGCTGCTAGAACTTGAATCTCAACGTGATTCAACTCCGTTTAGGAAGTTTAATTGAACCCTAGTGTGCCATGCAAGAAAAACACTCTGTTTTAGAGAAAACAGCATTCTTTCACTCTCCTGTGTTTCCTATAGGGCACGTACAGTGAGCTAGCTCAGAACAAAAGAACTGTGCTTCCTACACAAACGGGGCATATCTAGTTCAACTCAGTATTGGAAACTGAGTAAAACAGGAGCTTCTCTTCAGCCCAATACACTGTACTGGCTGGGAACAGACGCGAATGCTATTTGCACTGTATATGGCCAGAAAAGCACAAGTGTGCTGTTCTTAGCCTGAATGAACACTTGCTGCTAGAACTTGAATCTCAACGTGATTCAACTCCGTTTAGGAAGTTTAATTGAACCCTAATGTGCAATGCAAGAAAAACACTCTGTTTTAGAGAAAACAGCATTCTTTCACTCTATTGTGTTTCCTATAGGTCACGTACAGTGAGCTAGCTCAGAACAAAAGAACTGTGCTTCCTACACAAACGGGGCATATCTATTATAACTCAGTATTGGAAACTGAGTAAAACAGGAGCTTCTCTTCAGTCCAATACACTGTACTGGCTGGGAACAGACGCGAATGCTATTTGCACTGTATATGGCCAGAAAAGCACAAGTGTGCTGTTCTTAGCCTGAATGAACACTTGCTGCTAGAACTTGAATCTCAACGTGATTCAAATACGTTTAGGAAGTTTAATTGAACCCTAGTGTGCCATGCAAGAAAAACACTCTGTTTTAGAGAAAACAGCATTCTTTCACTCTACTGTGTTTCCTAAAGGGCACGTACAGTGAGCTAGCTCAGAACAAAAGAACTGTGCTTCCTACACAAACGGGGCATATCTAGTTCAACTCAGGATTGGAAACTGAGTAAAACAGGAGCTTCTCTTCAGTCCAATACACTGTACTGGCTGGGAACAGACGCGAATGCTATTTGCACTGTATATGGCCAGAAAAGCACAAGTGTGCTGTTCTTAGCCTGAATGAACACTTGCTGCTAGAACTTGAATCTCAACGTGATTCAACTCCGTTTAGGAAATTTAATTGAACCCTAGTGTGCCATGCAAGAAAAACACTCTGTTTTAGAGAAAACAGCATTCTTTCACTCTACTGTGTTTCCTATAGGTCACGTACAGTGAGCTAGCTCAGAACAAAAGAACTGTGCTTCCTACACAAACGGGGCATATCTAGTTCAACTCAGTATTGGAAACTGAGTAAAACAGGAGCTTCTCTTCAGTCCAATACACTGTACTGGCTGGGAACAGACGCGAATGCTATTTGCACTGTATATGGCCAGAAAAGCACAAGTGTGCTGATCTTAGCCTGAATGAACACTTGCTGCTAGAACTTGAATCTCAACGTGATTCAACTCCGTTTAGGAAGTTTAATTGAACCCTAGTGTGCCATGCAAGAAAAACACTCTGTTTTAGAGAAAACAGCATTCTTTCACTCTCCTGTGTTTCCTATAGGGCACGTACAGTGAGCTAGCTCAGAACAAAAGAACTGTGCTTCCTACACAAACGGGGCATATCTAGTTCAACTCCGTATTGGAAACTGAGTAAAACAGGAGCTTCTCTTCAGTCCAATACACTGTACTGGCTGGGAACAGACGCGAATGCTATTTGCACTGTATATGGCCAGAAAAGCACAAGTGTGCTGTTCTTAGCCTGAATGAACACTTGCTGCTAGAACTTGAAACTCAACGTGATTCAACTCCGTTTAGGAAATTTAATTGAACCCTAGTGTGCCATGCAAGAAAAACACTCTGTTTTAGAGAAAACAGCATTCTTTCACTCTACTGTGTTTCCTATAGGGCACGTACAGTGAGCTAGCTCAGAACAAAAGAACTGTGCTTCCTACACAAACGGGGCATATCTAGTTCAACTCAGTATTGGAAACTGAGTAAAACAGGAGCTTCTCTTCAGTCCAATACACTGTACTTGCTGGGAACAGACGCGAATGCTATTTGCACTGTATATTGCCAGAAAAGCACAAGTGTGCTGTTCTTAGCCTGAATGAACACTTGCTGCTAGAACTTGAATCTCAACGTGATTCAACTCCGTTTAGGAAGTTTAATTGAACCCTAGTGTGCCATGCAAGAAAAACACTCTGTTTTAGAGAAAACAGCATTCTTTCACTCTCCTGTGTTTCCTATAGGGCACGTACAGTGAGCTAGCTCAGAACAAAAGAACTGTGCTTCCTACACAAACGGGGCATATCTAGTTCAACTCAGTATTGGAAACTGAGTAAAACAGGAGCTTCTCTTCAGTCCAATACACTGTACTTGCTGGGAACAGACGCGAATGCTATTTGCACTGTATATGGCCAGAAAAGCACAAGTGTGCTGTTCTTAGCCTGAATGAACACTTGCTGCTAGAACTTGAATCTCAACGTGATTCAACTCCGTTTAGGAAGTTTAATTAAACCCTAGTGTGCCATGCAAGAAAAACACTCTGTTTTAGAGAAAACAGCATTCTTTCACTCTCCTGTGTTTCCTATAGGGCACGTACAGTGAGCTAGCTCAGAACAAAAGAACTGTGCTTCCTACACAAACGGGGCATATCTAGTTCAACTCAGTATTGGAAACTGAGTAAAACAGGAGCTTCTCTTCAGTCCAATACACTGTACTTGCTGGGAACAGACGCGAATGCTATTTGCACTGTATATGGCCAGAAAAGCACAAGTGTGCTGTTCTTAGCCTGAATGAACACTTGCTGCTAGAACTTGAATCTCAACGTGATTCAACTCCGTTTAGGAAGTTTAATTGAACCCTAGTGTGCCATGCAATAAAAACACTCTGTTTTAGAGAAAACAGCATTCTTTCACTCTATTGTGTTTCCTATAGGGCACGTACAGTGAGCTAGCTCAGAACAAAAGAACTGTGCTTCCTACACAAACGGGGCATATCTAGTTCAACTCAGTATTGGAAACTGAGTAAAACAGGAGCTTCTCTTCAGTCCAATACACTGTACTGGCTGGGAACAGACGCGAATGCTATTTGCACTGTATATGGCCAGAAAAGCACAAGTGTGCTGTTCTTAGCCTGAATGAACACTTGCTGCTAGAACTTGAATCTCAACGTGATTCAACTCCGTTTAGGAAGTTTAATTGAACCCTAGTGTGCCATGCAAGAAAAACACTCTGTTTTAGAGAAAACAGCATTCTTTCACTCTCCTGTGTTTCCTATAGGGCACGTACAGTGAGCTAGCTCAGAACAAAAGAACTGTGCTTCCTACACAAACGGGGCATATCTAGTTCAACTCAGTATTGGAAACTGAGTAAAACAGGAGCTTCTCTTCAGTCCAATACACTGTACTGGCTGGGAACAGACGCGAATGCTATTTGCACTGTATATGGCCAGAAAAGCACAAGTGTGCTGTTCTTAGCCTGAATGAACACTTGCTGCTAGAACTTGAATCTCAACGTGATTCAACTCCGTTTAGGAAGTTTAATTGAACCCTAGTGTGCCATGCAAGAAAAACACTCTGTTTTAGAGAAAACAGCATTCTTTCACTCTCCTGTGTTTCCTATAGGGCACGTACAGTGAGCTAGCTCAGAACAAAAGAACTGTGCTTCCTACACAAACGGGGCATATCTAGTTCAACTCAGTATTGGAAACTGAGTAAAACAGGAGCTTCTCTTCAGTCCAATACACTGTACTGGCTGGGAACAGACGCGAATGCTATTTGCACTGTATATGGCCAGAAAAGCACAAGTGTGCTGTTCTTAGCCTTAATGAACACTTGCTGCTAGAACTTGAATCTCAACGTGATTCAACTCCGTTTAGGAAGTTTAATTGAACCCTAGTGTGCCATGCAAGAAAAACACTCTGTTTTAGAGAAAACAGCATTCTTTCACTCTACTGTGTTTCCTATAGGGCACGTACAGTGAGCTAGCTCAGAACAAAAGAACTGTGCTTCCTACACAAACGGGGCATATCTAGTTCAACTCAGTATTGGAAACTGAGTAAAACAGGAGCTTCTCTTCAGTCCAATACACTGTACTTGCTGGGAACAGACGCGAATGCTATTTGCACTGTATATGGCCAGAAAAGCACAAGTGTGCTGTTCTTAGCCTGAATGAACACTTGCTGCTAGAACTTGAATCTCAACGTGATTCAACTCCGTTTAGGAAGTTTAATTGAACCCTAGTGTGCCATGCAAGAAAAACACTCTGTTTTAGAGAAAACAGCATTCTTTCACTCTCCTGTGTTTCCTATAGGGCACGTACAGTGAGCTAGCTCAGAACAAAAGAACTGTGCTTCCTACACAAACGGGGCATATCTAGTTCAACTCAGTATTGGAAACTGAGTAAAACAGGAGCTTCTCTTCAGTCCAATACACTGTACTTGCTGGGAACAGACGCGAATGCTATTTGCACTGTATATGGCCAGAAAAGCACAAGTGTGCTGTTCTTAGCCTGAATGAACACTTGCTGCTAGAACTTGAATCTCAACGTGATTCAACTCCGTTTAGGAAGTTTAATTGAACCCTAGTGTGCCATGCAAGAAAAACACTCTGTTTTAGAGAAAACAGCATTCTTTCACTCTCCTGTGTTTCCTATAGGGCACGTACAGTGAGCTAGCTCAGAACAAAAGAACTGTGCTTCCTACACAAACGGGGCATATCTAGTTCAACTCAGTATTGGAAACTGAGTAAAACAGGAGCTTCTCTTCAGCCCAATACACTGTACTGGCTGGGAACAGACGCGAATGCTATTTGCACTGTATATGGCCAGAAAAGCACAAGTGTGCTGTTCTTAGCCTGAATGAACACTTGCTGCTAGAACTTGAATCTCAACGTGATTCAACTCCGTTTAGGAAGTTTAATTGAACCCTAATGTGCAATGCAAGAAAAACACTCTGTTTTAGAGAAAACAGCATTCTTTCACTCTATTGTGTTTCCTATAGGTCACGTACAGTGAGCTAGCTCAGAACAAAAGAACTGTGCTTCCTACACAAACGGGGCATATCTATTATAACTCAGTATTGGAAACTGAGTAAAACAGGAGCTTCTCTTCAGTCCAATACACTGTACTGGCTGGGAACAGACGCGAATGCTATTTGCACTGTATATGGCCAGAAAAGCACAAGTGTGCTGTTCTTAGCCTGAATGAACACTTGCTGCTAGAACTTGAATCTCAACGTGATTCAAATACGTTTAGGAAGTTTAATTGAACCCTAGTGTGCCATGCAAGAAAAACACTCTGTTTTAGAGAAAACAGCATTCTTTCACTCTACTGTGTTTCCTAAAGGGCACGTACAGTGAGCTAGCTCAGAACAAAAGAACTGTGCTTCCTACACAAACGGGGCATATCTAGTTCAACTCAGGATTGGAAACTGAGTAAAACAGGAGCTTCTCTTCAGTCCAATACACTGTACTGGCTGGGAACAGACGCGAATGCTATTTGCACTGTATATGGCCAGAAAAGCACAAGTGTGCTGTTCTTAGCCTGAATGAACACTTGCTGCTAGAACTTGAATCTCAACGTGATTCAACTCCGTTTAGGAAATTTAATTGAACCCTAGTGTGCCATGCAAGAAAAACACTCTGTTTTAGAGAAAACAGCATTCTTTCACTCTACTGTGTTTCCTATAGGTCACGTACAGTGAGCTAGCTCAGAACAAAAGAACTGTGCTTCCTACACAAACGGGGCATATCTAGTTCAACTCAGTATTGGAAACTGAGTAAAACAGGAGCTTCTCTTCAGTCCAATACACTGTACTGGCTGGGAACAGACGCGAATGCTATTTGCACTGTATATGGCCAGAAAAGCACAAGTGTGCTGATCTTAGCCTGAATGAACACTTGCTGCTAGAACTTGAATCTCAACGTGATTCAACTCCGTTTAGGAAGTTTAATTGAACCCTAGTGTGCCATGCAAGAAAAACACTCTGTTTTAGAGAAAACAGCATTCTTTCACTCTCCTGTGTTTCCTATAGGGCACGTACAGTGAGCTAGCTCAGAACAAAAGAACTGTGCTTCCTACACAAACGGGGCATATCTAGTTCAACTCCGTATTGGAAACTGAGTAAAACAGGAGCTTCTCTTCAGTCCAATACACTGTACTGGCTGGGAACAGACGCGAATGCTATTTGCACTGTATATGGCCAGAAAAGCACAAGTGTGCTGTTCTTAGCCTGAATGAACACTTGCTGCTAGAACTTGAAACTCAACGTGATTCAACTCCGTTTAGGAAATTTAATTGAACCCTAGTGTGCCATGCAAGAAAAACACTCTGTTTTAGAGAAAACAGCATTCTTTCACTCTACTGTGTTTCCTATAGGGCACGTACAGTGAGCTAGCTCAGAACAAAAGAACTGTGCTTCCTACACAAACGGGGCATATCTAGTTCAACTCAGTATTGGAAACTGAGTAAAACAGGAGCTTCTCTTCAGTCCAATACACTGTACTTGCTGGGAACAGACGCGAATGCTATTTGCACTGTATATTGCCAGAAAAGCACAAGTGTGCTGTTCTTAGCCTGAATGAACACTTGCTGCTAGAACTTGAATCTCAACGTGATTCAACTCCGTTTAGGAAGTTTAATTGAACCCTAGTGTGCCATGCAAGAAAAACACTCTGTTTTAGAGAAAACAGCATTCTTTCACTCTCCTGTGTTTCCTATAGGGCACGTACAGTGAGCAAGCTCAGAACAAAAGAACTGTGCTTCCTACACAAACGGGGCATATCTAGTTCAACTCAGTATTGGAAACTGAGTAAAACAGGAGCTTCTCTTCAGTCCAATACACTGTACTTGCTGGGAACAGACGCGAATGCTATTTGCACTGTATATGGCCAGAAAAGCACAAGTGTGCTGTTCTTAGCCTGAATGAACACTTGCTGCTAGAACTTGAATCTCAACGTGATTCAACTCCGTTTAGGAAGTTTAATTAAACCCTAGTGTGCCATGCAAGAAAAACACTCTGTTTTAGAGAAAACAGCATTCTTTCACTCTCCTGTGTTTCCTATAGGGCACGTACAGTGAGCTAGCTCAGAACAAAAGAACTGTGCTTCCTACACAAACGGGGCATATCTAGTTCAACTCAGTATTGGAAACTGAGTAAAACAGGAGCTTCTCTTCAGTCCAATACACTGTACTTGCTGGGAACAGACGCGAATGCTATTTGCACTGTATATGGCCAGAAAAGCACAAGTGTGCTGTTCTTAGCCTGAATGAACACTTGCTGCTAGAACTTGAATCTCAACGTGATTCAACTCCGTTTAGGAAGTTTAATTGAACCCTAGTGTGCCATGCAATAAAAACACTCTGTTTTAGAGAAAACAGCATTCTTTCACTCTATTGTGTTTCCTATAGGGCACGTACAGTGAGCTAGCTCAGAACAAAAGAACTGTGCTTCCTACACAAACGGGGCATATCTAGTTCAACTCAGTATTGGAAACTGAGTAAAACAGGAGCTTCTCTTCAGTCCAATACACTGTACTGGCTGGGAACAGACGCGAATGCTATTTGCACTGTATATGGCCAGAAAAGCACAAGTGTGCTGTTCTTAGCCTGAATGAACACTTGCTGCTAGAACTTGAATCTCAACGTGATTCAACTCCGTTTAGGAAGTTTAATTGAACCCTAGTGTGCCATGCAAGAAAAACACTCTGTTTTAGAGAAAACAGCATTCTTTCACTCTATTGTGTTTCCTATAGGGCACGTACAGTGAGCTAGCTCAGAACAAAAGAACTGTGCTTCCTACACAAACGGGGCATATCTATTTCAACTCAGTATTGGAAACTGAGTAAAACAGGAGCTTCTCTTCAGTCCAATACACTGTACTGGCTGGGAACAGACGCGAATGCTATTTGCACTGTATATGGCCAGAAAAGCACAAGTGTGCTGTTCTTAGCCTGAATGAACACTTGCTGCTAGAACTTGAATCTCAACGTGATTCAACTCCGTTTAGGAAGTTTAATTGAACCCTAGTGTGCCATGCAAGAAAAACACTCTGTTTTAGAGAAAACAGCATTCTTTCACTCTCCTGTGTTTCCTATAGGGCACGTACAGTGAGCTAGCTCAGAACAAAAGAACTGTGCTTCCTACACAAACGGGGCATATCTAGTTCAACTCAGTATTGGAAACTGAGTAAAACAGGAGCTTCTCTTCAGTCCAATACACTGTACTGGCTGGGAACAGACGCGAATGCTATTTGCACTGTATATGGCCAGAAAAGCACAAGTGTGCTGTTCTTAGCCTGAATGAACACTTGCTGCTAGAACTTGAATCTCAACGTGATTCAACTCCGTTTAGGAAGTTTAATTGAACCCTAGTGTGCCATGCAAGAAAAACACTCTGTTTTAGAGAAAACAGCATTCTTTCACTCTACTGTGTTTCCTATAGGGCACGTACAGTGAGCTAGCTCAGAACAAAAGAACTGTGCTTCCTACACAAACGGGGCATATCTAGTTCAACTCAGTATTGGAAACTGAGTAAAACAGGAGCTTCTCTTCAGTCCAATACACTGTACTGGCTGGGAACAGACGCGAATGCTATTTGCACTGTATATGGCCAGAAAAGCACAAGTGTGCTGTTCTTAGCCTGAATGAACACTTGCTGCTAGAACTTGAATCTCAACGTGATTCAACTCCGTTTAGGAAGTTTAATTGAACCCTAGTGTGCCATGCAAGAAAAACACTCTGTTTTAGAGAAAACAGCATTCTTTCACTCTCCTGTGTTTCCTATAGGGCACGTACAGTGAGCTAGCTCAGAACAAAAGAACTGTGCTTCCTACACAAACGGGGCATATCTAGTTCAACTCAGTATTGGAAACTGAGTAAAACAGGAGCTTCTCTTCAGTCCAATACACTGTACTGGCTGGGAACAGACGCGAATGCTATTTGCACTGTATATGGCCAGAAAAGCACAAGTGTGCTGTTCTTAGCCTGAATGAACACTTGCTGCTAGAACTTGAATCTCAACGTGATTCAACTCCGTTTAGGAAGTTTAATTGAACCCTAGTGTGCCATGCAAGAAAAACACTCTGTTTTAGAGAAAACAGCATTCTTTCACTCTATTGTGTTTCCTATAGGTCACGTACAGTGAGCTAGCTCAGAACAAAAGAACTGTGCTTCCTACACAAACGGGGCATATCTATTTCAACTCAGTATTGGAAACTGATTAAAACAGGAGCTTCTCTTCAGTCCAATACACTGTACTGGCTGGGAACAGACGCGAATGCTATTTGCACTGTATATGGCCAGAAAAGCACAAGTGTGCTGTTCTTAGCCTGAATGAACACTTGCTGCTAGAACTTGAATCTCAACGTGATTCAACTCCGTTTAGGAAGTTTAATTGAACCCTAGTGTGCCATTCAAGAAAAACACTCTGTTTTAGAGAAAACAGCATTCTTTCACTCTCCTGTGTTTCCTATAGGGCACGTACAGTGAGCTAGCTCAGAACAAAAGAACTGTGCTTCCTACACAAACGGGGCATATCTAGTTCAACTCAGTATTGGAAACTGAGTAAAACAGGAGCTTCTCTTCAGTCCAATACACTGTACTGGCTGGGAACAGACGCGAATGCTATTTGCACTGTATATGGCCAGAAAAGCACAAGTGTGCTGTTCTTAGCCTGAATGAACACTTGCTGCTAGAACTTGAATCTCAACGTGATTCAACTCCGTTTAGGAAGTTTAATTGAACCCTAGTGTGCCATGCAAGAAAAACACTCTGTTTTAGAGAAAACAGCATTCTTTCACTCTCCTGTGTTTCCTATAGGGCACGTACAGTGAGCTAGCTCAGAACAAAAGAACTGTGCTTCCTACACAAACGGGGCATATCTAGTTCAACTCAGTATTGGAAACTGAGTAAAACAGGAGCTTCTCTTCAGTCCAATACACTGTACTGGCTGGGAACAGACGCGAATGCTATTTGCACTGTATATGGCCAGAAAAGCACAAGTGTGCTGTTCTTAGCCTGAATGAACACTTGCTGCTAGAACTTGAATCTCAACGTGATTCAACTCCGTTTAGGAAGTTTAATTGAACCCTAGTGTGCCATGCAAGAAAAACACTCTGTTTTAGAGAAAACAGCATTCTTTCACTCTCCTGTGTTTCCTATAGGGCACGTACAGTGAGCTAGCTCAGAACAAAAGAACTGTGCTTCCTACACAAACGGGGCATATCTAGTTCAACTCAGTATTGGAAACTGAGTAAAACAGGAGCTTCTCTTCAGTCCAATACACTGTACTGGCTGGGAACAGACGCGAATGCTATTTGCACTGTATATGGCCAGAAAAGCACAAGTGTGCTGTTCTTAGCCTGAATGAACACTTGCTGCTAGAACTTGAATCTCAACGTGATTCAACTCCGTTTAGGAAGTTTAATTGAACCCTAGTGTGCCATGCAAGAAAAACACTCTGTTTTAGAGAAAACAGCATTCTTTCACTCTACTGTGTTTCCTATAGGGCACGTACAGTGAGCTAGCTCAGAACAAAAGAACTGTGCTTCCTACACAAACGGGGCATATCTAGTTCAACTCAGTATTGGAAACTGAGTAAAACAGGAGCTTCTCTTCAGTCCAATACACTGTACTGGCTGGGAACAGACGCGAATGCTATTTGCACTGTATATGGCCAGAAAAGCACAAGTGTGCTGTTCTTAGCCTGAATGAACACTTGCTGCTAGAACTTGAATCTCAACGTGATTCAACTCCGTTTAGGAAGTTTAATTGAACCCTAGTGTGCCATGCAAGAAAAACACTCTGTTTTAGAGAAAACAGCATTCTTTCACTCTCCTGTGTTTCCTATAGGGCACGTACAGTGAGCTAGCTCAGAACAGAAGAACTGTGCTTCCTACACAAACGGGGCATATCTAGTTCAACTCAGTATTGGAAACTGAGTAAAACAGGAGCTTCTCTTCAGTCCAATACACTGTACTTGCTGGGAACAGACGCGAATGCTATTTGCACTGTATATGGCCAGAAAAGCACAAGTGTGCTGTTCTTAGCCTGAATGAACACTTGCTGCTAGAACTTGAATCTCAACGTGATTCAACTCCGTTTAGGAAGTTTAATTGAACCCTAGTGTGCCATGCAAGAAAAACACTCTGTTTTAGAGAAAACAGCATTCTTTCACTCTCCTGTGTTTCCTATAGGGCACGTACAGTGAGCTAGCTCAGAACAAAAGAACTGTGCTTCCTACACAAACGGGGCATATCTAGTTCAACTCAGTATTGGAAACTGAGTAAAACAGGAGCTTCTCTTCAGTCCAATACACTGTACTTGCTGGGAACAGACGCGAATGCTATTTGCACTGTATATGGCCAGAAAAGCACAAGTGTGCTGTTCTTAGCCTGAATGAACACTTGCTGCTAGAACTTGAATCTCAACGTGATTCAACTCCGTTTAGGAAGTTTAATTGAACCCTAGTGTGCCATGCAAGAAAAACACTCTGTTTTAGAGAAAACAGCATTCTTTCACTCTATTGTGTTTCCTATAGGTCACGTACAGTGAGCTAGCTCAGAACAAAAGAACTGTGCTTCCTACACAAACGGGGCATATCTATTTCAACTCAGTATTGGAAACTGAGTAAAACAGGAGCTTCTCTTCAGTCCAATACACTGTACTGGCTGGGAACAGACGCGAATGCTATTTGCACTGTATATGGCCAGAAAAGCACAAGTGTGCTGTTCTTAGCCTGAATGAACACTTGCTGCTAGAACTTGAATCTCAACGTGATTCAACTCCGTTTAGGAAGTTTAATTGAACCCTAGTGTGCCATGCAAGAAAAACACTCTGTTTTAGAGAAAACAGCATTCTTTCACTCTCCTGTGTTTCCTATAGGGCACGTACAGTGAGCTAGCTCAGAACAAAAGAACTGTGCTTCCTACACAAACGGGGCATATCTAGTTCAACTCAGTATTGGAAACTGAGTAAAACAGGAGCTTCTCTTCAGTCCAATACACTGTACTGGCTGGGAACAGACGCGAATGCTATTTGCACTGTATATGGCCAGAAAAGCACAAGTGTGCTGTTCTTAGCCTGAATGAACACTTGCTGCTAGAACTTGAATCTCAACGTGATTCAACTCCGTTTAGGAAGTTTAATTGAACCCTAGTGTGCCATGCAAGAAAAACACTCTGTTTTAGAGAAAACAGCATTCTTTCACTCTCCTGTGTTTCCTATAGGGCACGTACAGTGAGCTAGCTCAGAACAAAAGAACTGTGCTTCCTACACAAACGGGGCATATCTAGTTCAACTCAGTATTGGAAACTGAGTAAAACAGGAGCTTCTCTTCAGTCCAATACACTGTACTGGCTGGGAACAGACGCGAATGCTATTTGCACTGTATATGGCCAGAAAAGCACAAGTGTGCTGTTCTTAGCCTGAATGAACACTTGCTGCTAGAACTTGAATCTCAACGTGATTCAACTCCGTTTAGGAAGTTTAATTGAACCCTAGTGTGCCATGCAAGAAAAACACTCTGTTTTAGAGAAAACAGCATTCTTTCACTCTACTGTGTTTCCTATAGGGCACGTACAGTGAGCTAGCTCAGAACAAAAGAACTGTGCTTCCTACACAAACGGGGCATATCTAGTTCAACTCAGTATTGGAAACTGAGTAAAACAGGAGCTTCTCTTCAGTCCAATACACTGTACTGGCTGGGAACAGACGCGAATGCTATTTGCACTGTATATGGCCAGAAAAGCACAAGTGTGCTGTTCTTAGCCTGAATGAACACTTGCTGCTAGAACTTGAATCTCAACGTGATTCAACTCCGTTTAGGAAGTTTAATTGAACCCTAGTGTGCCATGCAAGAAAAACACTCTGTTTTAGAGAAAACAGCATTCTTTCACTCTATTGTGTTTCCTATAGGTCACGTACAGTGAGCTAGCTCAGAACAAAAGAACTGTGCTTCCTACACAAACGGGGCATATCTAGTTCAACTCAGTATTGGAAACTGAGTAAAACAGGAGCTTCTCTTCAGTCCAATACACTGTACTGGCTGGGAACAGACGCGAATGCTATTTGGACTGTATATGGCCAGAAAAGCACAAGTGTGCTGTTCTTAGCCTGAATGAACACTTGCTGCTAGAACTTGAATCTCAACGTGATTCAACTCCGTTTAGGAAGTTTAATTGAACCCTAGTGTGCCATGCAAGAAAAACACTCTGTTTTAGAGAAAACAGCATTCTTTCACTCTCCTGTGTTTCCTATAGGGCACGTACAGTGAGCTAGCTCAGAACAAAAGAACTGTGCTTCCTACACAAACGGGGCATATCTAGTTCAACTCAGTATTGGAAACTGAGTAAAACAGGAGCTTCTCTTCAGTCCAATACACTGTACTGGCTGGGAACAGACGCGAATGCTATTTGCACTGTATATGGCCAGAAAAGCACAAGTGTGCTGTTCTTAGCCTGAATGAACACTTGCTGCTAGAACTTGAATCTCAACGTGATTCAACTCCGTTTAGGAAGTTTAATTAAACCCTAGTGTGCCATGCAAGAAAAACACTCTGTTTTAGAGAAAACAGCATTCTTTCACTCTCCTGTGTTTCCTATAGGGCACGTACAGTGAGCTAGCTCAGAACAAAAGAACTGTGCTTCCTACACAAACGGGGCATATCTAGTTCAACTCAGTATTGGAAACTGAGTAAAACAGGAGCTTCTCTTCAGTCCAATACACTGTACTTGCTGGGAACAGACGCGAATGCTATTTGCACTGTATATGGCCAGAAAAGCACAAGTGTGCTGTTCTTAGCCTGAATGAACACTTGCTGCTAGAACTTGAATCTCAACGTGATTCAACTCCGTTTAGGAAGTTTAATTGAACCCTAGTGTGCCATGCAAGAAAAACACTCTGTTTTAGAGAAAACAGCATTCTTTCACTCTCCTGTGTTTCCTATAGGGCACGTACAGTGAGCTAGCTCAGAACAAAAGAACTGTGCTTCCTACACAAACGGGGCATATCTAGTTCAACTCAGTATTGGAAACTGAGTAAAACAGGAGCTTCTCTTCAGTCCAATACACTGTACTGGCTGGGAACAGACGCGAATGCTATTTGCACTGTATATGGCCAGAAAAGCACAAGTGTGCTGTTCTTAGCCTGAATGAACACTTGCTGCTAGAACTTGAATCTCAACGTGATTCAACTCCGTTTAGGAAGTTTAATTGAACCCTAGTGTGCCATGCAAGAAAAACACTCTGTTTTAGAGAAAACAGCATTCTTTCACTCTCCTGTGTTTCCTATAGGGCACGTACAGTGAGCTAGCTCAGAACAAAAGAACTGTGCTTCCTACACAAACGGGGCATATCTAGTTCAACTCAGTATTGGAAACTGAGTAAAACAGGAGCTTCTCTTCAGTCCAATACACTGTACTTGCTGTGAACAGACGCGAATGCTATTTGCACTGTATATGGCCAGAAAAGCACAAGTGTGCTGTTCTTAGCCTGAATGAACACTTGCTGCTAGAACTTGAATCTCAACGTGATTCAACTCCGTTTAGGAAGTTTAATTGAACCCTAGTGTGCCATGCAAGAAAAACACTCTGTTTTAGAGAAAACAGCATTCTTTCACTCTATTGTGTTTCCTATAGGGCACGTACAGTGAGCTAGCTCAGAACAAAAGAACTGTGCTTCCTACACAAACGGGGCATATCTAGTTCAACTCAGTATTGGAAACTGAGTAAAACAGGAGCTTCTCTTCAGTCCAATACACTGTACTTGCTGGGAACAGACGCGAATGCTATTTGCACTGTATATGGCCAGAAAAGCACAAGTGTGCTGTTCTTAGCCTGAATGAACACTTGCTGCTAGAACTTGAATCTCAATGTGATTCAACTCCGTTTAGGAAGTTTAATTGAACCCTAGTGTGCCATGCAAGAAAAACACTCTGTTTTAGAGAAAACAGCATTCTTTCACTCTATTGTGTTTCCTATAGGGCACGTACAGTGAGCTAGCTCAGAACAAAAGAACTGTGCTTCCTACACAAACGGGGCATATCTATTATAACTCAGTATTGGAAACTGAGTAAAACAGGAGCTTCTCTTCAGTCCAATACACTGTACTGGCTGGGAACAGACGCGAATGCTATTTGCACTGTATATGGCCAGAAAAGCACAAGTGTGCTGTTCTTAGCCTGAATGAACACTTGCTGCTAGAACTTGAATCTCAACGTGATTCAACTCCGTTTAGGAAGTTTAATTGAACCCTAGTGTGCCATGCAAGAAAAACACTCTGTTTTAGAGAAAACAGCATTCTTTCACTCTCCTGTGTTTCCTATAGGGCACGTACAGTGAGCTAGCTCAGAACAAAAGAACTGTGCTTCCTACACAAACGGGGCATACCTAGTTCAACTCAGTATTGGAAACTGAGTAAAACAGGAGCTTCTCTTCAGTCCAATACACTGTACTGGCTGGGAACAGACGCGAATGCTATTTGCACTGTATATGGCCAGAAAAGCACAAGTGTGCTGTTCTTAGCCTGAATGAACACTTGCTGCTAGAACTTGAATCTCAACGTGATTCAACTCCGTTTAGGAAGTTTAATTGAACCCTAGTGTGCCATGCAAGAAAAACACTCTGTTTTAGAGAAAACAGCATTCTTTCACTCTATTGTGTTTCCTATAGGTCACGTACAGTGAGCTAGCTCAGAACAAAAGAACTGTGCTTCCTACACAAACGGGGCATATCTATTTCAACTCAGTATTGGAAAATGAGTAAAACAGGAGCTTCTCTTCA
Source organism: Peromyscus maniculatus bairdii (assembly GCF_049852395.1). Classification (NCBI taxonomy): domain Eukaryota; kingdom Metazoa; phylum Chordata; class Mammalia; order Rodentia; family Cricetidae; genus Peromyscus; species Peromyscus maniculatus. Next base: position 41,089,090 of record NC_134865.1, on the reverse strand, counting down.
GTCCAATACACTGTACTTGCTGGGAACAGACGCGAATGCTATTTGCACTGTATATGGCCAGAAAAGCACAAGTGTGCTGTTCTTAGCCTGAATGAACACTTGCTGCTAGAACTTGAATCTCAACGTGATTCAACTCCGTTTAGGAAGTTTAATTGAACCCTAGTGTGCCATGCAAGAAAAACACTCTGTTTTAGAGAAAACAGCATTCTTTCACTCTCCTGTGTTTCCTATAGGGCACGTACAGTGAGCTAGCTCAGAACAAAAGAACTGTGCTTCCTACACAAACGGGGCATATCTAGTTCAACTCAGTATTGGAAACTGAGTAAAACAGGAGCTTCTCTTCAGTCCAATACACTGTACTGGCTGGGAACAGACGCGAATGCTATTTGCACTGTATATGGCCAGAAAAGCACAAGTGTGCTGTTCTTAGCCTGAATGAACACTTGCTGCTAGAACTTGAATCTCAACGTGATTCAACTCCGTTTAGGAAGTTTAATTGAACCCTAGTGTGCCATGCAAGAAAAACACTCTGTTTTAGAGAAAACAGCATTCTTTCACTCTACTGTGTTTCCTATAGGGCACGTACAGTGAGCTAGCTCAGAACAAAAGAACTGTGCTTCCTACACAAACGGGGCATATCTAGTTCAACTCAGTATTGGAAACTGAGTAAAACAGGAGCTTCTCTTCAGTCCAATACACTGTACTGGCTGGGAACAGACGCGAATGCTATTTGCACTGTATATGGCCAGAAAAGCACAAGTGTGCTGTTCTTAGCCTGAATGAACACTTGCTGCTAGAACTTGAATCTCAACGTGATTCAACTCCGTTTAGGAAGTTTAATTGAACCCTAGTGTGCCATGCAAGAAAAACACTCTGTTTTAGAGAAAACAGCATTCTTTCACTCTCCTGTGTTTCCTATAGGGCACGTACAGTGAGCTAGCTCAGAACAAAAGAACTGTGCTTCCTACACAAACGGGGCATATCTAGTTCAACTCAGTATTGGAAACTGAGTAAAACAGGAGCTTCTCTTCAGTCCAATACACTGTACTGGCTGGGAACAGACGCGAATGCTATTTGCACTGTATATGGCCAGAAAAGCACAAGTGTGCTGTTCTTAGCCTGAATGAACACTTGCTGCTAGAACTTGAATCTCAACGTGATTCAACTCCGTTTAGGAAGTTTAATTGAACCCTAGTGTGCCATGCAAGAAAAACCCTCTGTTTTAGAGAAAACAGCATTCTTTCACTCTCCTGTGTTTCCTATAGGGCACGTACAGTGAGCTAGCTCAGAACAAAAGAACTGTGCTTCCTACACAAACGGGGCATATCTAGTTCAACTCAGTATTGGAAACTGAGTAAAACAGGAGCTTCTCTTCAGTCCAATACACTGTACTGGCTGGGAACAGACGCGAATGCTATTTGCACTGTATATGGCCAGAAAAGCACAAGTGTGCTGTTCTTAGCCTGAATGAACACTTGCTGCTAGAACTTGAATCTCAACGTGATTCAACTCCGTTTAGGAAGTTTAATTGAACCCTAGTGTGCCATGCAAGAAAAACACTCTGTTTTAGAGAAAACAGCATTCTTTCACTCTCCTGTGTTTCCTATAGGGCACGTACAGTGAGCTAGCTCAGAACAAAAGAACTGTGCTTCCTACACAAACGGGGCATATCTAGTTCAACTCAGTATTGGAAACTGAGTAAAACAGGAGCTTCTCTTCAGTCCAATACACTGTACTGGCTGGGAACAGACGCGAATGCTATTTGCACTGTATATGGCCAGAAAAGCACAAGTGTGCTGTTCTTAGCCTGAATGAACACTTGCTGCTAGAACTTGAATCTCAACGTGATTCAACTCCGTTTAGGAAGTTTAATTGAACCCTAGTGTGCCATGCAAGAAAAACACTCTGTTTTAGAGAAAACAGCATTCTTTCACTCTCCTGTGTTTCCTATAGGGCACGTACAGTGAGCTAGCTCAGAACAAAAGAACTGTGCTTCCTACACAAACGGGGCATATCTAGTTCAACTCAGTATTGGAAACTGAGTAAAACAGGAGCTTCTCTTCAGTCCAATACACTGTACTGGCTGGGAACAGACGCGAATGCTATTTGCACTGTATATGGCCAGAAAAGCACAAGTGTGCTGTTCTTAGCCTGAATGAACACTTGCTGCTAGAACTTGAATCTCAACGTGATTCAACTCCGTTTAGGAAGTTTAATTGAACCCTAGTGTGCCATGCAAGAAAAACACTCTGTTTTAGAGAAAACAGCATTCTTTCACTCTCCTGTGTTTCCTATAGGGCACGTACAGTGAGCTAGCTCAGAACAAAAGAACTGTGCTTCCTACACAAACGGGGCATATCTAGTTCAACTCAGTATTGGAAACTGAGTAAAACAGGAGCTTCTCTTCAGTCCAATACACTGTACTTGGTGGGAACAGACGCGAATGCTATTTGCACTGTATATGGCCAGAAAAGCACAAGTGTGCTGTTCTTAGCCTGAATGAACACTTGCTGCTAGAACTTGAATCTCAACGTGATTCAACTCCGTTTAGGAAGTTTAATTGAACCCTAGTGTGCCATGCCACAAAAACACTCTGTTTTAGAGAAAACAGCATTCTTTCACTCTACTGTGTTTCCTATAGGGCACGTACAGTGAGCTAGCTCAGAACAAAAGAACTGTGCTTCCTACACAAACGGGGCATATCTAGTTCAACTCAGTATTGGAAACTGAGTAAAACAGGAGCTTCTCTTCAGTCCAATACACTGTACTTGCTGGGAACAGACGCGAATGCTATTTGCACTGTATATGGCCAGAAAAGCACAAGTGTGCTGTTCTTAGCCTGAATGAACACTTGCTGCTAGAACTTGAATCTCAACGTGATTCAACTCCGTTTAGGAAGTTTAATTGAACCCTAGTGTGCCATGCAAGAAAAACACTCTGTTTTAGAGAAAACAGCATTCTTTCACTCTCCTGTGTTTCCTATAGGGCACGTACAGTGAGCTAGCTCAGAACAAAAGAACTGTGCTTCCTACACAAACGGGGCATATCTAGTTCAACTCAGTATTGGAAACTGAGTAAAACAGGAGCTTCTCTTCAGTCCAATACACTGTACTTGCTGGGAACAGACGCGAATGCTATTTGCACTGTATATGGCCAGAAAAGCACAAGTGTGCTGTTCTTAGCCTGAATGAACACTTGCTGCTAGAACTTGAATCTCAACGTGATTCAACTCCGTTTAGGAAGTTTAATTGAACCCTAGTGTGCCATGCAAGAAAAACACTCTGTTTTAGAGAAAACAGCATTCTTTCACTCTCCTGTGTTTCCTATAGGGCACGTACAGTGAGCTAGCTCAGAACAAAAGAACTGTGCTTCCTACACAAACGGGGCATATCTAGTTCAACTCAGTATTGGAAACTGAGTAAAACAGGAGCTTCTCTTCAGTCCAATACACTGTACTGGCTGGGAACAGACGCGAATGCTATTTGCACTGTATATGGCCAGAAAAGCACAAGTGTGCTGTTCTTAGCCTGAATGAACACTTGCTGCTAGAACTTGAATCTCAACGTGATTCAACTCCGTTTAGGAAGTTTAATTGAACCCTAGTGTGCCATGCAAGAAAAACACTCTGTTTTAGAGAAAACAGCATTCTTTCACTCTATTGTGTTTCCTATAGGGCACGTACAGTGAGCTAGCTCAGAACAAAAGAACTGTGCTTCCTACACAAACGGGGCATATCTAGTTCAACTCAGTATTGGAAACTGAGTAAAACAGGAGCTTCTCTTCAGTCCAATACACTGTACTGGCTGGGAACAGACGCGAATGCTATTTGCACTGTATATGGCCAGAAAAGCACAAGTGTGCTGTTCTTAGCCTGAATGAACACTTGCTGCTAGAACTTGAATCTCAACGTGATTCAACTCCGTTTAGGAAGTTTAATTGAACCCTAGTGTGCCATGCAAGAAAAACACTCTGTTTTAGAGAAAACAGCATTCTTTCACTCTCCTGTGTTTCCTATAGGGCACGTACAGTGAGCTAGCTCAGAACAAAAGAACTGTGCTTCCTACACAAACGGGGCATATCTAGTTCAACTCAGTATTGGAAACTGAGTAAAACAGGAGCTTCTCTTCAGTCCAATACACTGTACTGGCTGGGAACAGACGCGAATGCTATTTGCACTGTATATGGCCAGAAAAGCACAAGTGTGCTGTTCTTAGCCTGAATGAACACTTGCTGCTAGAACTTGAATCTCAACGTGATTCAACTCCGTTTAGGAAGTTTAATTGAACCCTAGTGTGCCATGCAAGAAAAACACTCTGTTTTAGAGAAAACAGCATTCTTTCACTCTATTGTGTTTCCTATAGGTCACGTACAGTGAGCTAGCTCAGAACAAAAGAACTGTGCTTCCTACACAAACGGGGCATATCTATTTCAACTCAGTATTGGAAACTGAGTAAAACAGGAGCTTCTCTTCAGTCCAATACACTGTACTGGCTGGGAACAGACGCGAATGCTATTTGCACTGTATATGGCCAGAAAAGCACAAGTGTGCTGTTCTTAGCCTGAATGAACACTTGCTGCTAGAACTTGAATCTCAACGTGATTCAACTCCGTTTAGGAAGTTTAATTGAACCCTAGTGTGCCATGCAAGAAAAACACTCTGTTTTAGAGAAAACAGCATTCTTTCACTCTCCTGTGTTTCCTATAGGGCACGTACAGTTAGCTAGCTCAGAACTAAAGAACTGTGCTTCCTACACAAACGGGGCATATCTAGTTCAACTCAGAATTGGAAACTGAGTAAAACAGGAGCTTCTCTTCAGTCCAATACACTGTACTGGCTGGGAACAGACGCGAATGCTATTTGCACTGTATATGGCCAGAAAAGCACAAGTGTGCTGTTCTTAGCCTGAATGAACACTTGCTGCTAGAACTTGAATCTCAACGTGATTCAACTCCGTTTAGGAAGTTTAATTGAACCCTAGTGTGCCATGCAAGAAAAACACTCTGTTTTAGATAAAACAGCATTCTTTCACTCTCCTGTGTTTCCTATAGGGCACGTACAGTGAGCTAGCTCAGAACAAAAGAACTGTGCTTCCTACACAAACGGGGCATATCTAGTTCAACTCAGTATTGGAAACTGAGTAAAACAGGAGCTTCTCTTCAGTCCAATACACTGTACTGGCTGGGAACAGACGCGAATGCTATTTGCACTGTATATGGCCAGAAAAGCACAAGTGTGCTGTTCTTAGCCTGAATGAACACTTGCTGCTAGAACTTGAATCTCAACGTGATTCAACTCCGTTTAGGAAGTTTAATTGAACCCTAGTGTGCCATGCAAGAAAAACACTCTGTTTTAGAGAAAACAGCATTCTTTCACTCTCCTGTGTTTCCTATAGGGCACGTACAGTGAGCTAGCTCAGAACAAAAGAACTGTGCTTCCTACACAAACGGGGCATATCTAGTTCAACTCAGTATTGGAAACTGAGTAAAACAGGAGCTTCTCTTCAGTCCAATACACTGTACTTGCTGGGAACAGACGCGAATGCTATTTGCACTGTATATGGCCAGAAAAGCACAAGTGTGCTGTTCTTAGCCTGAATGAACACTTGCTGCTAGAACTTGAATCTCAACGTGATTCAACTCCGTTTAGGAAGTTTAATTGAACCCTAGTGTGCCATGCAAGAAAAACACTCTGTTTTAGAGAAAACAGCATTCTTTCACTCTCCTGTGTTTCCTATAGGGCACGTACAGTGAGCTAGCTCAGAACAAAAGAACTGTGCTTCCTACACAAACGGGGCATATCTAGTTCAACTCAGTATTGGAAACTGAGTAAAACAGGAGCTTCTCTTCAGTCCAATACACTGTACTGGCTGGGAACAGACGCGAATGCTATTTGCACTGTATATGGCCAGAAAAGCACAAGTGTGCTGTTCTTAGCCTGAATGAACACTTGCTGCTAGAACTTGAATCTCAACGTGATTCAACTCCGTTTAGGAAGTTTAATTGAACCCTAGTGTGCCATGCAAGAAAAACACTCTGTTTTAGAGAAAACAGCATTCTTTCACTCTATTGTGTTTCCTATAGGTCACGTACAGTGAGCTAGCTCAGAACAAAAGAACTGTGCTTCCTACACAAACGGGGCATATCTATTATAACTCAGTATTGGAAACTGAGTAAAACAGGAGCTTCTCTTCAGTCCAATACACTGTACTGGCTGGGAACAGACGCGAATGCTATTTGCACTGTATATGGCCAGAAAAGCACAAGTGTGCTGTTCTTAGCCTGAATGAACACTTGCTGCTAGAACTTGAATCTCAACGTGATTCAACTCCGTTTAGGAAGTTTAATTGAACCCTAGTGTGCCATGCAAGAAAAACACTCTGTTTTAGAGAAAACAGCATTCTTTCACTCTACTGTGTTTCCTAAAGGGCACGTACAGTGAGCTAGCTCAGAACAAAAGAACTGTGCTTCCTACACAAACGGGGCATATCTAGTTCAACTCAGGATTGGAAACTGAGTAAAACAGGAGCTTCTCTTCAGTCCAATACACTGTACTGGCTGGGAACAGACGCGAATGCTATTTGCACTGTATATGGCCAGAAAAGCACAAGTGTGCTGTTCTTAGCCTGAATGAACACTTGCTGCTAGAACTTGAATCTCAACGTGATTCAACTCCGTTTAGGAAATTTAATTGAACCCTAGTGTGCCATGCAAGAAAAACACTCTGTTTTAGAGAAAACAGCATTCTTTCACTCTACTGTGTTTCCTATAGGGCACGTACAGTGAGCTAGCTCAGAACAAAAGAACTGTGCTTCCTACACAAACGGGGCATATCTAGTTCAACTCAGTATTGGAAACTGAGTAAAACAGGAGCTTCTCTTCAGTCCAATACACTGTACTGGCTGGGAACAGACGCGAATGCTATTTGCACTGTATATGGCCAGAAAAGCACAAGTGTGCTGATCTTAGCCTGAATGAACACTTGCTGCTAGAACTTGAATCTCAACGTGATTCAACTCCGTTTAGGAAGTTTAATTGAACCCTAGTGTGCCATGCAAGGAAAACACTCTGTTTTAGAGAAAACAGCATTCTTTCACTCTCCTGTGTTTCCTATAGGGCACGTACAGTGAGCTAGCTCAGAACAAAAGAACTGTGCTTCCTACACAAACGGGGCATATCTAGTTCAACTCCGTATTGGAAACTGAGTAAAACAGGAGCTTCTCTTCAGTCCAATACACTGTACTGGCTGGGAACAGACGCGAATGCTATTTGCACTGTATATGGCCAGAAAAGCACAAGTGTGCTGTTCTTAGCCTGAATGAACACTTGCTGCTGGAACTTGAAACTCAACGTGATTCAACTCCGTTTAGGACATTTAATTGAACCCTAGTGTGCCATGCAAGAAAAACACTCTGTTTTAGAGAAAACAGCATTCTTTCACTCTACTGTGTTTCCTATAGGGCACGTACAGTGAGCTAGCTCAGAACAAAAGAACTGTGCTTCCTACACAAACGGGGCATATCTAGTTCAACTCAGTATTGGAAACTGAGTAAAACAGGAGCTTCTCTTCAGTCCAATACACTGTACTTGCTGGGAACAGACGCGAATGCTATTTGCACTGTATATGGCCAGAAAAGCACAAGTGTGCTGTTCTTAGCCTGAATGAACACTTGCTGCTAGAACTTGAATCTCAACGTGATTCAACTCCGTTTAGGAAGTTTAATTGAACCCTAGTGTGCCATGCAAGAAAAACACTCTGTTTTAGAGAAAACAGCATTCTTTCACTCTACTGTGTTTCCTATAGGGCACGTACAGTGAGCTAGCTCAGAACAAAAGAACTGTGCTTCCTACACAAACGGGGCATATCTAGTTCAACTCAGTATTGGAAACTAAGTAAAACAGGAGCTTCTCTTCAGTCCAATACACTGTACTGGCTGGGAACAGACGCGAATGCTATTTGCACTGTATATGGCCAGAAAAGCACAAGTGTGCTGTTCTTAGCCTGAATGAACACTTGCTGCTAGAACTTGAATCTCAACGTGATTCAACTCCGTTTAGGAAGTTTAATTGAACCCTAGTGTGCCATGCAAGAAAAACACTCTGTTTTAGAGAAAACAGCATTCTTTCACTCTCCTGTGTTTCCTATAGGGCACGTACAGTGAGCTAGCTCAGAACAAAAGAACTGTGCTTCCTACACAAACGGGGCATATCTAGTTCAACTCAGTATTGGAAACTGAGTAAAACAGGAGCTTCTCTTCAGTCCAATACACTGTACTTGCTGGGAACAGACGCGAATGCTATTTGCACTGTATATGGCCAGAAAAGCACAAGTGTGCTGTTCTTAGCCTGAATGAACACTTGCTGCTAGAACTTGAATCTCAACGTGATTCAACTCCGTTTAGGAAGTTTAATTAAACCCTAGTGTGCCATGCAAGAAAAACACTCTATTTTAGAGAAAACAGCATTCTTTCACTCTCCTGTGTTTCCTATAGGGCACGTACAGTGAGCTAGCTCAGAACAAAAGAACTGTGCTTCCTACACAAACGGCGCATATCTAGTTCAACTCAGTATTGGAAACTGAGTAAAACAGGAGCTTCTCTTCAGTCCAATACACTGTACTGGCTGGGAACAGACGCGAATGCTATTTGCACTGTATATGGCCAGAAAAGCACAAGTGTGCTGTTCTTAGCCTGAATGAACACTTGCTGCTAGAACTTGAATCTCAACGTGATTCAACTCCGTTTAGGAAGTTTAATTGAACCCTAGTGTGCCATGCAAGAAAAACACTCTGTTTTAGAGAAAACAGCATTCTTTCACTCTCCTGTGTTTCCTATAGGGCACGTACAGTGAGCTAGCTCAGAACAAAAGAACTGTGCTTCCTACACAAACGGGGCATATCTAGTTCAACTCAGTATTGGAAACTGAGTAAAACAGGAGCTTCTCTTCAGTCCAATACACTGTACTGGCTGGGAACAGACGCGAATGCTATTTGCACTGTATATGGCCAGAAAAGCACAAGTGTGCTGTTCTTAGCCTGAATGAACACTTGCTGCTAGAACTTGAATCTCAACGTGATTCAACTCCGTTTAGGAAGTTTAATTGAACCCTAGTGTGCCATGCAAGAAAAACACTCTGTTTTAGAGAAAACAGCATTCTTTCACTCTCCTGTGTTTCCTATAGGGCACGTACAGTGAGCTAGCTCAGAACAAAAGAACTGTGCTTCCTACACAAACGGGGCATATCTAGTTCAACTCAGTATTGGAAACTGAGTAAAACAGGAGCTTCTCTTCAGTCCAATACACTGTACTTGCTGGGAACAGACGCGAATGCTATTTGCACTGTATATGGCCAGAAAAGCACAAGTGTGCTGTTCTTAGCCTGAATGAACACTTGCTGCTAGAACTTGAATCTCAACGTGATTCAACTCCGTTTAGGAAGTTTAATTGAACCCTAGTGTGCCATGCAAGAAAAACACTCTGTTTTAGAGAAAACAGCATTCTTTCACTCTCCTGTGTTTCCTATAGGGCACGTACAGTGAGCTAGCTCAGAACAAAAGAACTGTGCTTCCTACACAAACGGGGCATATCTATTATAACTCAGTATTGGAAACTGAGTAAAACAGGAGCTTCTCTTCAGTCCAATACACTGTACTGGCTGGGAACAGACGCGAATGCTATTTGCACTGTATATGGCCAGAAAAGCACAAGTGTGCTGTTCTTAGCCTGAATGAACACTTGCTGCTAGAACTTGAATCTCAACGTGATTCAACTCCGTTTAGGAAGTTTAATTGAACCCTAGTGTGCCATGCAAGAAAAACACTCTGTTTTAGAGAAAACAGCATTCTTTCACTCTCCTGTGTTTCCTATAGGGCACGTACAGTGAGCTAGCTCAGAACAAAAGAACTGTGCTTCCTACACAAACGGGGCATATCTAGTTCAACTCAGTATTGGAAACTGAGTAAAACAGGAGCTTCTCTTCAGTCCAATACACTGTACTGGCTGGGAACAGACGCGAATGCTATTTGCACTGTATATGGCCAGAAAAGCACAAGTGTGCTGTTCTTAGCCTGAATGAACACTTGCTGCTAGAACTTGAATCTCAACGTGATTCAACTCCGTTTAGGAAGTTTAATTGAACCCTAGTGTGCCATGCAAGAAAAACACTCTGTTTTAGAGAAAACAGCATTCTTTCACTCTCCTGTGTTTCCTATAGGGCACGTACAGTGAGCTAGCTCAGAACAAAAGAACTGGGCTTCCTACACAAACGGGGCATATCTAGTTCAACTCAGTATTGGAAACTGAGTAAAACAGGAGCTTCTCTTCAGTCCAATACACTGTACTGGCTGGGAACAGACGCGAATGCTATTTGCACTGTATATGGCCAGAAAAGCACAAGTGTGCTGTTCTTAGCCTGAATGAACACTTGCTGCTAGAACTTGAATCTCAACGTGATTCAACTCCGTTTAGGAAGTTTAATTGAACCCTAGTGTGCCATGCAAGAAAAACACTCTGTTTTAGAGAAAACAGCATTCTTTCACTCTCCTGTGTTTCCTATAGGGCACGTACAGTGAGCTAGCTCAGAACAAAAGAACTGTGCTTCCTACACAAACGGGGCATATCTAGTTCAACTCAGTATTGGAAACTGAGTAAAACAGGAGCTTCTCTTCAGTCCAATACACTGTACTGGCTGGGAACAGACGCGAATGCTATTTGCACTGTATATGGCCAGAAAAGCACAAGTGTGCTGTTCTTAGCCTGAATGAACACTTGCTGCTAGAACTTGAATCTCAACGTGATTCAACTCCGTTTAGGAAGTTTAATTGAACCCTAGTGTGCCATGCAAGAAAAACACTCTGTTTTAGAGAAAACAGCATTCTTTCACTCTATTGTGTTTCCTATAGGTCACGTACAGTGAGCTAGCTCAGAACAAAAGAACTGTGCTTCCTACCCAAACGGGGCATATCTATTATAACTCAGTATTGGAAACTGAGTAAAACAGGAGCTTCTCTTCAGTCCAATACACTGTACTGGCTGGGAACAGACGCGAATGCTATTTGCACTGTATATGGCCAGAAAAGCACAAGTGTGCTGTTCTTAGCCTGAATGAACACTTGCTGCTAGAACTTGAATCTCAACGTGATTCAACTCCGTTTAGGAAGTTTAATTGAACCCTAGTGTGCCATGCAAGAAAAACACTCTGTTTTAGAGAAAACAGCATTCTTTCACTCTATTGTGTTTCCTATAGGTCACGTACAGTGAGCTAGCTCAGAACAAAAGAACTGTGCTTCCTACACAAACGGGGCATATCTAGTTCAACTCAGTATTGGAAACTGAGTAAAACAGGAGCTTCTCTTCAGTCCAATACACTGTACTGGCTGGGAACAGACGCGAATGCTATTTGCACTGTATATGGCCAGAAAAGCACAAGTGTGCTGTTCTTAGCCTGAATGAACACTTGCTGCTAGAACTTGAATCTCAACGTGATTCAACTCCGTTTAGGAAGTTTAATTGAACCCTAGTGTGCCATACAAGAAAAACACTCTGTTTTAGAGAAAACAGCATTCTTTCACTCTACTGTGTTTCCTAAAGGGCACGTACAGTGAGCTAGCTCAGAACAAAAGAACTGTGCTTCCTACACAAACGGGGCATATCTAGTTCAACTCAGGATTGGAAACTGAGTAAAACAGGAGCTTCTCTTCAGTCCAATACACTGTACTGGCTGGGAACAGACGCGAATGCTATTTGCACTGTATATGGCCAGAAAAGCACAAGTGTGCTGTTCTTAGCCTGAATGAACACTTGCTGCTAGAACTTGAATCTCAACGTGATTCAACTCCGTTTAGGAAGTTTAATTGAACCCTAGTGTGCCATGCAAGAAAAACACTCTTTTTTAGAGAAAACAGCATTCTTTCACTCTCCTGTGTTTCCTATAGGGCACGTACAGTGAGCTAGCTCAGAACAAAAGAACTGTGCTTCCTACACAAACGGGGCATATCTAGTTCAACTCAGTATTGGAAACTGAGTAAAACAGGAGCTTCTCTTCAGTCCAATACACTGTACTTGCTGGGAACAGACACGAATGCTATTTGCACTGTATATGGCCAGAAAAGCACAAGTGTGCTGTTCTTAGCCTGAATGAACACTTGCTGCTAGAACTTGAATCTCAACGTGATTCAACTCCGTTTAGGAAGTTTAATTGAACCCTAGTGTGCCATGCAAGAAAAACACTCTGTTTTAGAGTAAACAGCATTCTTTCACTCTCCTGTGTTTCCTATAGGGCACGTACAGTGAGCTAGCTCAGAACAAAAGAACTGTGCTTCCTACACAAACGGGGCATATCTAGTTCAACTCAGGATTGGAAACTGAGTAAAACAGGAGCTTCTCTTCAGTCCAATACACTGTACTGGCTGGGAACAGACGCGAATGCTATTTGCACTGTATATGGCCAGAAAAGCACAAGTGTGCTGTTCTTAGCCTGAATGAACACTTGCTGCTAGAACTTGAATCTCAACGTGATTCAACTCCGTTTAGGAAGTTTAATTGAACCCTAGTGTGCCATGCAAGAAAAACACTCTTTTTTAGATAAAACTGCATTCTTTCACTCTCCTGTGTTTCCTATAGGGCACGTACAGTGAGCTAGCTCAGAACAAAAGAACTGTGCTTCCTACACAAACGGGGCATATCTAGTTCAACTCAGTATTGGAAACTGAGTAAAACAGGAGCTTCTCTTCAGTCCAATACACTGTACTTGCTGGGAACAGACGCGAATGCTATTTGCACTGTATATGGCCAGAAAAGCACAAGTGTGCTGTTCTTAGCCTGAATGAACACTTGCTGCTAGAACTTGAATCTCAACGTGATTCAACTCCGTTTAGGAAGTTTAATTGAACCCTAGTGTGCCATGCAAGAAAAACACTCTGTTTTAGAGAAAACAGCATTCTTTCACTCTCCTGTGTTTCCTATAGGGCACGTACAGTGAGCTAGCTCAGAACAAAAGAACTGTGCTTCCTACACAAACGGGGCATATCTAGTTCAACTCAGTATTGGAAACTGAGTAAAACAGGAGCTTCTCTTCAGTCCAATACACTGTACTGGCTGGGAACAGACTCGAATGCTATTTGCACTGTATATGGCCAGAAAAGCACAAGTGTGCTGTTCTTAGCCTGAATGAACACTTGCTGCTAGAACTTGAATCTCAACGTGATTCAACTCCGTTTAGGAAGTTTAATTGAACCCTAGTGTGCCATGCAAGAAAAACACTCTGTTTTAGAGAAAACAGCATTCCTTCACTCTACTGTGTTTCCTAAAGGGCACGTACAGTGAGCTAGCTCAGAACAAAAGAACTGTGCTTCCTACACAAACGGGGCATATCTAGTTCAACTCAGGATTGGAAACTGAGTAAAACAGGAGCTTCTCTTCAGTCCAATACACTGTACTGGCTGGGAACAGACGCGAATGCTATTTGCACTGTATATGGCCAGAAAAGCACAAGTGTGCTGTTCTTAGCCTGAATGAACACTTGCTGCTAGAACTTGAATCTCAACGTGATTCAACTCCGTTTAGGAAGTTTAATTGAACCCTAGTGTGCCATGCAAGAAAAACACTCTGTTTTAGAGAAAACAGCATTCTTTCACTCTACTGTGTTTCCTATAGGGCACGTTCAGTGAGCTAGCTCAGAACAAAAGAACTGTGCTTCCTACACAAACGGGGCATATCTAGTTCAACTCAGTATTGGAAACTGAGTAAAACAGGAGCTTCTCTTCAGTCCAATACACTGTACTGGCTGGGAACAGACGCGAATGCTATTTGCACTGTATATGGCCAGAAAAGCACAAGTGTGCTGTTCTTAGCCTGAATGAACACTTGCTGCTAGAACTTGAATCTCAACGTGATTCAACTCCGTTTAGGAAGTTTAATTGAACCCTAGTGTGCCATGCAAGAAAAACACTCTGTTTTAGAGAAAACAGCATTCTTTCACTCTATTGTGTTTCCTATAGGTCACGTACAGTGAGCTAGCTCAGAACAAAAGAACTGTGCTTCCTACCCAAACGGGGCATATCTATTATAACTCAGTATTGGAAACTGAGTAAAACAGGAGCTTCTCTTCAGTCCAATACACTGTACTGGCTGGGAACAGACGCGAATGCTATTTGCACTGTATATGGCCAGAAAAGCACAAGTGTGCTGTTCTTAGCCTGAATGAACACTTGCTGCTAGAACTTGAATCTCAACGTGATTCAACTCCGTTTAGGAAGTTTAATTGAACCCTAGTGTGCCATGCAAGAAAAACACTCTGTTTTAGAGAAAACAGCATTCTTTCACTCTATTGTGTTTCCTATAGGTCACGTACAGTGAGCTAGCTCAGAACAAAAGAACTGTGCTTCCTACACAAACGGGGCATATCTAGTTCAACTCAGTATTGGAAACTGAGTAAAACAGGAGCTTCTCTTCAGTCCAATACACTGTACTGGCTGGGAACAGACGCGAATGCTATTTGCACTGTATATGGCCAGAAAAGCACAAGTGTGCTGTTCTTAGCCTGAATGAACACTTGCTGCTAGAACTTGAATCTCAACGTGATTCAACTCCGTTTAGGAAGTTTAATTGAACCCTAGTGTGCCATACAAGAAAAACACTCTGTTTTAGAGAAAACAGCATTCTTTCACTCTACTGTGTTTCCTAAAGGGCACGTACAGTGAGCTAGCTCAGAACAAAAGAACTGTGCTTCCTACACAAACGGGGCATATCTAGTTCAACTCAGTATTGGAAACTGAGTAAAACAGGAGCTTCTCTTCAGTCCAATACACTGTACTGGCTGGGAACAGACGCGAATGCTATTTGCACTGTATATGGCCAGAAAAGCACAAGTGTGCTGTTCTTAGCCTGAATGAACACTTGCTGCTAGAACTTGAATCTCAACGTGATTCAACTCCGTTTAGGAAGTTTAATTGAACCCTAGTGTGCCATGCAAGAAAAACACTCTTTTTTAGAGAAAACAGCATTCTTTCACTCTCCTGTGTTTCCTATAGGGCACGTACAGTGAGCTAGCTCAGAACAAAAGAACTGTGCTTCCTACACAAACGGGGCATATCTAGTTCAACTCAGTATTGGAAACTGAGTAAAACAGGAGCTTCTCTTCAGTCCAATACACTGTACTGGCTGGGAACAGACGCGAATGCTATTTGCACTGTATATGGCCAGAAAAGCACAAGTGTGCTGTTCTTAGCCTGAATGAACACTTGCTGCTAGAACTTGAATCTCAACGTGATTC
This sequence comes from Peromyscus maniculatus bairdii, assembly GCF_049852395.1. Lineage (NCBI taxonomy): Eukaryota > Metazoa > Chordata > Mammalia > Rodentia > Cricetidae > Peromyscus > Peromyscus maniculatus. The sequence continues at coordinate 41,073,823 of NC_134865.1, read as the reverse complement.
AACTCCGTTTAGGAAGTTTAATTGAACCCTAGTGTGCCATGCAAGAAAAACACTCTGTTTTAGAGTAAACAGCATTCTTTCACTCTCCTGTGTTTCCTATAGGGCACGTACAGTGAGCTAGCTCAGAACAAAAGAACTGTGCTTCCTACACAAACGGGGCATATCTAGTTCAACTCAGGATTGGAAACTGAGTAAAACAGGAGCTTCTCTTCAGTCCAATACACTGTACTGGCTGGGAACAGACGCGAATGCTATTTGCACTGTATATGGCCAGAAAAGCACAAGTGTGCTGTTCTTAGCCTGAATGAACACTTGCTGCTAGAACTTGAATCTCAACGTGATTCAACTCCGTTTAGGAAGTTTAATTGAACCCTAGTGTGCCATGCAAGAAAAACACTCTTTTTTAGAGAAAACTGCATTCTTTCACTCTCCTGTGTTTCCTATAGGGCACGTACAGTGAGCTAGCTCAGAACAAAAGAACTGTGCTTCCTACACAAACGGGGCATATCTAGTTCAACTCAGTATTGGAAACTGAGTAAAACAGGAGCTTCTCTTCAGTCCAATACACTGTACTTGCTGGGAACAGACGCGAATGCTATTTGCACTGTATATGGCCAGAAAAGCACAAGTGTGCTGTTCTTAGCCTGAATGAACACTTGCTGCTAGAACTTGAATCTCAACGTGATTCAACTCCGTTTAGGAAGTTTAATTGAACCCTAGTGTGCCATGCAAGAAAAACACTCTGTTTTAGAGAAAACAGCATTCTTTCACTCTCCTGTGTTTCCTATAGGGCACGTACAGTGAGCTAGCTCAGAACAAAAGAACTGTGCTTCCTACACAAACGGGGCATATCTAGTTCAACTCAGTAAAACAGGAGCTTCTCTTCAGTCCAATACACTGTACTGGCTGGGAACAGACGCGAATGCTATTTGCACTGTATATGGCCAGAAAAGCACAAGTGTGCTGTTCTTAGCCTGAATGAACACTTGCTGCTAGAACTTGAATCTCAACGTGATTCAACTCCGTTTAGGAAGTTTAATTGAACCCTAGTGTGCCATGCAAGAAAAGCACTCTGTTTTAGAGAAAACAGCATTCTTTCACTCTATTGTGTTTCCTATAGGTCACGTACAGTGAGCTAGCTCAGAACAAAAGAACTGTGCTTCCTACAAAAACGGGGCATATCTATTATAACTCAGTATTGGAAACTGAGTAAAACAGGAGCTTCTCTTCAGTCCAATACACTGTACTGGCTGGGAACAGACGCGAATGCTATTTGCACTGTATATGGCCAGAAAAGCACAAGTGTGCTGTTCTTAGCCTGAATGAACACTTGCTGCTAGAACTTGAATCTCAACGTGATTCAACTCCGTTTAGGAAGTTTAATTGAACCCTAGTGTGCCATGCAAGAAAAACACTCTGTTTTAGAGAAAACAGCATTCTTTCACTCTATTGTGTTTCCTATAGGTCACGTACAGTGAGCTAGCTCAGAACAAAAGAACTGTGCTTCCTACACAAACGGGGCATATCTAGTTCAACTCAGTATTGGAAACTGAGTAAAACAGGAGCTTCTCTTCAGTCCAATACACTGTACTGGCTGGGAACAGACTCGAATGCTATTTGCACTGTATATGGCCAGAAAAGCACAAGTGTGCTGTTCTTAGCCTGAATGAACACTTGCTGCTAGAACTTGAATCTCAACGTGATTCAACTCCGTTTAGGAAGTTTAATTGAACCCTAGTGTGCCATGCAAGAAAAACACTCTGTTTTAGAGAAAACAGCATTCCTTCACTCTACTGTGTTTCCTAAAGGGCACGTACAGTGAGCTAGCTCAGAACAAAAGAACTGTGCTTCCTACACAAACGGGGCATATCTAGTTCAACTCAGGATTGGAAACTGAGTAAAACAGGAGCTTCTCTTCAGTCCAATACACTGTACTGGCTGGGAACAGACGCGAATGCTATTTGCACTGTATATGGCCAGAAAAGCACAAGTGTGCTGTTCTTAGCCTGAATGAACACTTGCTGCTAGAACTTGAATCTCAACGTGATTCAACTCCGTTTAGGAAGTTTAATTGAACCCTAGTGTGCCATGCAAGAAAAACACTCTGTTTTAGAGAAAACAGCATTCTTTCACTCTACTGTGTTTCCTATAGGGCACGTTCAGTGAGCTAGCTCAGAACAAAAGAACTGTGCTTCCTACACAAACGGGGCATATCTAGTTCAACTCAGTATTGGAAACTGAGTAAAACAGGAGCTTCTCTTCAGTCCAATACACTGTACTGGCTGGGAACAGACGCGAATGCTATTTGCACTGTATATGGCCAGAAAAGCACAAGTGTGCTGTTCTTAGCCTGAATGAACACTTGCTGCTAGAACTTGAATCTCAACGTGATTCAACTCCGTTTAGGAAATTTAATTGAACCCTAGTGTGCCATGCAAGAAAAACACTCTGTTTTAGAGAAAACAGCATTCTTTCACTCTACTGTGTTTCCTATAGGGCACGTACAGTGAGCTAGCTCAGAACGAAAGAACTGTGCTTCCTACACAAACGGGTCATATCTAGTTCAACTCAGTATTGGAAACTGAGTAAAACAGGAGCTTCTCTTCAGTCCAATACACTGTACTTGCTGGGAACAGACGCGAATGCTATTTGCACTGTATATGGCCAGAAAAGCACAGGTGTGCTGTTCTTAGCCTGAATGAACACTTGCTGCTAGAACTTGAATCTCAACGTGATTCAACTCCGTTTAGGAAGTTTAATTGAACCCTAGTGTGCCATACAAGAAAAACACTCTGTTTTAGAGAAAACAGCATTCTTTCACTCTATTGTGTTTCCTATAGGTCACGTACAGTGAGCTAGCTCAGAACAAAAGAACTGTGCTTCCTACACAAACGGGGCATATCTATTATAACTCAGTATTGGAAACTGAGTGAAACAGGAGCTTCTCTTCAGTCCAATACACTGTACTGGCTGGGAACAGACGCGAATGCTATTTGCACTGTATATGGCCAGAAAAGCACAAGTGTGCTGTTCTTAGCCTGAATGAACACTTGCTGCTAGAACTTGAATCTCAACGTGATTCAACTCCGTTTAGGAAGTTTAATTGAACCCTAGTGTGCCATGCAAGAAAAACACTCTGTTTTAGAGAAAACAGCATTCTTTCACTCTCCTGTGTTTCCTATAGGGCACGTACAGTGAGCTAGCTCAGAACAAAAGAACTGTGCTTCCTACACAAACGGGGCATATCTAGTTCAACTCAGTATTGGAAACTGAGTAAAACAGGAGCTTCTCTTCAGTCCAATACACTGTACTGGCTGGGAACAGACGCGAATGCTATTTGCACTGTATATGGCCAGAAAAGCACAAGTGTGCTGTTCTTAGCCTGAATGAACACTTGCTGCTAGAACTTGAATCTCAACGTGATTCAACTCCGTTTAGGAAGTTTAATTGAACCCTAGTGTGCCATGCAAGAAAAACACTCTGTTTTAGAGAAACCGCATTCTTTCACTCTATTGTGTTTCCTATAGGTCACGTACAGTGAGCTAGCTCAGAACAAAAGAACTGTGCTTCCTACACAAACGGGGCATATCTATTTCAACTCAGTATTGGAAACTGAGTAAAACAGGAGCTTCTCTTCAGTCCAATACACTGTACTGGCTGGGAACAGACGCGAATGCTATTTGCACTGTATATGGCCAGAAAAGCACAAGTGTGCTGTTCTTAGCCTGAATGAACACTTGCTGCTAGAACTTGAATCTCAACGTGATTCAACTCCGTTTAGGAAGTTTAATTGAACCCTAGTGTGCCATGCAAGAAAAA